>NC_065549.1:13544113-14169113 GCF_022605725.1 Anthonomus grandis grandis
CTCTATCACGAAAAATAAGCTTTTCACATAGATGTCGTGGTCTTTTGGAACGTAACAATTTGATTAAAAAAGTGGTGTGATGTAATCGGACTCAGTTGTATATTCTTAACCAACTTAGATCATTGATTTTTTTGGAGACATGATCATATTTTCTTAAACCATAAATGTACAACTGACATTCTGCATATACTGAAGCCTATTTATAGAAATTTGGTCAATACAGGTGTAAAACACAATGTTACAATAGTTTAGGATTAACAAAACTAAAGATTCGAGATCTAAGACAAAACTATGCCTGTTTGAGCACAATATTTTCATTTTAACATATGTCTTTTGTAACAATTTTTTTACATACTTTCTGAACCTAAGACTCGTATCGATATAGAGACCCAGATTTTTGGAGCACTTAGAGAATAGCAGCGCTTCACCATTCAGCTGCAATCTTGAATCATTCTCCAACTCTACTTTTTTATTCTCTTTGCAAAACAGTAAGGTCTTAGTTGTACTTTCATTTAATCAACACAGTTTTAAGTTATGATTATTTTTATTTTATTTATTTATTTAACGGTATCCACCAATTTTATAAAAATAAAATAACACAAAAGATACTAATAATAATACAACTTAAGCTAGATAATTGTAAGACATAAATCAATCAAAGTTAAAAATTAATTTAAAGAAACCTGTTAAAGTAACAAGTCCCTAATTAATTAATTAATTTAAGAGAACTCCTAAAACTGCTAAAAGAAACGTGCAAGTCAAGACTATACCTATCGAAAAAAACGTTGCATTCTAGTTATAGGATTATGCTGTCCATAAGAACTACTATCAAAATCTACATAGGAGAGTTTTTTCAGTCTAGTCAATTTTTGCGCCCGAAAATTCAGCCTATTTAAAAGATAATCACAATCAGTCATGCCAGATATTAATTTAAAAATAAAACACAAGTCTGAATTATTACGCCTTAACTCAAGTGAGTCCAAAGAGAGAACTGACATGACCGACTTGTAATCAGTATGACTATTAGCTAATGGAACCTTAAGTTTAAAAGAACAATTTCTTAAGAATTTATTTTGGATATTTTCAATATTTTCAATATGCGATTTATAAAATGGAGACCATACAGAACTAGCATACTCCAAACCAGAACGGACTAACGAACAGTACAGAACTTTATAGACAGAGCATGAGAAGTCTTGACTGCATCTAGTTATAAATTCTAGATTTCTATACGCTTTCTGAACTAACTTTTCAATATGAGACAAAAATGTCAACTTGGAATCGAAAATGACTCCGAGATCTCTAACTTCCGTTACTCTTTTTAAAATAGTGGAACCTATACTGTAATCAAACAATGTAAGATTGCGAATTCTTCCAAAAGTTATTGAATAACACTTCGGAACATTTAAATCTAAACCATTAAGGTTGCACCATTCATAGAGATTATGCAAGTCATCCTGTAACAATTGACATTGAACATTAGAATCAATAGACAAAAACAATTTTAAATCATCAGCGAATAATAAAAATTCACAATTTCTTACAAATAATCCTATATCATTAACAAAGATTGTAAAAAGCAATGGACCCATATGTGACCCCTGAGGAACGCCAGATGGCATAGAGAAGCTGCTAGATAAGAAGTTATTAAGCCGTATACATTGCGATCTACTTAGTAGATAGTCCCTTAGCCAACAAATAACATTTGATCCAAAACCCAAAGCTTGGAGCTTTGCTAGTAGAAGCGCATGATTAACTCTGTCGAATGCCTTCGAAAAATCCGTATAAATAGCATCAACTTGTGAACCCTTACCACAAGCATTAAACAGATAATCTTCATAACATATTAATTTAGTAACAGTGGAACCACCTTTTTGAAAACCACGTTGACTGTTAATAATAAGGCTTTTACATTGCCATGACAATTGCTTGGTTACAAGTGCATCCAAAAGTTTAGGCAAGGTTGACTGTATACAAACTCCCCGATAATTACTGACATCACTAGTATTACCAGACTTAAATATCGGCGTAATATACGAATTCTTCCAAAAAGAAGAAAATACTCCCGACTTTAAAGACAGATTGAATAAAGTGCAAATAGGCTTCGACAGAGTACATACACATTCACAAAGTAGCAAGCCAAGAATCTCATCAAAAACCTCTACTAAAGATAACTCTACAAATTTGACATCGAATTAATCCACAAGCCCTGTCATGTAATATTCAGGTATTTGAAATGCTTTATCAGAATATACGTTTGACAAATATTTGGCAAATAAATTAACAGTATTACTAGTTTCATCATTAAAAAACATATGTTTAGGAATAATATTTGACTTTTTAACATTGCTTACATGTTTCCAGAATAACCTAGGATTTAACAATAGATTATTTTCGGTACGAGAAATATAATCGCGGTAACACTGACCGCTCAACACACTGCACGACTGCCGAAGCCCAGAGAAAACCAATTAATCACTTTGCAATTGAGACTCCTTAAACTTCTTATGAGCAATCCTCTTACGTAAAACTCAGCTTCTTTACTCTCTTGAAAACCATACAGGAAAGCTACCAGTATTATAGGACTTAAAAGGCACAAAATAGCTGATTCCTTCATACAAAAGGTCAAAAAACTTATTTAGGGAAATATTTATATCAGAAGTGTTGTTTGTAAAGGACCAGTCGATAGATGCAAGGAAATTATTTAGCGATACAAAATCAGCATTTTTGAAGTCAAAAAACTTTACTGAATATTTCAGAGACCTTGACATATATGGTACTGAAAAGATACATTCATACGGAGTGTGTCGAGAGCCAGTCACCGGCAATAAAAAATCATCCGCCAATCCAGAAGACCCATTAATATTAGAAAAACAAAGAACAAGAAATGTGCCTTCCGGATTTGGTAGCTGAAACATTTCTTTACCATCTAAGTAATTAAATACCTGTCCAAGCAGTGAAGCTGGTGCCACATTCGAACACCCATCCGAAAAGGTAACTTTAAGATTTTGATTTTCATTAAATCAAGTGCAGCCAGGTAGGTTAAAGTCTCCTGCAATACTAAATAAGCAATTCGGATGGGCCTCAAAGATCTTCAGTACTGTATCACAGAAAGCACTGTATTGACCCATATCAGATTTTGGCGGCAGGTAAACCACACCAAAAACAATATTCTTAAGATTATGTTGTACAGAAACAAAAACTTGCTCTAACGATGAACAAGAGTGTTTAATTAATCGTGGTTTTAACTCCTTTCTCACAGCGAGTAAAACACCACCACCATCCTTCTTAGCACTTGTTAGGGCAATTCTATCACATCTAAATATTTCATAGGCCGTAAACTCCAATTCAGATGACAAAATATCCGAAAACATCCATGTTTCAGCCAATGAAATTGCACCATAACTGCATGCGGATATTGTTTGCTTCAAATGCTTCAGCTTAGACCTCATACACCCAGCGTTAAAATAATACATTACCAAGTAATCACTTAATCGTTTTTTGGACCTCGTACAATTCTCTTAGAGATTGATCGAACCCCATTGGTAAATTTAACTATCACATCTTCACCTTTTTCCTTTCTTTTTGCCAATTCTCCATAAACTTCTCGGATTTCATCACGCTGTAATTTGGTGAAATCCATTTTAATTACTATATTGCTACCATGTAATTTCTTTTTCTCTCTCAAACATTTTTGTACAATCTCGGTATTATTAAAGCACACTTTTATAGGCCTATTATTGGCTCCACGACGTCCAATTCTATAGACCTTAAAGAGCTCAATATGATCTATTCTCAACTTATTGGACAAAACATCAAGTACGAACTCCTAATCATGACTAATTCTATTATTCATATCATCAGAATTAATTTCCTAAACATTAAACATCATAATATAATTTTTGCGCTGATTTCTATCATTTATCTCAGAAATTATAATGGAGTTACTATCCTTAATCTTATCATTTGTTGGTTGAGCAGGGTCGTTCTTAAATGTTTGAAGTTTCTGTAATTCCTCCACGAGTTTATTAATTGTTGATTGCTGAGAAACAATAAGTTTATGTAATTCAATAATGCCGTTCATCAGATCACCAATGGAAGCATTTCTCTTAGAGAAAATCTCAGATAATGATATTACATCGCCCATTCCTACATTTTCCTGAACAGTCTTTATAGAACTAGAGCTTTCATTATCATTATGAACACCAATACTTGACAACCTTCTGTTGTTAACTGTACAATAAGAACTACACTTCCACTCATGACTCTTCTTCTTTTTAAAAGTCGCATAGATTTTATCAAATTCGGCTTTGGAAAGATTAGAGCAGCCTTTGTGAAACCAGGAACGACACCAAGCTGCATTCAACAGAAGTAGGTCCTGATTTAATTACTTTATCGCAACTGCTACACAGTTCCATGACAAGAAACTCAAAATCACAACGAAAATAAATTAATGAGAGTCCTTACTTTGCTACTTCGTTGACTCAATGCACAAACCAGCATTAGACAAACACATCAAAAGTCCATACTTTGAACCATATATTTACACCTGACCATAGGAATTTAGTGTAAAATATACAAAACATGTGATAAATAACGACAATTGGCAATGCGGACAGATGACTTGTTAGTTTTGCTAGATCAATCACAGCAGCAGGCAAAATGAGAGGAACCAAAAAAACTGTTACGATCGTATAATAATATCACCGTAAATACACTTATAAGTACACAGCACCTTCAACAATGAGCTTCTAACTAATTAGCCGAAAAACTATCATTTTGTCAAACATTTTGCAACAAACATAAACACGACTTATTCGCTAGGCTGCCGCGAAGTGAATGATTATTCGAGTATTCCATGATAGAAGATAAATCCTGGTTGAGAAGATCTGTTGCAACATCTGAATCTGAAGAATCAAGGTAATGAAGTAATTGCGTATTATCTGTATAAGATTGGCATGAGAATTCTTGGCAGCCTAGAATATATTAAAAGTAAAGACAAGGAAAACCAGGGAACCAAGAATTGATCCCAGTGGGACCCCCGAGACAATATCCCCTGGTACAGAAAACGCATTATTTATTCTAATTTTTTGCTGCCTATTTGACAAATAACTTTTAAAGAAGTTGCAAGAGCAGAGGAATGGATGGGATTAAAACCCAGATATTGCAACTTAGCACACATCAGATCATGGTCAAGGATATCAAATGCCTTGCAGTGGTCAAGTAATAATATTTTTATCCAGAGCTCGGATTATGTTATTAATTAGATTTAGTAAGGCTGTTGAAGTACTGTGTCCCGCTCTAAAACCAGATTGGTGCAATAGGCAAAGTTTATTTCTCTGAAGGCACTTTATTACCTGAGAATGAATAGCCCTCTCAAGTACCTTTGATACAACTGGTAACAAGCTAATTGGTCTAAGATCTTCAACACGCGATGGATTCCGAACTTTGTGTACTAGACATATGAATTAAGTCTTCCAGAGTGCTGGGAAATACCTATATTCCAAGCAGACATTTATGATGTGATTTAGAGGGTTAATAACCCCAGGAAGGCTCTGCGATGATCTACAATGAAGTATTATCACCTCCTGCAGCATCTGATTTTACGCCACACCTATACTTATAAGTTGACTCTGGAGATTCAATTAAAAAACCAAAATGTAGCTCTGGGTTGAGATTATTGCTTGCGTAATGCTGCACTTAATTATCATTCTTTTTAAACACACTAAGGAAATAATTGGGTCTGGATCATGCAAAAATGGTTAAATATTGACTGCGCTGCTTTTCTTTTGGCATATATTTATTTGTCTTAATCCCTTCCATAGTTGTTTAGAGTTTATCTGATTTTCAAGGAACTCCAAATATCCCAGGTTTTCCCTACGAACCGTCGCCAGCGTCAGATTTCTCAATTCTTTATAACTCGACCGATTTTCTTCAGTTTTATTTAATTAATGTTTTCTCTAAACTCTGTCCCGTTCATTCATTAAAGCCTTCAATGCAAGTGTTAGCCAGGGTGAACAGGGTTTATTCATTCTAACAGTCCTAAAGGGAATGTGTTTTTTTTTTGTCAAAACTTTGCATATAATAAAGATCATTCCAATGAATATCATGCAAATCATTAAGTTTAAGAAATTTTTGTAATCTAAACAAAGTTTGTAGGGAAATCTTACATCAAGCGTACGACAATTTTTTTCCTCATGTGCAAATATGTAGAAGTAAATCAATTTTACGTATAAAGTCTCCGAAACGAAATTGTTTTGAACTTCGGGCAAGTTCCGCGTCCCGAACGACCAAAAACTTCTTCGAACTTTTATTATTTCGTAATTGTAACTTCCTGAACCCCATTTAACTTTCTTTAAAAATTTCCTGGATCATTATCATTGTTTTAATGGCCTCTTTAGGGAGCAAACTGAATCGTTTTTTGGAGTTATGACGGGATTGAAAGACAAAGTAGAATGTTGCTCATATCTTTTTAAATTATGCCATAACTTAGTAATATTTCATCCTTTTTTAACTTAATGCTATTTTTATTTATTATTTTAAATTATAAAATTCGATAAAAAAAGAGAGTTTAGTTAAAGTTGGATGTTAAATAAGTTTAATTTGAGCTAGGTAAACTAATCAAAGTTTGTAGCGCAATCTACAGCCACAAAACCTAATATAAGTAAGGAAAACTTCCATTTTTATAACTATTTTTCCTTGCGCGTAAGTATGTAGAAGAGAATCAATTTTTCGTGTAAAGTCTCCGAAATAAAATTGTTTTAAACTTCAGTCAAGTTCAACTTTCGCGTCCCGAATGACCAAAAACGTCTTCGAACTTTTATTATTTCGTAATTGTGATTTCTTGAACTCCCTTAAAGTTTCGTCAAAAATTTCCAGGATTATTGTCATTGTTTTAATGGCCTCTTTAAAATCGAACCGTTTTTGGAATTAAAAACAAATTGAAAAACGAAGTAGAATTTTGCTTATACCTTATTAAATTATGCCATAATATAGGTATTCCTCTTTTTTAAGTTTTTGAGACCATGTTCATTAATTATTAATTTAAAATTTAAAACACAATATAAAAAATAGAGTTGGCGGTTAAATAAAAGTTTCATTTAAGCTTAAAAAAACGTGGCGTACAAAAACTTGGTAATCTAATCAAAGTTTGTAGCGAAAATCTTACATCTAGCGTTCCGCAGCGACAAAACCTAATATGACTAAGGAAAACTTCCATCTTCATAGCTATTTTTCCTCGCGCGTAACTATGTAGAAGCCAATCAATTTTCCGTGTATAGTCTACAAAACGAAATTGTTTTGAACTTTAGTCAAGTTCAAATTCCGCATCCCGAACCATCAAAAACTTCTTCGGACTTTTATTGTTTCGTAATTGTCACTTCCTGAACCCCATTAAACTTTTCTCAAAATTTTCCTGTATCATTATCATTGTTTTAGCGGCTTCTTTAATGAGCAAGCTCATTTTTGAAGTTATGGACGAATTAACAGACAATATAAAATGTTGCTCAAATCTCATTAAGTTATGCCACAGTAAAAGTAATTTTATTTAGAAAATTACATAATTCAGTGTATGTAGCTGGAAAGAAAATAACTTCTACTCCCCAAGATTATATACGGTCGGTCCTCGAGACAGCAGTATAGAAGCGTCACGTGCTCAATTAGTTCTTCTTGCAACAGTAGGGAAACTTACACCGTGCACCGGCTGCCGACGAGAATACATAATTAAAACTAATTATCACGCCGCTGGAACAAGGCAGAAAAAGAGGCTATTAAACGTAAAATTATGTCGTAATAGATAGTGACACTGGCATTAACTTACTGTCGGTGACAGTAATTGTAAAGAGAATTGGTGCTTTTTTGCCAGTAAAAATTGATTTGTTTCTATAAAAGATAGTTGAAATATTCTTACGACAATTTAATTAGCGGATTTAATTAAAAAATCTAACTTCGAGATATTATTAAGATTACTCTGTGGCCCAAATTAATTGAGTCTGTAAGAAAATTCATATTAATGATAGTAATAATTTACAAGGTTTTATTAACTTAATGTTTATATTGCTTATATTTATTATAAATGGCGCCAAAATGTGGAAACTTAACAATTCTGGTATATTTTAAGATATTTAAAATTACTTTATATTTGTGGCATAGATTTTTTCCAGGATCTAATTTTTATTTTTTTCTCACAGTGCAATATTTTTAAATATCTTTAAGTTTGATAATTTAAAGAAAATTGTAGGAACCTACAGTTATATTTTGTTTATGATAGAACAGTTTTGTTTATTTTCTAGGACATTTTAATTATTTTCTATTAATTTCTGGTAATGCTGCTTCCTAGTTCAAGGATCCAGAAAGATTTTTTCAGATAGGAAGTGAACATTTGCAGATGGCTCCTGGAAATTTCCATATGCTAAGATATGTATGATAGTTTCATATAATAAATGAAGTTTTATCAAACTATTTGTAGTCATACGACGTTTTTAGATACTAATTTAAAATATCCAGATACAATGTGAAAAATTCAGGATAATAGAGGCAAATGTTTTTTCAAAAAAAAATTTTCATTTGTTATTTACAATTTTCGCCATATAAATTAGTAGGAAGACTTGAAGTAGCCGTATTCAAAATTTGTGCATTATTCAATACTGAGTAATCTTACATTATACTAAGTAGCTCACTTGTTACTCACAAGTTTTCATTTCTATCTGTTATCCAAAAGATGGAATTTCCTCCTACTGTCTACTATCTGCGAATTTTTTCTACATGCAAGGCCCTTTAGAACCAATATACATAACTACCTGTAACCTAAATAATACACATTATGTTTTAAGTAAATATCCGGAAATTTCGAGTTAATATTTGGAAATGTTTACTTATTATCGGAAAATGTTATGGAATTGACATAACTTGAGTTACTATCTAACAATTGCAATATAGTTTTTGAAAAATTCTATATATTACTTGGGAGTTTCTTCTCTCTTACTCTATGGCGATTTACGAGTATTTGTATTGAAATACTCGTAGTAAAAAAAATATGTAGCTAATTCTCAAATTCGCTAATATTTGTAGATTTCTAACTTTAATCTTGATTTGTAATTTGGAAATTTTCACTTATCATCTGAAATTTTTTGTAGTCATCTGTATAGAAATTAAGAAGACTTGCAATAGCCGTTCCGAAACTTTTCATTTTACATTAAACTCACTGATATTCAATTATATTAAGTGATCTACTTATTGTTCTGAAATGTTCATTTATTATTCAGAAATTTTGCAATACTGTCTAGAAATTTGGATCTACTACTTACAAATTTCTAGAGATTATTTAGAATTTTACCTACTGCTCTTTAGAATCGTACATGACACTTTACTATCATTTTAATATCCATAAAATTCGCAGCTTATATCTTGAAACTTATATATCTCGATAATAACTAGAAATTTATATATAACAAGCCTGGTACCCGCGACCTCGTCCGCGGAAAGTTGAGATGGACAGGTTTTTTTTATTTATTTAAATAATAATCAGTATCAAAATTTATTTTTTGTTTATTCTTAAACATCAATTACTGGCTTTAACATAATAAGAAACGTAAATATTACACCAAACGCTAAAAACCTACATTTCAAAAGTAAAAGTTAATTTAAAACTTCCATGTACTTTACATTTGTGGTGCTGCTTGCAGGTGCTAAAATTATTAGGCTACTTGCGGAACTTACTCTCGAACAGGCCACATAAAATTGCCCATGTGAAAAACAGTCCTCCCTAAGATCTACTCCAACTGTCTTAAGTGTCTGTCCCTGAGCTTTGTTTATAGTCATAGCAAAGCAGATTTTAAGTGGAAACTGCAGCCTTTTAAAATCAAATGGATATTCTGATGGTATTAAAGGAATTTGTGGTATGAAAACAGATTCCCTTGAGCAGAGCCAGTGATGATCGTGGCTTCTACAACGTTTCGGTGGACAGCTTTTATTTGCAGTCTGGTCCCATTGCAAAGCTTGGGAGGTCTTAAATTTCTCAATAGCACAATGGGTGCACCAATCTTAAAAAGTAGGTTATGAGTTGGAAGGCCAGGAGGATTAAGAGTGTTTAGAAATTCAACGGGATAGTTCACAGCGTTTTAAGTTAAGTTAAAGTTGTTGAACAGTACAAACAGAACAACAGAACAGAACAAATAACACGACAAATAATAACTATAACATAACCACAGAATATAACTTATCTTATTCAGTTGATTCAGACAGGTGTTCTTAAGTTCGAAGCCAGGCCTCCAATAATAGTAAATGCAACCCACAATACACAAAAATAAAATCCGAAGCCTCGCCTTATTGATAGTACATGCAACCCACAATTGCCACGCCGTTTTTCTTGAGGTCAAGGGGCGCGATTATTATAATATAATTATTATAAAACCAAGACACAAATAATCTTAAAAATGATTCGTTAGATGCAGAGCGAGCGGTAAGACTGAGTCGAGTCACCTCCGGGGTATCAGTCTCGCATGGACTCGCCTTGTTGTTATGTCTACCAAAATATAAATAATACAGAGGCACTTTTTCAATCGTATTTATTAATCAGTTTTATGCCGCTATGCGATATTTATCATATCGCTAACACCCCTTATCGGTGGAATTTCGAAAAGTTCGTTCGTATCCGGGGCCTGCATTATAAAAAAACATTGATTTGAAAATTTTCAAATAGTAGAATAAAATTTCCAGGCAATAAGTGAACATTTCGGGGCAATAGCTGAGAGTTTCCTGATATTAACATTCAAACTTTCTGAGTATGAAGAAGATGACGAAGTGTTTTGTAAAACGGTCTTGAAAGGCCCTAAGTAAAATTCTTGATAAATAAAGTTTTCCTTGCTGTCTGGAAATTTGGATTTACTAATCCCTAGAAATTTCCAAACAATAATTTTCTTAGTCCTCTTAGTTTCCATGAAGATAATTACGAGAAATTACAGATAATAAGTGGAAATTTCTAGATAATGATAATTTATATGTAGATAATTTTGAGGAATTCCAAGTAAGTGAAAATTCCCAGATTATAGGTGGAATTCTCGAAAAAATAGCGGAATTCTACATAGGACCTCAAGATCTCTAGAGACTAAGTTGAAAATTCAGAATATTATACAGAAGTTTCTACTTATTATCGAGATGTATAAGTAGAAATTTATATAGAATAATTATAGATACATTTTTACTTAAAATGTTATTTTCTAGAAATTTAACCATCGTGTTTAAAGAATTCGTATTATTCAGAAATTTCCACTTATTCTCTGAAGATCTTAAGTTCCTATCTATAAATCCGCTAACATTTTGAGAATTCCACTTTTATTCTGCAAATATAAATTATTTTATCTAAAAATTTCTCACATTTCCTGTAATTATCTGGCTAAGAAGTAAAAAGAAGACATTCCTTTAAAAACTGTACATTAATCTACTTACAATCCATTTTCCGGAAATTTTCACTTATTGTCTGAAGATGCATAGTTACTATCTGTAAATTTATGGGGATATTCCAGACCTTACTCCTACTCTATGGTTAGGAGAATACACTTGCAGAATTCTGAGGCAGAGATGTTTTTAGTATCTGAAAATGTCAAGTTACTTTCTAGAAATTTGACCATAGTATTTGAAGAGTTTCAGATATTATTCAAAAAACTCTACATAATCCTCTGAGATTTGAGGTTCTTATCTGAAAATTAGTTACTACTTGGAGGATTAAACTTGTAATCTGGGAATTTCGAATAAATATCGATAAATTTTTACTTACTTGATCGGTTTCTCTTTTCTGAAAAAGTTTCTAAAAACTTTCTAGAAATTTTATTATAAAGTTTAAATAATTCCATGAATTATTCAGAAATTTCCACTCTGGAGATCTTGAGTTCCTATTTGGAAATCCGCTAATTTTTGGAGAATTTCACATATATACTGCAACAAAAATTTCCTGTAATTATCTGGATAGAAAATAAAAGGAAGACATACAGAAGTCTCTCAGAAACTGTACATCTTCCTATTATCTGGAAAATTTTAGTCACTGTCTAAAAATGTATGGCTACTATCTGCACATTTCTAGTGATTTTATAGACTTTACTTTTATTCTATGGTTAAAAAAACCACTTGCACAAGCCCCACAGAACCAATGTACATGATAATATTGATCTTCTTAGGAACTTTAAGATGTCGAGTTAATATGTGGAATTTTCCATTTACTGTCTAGACATTTTTTGTCACTATGCGGCTAGAAATTAAAGACAAATTTGCGCAAATCCTTCAGACCATGGTGCATTGTACTAACTGATCTGCTTAATATCCGGAAATATAGTAAAAATTTTGAACTTTTCTTAAGATATTAGTTGATTGACTATCTACCCAAGCAGCACACAAAGTCTACTAAAAATATTTTATAATTATTTTATTATTTATTTTCTAGAACTATTTTATATTAGTTATATTAAGAGCGTATTGAACAACAAAATATTATTTAACGGCTTAATTAAAATAATTCTGTCTTATAAATAAATTTATTTTATAACAAAGTTTTATGAATAATGATGTGATAAATTAATAAAATATATAAATACATAAATATTTATGTAATATTTATGTATAGATATAATTTAATAAAATATATAATACAATATGTAATTTGGTATAAAGCATTTATAAAACAATCTGATATAACTCTATTGTGTTAACTCTATTGTGTCAAAATTTTTAATTTATTTGCTTTATAATTCTTTTAAAACATATTATAAAACAGATATAAAATCCTTTTGTAAAGATTTTGTAGTAATTAGGTGAACGAAGACTTTATTATGAAACAAATTACTTTCAGTGACTTTATAGTTATAAGAATTATATTTATAAAATATGTTATTACACTCTCTAAAATGTTATTCATATAGTTATTATAAAAGTTTTATAACACTATAATTTTACACCTATAAAAGCGCCATCTGTTAAGTGTTGATAGCGTTAGCGAATAAAATAACTATGTTATATAAGTATGTTATTAATATAACTATGTTATTAATTATATAATAACTATGTTATATTTGTTTCTTATAAAATTAAATAGATTGATCTAATGACGCCATTTTTTAATGACGTTTATTTAGGTTTATTTTCGCCATGTTGGCCTTAACGAATTAAATTAAATGCATATGCGATTTTAAGAAAAACTTATTTCAATTGCGATTTAGTTTGTGATATTATACATAATTTAATTATGTACATAATAATAAGGCAAAATTAAGCGAAAAAATCTTTATTTTAGGAAATTCTTTTTACTTATCCAGAATCTTTAATATTCCAAAGAGGCATCAAGAATAAGATGCGAATATGCACCTATAATATCAACAAAATTCGTTACGCAGGGAAATATTCGCCCAAAAACCCCAAAATAGTGTTTTCCTATATTATAACCATTACAGCTATTTATCTTTTCTTTTTACAAAAGGTATAGAGCCTATAAACTTTGTTAATTTTATTAATCTCTACGAGTGTGACAAAATAGTCTCAGCCGAATACGAATTGTGTCGATTGAAATATTTATATTTTATAATTTTATTTACATAGTTTTATAAGTTAGTAATAAAACAATAATATAACAGTAATAAAATAATTTTGTAAATGATTTATTATGGACCGGAATCAATTTTTTATAATATTGTATAAAAGTATTAAACGAGTTTAATAAAATAAAAATATTTTATTAGCGTGGGTTTTTTTTAGATTTGATACACCATTTATAAATGCTTATAAGAGCAACGTTTTATGATAATAAAGTTTTTTATAGTGTCATATAGCGTGCTATATGATCATTTCAAACACATTTTTGCTGCTTGTTGGAAATGTTTACATAAGCATTTATTATCACAAAATATCATCTAGCAGATCAGAAATGAAACAACTTTCAGTGACTTTTCGTAGCCATCGTATTACGCCATTTAGCTTATGCCAACAAAAAACATAAAACCGTTTTATCTGAACGTTAAACTCTTACGCGAACTTTGTCACCGACCTAAACCATTCACATTGCCTCTTCCACAATACATTTCCCTAAAGCTGCTTTTTATTCCCGATGCAGTTGCATCTCGCCGTCGTATTTCGACCCCAATGATAGATGACCCGCGATCCAAGCGACCCGGCTTGCATCCTAGATGAAACGTTCACGACATAATATTTCTCAAAGCCACTGCTATTCGCTTTTTAGGAAAACCCTTCATATCCTGACGGTTTTATCAGATCGAAATTTGTATATAAGCTTTTATACAGTCGGATATAAGACAATATGCCCTCACATATGTTCAAACAAAGACGCAGACAGGAGGGCTAGTTAAAATTTAAAATTCATATTTTCCCGTCATGCATAAATGAGGCTGACATTTTGTAAATGGATCCGGTTTGCGAGCGATTTACATTTTATTGAAATCCCATGCAAATATACATTAATTTCGGCTGAAGGATCAAACGGGGTTTATTTCGGATCAATTCGTCCATTTCGTGTTTTTTTTACTAACTTTCATAAAAGCCTTGATATTGTATACAGAGTAAAGCGTAGGGGCTTTTGACAAGTTATATAAACATTTTGAAACCAGAATTATATTGCTTTTGATATTAAAAATTTATTTATACCATAGAAATCATGCCTTTAGAAGTTATTTGGCTCTTTTAAAGTAGTTTGTGGGATTTTAAAACTCTGTTATGTGCCTGTTATAATTATTTTCTATTTTACATTTAAATGTAATTAGATCTTTCTTTAGCAGCTAATCTACTTCTCTGGTCCTGATTTATAAGGATGACATTCACTCTATTGTAGCATCGCTAGGACACGTCCTCACGGCGTAAAATATTGCGTGCCAAATATGTTCAGTCAATGGTGTTGTAAATGCTATGTTTGACACATTAAAAAAAACGCATTCAAATTTTCTCTCTTTTTTTCACTCTATTCATTTAGGCCACCTCAGAAAACTTGCATAGTGCATAGCATAAGGCGCGTACATACTTGCACGCGCATGTGCTGAGAATATGTGTAAGCTCTTCGTATATATGTGCGTACTCAAGCCATTCACGCTCAGACCATTCGTTGAAGTTAAAAATCTCTGCATATGCATGCGTGCTCAAGTTGCTCCATCCATTCGTGAAAAAATTTCCGAAGAGTTGCTTATGGTTAGTGCTGCTTTTATGGTTATTAGGAGCCTATTAAAAAAGAAAAAACAAACGAAAGAGTTGATGGTGGATGACGTATTTATTTAAAAGAAAAATTCTACAAATGCGGTCCGATTTACTATTAGATTTGGCTTTAGTACCTAATACTAGACAATTTAAAAACTTTACACGTATATCAGTTAAAAACTTTGAACACATTTTAAGTAATATAGGCCCTAAAATAATGAAAAAAGATACAGTTTTAAGAAAGGCCATAACTGCTAAAGAGCGCCTACTTACAACATTAAGATTTCTGGCAACAGAGAATTCCTATACAAGTCTCCAGTATCTTTTTAAAGTTTAGAAGAAATCTATCTTACAAATAGCATCCGAGGTGTGCTTAGCCTTAATCGAATACTTGCGAGAGTGTTTAAATGTAAAGTATTGAAACCAAGCCAAATCTTTATACTTATTATATAAATGGAAAACGAAAAAACTTATTGGAAAGTATCTGTTAGTTATTCTGGTGTATAATTTATTGGGTTGAATGTGGTAACAAGGTTCTGTAGAGATATATTGCGTCCAGATGTATCCATATGAATTGAAGGCTGACTACTCTCAGTTACTGCATTTTTGGAGGGTCCGAATAAGACGTATATTGACTTATGGCAGGGCTAGGAAGAGAGGAACTAACATTCTACTAACAAGAGGGACTAATAGTCTTTGTTGCTGAAAAAAGTTTCCAGAAGACATCCTGTCATAGTTTCCTATTTCTGATTCAAAAAGTATATTGTTGATAGCGTGTTCGACCATTATTTCTGCTCTTTTAGAATAGGTTCTCAATTTTGATGCGATGTGCATCTATGGGCAAGATGTTAAACCGATCTTGTGTTTTCTCTTGTTTCTTAGAGTGGCGAGCTTGTGTCTCCTTCATAATTTTATATGCTTCCGTTAGTTTGGGATTCTCGTTCAACTCACGTTTTTTTATAAAAATATCTCTTTTTTCAAATTTTTCGCCATATTAGTGACAGCTATTAAAATGTTTTATAAGTTCTCAGATATGCACAACTGATTACCGTCAATCCGTTTTCTAATTTTGTGTAAAACTTTTTTTTGACCAACCTGTATATTTGTTTTAAAATTACCTAATATGGATACGACCTTAAAGTTCAGCTCTCGTTGTTAATTTATCTTTGAAAATCATCTATTATTTTCATATTGATTAATATGTACTCTAAAAAAACAAAACATAACTTTTCCTGTACCAACAGACTTTTTGCATGTGCCCTGAAAGAACCAAGTAAGCCGCTGATTTTCCTTTTCACCACTGCCATTTCCATATTCAGTTCTTTTAAAATTGACTCCCATGCCATCATCTTTCTTCATTTTTGAAAAATAAAACCTATTTTTGGATCCCATAATATAGGTTTTTTTTAGAGATCTATTAATTCTAAACACTGTTCGTTTGACCACTTAATTTTTGAGTGACTAGCCACTAGTCACAAATATGAATAAAATTGAACAATGGGCACTAGTTTCGCGAATCGAGCAAAAACTTGTCTAAATTGAGCGCGCATGCACACGTATGTTTCTTTGATGCGCGTCAACTGCTCACCGCATGGGTATGCAAATCTATACGCACCTATAGAGCCATAAGAGACTTTGACAGCGGCGGTTTGTGATTGGTAAGAATGAAAGTTATGAAGTCATGCTATGCGTAGCCAATCAAATCTGTTTTTTGTAGGTTCCCGTGACACTTCATGTGTCAGAAACTATTCTGATTTATGGAGCATCAAAAACAAACACTCTTGAGGACGTTTTAATTTTTTTAAAATGGCGCTTGAAAACACGAAGGATGACATCTCAAATCAATACTAATTGGTGAAAGTTTTTTATGCTCTGTATTATAGGAATTAATTTATTAATCGATTTATAGATTTGAAATCTCTACAACACGCATGAATAAATAAATAGCTAACAAACATATGTCTCGTTATCAACTTTTGCTGGCTACTGATCGGACGGCAGTTTACCACAAAATTTTATTTCGGCGCTTTGATCTCGAGTACCTAAATTAGAGAACTATGTAGTAAGGCTTTCATACACTAGAGGCCACAAGTTTCAAAAATTACTAAAAATATTTCTGCTTGAAGTGTCTGTCCGCTGGTGATGACCTATCTACCACAGAACACAAATATATAGAGAAGTGGTGGTTGCATACAAACTGATAGAAATTCTTCTGACAAATCAGCTAGCGTTCTCTCGCTTGGCAACGGAAACTGTTGTAACTAACTTGACAGTTTGGCGTGCCTAACTGGACCAATCAAAATGGTAGAAAGGCGTGGCAAAATTAAGGCGGGAAATCATGTTTCATTTAATCTGACAATCTTATCATTTAATCGTAATATCTAAAGCAAATGCCTAATCAAAAAGGTTACTCATAGAGAAAAGAGCCTTTTTGATTAGGTGTTAGCATCAGATATTAATCTGAATAACAATGAAACTTTTCAGCTTTATTTTACATATCTAAATGAATAAATAAATCATTCCGGGTGCTCAGGTCCTTTAGTCTTTATACCTATGTCTCGTCTCAGTGAACACAGAGAAACACACAGGAAGTGGTATGATACGAGCATGAAATAAAATAAAAAAATAGGCAGTGCAAACCTTATAAATCAATTTACTAAATGATACATGTGAAAAAAAGACAAAATAAATGTTTAAATAAATATGTATTGTAGTGTAAAGCCAGCAGTATCAGCATTATTAAAATTTGTGCTGCTCAAGGTCTTAATACAATTCACATTGCATATCGCTCTTCATGTTTTTCTTGTAATGGGAACTGAAGGAAACTAAAAAAGTCTTTTATTACTATGTTTCTCAGAACAATTTAAAATATACATACTCTTACATCAAGGAAATTTTCAGGAAAATCAATTTTTAATTGTGGAATAAAAAATGAGAGGCCAGATAGTTTGTAATATGTATTTATAATAAGTTAAAAATTAAATACTTGAAAAGTGAAACTTCTTCATTGAAATCAACTGAATTTGATTTTATTAAAGACTTGAGAATACAAAAACATAATAGTAATAAATAAAATCAAATTTTCTTACCAGAAACCTAGAATTGATGATTCTAATGATGTTCTATCAGTCGATGTCAAGAACTGTCTGTCAATTTTGCCAAGCAAGATGGCCCTCATACGATTCCGATTTTCACCAAACAAGCTTCATACATGTGATTACAACATTATGTAGGTTATGGTCTTAAGCGTCTATGCCATGCATATGCAAGTTTGTCTGGGATGGGCTTCTCCTACTAAAGATATGTGTGAAGTTAGCGTCCGATCTCTTGCCAACCACGAGTTAAGAATGCAGCATATGCCGGCTCTAAATTAAAATTAGAGCCAATTTAAAGATCTAATACATCTAAAAGTCCCTTAGGATTTAATTGGATGTCTAGGATGAATTTATTAATAGATTTATAGATTTGAAATATCTACAACATGGTCAACATGCCTGAATAAATAAATAGCTAACCGACATATGCTGCATCCCCAACAGAGTTCGGACACAAAATTTCACTTCGGCGCTCTGTTCTTGAGTAACTAAATTAGAGAACTACGTAGTACGGCTTTCGTACACTAGAGAACACAAGTTTTTAAAGAATAATCAAAATATTTCTGCTTGAAGTGTCTGTCCGCTGGTGATGTATTTGTAATCTACATCCTGTCGCTCACAAATACACTCAAAACACAAATATAAAGAAATGCAAGTTGCTTTGTTAACGGAAGAAATTTTTTTTGGCCCTCTAGTTCGAATTATTTTGTATTTGTAAGCCAATTTGAATTCAATTAAGCGCGGGAAATTTGAATTCTAAGACGGGCTTAACTTGAGAAAAATAAGACCACCTAATATTACAATTTACGAGTACCTACGGGTATCTCGTTTAAAACAGATTGCCATCAATACTTGTTCTTTCGAACACATTTCCAAAAAATATATTGTATTATTGTATTATTTATATAAACAATTGTAAAAAAATATAAAAAGAATTTGCACAAAAACACTATTTTTTCTTATACAAATCTACGTTAACCAAGCAGAACATCGGCTAACTGCAATTTGATGTAGTTTCCTAAATTGGGCAAATATGTATCGAATATAACCTGAAAATGTAACTTTTGGAACCAAAAGAATAAAAAACCTGTGTTTTTACAATTTTTCTGTTTTAAAAAAGGTATGAAAATAAAACACTTGTATAATTTATTTTATGTAAACAAAAATATATAATTTAATTTTCTGGAAAATTAAAATACTAAAATAACTTAAATTAAGTTTTTAATACAATATATAATTAACACTGTTAAATTATAATACCATATAAATTGTAATATTTTAATAATAGGCTTGAACATATATAACTAGGCTATAACTATTTGTATCCCGAAGACTTCAATAAATAAATAATTAGTTCAATAATAAAGTTTGAAATTAGTAAACTTCTAAATAGAACAAAGAGTATGAAAAACCCAAAATTCTATTTAGATGTGCAATTATGATATCCTACATATCAATATGATAATAACGGTAATTGGAACGCTAATATAATTATATTTTTTTTTTCTTAAAAGTTAAACATAGAAAATGTATTAGGTGAAATGTAGTTGAATCATATACAAAAAACCTAAAATTCTCCAAAAATAATGGACGTAGTACAAAAAATATAATTCTTAGACTAACGCAGAAAAATAAAATTTAAACTCTAAAAACAAAACATACTTCAATATATCTCAACAAACACTATAAATATATATAAAACTATTGTAAAGTCTGCATACAAGAAATTTATACTTTAAAATCAACAATAATTATAGAGGATATGCCCTATTAATAAGTTGCTGGTATAAGTTGATGAATAAAAAGATACTATACATAGAAATATATCGTACGCAACTAGTCGTTTAAAATCATTATGTTTTATAGTAATAGATTGCCTATCAACAACAAAGTGTTATAGAGTTGGCTTGTTGTCATTGTATTCAATAGGCAACTCTTTTATAGTGGCTATATTAGTACTACCTTGATCACAAATAGTTGCACCAACTATTATCCCAATTGACTGCAAGTCTTTAATGTTAGTTGTTAGGAATAATTATTAGGTTTTTTAAAACCTGTCTTAACTGTATGTTGTGTAAGAAAATAGGACACTGGCCTTTTATGTTTTTTTAAGACCTCAAATCATAAATACAAGAGCATGATTGGCTTGGTTGGTGTGTTACCCCTGGAGAAGCTTAATCAGTCCATTCAACCCTGAAATTCTTTGACTGGATTTTGCATAAAAAATCCACAGCTTAGAGATATTTCATCAAACATCAAGGAATAATAACGACCTGGTTCACTCTCACTCGCTCACGGTGGATTTATGGATATTATATATCCTTAATTTCTATAACAGCAATTTTCTGCTTACGAGTGAACCTATCTTTTAAAAGACCACTCTTAGTAAGAATGCCTTTTATGTTCACTAATAGAAAAGAATATTTATTAATAAAATTTGGGGAAATATTGGAACAAGAGCTCCCTGAAGGTATTGATGGTGAATAATTTGACTGACCATTACCTAATGTGTCATATAACTGTCATACAAAATGAAGAATGCTTTAGTGGAGACCAAGAAATTGCATCAAACCTAAGCCTTGACTCAGAGAAATCATCAGGGTTATTATAATATGAAGCAGAAAAATGGTCGGAACAAAAAAATTAAAGTTATTGTAATCCTTTAATGAACTGACCTGGTATACCTTCACCCATAGTTTCTTTAACATGGAGTTTATATGAAATATGAAAAAATATTTATTTTTATGAGTTCATAAACAATTAATAATGGAGATATTCTTACATAGGGAATATTTACTTGATAGTTTTGACCTAGTTTTACATTGTGCAAAGAAATAGACAATGCTGACATTTTTTCCACAAAAATAGCAAAATTTTTAATAAATATAAATATATAATATATCAATTTTATTGCAGTTAAAAGGCAAAAAAGTAATAAAAAGAAACAAAATGAAATAAATACATTTTAAAACAAAGACCGGTTAACTTTCAAGTAAATAATATTTGAAGTATCTAATTAATATTTTTACCAGCTCATGTTTTTCTCATTCTTTTTGCTCATGTTGTCTCCATCAAGGAACCGTATGTCTAGAAAAATAATTAACCCATTTCAAATTCTATGCCTTTTTATACCCTAATTCTACAAGAAATATAACTTAAAACTAGAAATTAGGGTAAAAAGTAATTAATTTTAGCAAAATTTTCTTGAACCACGAGGCGACAGCTTTCCAAAACTAAAAATAGAAAAAGTCAACGTAAAAACTGTCAAGAATGTCACAAACATCATTATTGTCAAATTTTCCTAATGTCAAGTCACCCTAAGATGGCCGCCGTCCGAAATTCGTCGCTTTTTAGGAAGATGTTTTACTCATTAAAGTCCTTTAGAAAAAGAACCGAGATGGTCGATAATCGAACCTACTAGGTTACAATTTTAGGAGATAATCATTACTTATCATTAACAATGATGCCAAACATAACCAAAATAACGTTCATTGACTTAGTGTCAACGGTCAACTCGATCTAGAGCCATCTCGTGACAAGAGTGGTTATTTATTTCGAAAACCCATACATCACGGAAGAAAACCGCTTCAGCTTTGTTGCGCTGTATTGGCAGTGACCAGTAAATACCAGCAATACAGTAAGCCTAGAGAAGGATTTGTTTATTTGTGCTATTAACCTATAATTTGTTTAATTAATTATTAGAGAATAGTTTTGATAAATGTTATCTAGGTATCTACCATAGGTGCTGTAAACTTGGGGAAGTAAATGTAAACTTATATATTGCATATACTGAACAGGCAAAATAAACAGTTAGTCAATTCCATTAAATAAATGGTTGGTTGATTTATGTTTTTTATGTTGATATTTAATTTTGAAAATATTTTATAATTGCAAACTCTAATTCATTAGCTTTGTCATCAGTATTATTACTATTATTATTGATGAATGTTCTTTTTTTGTAATGTTGGGTTATGCGCTACGTTCATCATTATTTAGGATAATTTTTTTTGGTAAAAAATAAATTGAATTTTAAAATTTTAATGGGATTTAAGTACCGAAATGATCTTTTTACCAGAATTAAACAAGATGAAAGAAAGATTTGTAATAAACGCAAGAATAAAGGAAATAACCCAATTTAAATAAATCAGCAATCGGCATTGATAAAAAGTGATGAAAGGAAGATAACATTTTCCTAATATGAGTCAGGCGGGCCTGCTTTCGCCTCCGGCTGCAGGAGCCAGGCTATCACTGCTGATTTCCCATGCGGCTCCAGTCCGAGAACCGAGAACTTACTACAGACGTCCCGACTCAAATATCTCGCAAGAAAATATATTTTTATGGGAAATAATGACTTTTTTATTTGTGACGAATTGTTTTTGAATGGAGAAAGTATATCTACTGCGGTCTTTTTTTTTCTAGATAATTTTATTTACCATAAATAATAAAAAACCTTAAAGTAGTAGACAAGTGCAAGAGCTTATATTATGCAAAAATAGAATCCATCGAATATTACTAATAAGTTTACTTCTTTTAGTTGAATAATTATCCCTGGATCTGGATAATCTAAATATTCGATCCTGGTAGCAATCCAGAACAAGTACAGAGGAAACGAGTAGAGTATCTTTGAAAACCTTTTGGTCTTTTGTAGAGAAGCATGGCCTTCAGTTCTCCTTAAATACGTTTTCATCTGTGGATCACTAGAAATGAGATGGGGAATGAAAATGGGGCAGAAGTAAATTTAGAATCTCTACTACTAGTCTTTATATCGACTTTTTAGCTCTGGTAGTAAGTGTTGTTTTTTGGACCTTGGGTAAAGGTCACAACTTATGTGGTATTTAAGTTGCCAGAGATCTGGAGGCGTGATCTAACACATTTCTTTAATGTCAATAGCAATTTAGTCCTAAAGCAGAGTAAAGTAGAGAAAAAAATAGGAAGCCTTAGATCACTAAAGTAATCCAGCTCTGTTAGATTATCCAAAATGGGAGTATTTAACATAGTCCTATTATTGAGTCTTAGACCTTAGTCTTCTCGAACGGATTTTCATTTATCTTACTTGGAATTGATATTTATTTTGGACGATAAGAAATTGAGTTTCTCTTTTGAACTTATTTTTTATTTTATTTAAGGCATTAGAAGACTTAGGTATTTTTCTGGTATTTGAGTAGTTCCGTTCAAGTACTCGGAGTCCTGATGGATTTATTCTCACATGTTTTCTAGACTTTTTGAGTAATTTTTTTATTATATTCCAGGCATCTGTACGTAAGTACCTACAGCTAAAAATTTACAATCGATAACAGACATATTTATAATATATGTATGTATAAAACTAACCATAATACATTTACAAATATTAAAACTATTTACAATAATTATAAGAATCTATCGAGACAAAAATTGGCAGAGTGATTACTTTTCTTTTTTTTTCATTTTGAGCTAATAACTTACTTCTTACTTACTTTATAAAATTTAAGTTTAAAAGACGATCAACATATTTTTTTTATTTAATCAATACAATGAACCTTATATAAACTACCCACCATAAATAGCCCCGGTTCAGCAACAAATCCTGATAAATATAAAAATTCCGATCCTACTTCAACTGCGCCAGGCAATCAATCCTTCGGTACCCAATAAAAGGTCGTAACATACGACCAGAAAGTAACAGAATGTGTAAAATAGTCCGGGCCATTTCACGTGCACACCATTCTAAAACCAAACGGAATTAAATAAACCGAAGTAGGGCACGTGTCTTCCGGTTGCCATAAGGCATTTGTAACTGCCAACTTAAAGCCGATATACCGAATAAAAAATCAATTAGGGTAGAATCCGCAAGACGTGAAAAAGACTAATCCCTTATTGGGTTTCTTGCCAGGAACGAATTCGGTGTTATTGTCGTTCGTTTTTAAATCGGTCTGTTAAAAGAAATTTCCAGGTTTTACGGAATTATTTCGAGTGTTTTTTTTAAGAGATTTAATTAAATCTTTAACTTTTAAAGTAACTTTAAATATTTATCTTTATTTTAAAGAAGAAACATTATTTTAAAACGAAATTCAAGCAGATTCGTAATCGAAATAGATGGTTTGCTGTCTTACTTGCTCTGAATAAGTCAATAAGAAGGGATATGTCAAGTATAAATAACTTTTTCTTTTTTAAAGGACACTTTTTGTTAACTTTTAAATCTTTTCCCTTAGGAATTTTTCTGCATAACTTAATAGGATATGGTGGTTATATTGTAAATTCATAAATAACGCATGGTCAATTGATTTTTGCCGAAATTAAAATAAAGTAGCTTTTTTTAAATTATGGTATAAAGTATCTAATAAATTGAGTTTTAGCATTTCGATTTGGGTGTTAGGTCGTACTTCCGTACCTGAGTTGCTAAAGTGAGACACTCCTTCTGACTTGTATTTGTGAGTCTCGTATCATGTATATTAGGTAAAACAATGTAAGTCATTGCTATTAAAACAAGTTAATATTTATTACTATCAAAGAAGAAAATTTATACATAGAAAACAAAATAAATTCCGGAAAAAATAGAATAGAAAGATCTTGTTTTATTTAACTTATAAAACAAAATTATTTCCATATACATAATTCAATGCATCGGAATTACTAATTAAATAAGTATACAAATTACGAAAAAGAAAAAATCGTAAAATTGTATTAACGTTAAAATTAAAATTAAAAAAACTCAGTCAGGGGGTAGAACGGATAGTCAGCTAGCATAGTCTTTAATGACCTTTTAAAAATTGAAAGACTTTTAGCACTTTTAAGATGTTTCGACAGTAGGTTAAAAATTCTCAGTGAAGTAATCATAGGGCCATCCTTTACCTGCGATAAATGAGTAAAAGAGTATAAGCGTTATCTGCATTTTAAGTCCTTTAATGATTAATATTGCCCACACCTAAGAAAGCTTATAGATTTTTTTTAAATTTCCCACAAGCATTGGACGATATATATATATTTATGATAGAAGGAAGTTTTTCCTATTTAAAGATTCCTTGACATGAGTATAATAAATTTCAAACATGGTATGCTTTTTTAAGGAATTCCAATACGAAAAATGTGTTTTTGACAGATCAGTGCCCTTTCACAAGTGCCGAAGTTACCCCAAGCAAATAAACCAACAAAGTAGAATGCACTGCACCATAATAAAAGATCTTACGTGTGTAGATATTTACAAAACCTGTATGCTAAAAGAGTACATAATTACTACAAGCTAATTTGTCACATACTAAATTCACCTGGTCATTCCAGGACAAATGCTTCCCAATTATAATGCTCAAAAATTTAGGTGAGTCTTGATGAATTATAATATTTAAGTCCTCCCCGGTCAATAAACTTCCATCTTCGATAACTCGAACATGTGAAAAAAGGATAAAACTAGTCTCGAAACTGTTAAGACCCATTTTGTTGGCACCAATAAGAAAGATCAGCTTTGCATTTGCTAGCTCGCATACGAAGAGACTGGTAGTCATGACCTGAGACAATTGCCAACGTATCATTTTAAAATAAGGTGATACCACTGTCATCAATAAAAAAAGGTAAATCATTAATAAAAATCAGTAACAGAATAAGATCAAAAATACTTACCTATGAATGTCACCCAACCATTTGCCGTTAGCCTTACAGCCTGGATTCGATTTGACAAATATGATTCAAGCCATAGGTAGATCCTCTTACACTATAATGAAAAGCCTTACTTAGAAGGATAGTATAGTTTACAGTATCAAACGCTTTAGTGAAATAAAAAAAATACCAGCCAATTTCAATTTGAAATCACAATTGTTTAAAATAGAGGTGTAAAGAATATTATATCGTATGGCACAACTACCTGGAATGTTAAAGATGTTACATTCATTTAGATAATAGAAAAAGAAATAGAGTATATATATATCTTATTTGCTTATGATTAAGCAATTATTTTGCTTTAGGTTTTGAAAAAAAAACGCAGAATCGATGTAACAACTGTCTAAAATTCAAAAACTAATAAATTCATTGACCCGTTTGAAATAAAATCACTTAACTACCTGGAAGTAAGCAACCATTAACTTTACAATCTGAAGAAAAAAAAAGATTTTGTGACTTAACTACTTACAACTGCAAAAAATCTATGGAACAACTGCCTGAAATACTCTGAATATCACAACTATTTAGATGATTAAACTACTTGGAATGCAACACGTATTGCAATCGTTTAGTCTTTTGAAAAAAAAGAATGTTTGCCTGAAATTTGAAAAAATCTATGGCAAAACTACCTGGAATGCAAAAAATTATGTATTAATTTAGTTGTTGAAGAAAGAAATACAAAATTTGAGGCTTAACTATCTGATATTCCACAAAAATCAATGTGCAAATGCCTAAAATGCAAAAGTTTTAAAAATTATTGGACAGCGTAAAATAAAATCATGTTTTAACTGCCTAGCATTAAAAATGACAATATCCTAGCCGCCTAGAATTGAAGACACAACTGCCTGCATTGTAAAAAAAATGAATGGTACAATTGCCGGGGATGTAAAAAATATTATATTAATTAAATTGTTGAAAAAAAACATAGAATAAAAATTAATAGTATCATCATCCTCATCATTATTATCTTGTTGCCGTCACTATTCACCGCTGGACATATAACTCGTTTAACCTTCTCTATGCCTCTCAGTTTTGAGCCATCATTATCCAATCCCCAGCATTACGTTTGTCTTCTCGCGGTCGCTATTTCTATTGGAATGAATAAACGTACGAATTACAGCGTAGAATAGGTTTGGGTTAGGCGGCTTTTGGCAAAGTGTATGAAGAAAGTGCAGAAAAGTGTAAGAATAATGCGCGTTATCGGTAATAACATATGGAGTAGAAACTTTGACATTATCAAAAAAGGTCAGCAGAGAAGCTGAGAGTAGGCCAAAAAGCTATGGAGAGAGCCATGCTTGAAATCACTAAAAGAAACAGAATACCCAATAATATCATCAGATAAGGTCATCAATGATATACCTGCTTAAAATTAAAGAGAAACTATTGAAATTATTGAGCTGCTTAAAATAAAGTAATTTCTTAATAATCTGGAATTAAGAAGAGATCATTAGCTTGGCGCTCTGAAGAATAAAGAATTTATGACCTGACTAGTTGAAATTTAAAAAATTTATGGTGCCACTATTTAAAATAGAAAAAAACACTGCAGCTGTTCAACTGTCTAGAAAAAAAAACTAAATAGTTGACTTGTTGCTGCGTAAAATTGGAAAAAACTTTATGAAACAAAAAAAAACAGAAAAACACAAAAAAATATAGAAACTGCGACCTTACCTGCCCGAAGTTCAAAAAAAATCTATAGTACCACTGCCTGAAATGCAAACAATATTAAAGCCATTAAGCTGAAAAAAAAATCATGTCTTAACTGCCCGAAATTAAAAATAAATCTATAGCTCGACGATTTGGACAAAAACAAAGAATTTGTTAATTATTTGCTTAAAGAGAAAAATATGGTAGAACTACCTCAAATGCAGAAAATACTGGAAAAATTCAGCTGCCTAAAATTAAATCAAATCAAATCAAATCGAAATATATTAGATATACTAATATATAAATATATATAAATATATTAGATATCAAAACTTCATAATTATAACTATAACTAATAAGTATAATAATAAACAATATTTTGCCTAATAATTAAAGCTAAATAAATCTAAATAAATACCCATATACCTACTTATTTTTTTTGAGGAGAGTGATCGAGCCTAAATTGATAATCAATTTGTGTGCACTCTCTGTTTACGAAATGACGCACATGGCAAGATGGACAAAGTTGGCCAGACGACAGAGGTACCGACAGTGAAACGAAAAAGTGGACATTAAATAATGTAATATTAAAAAACACAAAAATATAGAACATGTTGAGATTTAAATACAAAAAAAATTTACAAATGTTGTTTTGTTTTGCAGAATGAATAATTTTATTGGTGTTCTAGTCTTGGAATCAACTTTCATAACCAACTTTTTAATAGAAAATGACAGCATATTATATACTTTAGCTATATATTGCGTGAAAATTAAAAAAAATCGTTTGCTAGACTTTTGGCGATTTAACTATCTGAAATTTGAAAAAAATTATAGCATGTAACAAATGTTGCAACTATTATAACTATCTAGAATGCAAAAATATCGCAACCATGGAAAGAGAGTACCAGGGAAAGAAATAATATCCTGGCTTCAAGTCAACAAAGTGAAAATATCCATATTAAACAAAAACACGATAAAAATTAATACTATCTTAAACTTTAACTCTTCATTAAATAATAGAAAATCCCATAAACTGTGACAAAACAATTAAAATAATCTTAACGTTCGTGAAGGCGTCGTATTTTACGACACCGTTTTCCCATAAGAAAAATCTTTCCGGCTTTAATTATGTCGCCTGCAGCAGTCGAATTAAATTTTCCTGTCCCATTTTCCGAGGATATTAAATCCCCGGTATCTGCGTGGTGGCCTGCAAAGGTGTCGCTAGATCCTTCGCCAGCTTACTTGTTGATTAAAGTTTTAGGCCGCCAAGATTTAAACTGTGCCAGTTTGCTTAAATTAAAGTTTCAACAAAGTACGTTTATGGGCGCGGGCTTAGGTGGGGGTAGCTTATGACCAGTTTAGTTTTCATAAGACATTAAAGATTCCGTGAACGATTCCGTGCTCGCTGGTATTACAAAACTCTGTGGCGAAATGATTTTATCGATTCACTAGACCGTAAGACACAATGGGAGTAAAGTTGAATGACATTTGTTTGAGGTTATAGGAAGATTATTGAAATGTTAACGAAAAACTAAAATTTAGCTGCATTTTTAGATACTGTTGCTCGTAATATACTCTTTATGTGTTTTAGGAAATATTTAACATTTCCATCTGAAAGATCCAGAACCTTATCGCAAGTTATTAAGAGAATTAGAGTTCACCTATTAGCTTACTTCTAGTTTTCGCGATGAAGCATTGCTCATACATTGCTCCTTCCTTTGTCGCTGTGAAACGTTAGTACGACATCTTCGATTATGGCCTCCATTAGCCCAATAATGAAAGACAAGAAGGTCATCCTGAATCAGTTATTGTTACAGAAAATAGCTGTACAAGAACTAAATAAAGGTGGTCAGGCGACTGAAGGTTGATTCTCCCTAGAGATTCCGTTTCCTTCCATTCCTTCCGATTGACATGTACATTCAGTTAAATTGTTCATATTTTTCATGTTTTTCATTTATTATCAGTTCTGTCTAAATAGAAATAGCATGCGCTACATCTACATAGCCGAAAAAAAATTTCGGCTGCACAATTTTCTACCGAAAAGGAATATTGAAGGAGATTATATATTATTACTCAGGGAACTGATTGGTAATGAGATGAAATTTTAGCAATATTTTCGAATGGTAAGATTCTCATTCCATGAATTACCTTTCTTGGTCACCAGTGATTATGCAACGAAATATCTTAATTATTGTCAGAATTACAAAATCATGAAATAAACGTTTGAGATAAATACCAGTTTAATTTAAGTTATGTTTAATTCATAGAAATTTAATGAATCACTTCTTCTTATTGCGTTCTTCTTTGGAAGGTTGATGATCCAACTGTAGTAATTATACGTGATAATGATGATGTTTTACTAAGCCATTGCCATAGGCACTTGACCCATGAGTTTTGTCTTCTTTCTATTGAAATTTTCCTCTAATTTTTTCCCTTAATAATCAACCGAAAAATTTCATATTTCCTCTCATTATATATCCAATATACCTTAGTTTGCACTCTTTGATGGTTAGCTCATCGGCTCCTTGTTTTTCTAGAGTCTATTGAGAACTTCGGTGTTTCTTATTCTTTCAAACCAGGATACGTGTGATATTCTCCTAAGATACAAGGTTCAACTAAAAGGTTTAATGAGTTTTTCTAGCAAGGGGTTGAGGGTAGAGCTTTCGCAACAGGAGGATGGGGAATACGTAAGAGCATAGTATTCGGATTCGAAGGCTTAGGCCATGTCTGAAAAAAGTTCCTCATGCCGATAAATGTTTTTCTGGCCTTTCAATTCTTGAGAGTACTTCCTTCATGTTGAATCGCAACTATTAGCCATTAGTACTCCTAGATATCTAAAGGATGATACGTTTTGTTGTGTATTCGGAGGGCAGTTTTTGTTTGCATTTTCGAGAAAACCATGAAAAACCATGAAACAAGTTTTGTTTTGGGGAAGTTTTTATGTAGGCCATAACGCTCGCTGTACTTACCAATAACATCTACAAGTTGCTGAAGTTTAGGTAGGTTGCTGGTAGTAACGACTGTATTATCGGCATATTATCTTTTACTATTTTGCCATTGATTTTGATTCCAGCACTAATGTCGCTAAGAGTCCGTTTCCTAAGCCGAATTGAGTGTTGTCAACTTCCTGTTCGTATTTCTTGAATGTACGTGTACGTACAAGTCTCAAAAACGTTTTTAGTACATGAGACATCAAGCTTAATATGCAGTATATACCACATTGGGACGCATATTTTTTTTAGATAGAATGATCAAAGTCGACTTCATATATTTCGAGGATATTTTTTCCAGTTCTGTAGATGTCGTTTAATAGATTTGTTAGGCGGCTTAACCGTCTTCGTAATATCTTTTTTTATTTTTCTATAGCATATTATGCCTCTTGTTTGTTGATGTTAAGGCTCGTCTTAATTTTCTTAGTTACTTGTGTGGTTGTTTTGGTCGTTTGTCAATACACAGTTTTGTAATATATTCTTTTTAGCACTTCGAGTTTTTGTCAGATCCCACATGTATTAAATTTTTAGTGTCTTTCAGTATTCCACTGCCCTTTTTAAGATTACTGCCTGTCATTTATTTCATCTGCTTATATATGGTTATGTTGGTGGTGTTTTGGCTGTAGTTGTTATAGTTATTCCATAATTTTTTAAATCTCGTCAATTATCCAGGGTTATTGTCTTTTAAAATCAATATCTTTTATTTGTGTTTCTAGAAGTGCGGTTTTCATTACCTCGATTTTGATTATTATGCTCGACTCGATCTTCTGCATTTTTTCTTTAAGACTTTGCGCGGTTATTGCCTTCACTAACGGGTTTTTGAGTTTTGGTATATATATATGTTGTGATGGTTTAGGACTCTTAACATATTTGAATCGACGTATCTTGAATTTCATTACAGCTAGATTGTGGTCGCTGTTTGCGTCCCCTCCAGGATGTTTTTACTGATCTGACTGACTTTTGGAATGTTGTATTTATTATACAACAAATATGTAATTGATCTGATTTCTGACTCGATGTTCTTTACAATCGCCAGCGAATTTTCACATATACAAGCAGTGAGAGTGAAGTTTAAAGAACGTGTTTACCACAGATAGTTGCTGCCCTATGCAGAATTGCACCAGGCGGTCCCTAATGTTCCTATCGAAAGTTTTCGAGAACATTTCCAGCTCCAGCTGCTACTTTAGCGTTAAAATTGCTCATAACTATTGTTATCTCACCTTTCTTTATCAACTTCATAATGTCTTCTAATTCAGTTTAAAATTTCTAAATCGTATTATTTTATTTATCTTGTGTCGAAGCATATACTTGTACAATGTTAAACAGAATATGAACATGACCACGCCATTTAGTAGTTCGGTTCGTTTAGTTTTGTTATTAACTGTTAAGTATTAATTATTTTGGTTCCTATTTTCACTATTTGATTCATTATAAAATGATGCAATGTATAAAGCTGTCGTTGAATTTGAAGTTAAAGCAGGACAAGGTGTAGGTGGTCGTACGAATCCTGAGCATCACTTGTCTGTTCTTGATTTTATTTATCAATTAGGTACTTCATCAATACTTGGGAAGCAGATCGCATACTTAAGAAGCTTATCGTGAAAATGGTTCTTACAACCCATTTGTTCTTCGTATCTCCACTTTTTAGATTTTTTGCACAATAGCATTCAGTTACAGACAGTCATTAAACTCCACCAGAGGATATAAGCATACTTCAAACATGGAGTACTTAATACTTTAAAATACTTGATAATATTTACTTTGTGATTATTCACATTAGCATAATTAGGTCACAAATTCACTACTGTTACTAGAATTTATCTTTCTGTCAGGTTATAAACGTGGATGATAAAATAGATGTAATGCTATAATAAAAATCTGAAGAAACAGCCTACAGTTTCTAAAAAGGTCCATTTACTTTTGCGTGATCCATTCAAGTAAGCTACTGAAATTTTTTTATCCAAATTGTTTTTTAATAATGAGTAAGTCTGTATTTACTCGGCAGCAGCGAAAAATATGCAACCACAATACTCTGAAAATGCCCTTTGATATGCCGAAACGGACAACACAAACCTGACCAGGAAACGTGGAAAGAGGTCTGCATCACATAAGTTGACAAATCATTACACATATTGGTGCCCTCACCTACGGAAGATAATTGAAGAAGAATTTTTAATACATTTTGGAGTACTTGGAGTTTTTTCAACTGCTTGGGAGCTCTTGACGGAAAACAGGTGGTGATACAAGCTCCTACTATTTCTGGACCTCATATTTTAATTACAAAAGAACGTTTTCGATTGTTCTGCTAATATTGTTCGATACATAATATAATTTTATTATAGTCGATATTGGGTCATTTGGCAAAACCAGCGATAGTGGGATTTTCGCGCAATCAAACTTAACAAAAACTGAACAAGAAAAACGGTTGATATTCTTAACTCCCCAAGAAGGCAAATTGACGGATATTGGTACACCCTAATTTATCACTTATTCATTTCTTTTTATTCCCACTTATCATGAGTGAAATGCGTGGTGAGCATATTTCGACTAAATTTCTCTTTTAATTAATCTGGTCTTTTAAAAGCCTTATACAGGATATACCACTTTAGAAGAAAAAAGGCATATTTTTGAGCTTTACTTGTTTTTCTCAAGAAATTCAACATATAACGTTTTGATTTTTATATTCAAAAATTAACGATGTATCTAATCTGTCAACGATCAATAATAACTTATACGTTACGTTACACGTAAAGTTTCTTTTTAAAAAACAATACGTATTTATTAAAATTTAAAAAAAAATAAAATTCGTAAAATACATATAAACTTAAAAAGATCTAAAATGAACAGCGTTACGGTTTTACTATGAATAACTAAGCTGAAATGAAAATTAGAACATTAATAATAATATATATGTACATATAGGGTTAGTATTTTAATTAGCATTTTTTATTGGCAAACTTTTTTGAAAAAGTCCTAGGGTCAACAAAACTACTACATTTTTGTTCATTACAACCCCCTTTACCATTTGCAACTTTTAGCCATTGCATAACATTTTTTTGTCCAAAGGTACAATTAAACTACACTATCTTTTGATTTTATAATAACCAATAAATTTAAATGTACTAAAAATTTTCTTTTTCGGCTGAAATAAAGAACAATGTTTTTTAACCTGTTACTGATAAAAGAATGAGAAAAGTAGCCTTTTCCTTCGGTTCATATCGATCCATACGATGAACATTACCTTCGACATTGCTTCCCTAATATTATCAACTTCGTACCTACGTAAAGTTTCCACTAAGTTTTTTTTTCTACAAGAAACTTTCGCAGAACTTCTTAGATTAATCGAGAAACTTAAAAATGCTGTCATGTTCAACATTGCGAGCGATGCGGCGTATGTCTAACGACCCAGTTGGAAGAAGACATGCAACGATTTTTAAAAAACCTCATTATTAATGTATATTGTTGCTGTCATTTTATCTTTATAAACCTGTTTTCTTTCCTAATCCTAGCCATATATTATGTATGTAGGTTTCGTAGGATTTAACCGGACAAAACTCACACGAAAATTAATTTGCGAATTTCGTAGGATGCACTTTCTGGACCTGGAGAGGAATGTTAATTTATAGCACATTTAAATGTGCGGTTTTCTTTTAAACCCGCCTCTCTCGCTGATTTAATTGTGGCGGACTGGAAGGAATTAAACTAAATTTATTTTGGGTTTAAGCAGGGTGTAAACGTGTATCAAGCGGATTTTTAAAAATATGAACAGATAAGGGAAAGGAATAGTTTTTTTTAATAAAATTTAGTTTTTCGTATTTTATTATGATAAAATTTTTTAAATAAATCGATTTACAAAGTAGTGAAACATTCCATATTTAGAGTGCTTAAGAAAAAAAATTACTCGGTTGGTTTTTAAATTATAATACAAAATATACGCGTGGGTTGTGATACCTCAACTTTTTCAAGATTTTATATTAACAATATGTGATATAAAAAAATTAATTTCCAAGAAGTCCCTGATATATTTGAAAAAAAGTTCGTCGCTCATAAAAAATTGCAAGGAATGAAATGTGGTATGGTAGATCTCAAACTACCACTATAACTCATGTAAAAACTGATGATCAAAATGTGCAATTTATTTTATCCATCAAATCTAAGTTTTCTTAATTTATCTGTAGAGCGATCGGCAATGTCAATTCTCAAACTCGTGTTTATTTATATAAACTAGTATCGCTAGATTTCAATCAATCAATCAAAGATTTTAAATTTAAGAGAAATTTTATTATACATTTTAGCAATTGGTAGGAAACTAATTGGTGTTATTACGACTGGATATTCCTTCCAAATCTATTTTTTTTAGATAGATGTAACGGTGTTTTTTCAGTAATTATTTTTTGGCAAAAGATAATCGAGTGCAGCAGGCATCACTTTTTTATATTTAGACGTCCCATTTATTTAATTAATTCGGATATATTATTCCATGTTTCAGACTACAAATAAGTCCTGCACACGTATTTTGTATAAGTTAGAGACGCCTGCAGTTGACTCGTCTTAAGTTAGGGCCATAAATGACATCACAGTAATTGAGATATGATAGGTGTAGAGATTAGGAGAATATTTAATGGGAGTTTCCATTTAGATTCTGTCTATTCGAATAAATTAATTTGAACACATCAATAATTCATTTAGTAATCTGTGTCAAATTTAGTGTATTATCCAGAAACAAACTCATATTCTTTGATTGATCTCGAAATGCCAAGCATGCGTTGCTTAGAGAAAACTATTAGTAAATACTGTTTTTAATATCGTTATACTGTTACTTACCTTTACAAATAATGTGATTTTTTATTTTGATCGTATCGTATTATTTTGATATGATTAGAAGACCATTTAATTCGTTATTTATTGTTGAACATGATATATTTGCATGTGGTTTGAGAGAAATGCAAACTTGTGTGTAGAAGCTTATGAAGTAATTAAAAACAAGCTAACCCGCTAGTTGTTCTCACTGCTTAGAATCTAGCCGATAGGTAAAAAAGGAAAAAGAGAGGGTATTAATAAGGAATCCCAAATAATTTAAAACACTGTCATTACATCATATTTTATGCAAGGGAAGGCTTTAGAAAAATCAATAAGCAAGAAAATTGTTGCATTATATGTATCCGTTGAAGAGAGAATATCGTCTGTCACTTAAACAGATGCAGTGGTATACCTATATCCTTTTCTATCTAAGAAAAAACGAGTTTGAGTGCTAACATTTTAAAAATTGTTGCAGACAGAGATATGATGATTATAATACAGGAATGTTAATAATATTTCCGGATATATCAAAAGAAAACTAACAAAAATCTGACGTTATTTTAAGACACACAGCAAAATTAATCACCTTTTTTAATCTTTTATATAATGGCCATGAACAATGAAACACAGGTTTTGTCTTTTCATCATCAAGATTTCTTTCTCATGGACCCTTAATTTATTATACCAGATTTAAATAATATTTTCAATCTCTCAATTCGCGATTTATCACAATTGCATATCCAATATTTTACCCTTAATTTGACCTAAAGGACTATCTTGTATTTCGATTAGTTAGCTATTTTCATTTTTGAAATTAATTCAGTTACCACGGTAACTAAATTTTATTACTAGGATACCACACATATAAAACGGATAATCTTTTAAATATTGTATGCAGTGCAATATGTATTGCTGCAATCATAAAAATTTGACCATTTACTAAAACCATAGGAACTCGTTGTATAAAATAATGTCAACCCACATAACAAAAACGGCTATCTTGGAATTAGTTGATACTAGTACACTGTCTAACTTTTAACATTTTTGTATAATCGTAGAGTTAGTTTTTCATATATCTACGTATTTGGTTCTTAATGGAATACCCGATAAACAGCAGTATTATGGTGACATTATTAGAAAAAAAATTTTTTTATCACAAGTGACGTAAATACCAACAAATAGATAAATTTAAACGTAAAAACAAAACATATGCAAGAATAAAAATAAATTTATTTCCAAATTTTCTTTCTTCTCATCTGAATCTCTGATTGCCTTGTCTTAAATAATAATTAAACTGCAGATTCCTTTAATTTTTTTTAAGTAACTTATTAATATTGATGGGCTCCACAAGGTGAACTGCTGCCTGTATTACATCTGAGCAGAAATAATATTTGAAGAATACAGTTGCAAATTCAGTGTCTAACTCTTGATTGTCAGAGGTAACTGGCAAAGAAAAGTAAAATTTTTAAATTAAAGCAGTTTAAATAAGAAAAAATGGTTTATATCCCAAAATTGTAACTACCGAGGTAAAAAACTTTAAATTTAAAAAACTTCAACAAAATAATAAAACGGCTTATATTATATATTTTAAAGAAAAACTTTGTTTAGTACCCTGTCCTTCTTGATTTGTTACAGTTTCTTTAAATTAGCAAAAAATTTTATTGGAACCATACACTTTAAAGCCAAAGCTGTCTTTCATCAAACTCTGAATATATGGATTAGTTTTCATTTCCTACTACTAAAACTCTAGAATTGTTTTGTGCAAAACCTCAATATCAAAATTTTTTTGCGATAATAAATACAATTTAATAGTGTGGATTTACTACTACATAAGGAAAATTTTCCTAATGTTATCTTAAAATTTCCATCAATGGCAGACCAACTTTATTGATTAAATATACAATATTTTTTTTAATATTTAATATATTTTATGTCCTTTTATTGCACACCTACCTCTTTTAAACCAGTACTGATATTCTTAAATAGAACTGAAAAAAAAACGAAAAAGTTAAAAAAGTTAAATTAAATAAAAGAAAGTGAAAAATTGTTCTCACTTCTTCTAGACCTAATAGGTACCTCTTTTAAATCCAGTGTAAATCAGTAAGAATAAGATAATGCAAAATATTTCAGTAGTCACGATTTTCTCTGCAATTGCAAATTTTGGCACAGAAACAAGAAACAACACACTACTACGAGACCCTTATTCTATGCAAGTCAGTTGAAATTGAAGAGTTAGAGTTTCATTTCTATGATCTGCAACACTCGAAAGTCCTTTCAAGCTAGATTTACTGTTACTCTCCAACTACTTTAATCTTAATCTAGTTCCCTAAAGTAACAGATATTGGGGGAAGAGGTTTAGGAACTAGGATGCTCTAGATGCTAAAGCTCTACCTTGTTGTAATGTGTGAAGTTTTGGCCTGCATATGTCATGCCTGATACTAATCTGTTACCTTATATTTTATTATTTTTCTGATCACTTTTCAATTTTGTCCAGGCAGTCGACGGAAAAGTTATTTGGAAAAGGAAATGCATCAAAGAAAGGAATAGTTTGATGGAGAAATCACCTAGAGGGTCTAAGAACCAAGTTGAGAAGGCAATTAAATAAAATAAAGTAAAGCGAAGACTAATAAATCTAATTTCTTTCAGATGCGAGAATTTAAATATAAACCCTTTAAATGAGTTGAAACTTTCAAAACTAAAAACCTAAAGAGGGTTTAAGAGCTGTATACTTTTTATAAGGTTCAGATTTGTAAGGAGTTCAAATATCTTTCTTTGTATTCCTTGCATCTAGTTAAACTTCAATACCTTTAAACAACTTTAAATTTCCAGCAATAAGAGCCTAAAGGAGTTTTAAGAGCTGAATACTTCTTGGTAAGGATCGGTATGTTAGTAGGGTCAGTATGATGGAACAAAAATGAGTAAAAATAATGTTTAGTCCACAGAGGCTAAACGATAATCTGAATTAAAAAAGGGCTTTAATGTAAGCGAGATATCCGCATGTACTAGAAGCATAGATTAATTAGCAAATGAACCAAACGAACTCGCCCATCTAAAGAAAATCGAAGGACTGTCAGAAAGTCTACAGCTAAGAACCTGAAAGAATTTTAAGTGTAACTATCAAAGAGAATACAATACAATAAATCACACATAAGACTACTAAAAGATGAGGCAATCCAACCCTACATATGCAAAATCCTTAAAGCATGCATAGCATAGGGCTGCACATATACTACAGAACGGTTCTATATTATACCTGCCAAAAGTAATCACAAAAAAATAGTACTAAGATATCGCAGCTGGTCTATTTTTTGATTTCAGCTGAGCTTTCGATTTTGTTATTCACCAGATTATGATTATAAAACTACTCAGTTTTGCTATCAATGTCATATTAATAATGTGACTACCGATACTGTTGGCTGATGACATATTCACTTTATTGTACTTTGATTAGTACAGTAACGACCAGTCATGTCTACTAAACAACTTTTAACTACTAAGCTGATTGGAGTGAATATTCATTAGCTTCTCTCTTGATCTGGGCATCATAAGAAAATTTAGCTTTTAAATGACCAAGCTACCACAGTTTTTTCATTTTATGGTAAATGCTATTGTAGTTTGAGGTCATCAGAGGAACTGTTGCTTTCTCAAGAATAATAAGAAGAGAGCCTTGTTGCCCTATATTCAATGGTTGGATGCAATCAAATATATCCTTAATAATTTCTGTACTGTTTTAGCATTGCTAGACAAAGATGGAGCAGTTAATAAGGGTTCAACTATCTCACTTTTCCTGCAATTGGATTGAGAATAGTCTAAAGGAAAGAACAATCAGTTCAACCTTGGCAAAATTTACAGTAAAAGAGAGCCCGAGGATGTTCCCAACGTGTTCTGTGGCTATTATTGGGTAGTTCTCGTAATATTTACTAATAAGAATAAGAAAGGAATGAATGATTATGTTATTTGGGAATTGAAACACATGAACTATGTTTCAGAAAGAACATAGGATGCACTAAACGTAATATCAAATCCAGACTAGTAAAAAACTTGCTCAGCACTTTGCAGAATATAAAGTAACTCTAGCATGGGTACTAGGTCATGAATCCTCCTATTGAAAAGAAGAAATAGAGAAGTTAGCCAGGAAAGGCCCAATTCAAAAATAATAGCTCCGGCATTATAGCAGCGGACTCTTGTAAGTTCAAAAACTAGGTCATAAGATATCACTGGTCATCATATCACTGGTGGTTTCAAACCCTAGGATAAAAACAGACTAAAAGAAGACACTGTAAACCAGAGTCCAAAGTTTATTACATATAGACTTAACTACCTTAAAAATCACAGACAATAACCTTTCCTGGTTCTATCAGAAGGAGAAAGAAACCTCTAGACACATATGATTCCACTGTAAGGTATTATGCCAGCTTAGGTTTGAGAGGTTAGCAAATTCCAGTAGACCATTTTATCTTTTCAGACTTAATTCGTCTATTACAAACGGCTTTAGACCAAAACTTTTTAAAATTTAATGGCAAAATGTATAAATAGAACACTGACTTAGCCATGGGATCATGCCTCTTTCCTTCTTTGGGTGAAGTTTTTATGAACAACCTAGAGCATAAAATTATGAACAGCACTTTCCAGCTTAAACGTCATTAATTTTAATACGTCATAAAGAATTTAAAAAGAAATAGACTTTCATTTAAAAAATTGTCTCAGAAATGTTTAATAACAAAGATACAGGGTGTTAAAGTTAAGAATAATTATTTGTTTATTTATCATGACTTTTAAACTACAAGCTCAATTTTAATTAAATTTCACATGCAGGTTATTGTAGTGAATTTTCAATTACTGATTGATCAATTTTTTTTAAAAATTGCCAGTGACGTAGCATACTAAAATATACATAATTTTTTTTTATAAAAGTCAATTGTTCGATTCTCCCTTTAATTTGGAAAAGTAAGTAGCTCTTGCAAAATTATGATTTAAGGCACTGTTTTTAAAATATCTTAGTATTGTACTGAAACGCAAGTTAAAATGCTCCAAAAACTTTGAAAAAGAAAAAAAAATAGGCTTGAATCCTTAATTAAACCTGTCAAATGAAATAATGACTTAAGGTAACTTTTAATCATCTTTTATACTCAACTTTTTTACAAATCGAAGCCCGATTTCCTTTTTATTGCAACGTTTTAGCAGGTATTTCTGAACAATTAAATTAAGATATTTTAAAAACAGTGCCTTAAATCATAATTTTGCAAGAGTAACTTTTTTTCCAAATTGAATGGAAAATCCAACAGTTGACTTCTTATAAAAAAATTTTTATCACCTCGCAGATTTTAGAGAAAAAAAGACCAAGTTCCTCCGTATGTTACGCAACTGGCAATTTTTTTTTAAAATTGTAAATAACCTGCACTAAAATAACCTGCATGCGAAATTTAATTAAAGTTGAGCTGGTAGTTTAAAAGTTATGATAAATAAACAAATAATTATTCTTAACTTTAATACCCTATATCCTTATTATTAAATATTTCTGAGAAACATTTTTTAATGAAAATCTATTTCTTTTTAAATTTTCATTCACGTATTAAAATTTATTTATTTATTTATTTCAATATACGGCAGAGCCAGTTTACGAAAACACAATAGATAATACAAAATACTAGACAATATAACAATATAAATACAATACTAGAATTACAAAAAAATATATACCAAGATAAAACCTCTGAAAAAACAATCATCAACAGGGCTAAAAACTTAACTAAAAAGTTAATCCAAGGAACGTAGGTTAAAGTGTAAGATTATTTATTTTTGATTTGAATGACCGTAAGCCGCCGGAAAATGGATCCAAACTATTTTCATTAAAGAAACGCAAGGTCCTAGTCAGTGGAGAAAAAAAACCATAGTTGGCCGAATGAAAGGGTAAACGAAACATAGAAGAGTTGATCCTTCTTTGACAGGTGTTAAAAGGAATTGCTTCCAAGATGGTAGGACAATGATATAAACCATTTAAGATCTTATAAAACGTTAAAGCATCAGAATAATTCCGTCTGACTTCAAGATTAGGGATATTAAATTGGACACTGATAGCATTATAGTCGATGTAATAATTACAAAAAATATTAACGTTAGGTCTATAAGCAAGGGATCTTAAGAATCTTCTTTGTACAGCCTCAAGGCGTTCAATATGAGAATCATAATAAGGGGACCAAATTACAGACGCATACTCAAGCACGGAACGTACCAAAGAGTAATAAAGTAATTTGAAATAATGAGGTGAAAGATGTACACTATTTCTAGTGATAAAACCAAGACTACGTATACTCCTGTTAATAATATCCAAAATGTGCGGCAAAAAAGTTAGCTTGGTATCAAAAAGAAGACCTAAATCTTTAACTGTATCAACTGACTTGAGTTCGTTATTGTTAATTGTGTATTGATAATTAATAATTTTATTAGAACGACCAAACGAAATACATACACACTTCTATACATTCAGACTATTGCTATTACACCACTTAGCAACACTATTTAAATCCAATTGAAGTGGCTCAGCATCAAGATATGACTCAATGGCTTTATACAGTTTAAAATCATTAGCAAAAGCAAGATGTTTTGAATAAACAATTACATCACTCAAATGTCTTATGAACAAGTTAAAAAAGACCGGTCCTATGCGAACCTTGAGGCACGCCTGAAGATATTTCAATACCATCGAAATATAATTTCTTATCCTGACCAACTGTGTGCGACCAGTTAAAAAACTGTGACAAAATTCGACCAAAGTCCTACCAAGGCCCATAGCCCCAAACTTCTGAACCAGATGTTTATGACCAACCCTATCAAAGGCCTTCGAGAAGTCTGTGTACACACTATCGATCTGTACAGACCTCTCAAAAGCACCAATCAAATCATATTGGTAAGTCAACAGGTTAGTCATCGTAGATCTACCCTGACAAAAACCATGCTGATGATCACTAAGCAATCGCCTACAGTACCACGAAAATCGCACAGAAAACAACCTCTAAACGCACACCTCTATAGTTACACTTCTATCGCCATTTTTATGAATTGGTGTTAAAAAGCTTACCTTCCAATAATCAGGAAATTTGCCTGATGTCAAGCAAAGATTGAAAAGGTGATATAAACTCAGAGTGCACACACAGTTTTTAAGAAAAACAGATGGGATACCATCAGGGCCAAAAGAATGTTTGTTAGAAAGGCGTAAGATTTCATCAAATATGTCCAATAAAGAAAAAGAGATGCGATTTAAATCCAGACTGTAATCAAATTTATAGTCAGGAGCCTTGCGGACAGGTTGCCTGCATGTAGTTTCATAATACCTAGTAAATAAGTTTACAATATCTTGACCATTACCAGCAACCTCGGCTACCATATGCATGCTATTGGGGTATGAATCAGACCTACGTAATATATTGATGTGTTTCCAAAATGAAGAAGGATCATGAGAAATTTCAGTATTTAATCTTTCAATATATGACCTAAAACATTCATCACGAAGAGTTTTACATTTATTCCTCAAATTTGAAAAATTAACATAATCCATGGGATCCTGGCTAGTTTTGAATTTTGTGTGAGCAATCTTTTTTTGAATAACAAGATTCTGTAATTTTCTACTAAACTAAGTGGGAAAATTATATGATTTAAAATGTTTAATTGGAACAAACATCTCAATAGCAAAATAGAGAGCATTGTAAAAAATATCAATGCATTTATTAATATCCTTCTGATTAAAAGCAGTATCCCAATTCATGCAAGCAAGGTAATTATTAATGGCAACAAAATCACAGTTTACAAAATCATAATAATAAACATCATACTTAAGACTAAAATCACAATTAATAGGAATACTTATTTCATAAGCAGGATGGTGGTTTAATGCTGGTGATAAATTTTCAGTGGCATATATGACTTTAACATTTGACAAACTTGAGAAAAACAGATCAAGAAATGTACCAAACAAATTTGGCAAGCCATTCACCTGCTTAAGATTAAGATAGTTACCACAACTATATAGCACATTTGCAAATGTTATAGACTCAGCCGTCTCAACATGCAGTCCGTTCACAGAGTTCCTCCATATCGCATGTAGCAGATTAAAATCACCACACAATAGAATATCACAACTAGTATGAACACTCACAAGATCCATGGATGTAGAGGCAAATTCCTCATAAATTGATAAAGGAGAAGCAGGAGGGATGTAGACAGCACCAAAAACGATATTCTTGTCACTGCATGATACAAGCACACAGATGTGTTCCAGGGTTGAATCACTGGTCTGTAATAACCTGGCTTTAAAATATTTACGAACAGCAATCAAAGTGCCACCACCCCTTTGCCTCCCCGTATTTGTGTAACTTCGAAAAAATTTTAAAAAACTTCGAAAAATTAACCACCCTGTATAGGAGATATGTGGATGATATTTAGGTTGTTTGGGAAGGCAATAAAGATCAATTGTCAGATTCTTAAATTTTATAAATAGTTTACACGACCGAATTTCATTCATCATGGAAAAAGAACACGAAAAGAATTTGCCTTTCTTGAGCCTTTTATTACAAAGAAATTAAAAAAAAGTTAAATTCGCTATAGCGGGTGATGTGGTTCCTCAGCCATATCTCGGGAACCGTTCGTCGTATGACTAAAAAATTATTAGGTAAATTGGTCATGAAGAATCGCTGGAAAGTATTTTCAAGTCCTAAAAATTACCACCAAAGGGCGTAACCGCCATCTTATATTTTAAAATTGCATGCTTGTTCCTTTCAAAATACTCATTTAGGTTTTTGAGACTTACTTTTTAAACTAAAGGTAAGAATTCCGAGATTCATATTAAAATGACTTAATAAGTTCAGGATGCGATTAGTCCCTTTGGAGCAACATGAATGTTCTGAAAATATATTTTCTAATGATTTATATTTTTTAGACTCACCATTGTATCTTTAACATCTTATTCATTTGTTAGCTGAATTTTTAATAGTTTTAGAAAATTTTCTGCGATCCTTGGCCGTTAAAGATCCATTCATCTCATTTTCCCAATATTTGAGGTTAGGAACGAGATCTTGAAACATGGTTTTCACTGGCTTCTTTATCTATCTATCTTCATATCATTCTATTCAATTTTCGTTTATTTTTTTAGGATTTTGTGCCATAATGTCAAAGCTAGCCCCCTAGCGGAGAAGGACTCAATTAAATTAACTATGTTTTAGTTGATTTCTATTTCTCAAGGAATTGTCTTTTTAATGATACTAAATTTTAAATCCGTTAGGAATATAAAGCAAGTTATTTCAAGAACAATTGAAAGCTCCCCTATCATTTTTGTTTTTGAAATAACTGATTTTTTTTACGAAAATGATAGCCAGCTACGTTCTCTTTAAAAATGTGAAAAAAAGATAGTTTGTTATGCAAAATTTAAAGAAAATTCATTTTTGAAATTTAAGCCCTCTGGTAGTCACACTGGTTTTAGAACTTGAAATATTTTTTTTCAGTGATGCTTCAGGACCGATATACCTAATAACTTTTTTACCATTAAGTCATACGACGAACGCTTGCCGAGATATTGCAGAGAAACAGTCTTATTGGATCACCTGGTATACCGAAAACCATCCATCCATAACTGATAGCATGATACAATTTTCTTCGAACTCGCCACATACACACAGATTTGCTTCTTTTAACTCATTTTTATATAGGATGTTCACGATTTTATTCTCTAAGAATTGTTTTCCTCAGGAAAGCTAGAGATTACAAGAGCTAAAGAAACTGCAATCTTAAATTGTATCAACGATGACTTTAATTTTGAACCTAATTTCATATTTAATAACCTTCCATCAATTAAATTTTTTAACGGTGTTATTTTATTAATACAATACTTCCCATAAATGAATGTAACACTCCAATGTCCTTTACTATTAATAAAGTTAGTGGTTTGGAGTTTGCATCCGAAGGTGCCGAGGTTTAAAAAACTTTTTTATTTTTATTTTTCATTTTTATATTTATTTTTATTTTTTATAAAGAAATATGCATAGAATGTATCGGATGTTAGTAATATTCAGTATTTTAAGGTTCATATTATTTTGGTCAATAACGATACACTTACCATTATTGTTATTTTAGTGTTTGTTTTTGCACCCTAATGAGGTATGTTTATTCTGTAAATTATTGTTTAGTTATAGCTACTTAATTTTAGTTTAGGTCTGATGATGCCGTAAGGTGAAACGCGTAACCCAAGAAATAGACGCTGCTTTTATTAGGCTTTGACTTTGAGTTTAATTTTCTCTTTGTTAGGTTTAAGTGTTTGAGAGATCGCAAGCAGATACATGCAGGAACCAGTGTCACACCTTTGAAATCTAACGAAAAAAAAACTGTCTAATTCTGAAAGGAAAATGAAAAGGAAGGGCCTAGTTATGTAGCTAGAGCTGTAACATAGTTAGGAGGTGCCAGAATAACAACCTCACGAAGTTGTGGTAGTATAAGACTTATTATCTAGCTATCTTACAGACAGTAAATAAACACAAATTCGATATAAAAATAATTAGAATAAATTACGATTTCTCGCAGCTAGTGAGAAAAAAAGATCTTAAAAGCCCGCTGCTGATTCACTTAAGAAATTACGTCCGCGCTAAAAGGTTCCCTAAAAGCATTTTCTTTTCGAGAGAAACATGTTTTTAGTAAGGTGATAAATGGGCTCGCGCTTCATTCGTTTTAGCGACAAAAATTACCGTCGCTTTGAGTGGTAAATCTGTGGTGAAGTTGTCCCTTCAGATTAATTTAAATAATCAATTATGCAGAAAGTTTGATTAGGAATAAAAAAAACTGGTTTGACGGACAGATGAATAATTGTTATACAAACTTTCTATTTAACGTTAACTTGGAAAATCATTATTATTTCTAATATAAAATTAAAACCCTCGTTTTACGAAAAATCGTATTTTTCCATAATTGAACCAAAAGTACATAAAAATTCAAGTGGTTCTCTCCGAGCTCAGCAATATCGCTCGTAGATAGCAATTTGGGCTTAATAAAAAGATGTCGTGTAGCCCTGACCTCACCGCCCTTCCTTCTGATAAATTTAGGGTTTATTTTTGCTATATGTATTAACCTCAAGAAAGTCGTTACTTTTATCGTAGATGCGATAATTTACGAAAATTCTGGGTAGTTTTAATATGGAAATTACTTAAGAGGATCGTCATCTAACTGATTAATCACCTTAGAGGCACAATCATAATATTTATATTTAAGTACTTTTTATTATTATATATAATTTTTTTTGTACATTTCGTTGTCACCCACCATATTCAATAGTGCGTTAAATGTTTGTATATCCACAGTGATTATCCACGCTACTGACAAAAGATAGGCCGTAACATTTCGAGGCGAGGCACGTTTTTATTTGACTGGGAATAGGCGTCCAATTTTGTGTTCCATTTTGCCTCATGCATTATTGCCTCCATTCATTTTGTTAAGGCATATAATTTAACTGTCTCATTTACCATATTTTAGGCTGTAAATAACAAACGGTATGCTATAATGTATTACCATCAATATAATATAATATGGCAATATGTTATAATAAAAGTATAATTATGGAATGAAATTGTGACCGATCATTAGACCAAATTTTCATAAAATTTTATGAAGTATTTTAAAAGCTATTTAAAAAAACATGATTTTTATAAGTGTCCTTTGGGGATTTATAACTTCAAAATTGAAAGAACATCTTTGAGGGAAAATAGAAAACTTGAGATTAACAGTCCTGGATTTACACTAGGGGCAGTCGGGGCAAGTGCCCAGGGCGCCAGAATTTTGAGGGGCGACAAATCTCAAGAAAGAAAAGAAAATATTTTTAACGGTTATATTTATAAATTACCATGAGGAATGTTTACATGTCAAATATTAGGAGTAAAATTTGCTTTAATAAAATATTGCAATATCATCGAACAGTTCGCAACACAAAAATTCAGACGCGTCTTTCGATGAAAACGACACGCTCATATACAGGGTGCGGCATAATTGTCTCCCTGTTTTTAAGGCTTAAGAAAAGAAATGTTATTTGAAATACAAAGATTTTATTTTTTTATTTTAAAAGTACAACTATTTACCATTTTTGTCCTATGTAGTTTTGAAGAGAATATCTGGCAAGTGCCGTCCACCATTATCGAAGCACTGGTGCAAGCGACTTCTAAAGTTTCGCATAACTCTTGCAAGCATTTCTTGGGGTATTCTGCGAATTTCCAGGCCTATTGCATCCTTTAGTTGTTTAATAGTCGTTGGACGATGTTTGAAGACGTCAGCTTTTAGGTAATCCCACAGAAAGAAACCGCAGGGCGTTAGGTCAGGCAGGCCAAGAAATATCGCCTCTCAGGGAAAGCAAGCATCCGGGGAACATTTCTCTCAATACTTGCATTGCAGCTCGAGATGTGTGAGCTGTTGCCCCATCTTGCTGAAACCAGGCATCTTACACATTGAGTGTTCAGACAGTGTGTTCTTCCACGATTACGTAAGGTTGTACAAAAAAATTTACCATAAAACAATAAAGGCAGCCAAGGACCTCTATTACAATAAAAGGATTTCTAATTCTGCAAATGTTGGTAAGGAAACTTGGTCTATTGTTAATGAATTAAGGGATAAGGCTTCTCCATCTATCACAATCCCCACTTCACCGGATAACTTAAACAACTACTTTATAAATGTAGCCAAAAATCTCATGAATAACTCCCGTTAACCCCCCGTAACTCCTTCCCACGATCCTCTCTCATATCTCGCTAATGAGAATTTACATAATTTCTTTCTTACACCCATAGCATTAGAAGAACTACGCAGCACAATAAAAGACATTAAAAACAAATCTTCATCTGGGGCTGATGGTCTAACGCTCAAAATGTTTTCAAATCTCCCGGATATCACTTTAAACCATCTTACCAACTTGATTAATATGTCTCTTCAAATTGGAATCTTTCCAAGCTGCCTTAAGACGGCAATTATTATTCCTTTACATAAAGGGGGCGAGAAGGATCAATGTTCGAACTATCGCCCAATTGCACTTCTCCCAACATTATCGAAGATTATTGAAAGACTGGTAAAGAAGCGACTTTTATCCTTTTTGCTTAAATATAAAATTATAACCCCGCATCAGTTCGGATTCTTAAGTAACAAGTGCACCAATGATGCTATGTTATCCCTCTTTAATAATATATACTCCAGCCTAAACAGCCATCTCTCTACAGCAACAATTTTCTGTGATTTCTCTAAAGCTTTCGACTGTGTAAACCATAATATCCTAATTAATAAATTGCAGCACTATGGAATTAGAGGAACACCTCTCGAGTGGTTCATGTCATACCTGAACAACAGGAATCAGTTTGTTAGGGTTGATTCGATGACGTCTTCGAGCAAGCCAATAGAATGCGGGGTACCTCAGGGCTCAGTTCTAGGCCCTATTTTGTTTCTTCTATTTATAAATGATATTGCTAATCTGGACATAAATGGTAAAATTTGTCTCTTTGCGGACGATACTAGTTTTTCTTGGAGCAACTTAAATATGGTGGCTCTTCGTAGAATCATATCTCGTGACCTAGTCACCATTAAATCGTGGTGCGATTCAAATCTCTTGTGCCTTAACGTCTCAAAAACTAGAGTATTATCATTTAGCGGTGCGTTGCAACCTTTTGTAGTTAATAACAACAGAATGGAGGTCGTTGATTCCGTAAAGTTCTTGGGACTGATGGTAGACAACTCTTTAAAATGGGATATCCACATCGATTACTTATCCAAAAAATTAAGTTCTGCATGTTTTGCTCTGAGATCAGTATCCAGGGAGCTAAGTTTGGCAACGGCTATAACAGTTTATTATGCCCTGTTTGAGTCGCACCTCCGATATGCCCTTCCGTTTTGGGGTACGTGTGGTGCGACTCAATTTGAACGCATATTTAAGCTACAAAAGAGAGCTATACGCTATTCATTAAGACTAAATTACAGAACTCACTGCCAGGAATATTTAAAAAAATTTAAAATACTAACTCTTCCTTCCTTATTTATATTTGAATCCGTCTGCCTAATCCGCAAGCACTTATCAGATATGTCAGAAAGGCCATCTCACAATTATCCTCTTAGAAACGCAGAGTACGATCTTTATCTACCAACCCCACGATCAGAACTAGTTAAACGATCCATTCTTTACAATGCAAAAAAAATGCACAATCATCTCCCATTTGAAATCAAATCAATGACAACTTTTTCCAAATTTCGGAAAGCTCTGAAATCATACTTGCTGGAGAGAGCCTTATACACAGTAAACGAGTTTTTTTAATTTTTTAATAATTAATGTTATGTAATTTTAAGCACGCGCTTCCTAAACACTGGTAAATTTGTTTATGTTGTTATGATAATGTACATAAATAATATTCGTATATTATATAAACAAATTAGTAGTTTGCTAATAATGTTTTTGTAAACAACTGCCTTTTGCCGACTTTGTATACAAGTGAATGTATATATATTTTATAGATTTTAAGGAAATGTGACCTAAACAATTTATAAAATTGTTAAGTTTTTTGTATGTTTTGTTGTATATTTTATTTTTATATATTTGTATTTTTTGTTTTGTCTTTGTGTATATTTTGTTTGTATGATTTATTTAAATAATAGCTTTGTCGACAAAATTTTAAATTTTATGATAATAAAGCATTGATTGATTGATTGATTGAGTCCTGCAAAGGCTAAGGCGAAAAAATTGTGAATCATCGCTATATAGCGTTCCGAATTGACAGTAACAGCGTGGTTTTCTTCTACAAAGAAGTAAGCGCCGATTATCCCCATTTCAGACACGGCGCACCAAACTGTCACTTTCTCACTATGTAGAGGCTTCTCGTGTATCTCTCTCGGATTATCAGCGGCCCAATACCGAAAGTTTTGCTTGTTTACCCAGCCAGACAAGTAAAAATGTGCCTCGTCACAAATAAAAACTGCGCCATGAGGTAAATTTTGAAGCATAATTTCACATGCAGCACGTCGATTGTTCCAATCACGTTCTGATAATTCCTATGCCAAAACCATCTTGTATGGATGAAAACGAAGATCCTTGTGAAGAATTCTTCGCACAGTGCGGTCAGATAAACGAAGGGCAGCTGCGTATCTTTATGCATAACGTCTAGGTGATCTCTAGGTGACCGTAAAAATGAGCGTCTCACAGTCTCGATGTTTTCGGGTGTCTGAGCTGTCCGTGGCCGTCCACCTCCTTTTTTGATAACAGATCCAGTTTCTCTGAAGTTCTTGACCCACAACACAATTGATTTTCGGTCCGGGACTCCTTCGTTTCACGGAATTTGGAACCTTATCTAGAACGCTCGTTGCGCAGCAATAACTGACCGATTTTCACAGAGGTACACTTCTACGGCGAATGCGCGCTGTGCGTTGGTCCACATGATGCCTCAGACTAAAACATGTTTAAACAAAACTGTTTCCCATACGGCTCTTAGTGGCGGTACCCTCACTATTCTGCGACGCCGCACGGCATTACGAGAGAAGGTTAAAAATAGGGAGACAGTTATGCCGCACCCTGTACATCTTTAGATTTCTATAGCAGATAGCTGCCAGATCGTTTTTCGAAACAGTTAATAATATTTTCATTGTCTACATGATGAAACAAGTATCTAATTAAAAATTCGTCTCCATTTTGCAATTGTATTAAATGACAGAACATTTTACATCTTTCAATTCTTAATAAGAAATATTTTTCTCCTGTTATTTTATATATTTTTTGTCTAAACCTCCCTTCATGATAAAAAAAAGACGAAAGCAAATTATATTTAATTGGATACAAATTAATTTCTAAAATAAGGATTTTACGAGTATTTCAATATGATAGTTTTAGATAATATGCAATCTAATATTCAAATTAATCTAGTAACCGCACTCGTCAGGACAATAAAACATATATAAACACCTTAAAAAAAAAGAATGATAAGCTAGGATGTTATATTACCATAGAGGTCAGATACAGAGTTTTCCTTCAACTACAGTAGTACGGCACGTTAATATATAAGTAGTGTTACATATTTGTGAGTTCTTCTTTCAAGTCAAAAGTAATGTTAGTTTTTTCTCAAAGTTAACTTAGGAAATAAGTTAACTTTGAGAACGTTTGACTTCTAAAAGTGTAAAAAAAAGATGGAATAAAAAAATTATTCATTCAGCTTATTACAGATCGTATGAAGCAAGAGATAGATCAAACGATAAAATATAAGTTTATTTACATACAAGTGTTTTTATCTGTAGAAACTTGAATAGAATTTGCTACTTCTAGATCGTTATTGATAAGGCACAGTTCACAGGCCACAAATATAATCTTGTCACTTTTTTCTGTTTATTTTGCTATTCCTCTTTTGCAGAAAACATAATAATATGTACATCTGTGATATAAACGTAAATGTACAAAATAAATCAGTTGACCAGCAACAAATAATAAACCTCAGCATATGATTTTACCTACCCTAACTTTGCAACCAAAAATTACCTCAAAAAAAGGACTGCATTTTTCACAGTGTCCAGGGTGGCATTTTTTGTAAATCCGGGCATGAAGATCAAAATTAGGAGGAATACAACAGTAAATTTATATAACGTTTTTAAAAAGATACAAGACAAACATTGAACAAAAACATTGAAAAAAGTTCGACAGTTGATACACAACAAAGAAGAGGAGCTTGAAAACCAAGAACAGATATCACAAACACGCATCTCTTAAAACGTACAAAAGACAACTTCCATAACTTGTGTATCAAATAATTTTTTATCACTTTTACTAATCCCAATATATTCTGTAAAATCCTAACAAGGGGTCTAATTCTAAAATCTACCGAAACCGAGAAGCCTTTCTGTAACTTACAAGTGATTCTCCTTGATTGCAAGCGCAAAAATATATATTAACTTTTAGAATTAAATAACATCATAACCAATGAACAAAAAGGAAGTCGTGAGAAAGTGCTTGTATGCAAGGAGCAACTTACCATCGACGCAATACTAATGGGATAAATCAGAAATTAATAATAATGAGTATGGCATATAGATTATAAAAAAGGCCTTCGATTCCGTAACTCACTTGTGGTGGTCCTTGACATCTATAAGGTAGATCCTAAAATAATACATTTCTTGGCCACACTACAATGGCCAACTAGAAAATCTCAAATTATCATTGACAATAAAGACACAAGAATCAAAGGAAACTAAAGTGATGCCTTTAGTGCACTGGGTTTTTAGTGATCTCTGAACCCAACCTCGAAAGAATTAAATTAAACCCGGTACGGCTACACATCGAAAACAGAAAACAGTTCATTTAAGCTCAATCATATCCTTTATATGGATGACATAAAATTATATGGCAGAAACCAACTTCTAAATGAACTGACTTTACTAAACCTAATGAGTACTGATATTAGAATGGCGTTTGGATAAGCTAGTTGTAAATATGTCATTTAACTGAACTCATATTGGGTCAAGTCTGCGATAGAGATTACCCTTGCAAGAGAACTTGGTGGGACAGATGTTAAAGAACTCTGCAAGTCAGGTTCAACAACTCACTACTTTCCCTATAGTGAAATACTTTTTGTTGAAACTTTGACTGTACAATGGAAGTCCATACAATCTATTCATACCTTCCGTGGCATGGCTTATCTAAGGTTCTATTTCCAGAGATAGAAGGCTTTCTCCCGGTATTTCAAGATCAAGTTATTGCCACTCGAACCTACCGTAATCACATTCTAAAGGAACAAATTAATGACCACCAATGTAGAAAATGTTATCGAAGTTCAGAAACCATAGACCACAAATATCGTCTTGTCCCACTAAGGCAAATAGATACTACGGTACCGATATAATAATGATTAACCATACTATATTTAGAACTCTTAAAACTGTACGAATTTGCTACATCCAATTTACCAGGATACTGCAAGCTACATCCAAATCCCGTCGAAAAAATACACTAAATACTAATTGCAAGAAATACTGGGATAAAGGCGTCATACCAGTTGCTCCAATTACAAACCAAATGTAGCTATAACAAATAAAAAAGAGAATAAAACTATAAATTTTATAAATATTTCCATCCCACATTAAAACAACGTTGACATCAAATACAGGGAAAAACTTGAAGAAAAGATAGTACCACGTACTATTATCAATTGAACTGAAGGAGATAGGACACTATAGTTCCAGTCATGATCTCGGTCACTGGTGTAATAACTACAATACAAAAGAACTGTCTTGTGTTAATAAACATGCCTAAAGAAATCTACTTACCAATGCAAAAGCAGCAAAATTACAAACCATAAATCTTGTTAAGTAATTTTTACTTTAAATTTAACAATAGTTTATGGTATAAAATACTTACATAATCTAAAACAACAAGAAATAGGCCTGACATAGTCCGACTACTTCAGGAACTAATAATATAAATAATAATTATATTAATAAATTTCATTTATAATAAAATTAATATAATATAATCTTATAGATGAATTTAGTATTATTTAGATTTTATTATTAACTAGTATATTAAAAATTTGGATAAAGCTTATCCTAATAAAAACCTTTGAATATTTATTTCCTTCATTTTTAAAAGCTAGAAAATTGACCTTAAAATATAATATTTTTTAAATGATGTATTTTGCTAAAATACATAATAATACAAAATGATATTATATTATGTCATCTAAACTTAAATATACATAATACCCTATAGTGTGAAAAATCATTTTAGAGGGAAAACAGTCTGCTGTCAATGGTGTCAAAGAAATAAGTTTAAAGACATATACGTAATTACGTTATAAAAAGTTGTATTAAAAATAAACAGTTTATTCAGTTTAAAACTATATTTTATGCTCAATGCTCAAAATTTTCCCTTTGTTGGCGAGACAAAATGGGTTTTATAAAAGCCTATTTTAAAATTTCTCATAAACATTGACAAGGGTTTATTTACTAAAACCTCTACATTCTCCATCTATTCAATCTTTTATCTAAATTATAGATATTTTCAGTTAGGGAAACCGTCAAAGAAAAAAGTTTAATGAAGTTAAGTCTGGAGATCGTGCGGGTCATTTAAATGTACCACGGCCCTGAAAAGCGTTTATCGAACCACTGTCAAAATGTAGTAACGAGCTGCTCCATCCTGTCGGAATTGCAAATTATTTTCATTCAGTTCAAACCTCTTTGATTTACTTGATTTTCTAAAAATTCGACGATTAAAGGATATATTATGTTTGGGTATGTTGGGTGTACTCAGTTTGTCTCAAAGAAAGTGGCCTGATGATCTGTCGACTAATCCAATTAGGAAAAAAGTTGATTCGTCACTGTTTTTAATTAAATAATAATAATAATAACTCGTTTATTAGTCAAGAAATCACAGCAATTAAGCACAGAGAATAAAACTAATAGGCAGATGTATTAACAAAATTTTACAAAATTTCAAATGTTAAAAAATTCCACTAAATATTAAGTATATCATCATTTACCAATAACAAAAAAAATCGAAGAATTGGGGTCCTCGTCAATTTGCTGGCACACCAATTCGCAAATTTTAATTCTATTAAAATCATTGAATTTTTGAAGAATTTGAATTTTTATCCGTCTTAGTAACCTTTAGAGATTTTGGCATGCTTCATCTATAACTTTTTCTCTAGTAAAATACACATGATTATTCTCTCACGTATCAAGTATCAACGCTCATGTTTGATAAAAATTTATTTAAACTCAATAAACTATTTACCACACATTTTTGATTCAAATTGATCATCTCTCAAGTTTTTTTTGTAAAATAATGTTAAAAAAAATGACTTGGATCCAGACCTTTGGAAGTTGGAACCTAGAACCTAGAAATCTTAACGCAAAAAACTAGACCTTTTAGATATTTGAAACAAAATTGTTTTTCTGTTTTTGTTTAAACACAAGATATCAAATTAATTATTAAGGTAAAATGAAAATCTTTCAGTCTCCCTCCACTTATTTAATATAAGGGAGGGAGACTGAAAGATTTTCATTTTACCTTAACCTACGACTCCACTGCAAGTATGAACTATTTCTCCACTATTAAATTAATTATTAGTTTTTAATTTTAGTATAAATTAAGTTAAATTGATTAAAACTTTAATTTTAACATTTTCAAAATAGAGAAAAAAAATACATTGAAATTAAAAAGAAAATTCTAGGGATGACAATTATCATATTTCCAACCCCAAAAAAGGTTAAAATTTATAAAATGACAATGTAAATTTCTTCAGTAAAATTATTTAAAAAAATGTAATTTAAAAAGTTGTAAAAAATTTCTTATAAAAAATAAATTTTTATGGACTAAATACTCATTTATCTGAACACAAAATTATAAAATATTTTTTTTAATAATTGAGAAAAAATTTAAGCTTATAAAATATAAAAAAATTTAAATAGAATTTGCAACCAAGTTCATAATTCTAAAACTAAAAACTAGAAATGTGAGAATTAAAATATGGAATTTTCGAATAAAATTATTAAAGATCTTTTTTATCATTTTTTCTAGATTTTCTGTCGAAAGTTTAAAAAATATCACTTTTAAAAAAGTTAAATTTATAGATGCTCGTGACTTTAAAAAATAATCCAGCATCCAACCCAACAAATTAGATCTTTTAGAAATTATAAAGAAATATTCTTTTAATAAAACCACACTTATATCAGTATTTTTGAAATAGGAAAAAGAAATATTAAAATTAAAAATAAAAGATAGATTTTAAAAAAATAAAATCTTCAAACCCTTAAAAGTCCATTTATATAATGTTTTGCAAAATTGCCTCTTGTAGATCAAATATTCAGTCATGTGAATCTAAAAACTAGATGCGTGAAAATTGAAACTCTTCTCATTTAACCAGATTAAAATAAATTAAAATAATAAAAAATTGAATAAAAAATTACTTTTGATATAATTTTAGAACCAAGAAAGCTAGAGATGTAAAAATTTAAACTTAATTATTAATAAAATGACTAAAAATTTATTTTTACATTTTTTTCTATACAATATTTTAGCATCTTTTCTAAATTTTTTATTAGATTCTTTTATTAAGTTGAATTTATATATAAAATATGCTCATAACTCTATAAAAAATGATAACACATCCAATTTTAAAATAAAAAACTCATCCTTGGAAGTTTGAAACGATTTCCCTGGGACTTAAAGTTATTTCACCTAAATCTGTAAATATAAAACGTTATAATTTAGTTTGAAAATCATATTTTTTTAAGGTAATTCACTCACTAATACTCTAAATATATTGGAAAATTTAAATTGAATAAATAATGAATTATTGATTTTAAGGCATAAATTACAAAACTAACTGAGCTACGATAAATTTTAATAAATATTTCAAAAAGTAATCCCACATTATTCCACATTCTGATATAATTGGAATCCTCCAGTAATAATTTAGGTAACATGAAATAAATGATAGCGCAACGAGAAGGCTCATAATTCAAACGCTACGTGCCCTACCTTCTCAGCCCTAAATTGGCTAAATAGTTGGCTGAAGTTCCCATTCTCTCTCTCAGCTACAAAACGAGGTAAATTAATTATTATTTTGTCATTAATTAAATACCTGAAAAGGGGCTTCTTTTTGGGGCTATTAAAGGGTCATTATTTAATACAGAGAGGACGTCACGACAGTAAAGTGCTCTATGAAATATTTGAAATCCACGTTTAATTAAATAGAGACTTAAGAAGCGTATACTACAGTTTAAAGCACATTAACTGGAACAAAACAGCTCAATATACCTAGATAAACCTGTACAACTGTTTTATTAAAAACCGCATATGTGCCCAGTGAGTTTCCCGCAAGTTCCACATACACGGTATATAAATGTAACTATTCCAATCTACATATATACATACGAAGTAAAACAAAATAAACTTCCCGTCGTCTTTTGTGCAAATTGGTTTAGTTCGAGCAAGTTATAGACATTGTTGCCGAGTTTCCTTTATCAGTGACAACTTCACAGAGGGTGTGAAAGTTTCTACCAAGAGCAATGTTACAAAATGAATAATGACGGTATACATTAATCTAGGTGGAAGTTTACTTGAATTTTGGTTTTCTAGTCTTAGTAAGGGGATTTGGAGTGGCCTAGGGGGCAAAATTAAGATGTTTATGCCCTGTGGGGTTAACATTTTTATGGATCACTTATTAGGATTGCAATTTTTTTTATATCTAAAGATCGAGAGTTTTATAGGGTTTGGTTAATTTAAAAAGAAAACACAAAATCTTTAAGCTACGCTATCCAAAAGCTATCCTCATGATCTGTATCTAAGCTTTAAAAGAAGAATGTAGTCACTTAATATCAGTAATTAACAACAATGAATGAACTTTAAGTTAATACGAGATTAATAGGATTATTTTCGGCAACATGCTTAGTATATTTACCCTTTCAAGAATGTTAAGAAATAAAAGTTCAATTGATAGCAGCAATACCGTCAATCTGTCTTTATGCAGTAATAAACATAAGTATGTTGATACTCATCTTGCTTATTCTCATGACAACTACCTTACTACTGTTAGCCTACTAACCTACCTACTCTGTATCCTCTCAACTTTTATATTTCAAATCCAGGACGAAAGGATCAGACAACAGAAAATCAGAGACTGTGAAGATTTTTTAATTCTTCATCATCCTCATCCCCCATCACATTTGAATAAGTGTTGTAAGTAAAGGTTTCTTAAATATCCTTAATTTCTTGGTCCAATGGAATAGCTACGACATTTAGTAGATAATACGTGGTTCATTCAGATGCTCTTGATGATAAATTACATGTGCAGCAGAAGCAATGCATTGAAACTTCTTTGTGTCTTCTAAGAAAATTGCAACTTATAAGTCAGTACTAATAAGAAAATTAATTACAATGCAAGCCCTGATATGCTCCTTATGGAACTATTCCTATAAGGACTGACTGTATCTGTATCTGTAAGGTGTCGAAGTTGAGCGAACGCTACTGCACTAAGTACCTATAAGCCTCAATATGTGCCTCTGTCAAAAGAAGAAACGAGCCAACTTCAACTCGTTATCTAGCCCAACGAATCAATGTAGGTGATGACATCATTGAGAAAAAATACCCTGATCTTTCTAAGGGATGGATGGGGTACATGGAGAATTCTGCGTATTGATTAAATAGGACCATTGCAAAATATATCCCCATTATCTCGTCTTCATTGTTACAGGTCATGCATAATTGGCTTATGGTTAGTTTCATTTTGAATAAATGGCTAGTCGATTGACAGTGACCAGTCCAGGATACCTGTTACCAGGAGTAAGTTCTCGTTTGGTCAGAGGCAACTTGCGAATAATCTCTGGTTTGTCCGGGAAATTTTAAAAGATCCTTAAATAAATTTCAGCCATAGGTCGATTGAAAAGTCTCTTTTTTTTCTCTCTAGGGAATCGGAACCCTGATTACCCTTACTGTGAGTGTATCCCTTGATCAAGTTAGCTCTTACTCTGTTTTGTAGGAAGCTTCCACATTGCTGCGCTAGTTTTAACATAATGCCTGGTCTAGAGAGCGCATAACTGTCTTCAATTAGCGTTAATATACAGGGTGTTTTTTATTATTGCGATAAAATTTAATTGTTTTATTTTAGTGATTAAAAAATATTAATTTAGTGCCCTGGATAAATTTAAGCAAAAAAGTTCCTATACACATATGTCCTAAACTTTTTAGATTTCACACTACAGGATGGTAAAGTTAAAAGAAAAAACTTTCGTTTTTCGATAAATTTGATACATGTATTTGGGGCATTTATTCGAAAGTTTTTACCTAATTTTTTTTTTAAATGCTAAAAATAGAGTTATAAAAGTAATACTTGATTAAGATAACCAGATTTAGGCTTATGTCTATCCAGAATAGTGATTTTTATTTTTTTATATGAAAACTGTGTATCGGGCGAAAAATTAAAAAATTCAAAAATATTTTTTATCACTAGAAGAACCAGTGGTCCCAAGAAAAACCCTTTCTTTAAAAAAAATATTCAGTTCAAAGCCCGCATGAACGCCAATGGCGAATAGAAAAATTTAAATTATGTATAGGAAAAATGAAATGAATGCTTAGAAACTGTGTACCAATTTTCAGAAAAATATCTATAGGGGTATCTAAAAAAGAAAGTTTTTTTCTTTCAACTTTACCACCCTGTAGTGTAAAATCTTAGACGTTTAGTAGATATATTCATAGGAACTTTTTTGCTTAATTTCGTCCAAGGAACCCGCCTCTGAATTGTCTTAATTAAAAAAAAAAACCTGTATACTGTTTTGTTAGTAACGTTACTGCTCAGTAGTTGTTCTGCTTGACATGATGCATTATACAGTAAAAGCTCTTTATTCGCGGAGTATACGTTCCGTAAATATGCCGCGAATAGAGAAACCGTGAATATGGAATAATAATTTATATGGGATTATAGGGTATATATTCCTAGGTAACAAAATAACAAACAAGTATATACAATACACACATAATATATAAAAAATTAATTTAATTAAAATTTTTGACCATACTGATTAATTATTACCTTCAGGTTTAGGCAATAGCTTAAAAAAATTTGTAATTTTTTCTTGCTTGGCATTTTTTAAAAGCACCTTCAATTCATACTGATATTCAGCAGTGGCATTAGCATGTTGCCTTAAAAATAAGACTTCGTTCCATAGACGGATCAATTTTCATAAAAAAATCACAAAGTTCATTTGCCATTCTTAAACCTTCGCTAAGATTTTTTGAAGTAAATGTCACGTTTGCAGTGCTTGTTGAAGCCTCTTCTTTAATAGGCTGTGAATTTAACATTTCCTTCAAGTCCGTTTCAGTCAAATCTTCATCTTGCGATTCAAGCAACGTCTGAATGTCACTTGATTCTATCTGTCCGAACCCATCTCGTCCTATTTCATTCGCAATTTCGGCTATGTTTGCAGTCAAAGTTTGAATTTACACAGATTCTTTGTCATTTTCTGCAACCAGAGCAGTCCACAATTTTTTCCAGCATGATTTCATTGTGTATGGCTTCAGTTCTTCCAATGACCCTTTTATGTTCACAATGCCTTTTCTATGTCAAATTTCTTCCAGCATTCCATAACATTTATATTATTATCCAATATGATTTTGAAGGTTCGTCTAATTTAATGGAGCTTAAAGGCCTGGATTATTCCTTGTTCCATCGGTTGAAGCAAAGCCGTCGTATTAGGAGGTAAAAATGTCTTTTATATTTGGATGCATAGTTTCAAGTTCGCGAGGATGACCTGGTGCATTTTCAAGAACTAGAACTGCTTTAAAGTCTTAATTTTTTTCTTAAATAAGTTTTACTTCAGAAACAAAACAATCCCGAAACCAGTCACAAAAAATAGCGCTTGTAACACATGCTTTCTTATTAGCACGCCAAAATACTGGCAGGTCGTCCTTGTTTTGATTTTTTAAAGCACGCAGATTTAACGATCTGTAAAGCATCAGTGGTTTAATGAGACAATCACCAGATGCTGATTAGAATATAGTAGCAGTGTAACTCTATCCTTTGCTGCCTTAAATCCAGGGGAAGACTTTTCGCTTTTAGAAATAAATATTTTGTTTGGCTTTGTTATTGAACCAACCTTGCGATGCTTGAAATCCTCCATCTATACCTTCATCAATACTACTACCACCAGGTTCTTTAAAATTGGCATAAAACTTTGTTGCTTGAAGGTTTGCCTTCTCCCGGATTGTTGGACCACTTAGAGGCACCCTTTTTTGGTTGCGGTCTTTAATCCATAATGACAGTGCCACTTCTATTTTTTCTATTGCTGGATTACGAACAACTTTCGCTGACAGTGAAGTTGAAGCTACAGATGACCTTATTTTATCTTCGGATTTTTTTATCGATCGTACAGTTGATTCGTTAACATTGAATGAAGGTGATATCGATGCAAATGACTCTCCAAGACGTAGACGATCAGGCATTTCTATTTTCACTTTAAGCGGTAGCACAGATTTTTTTCACGTTAAAACTCGTTTTTAAATTTTCTTCGTCGACATTATAAATTAGGAAGACATTGGTAGACACGTATTACTCGGTCACAATTTTTGTAAGGAATGGAATAACTAATGGAAAAATGAATCATTAAAACAAGCGAAGCGACTCTAGCAAGACCGCCCTAAAAAATATGTTTGCATTGTATTTACATTCTCAGAAAAGCAGACGCGACGGCAAAGACGGCCCCTGTCAAAGAAACCAATACGGCGGCAATATCATTTAACAATATACTTTGATCTACTTGTTACAACTACACCAAAGTAAGGTCAATTTTACTTTTTTATTAGTCCATTTGACGATGCGTTTACAAAGGATATTCCGTTAAATACCTATTTAAATCCTTTTTATCATTATATATGTACCGACGTAATTCGTGATATGATCCGCGAATAAAGAAATTTTTAGCCGCGAATATAGAAATTGGGTCGCATTTTTTTAATCCGCGAATAGTGAAAACGCGAATGAAGGAAGCGCGAGTAAAGAGCTTTTACTGTATTTAATTAGAGATCTCTAGAGTGTACTCCACAGCCCGAAGGTAGATTAAGTATTGACTTAGTCAGTCAATGCAAAACTGAATCTTTAATACACAATTCTTTCAACTTATCACAATGGTTGACCCTATGAAAAGCTTTTGATCAGTCTGGATATAAGGAAGGCTGCTACTAGTAAATCATTCATAGACATTAAATTTTATATGCAATGAATCGCTCTTATTGACCAGTAGATTTTAAGAATATCATATTGAATGAATACACCTTTATAGTGACTTTAAAACCAGTTTTTCCAGAAGTCAAGTTTAGATAGACTTTAGTTGTCAATAAACTGTTAAACTTATCTGTGGATCATAGAATTTTTTAATGATGCATGGTGTAGCTCAATTATCTTTTCCAATATGCGACCAAAAATATCATGCATTAGCAACAGTGACAATCAGTAGAAGTATATCTATTTGGTGGTCTGGTACAATCTTTATTTTCGATCTCGATATTTTCTGTATCGATCTTTATTTCTTATAACATGCCCCGTTCTTTTAGCACATATGTATTTGTAATGTGAGCTGCCCATGGTATTCTAAGCATTCTCCTATACAGCCACATCTCAAGTGCTTCCAGATTTTTAGTGATGGCTTCTGTGAGTGTCCAGGATTCTACGCCCTACAATAAAACAGAAAAGACATAGCATCTTAAGTGCCTTACTTTCGTTTCAACAGATATGTTGCGACTTTTTAAAGATGGCACACATTTTGTGAAATACTGTCGTTGCTTTTCCTATATGACATTTTATTTCTTGTGCACTATCCCAATGTGGTGTTCAACAATATTGCTATTGTGAACGTGTTAGTTGAGCACGTTCAATTCAAGTTCCGTCGATATATAGATGATCTTCATTTATTTCTCTTTTGTTGATGATTATTTCTTTCGTTTTTTTACGTTGATATTAAGACCATATGGTTGACGGAACCGCGCGATATCCCTGTTTAATCCCACGTTGTATGTTTCCAGGATATTGATCATTTTATGATCAAATGCTTTTTCATAATAGATTAGACATGCATATACAATACAATTTACGTCTCTACATTAGTGGATTAGGACTTGAACTCTAAAGAATGCCTCTCTGGTTCCGACTGCATTTATATAACCAAAATGATTTTCGGATATCTGTTCTTCACATTTGTTGTAAGTTCTTCTGTAGATAATTTTAAAAAACAATTTTTGCATATGACTCATCAGACTGATGGTGCGATATTCCTCGCATTTCTTCGCTACGGGTTTTTTGGGAAACGCTATTCTAATTGCAGCCATTTTTCGGAGATATTTCCAGAGTTATAGATACTATTGAAAATGTCGGTAATCCAGACTATACCTTCATCATCCAACAGCTTCAGAAATTCAACCTATATAGTAATTTTCTAGTCTCACATTGTTTCATTTGTTTTATTGCTATTTCTAACCTCGTGGATTAGCATGAGTAGGCTTCTATCTTCTCCCGACATTGAGTACCTGACCTCTGGTCTTTGATCCTCAAAAAGTCCTTCTAAGTATTACTTCCACCTGTTTTTCAGATCACGTTTGTCAATGATAATTTCTACATTTCCAATAATTTTTACAACATTCCTATTAATTATACATCTCTTTTAAAAAGCGTCAAAGTTGCATGATTTCCAAATTATTTTAAGATATTAAGCTTCTATATGGATTTGATGCTTAAAAAAAGATTTGTAAGGTAACCAGTAAGTTTGTGTAATATTTTATAATTTATATATGCTTTTTTTCTAGGATCTTTTGCATATACCTATAATGCCTTTTTAGCATATGTTTTATTAAAATTAATTTAAATTTTGTTGGGTATTTGTATTGATATGTAGAGACTTGTTTGCCATTTTTAGGCTAGATATATAAGAATAATATGGTAAGCTCGCTTAAAAATGAGCAAAAAAGGGAAAGCAATTTTGCGTTATGCTATGATATTTCCTAAAGTTACTAATTGTAAAACTTTGCTATTTTTTTATTAATAACCGACATCTAATAGTTCTTGAATTAGATATTATGAGTATTTGCTAAAAGTGCTAGACTATGACATAATTATGTATCTTCATTGCGGCCTTTATACAATGCTTTTATTTCAAAATGAAACACCTCTACAATTTTCTTAAAAGACAAAAAAAATACGTCAACCACAGAGATATATTTCTAAGTAAGTGTGATACATCATTTTAAATGGCATACAATTTCCTATTTAATTAAACTGAAAAAAATAAAATCACATTTTATCAACTTAAATTTTGATAGGTCAAATGGTTGCCTCATAGTGTCACAATATTTTAAATAACAAACAATTTTCCATCTTTCTTCGCCAAAAAAATTGATGCAAGTTGAAGCAATTTACCAGTAAACATGTGTGATAATAAACAGTTCATTGAGTTTCCAGGGATGTGGATTGGCAGGCGTGGTGCAATTGAATGGCCCGCACCATCGCCAGACTTAACACCAGTAGTGTTTTTCCTTTAAGGTTATTAAGAAAGCAAAGTTTATAAAACCCCACCTCAAAATATTAATGATTTAACGGATCAAATTACTCGCGAATGTAGAGATGGTAGCGAACAAACATTTGCCAATGTTCGTGAGGATTTTCAAAACAGACTTTATTATCATCTCGTAAGTAACGGAGCATATTTTGACTACTTGAAAAAATAAATTGTATTAACTGATTAAATTGTTTATTTTTTAAACACCTTTTTACACCCTTACAGTTTATAAATCTATAAACTTACATTTTTGATACACCCGTGTGTGTAAAATTGTATGCCCTTTTGAGTAATATATCACACTAAAGGATAGCCATTTGACATACCAAATTATAACGTCGATAACATATCCATTATTCCCAGATATTTTTGGTCACTGTTCGCTGGTATGTCAACAGATTTAAATTTTTTTGGCACTATTGAATAGACATTTTAATGCTGCTTCCATTGATGTGTCATATGATCGAGGTTTTCATTTGAAATAACAAAATGAGGTTAACTGGAGGTGAGATGGTGATTGACAGAACTATGTCAAAATTAAAGTTAAACAATATCCTGTATATCTAAATTGACTTGTGTTTTTTTTAAGGAGTTGTTAAGGGTGGTTCGTTTTGAAATGGAAGCACTGTATATGTTACATCAACTAATGACAAAATTATCTTAGGCCAGACACTTTTCGGTATATTCAAATTTAAATTCAAAGTATAAAAAGTTAATTTAACTCAATATTATACCCAATATTATTTGGTAAAGAGTTGTAAATAAACCTAGAAAACTAGCAATGAATAAGCAGTTGGATGAAGAAGCAGTATGGCACTAGTAAGTTATGTACGCGACTTCTCTCAGTCATTTTCCAGAAATGAAGGAGTAACGGGGGTCCTGAGTCTTCTTAGTCTACCATAACAAAAACGACATTAGTTTAAGAGCTTCAAATGTTAAATATTAATCAAAAGTCCAAGATTCTTGCACTTGTGTTAAAAGGAACGGTGTTAAAAGGAACAGAAGTACCCTCCAGAAACAACCTATTAGTAGTAATAATCTTATTTTGTTGCCTTTCCGAGCTCACAAGTAGAGCCACCATTTTATCCGGGTTTAACAGTAATCCATTTTTCTTGGACCAGACTCTTACTTTTTCTAAACTCTAATTAATAGTGAAAGGATGTAGAGTCAAGAAGAAGGGAAAATGTTAAATAGATTTGCCAATCGTCGACATAAAGATAATAAGAGATAGAAAAGATTTTTAGGCAAGTTAGCTGTGAACAATATAAATAGCAAACGTGCCAAAATTGACACTTATGGTACCCCACTTGCTATCTTGAGAGTTTTATTCCCAACGTAGTGCTCCTGACAAGTCAAGTATGACTCAAAACATCTGACTGCATTTTGATAATGTCCATAAAATTTTAGTATGGCTAGCAACAATTTTTAATTAAGAGAGTCAAATGCCTTCGAGCAATCAGAAGCACAGAAATGAATGATCTATTCATTGCCCGCAGAAGGTCATCAATTAAATCTGCAGTACGGTATCAACGGTACAGTACTGTATGTAAATCCAAATTGCTTACTTGGTAATATATTAAGGGAATTAATATTAAAATTAAGTTGTTTATGCACGTTTCTCTATCACGTTGGAAGAATCGTTTAAAATATTCTTGGATCTTAGCTCATTAAATTGGGATTTTCGGGATAGAGATTAAAACAGCTTGTTTCCAATGATCAGATACTGTAGAAGTTAGAAGTGAGGTATTAATTGTGTTCGTTAGCGCTTTGATATAGAATAGTAGGCACATTATAAACATTGTCGACAAAGGTCCCATCCGTTCCGCAAGCATTCGGCTTTATACTTTTAACAATATGACACAAACCATTTTCATCCACTAGTGAAAAATCAAACTTTTCAGTAAGATTTTGTTACTATTAAAATAAACGAAAAATTTATCCGTATGCTGAGCAATTGAATTAATAAAAAAATCAATAATTTCATCGGGATCTTTAAGCTGAGTTGGAATATCATACACCTTTCTTCTTAATATGGACTAATTTATTTAATGTGCTCTAGAAAGCCTTTGAGTTTTTATAATTCGTTTAGGTTTAGATTGGATAAAGGCTCACTTTTATTAATAGAGGCAGTCATAAACTTTTTCATATTTTTATAAAACAAGAACTTTGCCTGACATTATCGATGGGTTATGGTAATATTAGTTAATGACTACCAATAACTAGAAAAAGCATTATTTCTCAAAAGCATCATTTGTTTTATAATAGGCACAAACCATCAATAAAACTTTTTAGTAAGATGCATTTTTTTAATAGGAGCATAATGGTCAAATAAATTAAGGATTTTTTCTTGAAACAAAATTCCTTTCAAAATGATATGGGGCGCAAAATAAATACTTTCCCAGTTAGTAATTAAAGCAGTTTTCTTAAATTTAGCAATATCAATATTATTCATATCCCTAGTAAAATTAAACGTAATTTGGTTAAATTTTTTCTTTGGTAGCTTAAGGAAATACCAGGTATGTCAATCACACACGTATATTATTACATATTTCGAATGAAAACAATAATGCTGCATTTGCTATCTTTTGTTTTATACTCATAGAATTTTTTTTTATTTTGAAATAGAGTGCCATGAATGCGTTGAAAGTTTCAATTTTTAATCAAGTAATCACAGAAAAATAGTTTTAGTTACATTTTATGATTTAAATCTTTTACATGTGTATTTAAAACGTCTATTTAAAATCCATTAATTTTGGTTTTTACTTTATTTTTTTAAATAGCACATTATTGAGAACAATCACTTTTAAAACGCGGTTTTTTTTCCCAATAATTTGATATAATTATTTTTTAAATCAGTTGATAAATAAGCCCATAAGAAGAAAAAAATTAAGTCATATAAATAAACACGTTTAGTTAATAGAAATAGCATAGAAGACTTTGGTTTCTTGACTAGGAGGCTGCGTTTTGATGCATTCTTGAGTTATTTTTCAATCGACATTATACATGACATTTTGTGAAGTTCAATTATTATTTGTTATTTAAATAAATTGGATGTAGTTTTTGAAAGTATTTCAATGTTTACTAATATTTGAAATGTTTGCTGACTGTATTTCTGAAAACTGATTTAAGTAATAAAACACAATGTAAATTATTATTTTTCCGTGATTACTTGATTAAAAATTAAAATTTTCAATGCATTTATAACACCTTCTTCTAAATTTAAAAAAAAAATGATTTTTTCTATGAGCATAAAACAAAAAGTGGCAAATGTGGTATCATTCTCAGAATATTATTTTATACTACGTAATACGTAAAAATATACCAATTGTCCCATTTAAAATAAAAAAGTTAGTATCACTTCCTGTTAAACCGGAAGTAACAAAAAATAATATATCACAAGATGCTCTTATAATTATTCTATTGATATACCAAATTTCATTTGTTTATCTTGAATAGTAGTTTCCTTTTTCCTGTGTCACCCGGTATACCCAATATCATTTATATCCATCTTACCCCTTTCATTATTTAATAGCGCCTACAACCCATCACCCTTTATTTCCTGAAATGATCCTTCATAACCTATATTTATGTTTGTAATATAATAACATGATTTAACATAAATTCATCCTTTATGAGCATAAGTAAATCATATATACAATCTCTGTAATACTTATGAAGTTATGTAATGATGAAATTTGTCAAATCATCGTTCAACAAACGCCCTATTTAATTTATATATATAATTTAAGTAATTGTATATAGCTGGCATGTTATTACCCATTTTCCATCACTGCTCCAACCAAAGTCAATTTATAAGATTTTTTGCGCGAAGCGCTTACTTTACCCATAGTTCATATCGATGGATCAAAACGACTAAATTGCATGTTTCAGCAGGTTTAAAGGTAATAGGCATGCCATTTAAAATGACAGTGAATAATGCCTTTATCGCTTGAGATTAATTAAGTTTCTTTTCTTAAAAATGAGCGCCTTTAAAAAAGCATCATTAACTTTTTAATATACATTATGATACATTTATTAATTAAAGTGATTTATTGTGAAAGCATTATGGTTATAATAATTTAAACAAATGAAATATTAATTACACTTTTTTTGATTTCCCGTTTGTATCATATTATGAAAATAACTAATTGTATTTTCCGAATTTCGAGGTTAATTAATAATCAGAACATAATTTAGCAAACGCTCGCTCTTTTTTTAGAATATTATTAATTACTTCTGTGGTACAGTGTTATTTAAAATAACAATCGCAGTAATTACAAATATGAGCGAGATGTCAAACCGATTTATATTCATCCTAAGGGAGTAATAATAATGTTTTAAAAATTCAAAACTGAATTGGCGAAACATCAATTTTTAATCCATTTATGCAAAGCAATTTTAATTGATTGCTAGTTAACGATGTAATCGTGATAGCCCGAAATAAGCTGATTAAATCCTGCGGCACAGGCGACACAAGAAATATAATTATTGCATGTAAGCAGAGAAAATTAAATTTTGCTCTCTAGTTTATCGAATATTCTCATTATTAATTTAATCGATCAAAGCGCAGAATGTGATAAAGCAACGTATAGTGAAGCAATAATAGATCAAACCCTTTATGTAAACAGCGTGGAATATACATATTTGATATAGTTAAACATTAACCACTTTGTCTTCCCTTACTATTAATTTCTTTACTAGCAAGGAAATAAGATGCAATTAATTATGGTAAAATTGTCCTTATTTAAATAAATTTTTGTTTCAGATACAGTAAAGGATGCGCCTACAATCCGGCGACGGTCTACTGCAGGCCGTCCATAATAAGAACAACGACATATTAAACTCCCCAAAACGGATCAATACTTTGCAAAATAGCAACTATACTCAAAACGCACAGGTGAGTTTTAAAAACTTATTTCTTTAGAGGAACTTACAAAAGTTAATCTAAAACAACTATTCGGGGCTTTTGAACTTATTTTTTATAGGCTACAGAGAGATGCAAAAGTTAAAATAAGTTAAAACCAGCGATTCACACTTTTTTTAGAAGAAGAATCTGGAAACTAATATTTGTTCTATGTAGGTCGAAAACTACGCTCGAAAACACAAATTTTAAAGATCCAGCCGGTAAATTAGAAATTAAATGGTATAGAAGAAAAGTTCGATTTTTATTCTTATAATCCTCATCTCAGTCTAACGTATTATAGAACGAAGAAATAAAATGTGTTTTATATATTATATTAGGTAAACTACATAATAAAATTATTATATCGAAAAGATCTTAATAATTTAAATTTAGTATTATATTTTTAATTTAAATTTAGAAATGGATTGATGATAAACTCAAAAAAAAACCCGTGAAAAAACTATTTTTACCTTTTTACTTAAAGTACAGAAATTTGCGTTAATGTTTTTTACAGTAACCTGTATAGTATTCTTTGGTCTCTTTTATCATCAAAGGTGCCACTAGCGGAGCCTTTGAGCAGCACCTTTGACAAAACACCGCACAATATAATATTGGTGAAGGCAACTTTATTAGTTACTTTATATTAGTAATAGCTATACTTGGTTGGCTAAAAACTCTTCGATTCTATGAGATGGATATTGCTTGTAAGAATTTCTTTTTTCTCCAGTGCTGCTCCCTGCGGAAGATCTTGGCTTCAGACCAATGGGTGTTATGGTCTTTTTGCAATTTTAACCAGCAAAACTTCCGCAATGATTTTTTATCTATAGCATTTTTCACACCAGCGATGTTAACCATAAACTTGAATTACTCAACACCTACTTTACTAATCTTTTTGACGTAGACGCACAGTCAAAAACAGCTCGTGTCTCGAAAAAAAAAAATTTCCTGGCTTACCCAGGAAATTAAAAACTTAATATATCTCAACATCAAAGTACTTAATAAGTCCAAAAAACAGACAACTTTTGATAATTGGGTGGCATTTTCAACTCCTTAGGAACCAGGTTACAATTATAGTGAAAACTGCAAAAACAAAGTTCTTTCAAATTTCATAACGATCGATAATCTTTAAAATAATTTAAAAGTTGTTGAAGGTTTTACTATATATTCTAAACCTTAAAATACCACGCTAGACAACGTGGAGAATATTAACGTATTTCTAAGTCCTGATCCAGATACTCAAATTTTTACCGGCAAAACTAAAAAAAGAGTATTGCAGGTGACTTTAGTTTTTGTTTCATTAACATCGCTAACATTGAGAAAGCATTAAATCCCATAAAATCTGAGACCATTGGTACTCATGGTATTGGAACTAGAATACTCAGTGTGCATATATTACCAATAATTCTACATTTAAATTACGTAATAAAAATTTAGTTCGTTATATTGAAACACATACGTTTCCTGACCTATGAAAAAGTTAATTTCTACTCCCAATGCCAAAAGCATCATATCCTAATGAATTCAAGGACTATAAGCATTCTTCCAATCATGTCAAAGATCCGACTGAGCTTTCAAATACGTAGTTATTATGAAGTACACTATATATTATCATCCATACAGCAATAATTTCTCCGAGATAATAGCTGTACTATTGCCCTCCTTAAAGTCACCAGAGGCTGCTGATTTTGTTGTTGATTGTGGCATTGTTTTTTGTTGAAGAGTTATCTACCAGGGCAGCTGCAGAATGTAAAACTCAATAGACAAAAATCTAGTAAAATGCATATTCTGAACAACATACAACAAAGGCCAATCATTGGACCTCTTCTTTTTACCATATACACTTCCCACCTATATACTTACCTTAAATACTTATCTACTCATATTTATGCTGATTATTCACAAATGTATCCTTCGTTTTTACCCGAGAAAATCTTAGAAGCTAAAAATAAAATTAACGAGGATATCAAACTTTGTGAAAAACATTGCTTAGAGCTAAATCCAAAGAAATGTCAGGTTCTCCTTTTCGGGCGTACTTCTTCTAAGCAATAGTATTTAAATCTACTTAATATTTTGGCAGGTACAAAAAAAGTGGAACATTTTAATATTGCTAGGAACCTAGGGTTGGAGATGCATATTAATTTGAGATTCTCATCGCATATAAGTAACTGCATAAAAAAGGCATTCGCCTTTCTTAATATAAAATCAGCATCATTTATTAGATATCAAACTAAAAACTCTATTATGTCATAGCCTAGTTCATTCGCAATTTGCCCTTTGTGATATGGTGAATAGTTCTTACTTCTTAAAACAAGATGAGAGTATTCAACGTATATAAAACCACTATATTTGTAGGTAGTATAAGAAAATATGATGATGAGTGGTATAGCTGCAAAAATGAAAGAAATCGGATGGCTATTCATGAAAAAGAGAAGACTACCTTATAGTATAGTGTTATATAATAAAATAAATTGTAATGCGACCAAGGTATTCGTATCAAAAACTTAATTTCATCACCTCAGCATAAATTAAGATGATACGAAAGATCAGTTAGTTACCAGATATTATAGGCTGTACCAAGATATTATAGCAAGGTTCTAGAAAACCTAAAAGGACTAAAGTTTAAAAAAGAAATTTCTAAAATCATCTTAAAATTCATATAGAGATTAACTAAAATTATTTTTGGATACAAAACTTAATTTCTAGTTATTAAATAAATTCTCATGCTTAGATTAGCTTAAGGTAAAAAGCTAAGGTGCAACTTCGACTTTTGTAATAATTTTTATTGCAATAGAGCCCATATTATTATTACATTTTTCTATGTAATTGGGTAAGATAAACAAAAGTCCTATACAACCGCAACCTGTAGAGATTTATTGTAGCACCTCCAAACTCTTTTAGCTATTTATCTTTTGATCTTGAGTCGTCGTTCTTATTAGACTCCAAGGGCGTGATGTATCTGCTTGGTTCTGGCTTATGGTCAAACCTAAACCTGTATAATACTTTACAGTGACACTATACCATGTTCAGAGGATTATTTCCTCCTTCTGATAGACGTTATTGTTTATGATGTTTAAGATTGTCAGGGGCTTGTAGTGCCTAGTAAGCAGACATATTATTATTCTTAGTACCTTTCCGTTGTGGTTCAATGGTTCAAAAGGTCTATGGTAAGTTTGGGCTTGTAAGTTTTTATGAACCTTTTAGCCTGCCTAGGTCCTGGTGTTTGACACTATTAGCTCTGAGATTATCATGAGCAGCCTTTCGGCAGCCTTCGGTTTTATCAAACCAGCTTTTGACCTTCACCACACTTAAATTGTAACTTGACTCTTTCCTGGCTAGCTTGCCCATGGTGGCCTTCACGACCTGATATCCATGCTAGAGTTAGTTTAATAGATATGGCTATACTTTTGAGATGATCTCACCCAGCATTCAAATGATTGTTTTTATCATTGGTTGATATGGAAACAAAATTGACTTATACGGATCTTCAGCAATATACTGATGATTCACAGCTGTATACGGCATTTTGTCTCAATTCCATAGCTCTTTGTCTAAAATCCAAAAACAAATATACCAGTAGTGGATGAACTCACATTAGTTTTTCGCCTCTTCCTGCACCTTCCTCTTCTATTTTTTGCCTGCTTTGCTATAATAGAGATCCACCATACAGGCCCTGCCTGTCCTCCTGTAATTCCAACAGAAAAGTATCTTTTGAAGTAATATTAATGAAGCATCTTATCTGATTGCATGACGAAGATTGATTTAATTTCTGGATCTTTCTCTATTTTCACCGCACAGCTTTAATTTGACCTTCTATGGGGCTTTGGTTTTGTTTGATCCTGCATTGGACCGCCCTACGATTGGCAGTAGATCCAGCAGTATTTTCATCCCCTGTGTAGGGGTTGTTCTTATGAATCCGGTGATGCACAAGCATACTAGTCTTTGGACCCTCTGCAGTTGCCTGATTACTGTAGTTTGTGTAGCATTTCTTCTCTAGGTTATTGAACCATATAAAACTATGTGTCTTATTTTTGTTTTATACAGCCATAGGTTCAGTTTTAGGTTCAGGCCTGTGCTTACATCTGCCTAAAGCAGTTTTTGCCATAAGAATAGCCTTGTTGATATATGTTCTCTATGTCATTCCATGACCAAAAATGACTCTTTTTAACTTCTTTCAAGAATGGTATTTGTTCTTTCTTTTAGTCCTTCCAGGGCTCGGTTCTTTATGAAAGGAACTATAGTGGATTTAAGCGGGATAACTAACAAGCCATCATCATGTCAATGCAAAATATTGTCAATTATGTTCCTGTATTTTTGCTGAAATATAGTTATTGCATTTGCCTTAGACTACCAAGTCGTCGACAAAGCTTAGGCCAAAGCTTTTTTTTATTTATTATTCCTATTAGTAGATCGTCTACGAGAACTTATACTAGAATAATGGCGATAGAATACTTCCTTGGTGATAGCCTGAGAACACTCTCCCTATTACTGTTTTTATTCAAGCGTGAACTGATAGCCTCAACTGATCTTAGACTAGCCCCAATCCAGTGTTAAAGAGTAGTTGAAATTTTTCATCGAGTAAGTGCATTGATGAGTTACGGACATTTATAAACGTCCCTTCTATGTTTCGGATTGTTGCCAGTGCTTATTCTTTGTCATTAACTGACTTTGATTTGGAGCCTGTGAATTTTCTATATTATAGTACGTAAGTGTTTTATTACGATATAATTATAGATTTATGCTATGTATGCTCTAAATATTTTGCATAGGCGAGGCAATAGGGTTGCTTCATCTATATTCAGCACCTCTTCAATTAGTGGTCTCACACTTAATTATTTCATTGGCTTTTTGCAGTCAGTTTTTATTTGCATTGTTTGTCTTTAAAGAGACTTTGCTTGCATATTTCGTTGGTCAAGCATAGAAAGAGCGTATTTACAATTCTAGGGTAAATTACGAAATAAAAGCAAAATGTTAAGAACGTTCAGACAGTAATATAGAAAGTAAGTCAAATACATTTAGTATATAGTTTAGTATATATTTAGTATCATCTTTTAATCGAAAATGCTCAAAAACTGTAAATAGAACTGAGAAGTTAAGGGTATCTCCTTTGTTAAGGTATACCAACGTTGACAATATTACGGATAGGTTTCTGAGCAAGTTTTGCTTTAAATATTTTTCTAAAAACGTTATTTGCAAAGCTAAATAGGAAATTTCATAACTTGCTCTTTTCTTCTAGAATTCGATCTATTACGGCAATGTTACTACAGCCGATACAGCTAATATTACGGATAATATACAGCAACTAACAATTGAAGATGTGGCTGCATTAACCAAAGGTCAAACCGACACCGACACTGAAGAGGTGTGTACCAGATCACTCTTAAGATTTTAGAAACTTTAAATTTACATTGATTTCACGTTCAACAAACGGCATGAATACGTTTTCAGTTGCAATGGTGCAACTCGGATCTGACGACAACCGGCGCGCAGACTCAGAAACTCCAATACGACAATATCCAACGCCATCTGGTGTTGAACGGCCTCAGCAACAATCGGTTAAATATCAACAGCAACCTGGCAGCCCGACTGCAACGTTTGCAGGCGCAAAACGCGCTCAATGCGCCTTTTTTTGCTCAGGATCAAGATCAACGGATGCCACAGTCCCCCGATGATGTTCTCATTGACGATTATGGTAAGCCAGTATTTTTATTTTAAATTAATGAATAATTACTATTTAATTTTGTTACAGAAGCGCATCAGAGCTGCAGTTCATCAGCTTCAGCTTCGCCCCAAGACGAGGATCGCGCTTTTGATCCCTCAGATTCAGCAGAATCCTCTGACGAAGGCAACGATTACTCGAGGCCTACCACCGCTGATATACGACCACCCATGAAAGGTTTTGTCAATCCTAATTATCCAGGATTTCAACATTTGGCTCATACATTAAACTTCGATGAAGAAACTTTGAATAACGCCAACAATAATAATGAAATTTTTGAGGTAAGTAACAGATTTGTCAATGGATTTAAATATCAACTGTGAAAAAATATGATTAATGCTCAATATAGAAAAATGTATAGTGAGCTTTTCAATTCCCTCTCTTATTTATTCTTCTCAAGTAGTTTGGTATTCTTATTCGTGTTTCCTTAGTTCAACATCTCCTTCGTCATCTTCTTTCTGTATGTTTCCAAATCAGTAACCTTTTGTTCTCTGCAAGTGATAGTACCTTTAATGTCTTTAAGTAAGAACATAGTGGTTGAACGAAAAATCATATGTGCTATCTTTTGAAAAATATTTTCCCATTTTTTACAGATCCATGACAAATTCGACAGTGTTAACCGCCTGGACAGCGTGGAAAATATCCAGAAGGTATTCCACGACAAATCTCTTAACCTTAACATAGACGGTGTTACTCCAATTACTCCAGAACCGTTAGCCGCCACCCCAAATGATGTGCTGAGCATAAGCGACGGAAGCGAGAATAATGACGATAGTTGCACCACTGTTAATGAAAACTTCAACATTCGGATTGATGAGAAAAAAGTGTTTGATAGTGTGTTAAATGTCGGGGAGAACTATGCAAGTGACGATAAAGCACAGTCTAGTGATGACAGTAAAACAGATAATAAAAGTATTAGTGATGTGACTAAAAGTGATGTTATTGATAAAGAGAGTGTTGTTGGCGATTTTAGGAAGGAGGTAGAAGAAGAGTTTGAAAAGGTTAGTTTAGAAGAGGTAATTTTTAGAAATATTAGTAAAAATATCTTTTAAGTAGAATATTTAGTTGTTATTTAGATTTTCCAATATTTACAGCACTGCAGTGATGCAGCAGATAAATCAAAACTCATTCAAGCCACAGAGCAAGAGCTAGAAGAAACTGTGGAAAAGCTGCAAACCATTACACCACTTCAACCCATTCAAGCCTCATCAACCACCAATGATGCACCAGTTATCATCCAACCATCACCGATCGTTGCTGAAAAGCCATTAGTTCTAGAAGATACGTTGATAGTTAAAAGCCCTTTAAAAGCAAAAGCTCCTGAAGTACCTGTGACAACTCTTCAACTCAAGAAAGAAGAAACGTTGGCTAGACTGTCTAGAAATTCAAAATCAAAAGAAGAAAAGATGGCTCAAAATGTTGCCATGCCTATGGAGGTTGATAGTATGATCAGCCTGAATGCGTGTACCGATCAAAAATCAATTAAAGTAAGTCAAACCATCAATCAAGACTATTTTTTGAATATTTTCTCAAATTTCAGGACAGAACGAAGCCAGTTCCATCGTTTCTGCCTTTACAAGAAAACGCCCCTCGTCAGATCGAGCAAATTCTCTCTCCAATAGAAAATAAAATGGCGGACGCGACACTGTCAAGTTGCCAAGAGAGCATTTCGAAAATCGTAGTGGAGAGGCCTAAGAATTTTTTGAAAACCCACCGAAAAATGGACGTGGACACAAACGAGACGGAGAGTGTTCAGAAAAAGATGGATTTGAGTCGAAGAGATTCAAATAGGGAACTTGAGGAAATCGAAATTCAAATTAAGAAGATTAAGTCTGATACTATGAATCATTTGGAAGAGATTGAAAGGTTTCGAAAAGAGGGTAATACATAATTTATCTTAATGGATATAATTTTGCTTCTTCAGCACGTTTGACATCAATTTAATTTTAATCTATTTTTCAGAATATACTAAAAATTTCAAAGAAAAAGACGACGACTGTTGCTCACTACGCAAACCTATGATCCCAAAAACTTTTGTGAAAAAAAGAAGAGACTACAACCAACAATTTGGAAGTCTGATCACATTTCCAAAGAGGGAGAACATTAAGAGAGATCCTTTGAACAGAAGATCTGTGCCCATGGTGAGAGATAGAAGAAAAGCACATGATGAGTCTTTAGGTAAGTTATATGTATTTATCCTAATTGATTTGAGTAATAGAATTAAAGTTCACTCGTATTTGGCTATCGATATAATCATCTTAATCAGAAAATAAAAAATCTTTTAAACCCAAACACATTTTCAAACTTCATTTATTATTAGGTATGAAACCGCTTTTGCTTCCTAAATATGACACCGTGTGGTGCAACACTCATTGAAATTAATTAATTAAAATCATAATCACATGCTAATTAAGGTAATGGTTGTGTGAGGACGTGAGCGGTGGCCGTTGATTATAATTGGGGTTCATTATCGCGAGCCCTGGCCCCTCAGGGATTCACACAATCCCCTTTTCTTCCCTTTGGGTGTTGGGTTAACAGAAAACGGCCAGATAGAAAATGGGCCTATGAGGGCAATAACTGCTTGTTTTAACGATGGTGGATGTTAGTGAAACTTTCCTTTTTTATTACGTTGTGGTCTTATATCGTGGGACCCTTTTTAGTGTCTTATTATCGTGTAACATTTATAAACTTCGTTTATTTAAGTTATGTAAGTTTTTTGCTTAGGACGTCTTATTAAAGGCAGTTATTGAATGAGGGTTGGCAATCTAGATAAATGGATAGAGAATATGGAAGATGTTTGTGCATGATTTTATTAATATAATATTAATTTTATTATCTATTATGTATAATAATGGTTAAATATGGATGCTATTTATTTAGTACCAGTACCGACTTTCCAGTACCAATTGGTACCATTTTTTCTTTTTGCGAAAAAAAATACCCGGAATATCTCACAAGATGGAATTTGAGTAAATTTTTGAACCTTACGTTTCAAAGGGCAAACCTTTTGGCAAGTTTTTACTTTTTTATTTATCTATCGTTTATTTCCTTCTCTATTCTTATTATTACCATTATTTTTCTAAGCTATATTAAGTCTTCGAATATATCATGGTTGTTAAATTGGTTGGACAGGTTTTTTTTCTAAAATGCTATTCATACGTCTTGAATCAGAGTAGACCGAAGAGCTATGAAAAGAGCCAATTTAATGTCACGTTATTGATTAGATAACTAGAATCAAATAGAGATATATCGAAGAATATCGAAATGGCGACTACAAGAAAACAAACGTAATGGAGGCAGATCACCAGCACGCTGGAGCGATTATATAAAGAGAATTGATGGGATTTGGATAATGACGGCCCAAAACCAAGAGACATGGAGGAACTTAGAGGAGGCCTATGTCCAGCAGTAGAAAATGGTGGCTACAAGATGATGCTGATGATAATGATGAGCACGTAACAAGTTCATTGTACATTATCCAGCTTTGCACTCTGAAGCAAGATCGTATTTTTATCGAGTTCAGTGTTGAATGATGCATATCTTCCAGGTTGATAGCTCCAAATTATTATTTTTATGTGCAGATTAAATTAATATACATCACTATTCTGGTTTACTTACCACTACTAGATACACCTACATTTTGTTAAATAAATTAGTTGGAAAATATTGAACTTTGTTCAAAAGTCAATAAAAAGGTCAATAAACTATCTTCCTGGCAAGGAAGATTTTTTTTAGTTTCAATATTTAATTTTCGACATTAATATCAATTTCCTGTGGCTTAATAGATATCATTTTAAGGGTTTTATCATTTTAAAATTATAAAGCAGATACAATTAGTTAAAATGCCATTTTTTTTTACTTTCTATAGTACACAAACGATAAACTTTAAAACAAGATTATTCCAAAAAATTACTCAAATTCACAAAAATACTTATATTTTTTAAATTTTAAGTTTACATTTTTTAAGCAAAAATGTTTATTATTGCTCTATATTATTTAATTAAATGCTAAAATGGAATTAAATTACTTTTCTTAACTAATAATACACTTATTTTAATAATTAAGTCTAATTCTTGAAATACTGATTTTTATTTACTGCAACAAAATTAAAACTTTTTGATAAAATTTAATAAAATATAATTGGATTTAAAAAAAGTTTAGAAGTTTTGTATTTAATTTATTTGAATACAAACAAACTTATCCATTAATATCTATTAATGTAAATTTGTAGTCTTTTTGTTACATTTGTAAATTATATTTTTTTATTTTTGAAAATCTAAAATTAATAACATTGTAAATATTATAATACCATATAAATATAATGTTTTTTAAAAGTTTGTTTACACTACAACTGTTGTTAATTTAATTTAATTTATTATTGTTTTCTTTCAAAAAAAACAGCCTTGTGTAAATTTCAAAATTAAAAATATTGTTTTAAATGAGAAATATTAAAAAGCCCTATCTTTATTTTGTAAATTTTTTATGGTATACAGGGTGTCCAAGATAAGAATCCTAAGCATGGGGATCTCGGTACCTGTTGGAGATACAGCTTCGGTTAAATAAGGAAAAAGTTTTGCACTTTGAAGCGTATTTACATGCCGTTGAGAAACTTCAAAAATTTCCATGGCCTGCTGAGATATTTGGATAAAAAACGGAAATTTGCCAATATCGATTTTATTTTTTCCTGGCTTTATTTTAAAAGATATCAAAAAACTATTGACACTTTCTCATTGACACTTTTGAAGTAGTATGTGATGGCGCTATTAAATTTTATATCCGATGTTTCGTTTCCGAGAAACCACCATCAACTTTATTTTTTTATATGGCGCGAAAAGAAAGTACACCCTGTATCTGATTCCATTTTTTATTACAAATTCAACGATGTATCACATGTCACATTTTTTTTTGTTAGTTAAAAGGAAAATGATGACGATGTATCACATGTCACATTTTTTTTGTTAGTTAAAAGGAAAAATACAATTTTTCTTTTTTTTCTAAACATATTATTAAGTAGGCTTTGGAAACAAATGCTTTGACACTTTGACATAAATATCTTTTACCCTGTCACATATTTTTTATTAAATATCAATTGCCGTTGTTGTTACCGTGATTGTCGAGATGTTGTTTGTTGAGTAATTATTGTTATTATTATTTACTGTTGTCGTTATTATTGTTAAAATTGTGTTATTATCTTCAAATATGCCTGGTGGTCATTATAGTAATGAAGAGAAGTTTGACATGCTACATTTTGTGCTACAAAAATACTGTAAATACAGCAGCAATGTATTTTAATAAATTTCCAGATAGAAAGCAACCATGTAAATCCATTTTCTTAGAGTTGGCTCGAAATTTAAAAGAATATGGTTCGTTTAAAAAGCCTGTTTTATCTCGAAAAAAGGAATCTCTCGAAGAAACTCAAAATAATGTTTTACAAGCAGTTATTGAAAACCCCGAGATATCAACCAGGCAAATTGAAAAAAATTTAGGAGTGGCCAAATCTACAGCTCAGTTTATTTTACGTAAAAACAGATATCACCCCTACAAATTTAGAATTTGCCAAGGACTTAAACCGGATGGGGATTTCGAACGACGTCGGCATTTTTGTGAGTGGTATACACGTGCCTGTGAAGAGGATTTTAATTTTCCATCAAAAATAATATGGTCCGACGAAAGTATGGTCACTAATAATGGTATCTTTAACCGCCGCAATAGTCATTACTGGGTCCAACAAAATCCGCGTGTTAAGAAAATATCTAGACATCAACAACGTTTTGGTTTCGGCAACGTTTAATATGTGGTGTGGAATTTTAGGAACCAAAATACTAGGTCCATTTATTTACCATTATTCATTAACAGCAGAACGATATCTTAATTTATTGCAAAATGATTTAGAAGACTGCTTAGATGATTTACCTCTGGCACAAGTCAATAGCTGTTGGTTTCAACAAGACGGGGCTCCTGCACATAATTCTGGTCAAGTTCGACAGTACCTTTCGCAGCATTTTCCTGAAAAGTGGATTGGAACCTCCAGTGAAGTGTCTTGGCCAGCGCAATCCCCAGACTTAACCCCTTTGGACTTCTTCCTTTGGGGATTTATTAAAAACCGAGTCTATCAACATTCTTTTGGAACTGAGCAGGAGTTACGAGAATGTGTGACGGCCGCTTTTCAAAGTATTACGCAAGAGATATTGCGTGATGTATTAACTGCTACTGTAAGAAGATCATACTTATGTCTAGAAAATAACGGAAACCTGTTTGAACAACTGTTTTAAATTAAATTTATAAAATGCGTTAATTTATTTGCTTTTTTCGTTATTTTTAAAATGTATTCATTATTTGTTGCATATCGTTAGAAAAATCATAAAACATTTGTCTATTACTGGTTACATTTTTTTATTTATAAGTAGTACAATGTACAATGCAAATGAATGCTTCATTTAGCTTCATCACTCTCTAAATAGATATTAAGAAAAATGTAACAGACTCGGTAACAAGTATTTACATACGCCAAAGCATTTGTTTCCAAAGCTTACTTAAAAAATATGCTAAAAAAATAGAAAATTTGCATTTTTCCTTTTAACTAACAAAAAAAATGTGACATGTGATACATCATTGAATTTGTAATAAAAAATGGAATCAGATACAGGGTGTACTTTCTTTTCGCGCCATATAAAAAAATAAAGTTGATGATAGTTTCTCGAAAACGAAACGTCAGATATAAAATTTAAAAGCGCCATCACGTACTACATCAAAAGTGTCAATGAGAAAGTGTCAATAGTTTTTTGATATCTTTTAAAATAAAGCCAGGAAAAAATAAAATCGATATTGGCGAATTTCCGTTTTTTCCAAATATCTCAGCAGGCCATGGAAATTTTTGAAGTTTCTCAACGACACGTAAATACGCTTCAAATTGCACAACTTTTTCCTAATTTAACCGAAGCTGTATCTCCAACAGGTACCGAGATTAAAAAATTAAATTTATCTAAAAAAAGACCCAAAAATATTTAAAACTGAAAAAATAAAAAAACCTATGCTCGGTTCAGTATTATATGCAGATTGGCGCAACGAAAACGAAACATTTGACACCCTTGAATAATCAGCAGGCCTAAGGTTAATGCATTATTTGTTAATAAAATAAGGCCCTTCAGTACTTTTACGCTATTTTCTGGCATTTTTTGTCTTAAAGTAAACCGTAATAATCTTCAATAAAGTTATTATTTGAAATTACCTCACCGCGTTATCTGTCTTATAAGTTTTGAGTGTACGGTTTTTGGGGTATCATGCTTGAGAGAACCATGATCGGATAAGAGCTCCGCTCTAATTTAAGTATGCTCTAATACATAATGACTGCCGCACTTGACGTAAAAACTTAGGTACAATTTTTCAAAACTTTGTAAATATTTAAGAATTTTGTCCTAAATAAACCCCAAATACTAAATTTTAATCAAATCGGACCAATAGGAATAAAGTTTTGATTGTCACGTGACCCGAAAACTCAATCTTTCAAAAATTTGTTAAAAATTAATATTTATTTCCCAAACCAAATTCCAAATACCAAATTTTAATCAAATCGGACCAAAAGGAAAAAAGTTTTGATAGACACGTGACCTTTAAACTCAATATTTCAAAAATTTGTTAAAAATCAATAATTACTTCCTAAATAAACCCCTAATATCAATTTTTAATAAAATCGGACTAATAGGAAAAAAGTTTTGATAGTCACGTGACCTGAAAACTTAATATTTCGAATATTTGCAAAAAAGTTATAATTATACCTTAAGTCAACCTCAAATACCAAATTTCATTCAACTCGGGCAAATAACAAAAAAGTTTAAAAAAAAAATAATAATCCCACATAAAATAATAATACATTAAATCCCTATTAGATTTTTTTTTATCATTAGGACCCACTACATTGTAATTCTTGTCTAGCAAAATGCCTTATAGAGACCATTGTGTCGCATGAATATTTTAATAATACACGGTAAATTCTTAAAACGTCAAAACTTTACCGAATTATCACGGCTAAAAAAACCTGACTTGGTAAAAGATATGCGCATATTCGAATTATCCAGAGTCTCTTGAATAATTCCATACTAATTTCAAGAAGTTTTGAGCTATTTTAAGTATTTTATCAATGAAATTAAGAAGCAAGTCCGAGCTGATTCATCCACGTTGACGCCATATTGTCAAAGTCGCCATTAAAATTGGGCATAGACGTCAAAATCGACCATTTTTACACGATGTTTTAGGGCGTAAAAAAAGGTTTTTATCTTATGATTTGTACATGAAAAAATAGTAGAAAGCTGTAGGAACAGATTAACATTAATTCTAGCCCGATTCTAATAGGTTTTACTAGTTAAACTTCGATTATAAAAAGGGTATTTTTTTCGGCGTTTCCGTTGCCATGGAAACGCGGCTATTGGTTGCTTTGAGAATGGCCAATGTGCATGGTAATTTGCGATTTTTCGCGTTTGGTACTTTTTCGGAAAAAAAAATACTTTTAGAGTACTTAATAGCGATAATTTTAGTATGTTATAGTAAAATGAATGGCGCATTTGCTCAATTGATTTTGGTTCATCCATGACATACAGGATACGCACAATTAGTTTTTTTAAAGTAAAAAATTTTAATAAATTCATTACTCAGAAACGGGTTTACTTAGAAGTACGGTTGCAATTGGAAAACATTTCTCTTATTATAGGCTATAAACCATCCATAAGCCATTTAGCTCTACGTGGCTCCACTAAAAAGTTATTAAAAGTAGAAAAAAAAATGTGAAAAAGGGTATTTTCAAATGAACACTACTCACGCTGTATAAACGATAGTGCTAAACTTAATAGACCGTTTTATTCGAAAAAGATGCTGGTTTAATTAATCCAAATGAATTTTTTTAAAATTTTGCACCGAAAAAATTTTAAACAGAAAAAACTAAAATAATCTTAGCTCTGGATGAGACGCACATATCTTCTGTAGGTCATTACTTCCGGAAAGATACCGTTAGACCGTCAGAGGGACTAGAATCTCACACATGCCTCAATTTTTGGACTTAAAAAAAATACTTTCCATATGCTGAGAATAACCAAAAACTATACCGCACTGTCTCACGTGAACTCTAATTGATCCATAAAGTTTCATAACATTCAAAGAAGCATTGCGACCTGTATTTTTTTGATTTTGAAGTCGTTTTTTTTTTAAACAAAAAAAATAGATAAAAATTTGTAAATAATCAGGTTATAGCCCTATATTTAGCCCTAAATTATAAAAAGATAAACTTCGTTTCTCTATCCCAAATCCCAACAAAGTTATTAGCACTTTTGTCTGATGGGTCCGAATTTTGTGCGGAAATTCCCCTGCGGGAGAGCCCCTCCATTACAGTCTCACTCTAATAATAAAATCAACCAGTCCAAGTATCCAAGCATCTTTTAAAAAAACTAATGAACTGCCTGTAATTGCCTCTGATACGTCACGCTGTACGAAAGTTTTGGTGACTGTCAACTGATATAATTAATAGCCTGTAAATGTCTATATTAATTAGCTTTTCATATTTCGTGCCTTAACACACATGAATAAAAATTTCAAAGAAAAGTAATTTTTAAAACTATCTAGGTTATATTTTTGGATATAAATATAAATCACTCATCTAAGAACGATATATGAAAATATGAAAAGCCTGTTTAACCTATTTTTATTATAACGGTAATTACCAACTGTAGGATATTTCTATCAACCTACAAATCATTTCTATGGAAAGGCATAAGACATATAATCATCATCATCACTGAATCTTGTCGTGTCCCCTAGTAAGAGATATATACTATGAAAATTTAAAAAAAATACAATCTTAAAAAAAACAAATAGGAACATATCATCCGTTTATCCTTCCTCTAAGAGACCACACAAAAAAACAAATCAAAGGTAAAAACTCTTCATATTTTACATACTGAGTTTTATCAGTAAACAGCGCCTAAATATTCTTTGATTTTGGAACACCTACGGAAAATTCACTTTTCTAGTAGAGATTTCTAGATTAATATTAATGATAAATTTAATATTTTCTTCAACATCTAAATAAGGACTTGATGTTGTTGCTGTGGGTAGTGTATCGTAATCCTTACAGTAAGACTCTTGAAGACGTTGAAAAGTTATGTCCGTCATATTTTAGTTTGGTAACATAACCACTACCATAACGAAACCTGCTAAACAACGTTAAAGGTTAAATGGTAACTTGGTAATTTAAAGAAAAAATTTTACAATAGCTACTCTAATTTAAAAGCCTACTTTTTGAACGAAACTAGAAAGGATTCATGAGATTCAAAAAATATTGACAATCAATGATAGACGCTCAACTTCTGTTTAATGAGACCCTGACTTGGAAATATAAACAAGTTTATGAGTCTAACCAGGTACATACATACAATACTTTAAACCAAATAAAACAGATCAAATCCTTGTTAAAATCAATACAAAAAACTTCTATATTCATTGATTTGACTACAAAAATTACCTTTGGATATATAATTTTATATAATTTATGTTATTTGTTATTATGTTATTTATATGTTAATTATTTTATATTATTAGTGTATATAAGCATTTAATATTTTTTAAACTATGAATTATATTTAGCCTTTATTAGAGATATGAGATTATTTTCTTATAGGAGGATTTGACGTATACAATATCGAAACCGCAATGCCCAAAATAGACTTAGATGCCATTGAAAATCACCTAAAAGCAGCAAGGGACGAAGAACGTAGGGTGAGTGTCTTTAATTATTTTAATTTTTTTAAATTTAGAATGCAGAGATATTTTTTAAATTAATGTTTATAATAGCTTACGTAAAATTAATTTTTTTATGAAAACATGGGACATAAATTTGGATAGGCATATTATTTACTAATTTTCTTTTATTCTTAATTAGTAAATATCTTGTGATTCTATCAAAACGATAACATATCAAATTAATAAAGCAAATCACTTTGTTGTAACGAATTAATTATGACAACTAAATGATATTTGATTGAAATGCGGGATTGGGGGTCGGTGTTGATATAACAGTGCATACCTGAAAAAAATCAAGTACTCGTGAGCAAATATTTTACCATTTAATTGTAAATATACAAACCAACAACGTTTTTGTAAACATGTTATTAAGGACATTTTTCATAATACAGCAGTATACATACATTATTGTTACAGTATAACTAACATTGGCGGGCGTGTTTTATTCACTTCACAACTAATCAAGTATCGGCCAGGTACTTAGTGATAAAACAATAACACACACACTATGGTAATATCTCCATAGTGTTGCTTAACGTGCTCTTAGCACGAAAAAATAGACATTCTAAATATTACTAAATTACTTAATGGACTAAATCAGGTACAGGGTGGCCAGATAACAATGCAAAGTGCTGTATTTTGGAAACTATTCATCGATAGAGACTTGCGGTAAAAATTTTTGTAACTAAAGTAGCCAAAAGAATACCGTGGAAAATATTTTCAGATTTCCGAGATGGTCGCCAGGGGGCGTAACCGCCATCTCAAACTTTTTAAGAGATTTTTCACTGAAATCTACCAAGTAAATATTACGAAAAAATATATGCTTTTTAAAGCTCAGCTTTACTCGAACACTGTGTGACGTATCTATTAAAATAAGGTGGTAGGGGTTAATTTAATGTTTTTTTAAACTACATTTTTATGAAAAAAAAGTCATATTGCATTTAATTTTTTAAAGAATTTTGTAATTTTTCTGTTAATACATAAAAAAACGCGCTCTCGAGGCATCGCAAGAACTAGACATATCACAGATAAGACCGATTTGATGGAGCAATAAATGTTTTTTTTTCAACGAGACTAAGTTTGTTAAAATCCGTTCAGTCGCTTAGGAGTTACAGGTGTTTATTTAAAAAAACTTTGAGTTACCCCCGCCACTTTATTTTAATAGATACGTCACAAAGTGTTAAATAAAAATTACTCGAGTAAAGCTGAGCTTTAAAAAGCATATATTTTTTGGTAACATTCACTGGGTAGATTTCAGTGAAAAATCACTTAAAAAATTTAAGATGACGGTTACGCCCTCGCGACCATCTTGGAAATCTGAAAATATTTTTCACGGTATTCTCTTGGCCACTTTAATCATAAAAAAAATCATAAAATTTATATATTCATAAGTCTCTATGACTAATAGTTTCCCAAATACAGCACTTTGCATACTTATCTGGCCACCCTGTATAATAATGCTCTGTGAGAACCCTCATCTTGTAGATTCTTGTAAATACTTGACATGACACAATTTTAAATACGAGACACGAACACTATTTCTCACTAACAAGCTTACAGGTTAATTCAAGTAAAGTCTTGCAAAAGGTATTTTATGAATACTGTGCTTAGGAAGTAACTTTCTAGGTTTGACTCCTAAAGCAAATGAAAGATTGATTAAGTCTACATTTCTAGCCTAAACATTTGATTCCGATATCGGGTTCTATTCCTTCTTTATGGTCTATTATGTCTCCTTTTTTATTTAATTTTATTGTTTGTTTAAAAATGTATCTTATTTCCACCGAAAGAAACAGTAAAAAAACTCAAATTCGGGAGCAACTATCCAAGGCCATAACTTTATGAACATTTTTTTTATAAAAATATTTAAGCCACAAGCAACGTCTAACGAATTTAATACTAAAATTTTTTATTTCAATCAAAATATAAATTTTCCTACTCAAAATCAAACTTTTTTTCAAAATTTTTCATATATTTTTTTAATCATTTGTTATTCTTAAAAACATTGTTTTAAAATTGTATTTTTTTATTCATTTATTTTATATTTATTAATTTTAAATTAATTTTAAAAACTAAATTTGTTTAGTAATTTTTATTCTCACTAAAAAGCTCAAATTCAAAAGATAATAAAAATTAATAAACTGTGATTTTATTTAAATATTCGACAATCCCATAATTTTCCCTTTAAACAAAAATATTGCCTTTTCCACTCTTCATCCTACCGCCCAATAAATAATTAACAACAAACCGAAACTGTTTGCCAATAAACGACCAACGCACATAATAATAATTTGCAGTCATACAAAACTTCCCGGCTATTTAAATGGGAATTTACGTGTTTGACTGTGACCCAGATCATGTGACATACATTGTGTGTATCATCTGGAATATGTGTTCCAATGTTGATTCATTGAGGCCGTCTGGCGAACGCAATTCGGAACAGTTCGTATCCCGAATGCTAAATGTTTATCTTCCTGATAGAATAACAAATTGGTAAATCTGTAGTGCGGGCTCTTATGGCATGTTTAATGTTCGAGATATATATTTTTTTACTATAATTAAATTAATAAATAAGGCCTTTATATATACAAAACAAATATACAATATTAAAGAGGTGAAAATAAATTCGATCATTCTAAATATACTAGTCTGGCGAAGTCTAGCAAATGAGTGCAATTCTCCTTAACCTGTCATGCATATGTCTACAGTAACTTTTTTAAAGTTTTGACATTTTTCAAAAACATTTGATTTGTACTTCAAAAAAATGTGTTTTGAGTTTATTTTTAAATTTAGCTTTATAGATATTGCACAAGATATTAAAATTGTGATCATGAAAAGTTTATAGAATATTCCATGCGCCTCAGCATGCTCGCTAAATCATAGTTGAGAATCTACACAAACACCCAGATTGCGAGCAAGATCGACAAATTGAAGATTTGTTTTTTTTATGTCCATTATTAGTTGTAAAAGCAATTAAGTTCAAGTTTTTTGAATTTAAGTGTAAATTATGTTCATGATAACTCGCATAATAGTTGAAACTCGTAATTTAAAGAATCAATTTTAAAGATATGGACCTACAGTTAAGTGTCATTAGCATAAGCAATGATATGGCATCTTAAAGTAAAATACGTTTAAATATCTGAAGTGTAAATTATAACCGGATAAAATATCGATTTTTTTTTAGAAAATTGATCTTTATAGCAAATTTGTTAATATCTTTCACATAAGTATGTTCGAGAAATCCAAAAGATTTAATCTGGGGTATTAAGTATTTACTGAGAATCACTAATGTATTTGCTTTTCCAATAAATACCGCTGCACATATAGAAGATGTAGCAAGGCTGCCAAAAATACATACAATAGTAAACGGTTTTTAATGCAAAAATTAAACAAAAAGAAAGTTGGGAAATAATTAATGAATTTCGTAACAAGTCTGCAGCCACGGCGAACAACCCTGATATGAATCCCGATGACCTTAAGAAATTCTATTGAGATTTGGCCACTAACTTGTCACAAAAATTACTCTCTCAAACCGATCCCCTTTCATATCTTTAAAGTGTTTCCTGTAAGTGGTTCATTTACTTTTTTCAACACTACAGGGAAGAAATTGGGGAAGTGATTTTAAAGATTAGGGGCAAAAGGTTAAGAGGAATGGATGGAATCTCTGCTGAGGTTCTTTTGCATTTACCTAAAAATCCTCTGGATGCTCTATCTGCATGTATTAATGCGTCTCGGTCCCGGGGTCTGTTTCCGTCCTGTCTTAAGTCTGCAATAGTGATTCCTCTATTTAGATGTGGTGACTCTTCCAATTTCTTTACTTCTAGCTCTCTCCAAAGTCATGGAAAAATTGGTAAAGAAAAGAATGCTGGAATATCTTCATACATTTAATTTCATGATGCTACTTATAGCTTTTTGAAGACGGTTTGCTTTGGCGTGAATAAGGGGAACACATCGGTGGCGGTATTCTGTGATCTATATAAAGCATTCGATTCTGTGGATCATGGAATACTGCTGTCTAAGCTGAAGAGATACGGGTTCCGAGGTGTCGCTCTGTCCTGGGAACAGTTTCATTTCTCCTTTATATAAACGATCTAGTCTACCTGAATATCTCTGGCATTTTTACTCTCTTTGCTAAGGATAGTTCCATCCTAAGGTGGGGAGTGGGTATAACAAATGTAAAACACATACTATCTCAGGACCTTAGTTAAAGAACGATAGTTAAAGAATGGTTTAATTCCAACCGACTTTTCTTGAATGTGAGTAAGATATATGTTGTTAGGTTTAGATGTGATGTAGGGGGTTGGCTCTTGGAGGAGGATTGTCTGCCGGACCTAAAAGTAACGAAATTTCTTGGCATTCTGATTTATGAGGAGGTGCATTTTGAAGATCAAATAATACACTTGAGCAAGAAATTATCATCAGATTGTTTTGCAATAAGAGCTATTAGGAATAAATTGGGTCAGGATTTTGCACATTCAGTTTATTTTAGCCTCTTTGAGTTGCATCTTAGATATGGCATTCCATTTTTCGGTGGAACTAATAGAGCTTCAAATTATCGTCCAATCGCTCTCCTTTCAGCATTATCGAAGATCATAGAAAGATTGATTAAAAAAAGGTTATTATCATTCCTGTTTAAATATAAAATACTAACTCCCCATCAATTTGGCTTCTTGAGTAATAAATGCACTAATGATACTATGTTCTCCCTTATTAACAGTGTTTACTCCAGTATAAACAACCATTATTCAACAGCAACTATTTTCTGTGATTTCTCCAAGGCTTTTGATTGTGTAAACCATACTATCTTGATCAACAAATTACAGCACTATGAATTCAGAGGAAGGCCTCCCGAATGGTTTAAGTCCTATCTTAGCTACAGAAGTCAGCTTGTAAAGGTTGATACGACCATGTCTTCTAGCAGTCCAATAGAATGTGGGGTACCTCAAGGTTCAGTTCTGGGCCCAATTCTGTTTCTGCTGTTTATTAATGATATGGCCCATCTTAACATTAGCAGCAAAATCTGTGTCTTGACAGCTTTTTGAAGCGGGAATTACATATCGATATTTTATCTAAAAATATAAGTTCAGCTTGTTTTGCCATAAGATCAGTTTCCAGGGAATTAAATCTTTCGTCATCAAGAACAGTATATTATGCCCTTTTTGAGTCCCATCTTCGTTACGCCCTTCCATTCTGGGGCACATGCTGTGTGACTCAGTTTGAGCGCATTTGACTTGATAGTCGAGCTCACTACCAAGAAATGTTTAAAAGATTTCAAATATTAACTCTTCCATCTTTATTCATTCTTGAATCTATTTGCTTGGTTCGCAAGCATATATCAGAAATTCCTAATAGAGCATCTCGCAATTATCCACTTCGAAACGCAGAACATGATCTTTATGTGCGATTCCCAAGGTCAGAATTAATAAAAAGCTCTATTCTTTACGAAGATAAAAAATGCACAATCAAAATCAAAATCGAAATTAAATTATTGACATCTTTTCCTCGATTTCGCAATGCTTTGAAATCATATTTACTGGAGAGAGCTTTATGTGCAGTAGATGATTTTTTTTTAATATTAATTTTTGAGTATCATGCACGCACTGGCTAATTATTAAATTTTTTACGATCTAGAATAGCAATATTTTGTATTGCTAAATTTCTATAAAAATTTGTATGACTTAAACATTGTATTAATATTTTTGACTGTTTTTGTTACTTTTTTTTACTTTTTTTATTTTACTTTCTTGTTACTATTTTTATTTACTTTTCTATTTTCTTACTTTTTACATTTAGTATAAGAAATTTGACCAGGTACATTTATATCTTTTGTACCCAGTTTTGTATATATTTATTTAGTAATTGTATTTTGGTTTCTATATTTGTGTGTTTTGCTTTTTATGTATAGCTTTGTCTACAACATTTTTTTAAATTTTTTGACAATAAAGCATATTTGATTGATTGATTGATAGAGGTCTTCTAACTATTTGTTCTCAAACAGGCAATTAGATTTCGGGTTAACATCAACCAAAGAGAATCTTGTAGGCCTCATTTTGTGGTTCACAGGATTTTAACATTGATCTCTTTTTGTTTTGGAAAACTCATCCCTTATTTTTAAGAGCCGTATGTGACGCGCCAGATTTTCAATTTACCTTTGCCAAAGCCAAGAACAGCTTTGGTCAAGAGATCATTGATATATGAGGGACGTAAATTATATAATCATTTACCCATTGCTCTGAGAATTGTTTCATGCCTTAAGATCTTTCCTGGACCGTTGAAGAGAGAACTCCTAAACAAGGCTTATTATTGCGTGGAGAAATTCTATCAGGATGACATAGTGATAGATAGGGTGTGAAATTTGTTTGTGTTTTTTATAGTGGATCTATTATGTGTAAAGTTTTAGCTTAGTCTGTTTTATTTATATTTTTTAGCCTTGTCGCTTGCTTTCAGCTTAGCACCTATGCTTTGTCAATGAAAATATGTATGTTTTTTGGACTAATAAAGCACTTTTGATTTTGACTATCAAAGGCCTTTGAGTAATCAAGCAGCGCAAGTACTATAACGTTGCCTTGATTTGTGCTTTCAGAATTATCACCGGTAGTATTGGGTCTTAATTTAATATTGAAAAAATAATCATGAATATTTTTATACAAACTCTTTTCAAAGATGTTAGACTCTGCTGGCAAACTACTTATGATGTCAGAAAGGCCTTTAGGACCAACAACTTTCGCAAGTGAAGTTCCAATAGTGCTCTTCTCCAAACATAACTGTTTTCAAAACAACAATTTATTATCTATCAATCATTAATAGCATCAGGATTAAAAGGGTGATGGAGTCAATCCTTCCTTGTTGAATCTGTGGATATTTAAATTGCGAAGTATAGACCATGTCTTACGTCTATTATTTTGGGAAGCAATAAAATTTAGATAATTTTGCTTCTCCCCTTAAAATATAGTAACTCTTAGATTTCTAAGGTGTTTATTCCAATCATTGAGACTTTTTGAAGCTTTATAGCTTTGAAGAGCTCGATTTTTATTATCAATCAACGTTCTCAGATTAGGTGAAAGCCATTCAGCTTTATCCATACGAAGGATTATATTTGGTTATAAGTCTATTGGTTTATCTATATTATTAGTACTTATCATCGAATGCCAATCTAGTGATTAAAGATCATTAAGAAAACCTTAATGGCATGTATTCAAACAACGATAGCGCATTAATTTTGTAATATTTTTATCTTGAGAACACTTATTTCATAAAATGTTAATCTATAATCAGAAATTAAATCAGCGTTTAAGGTATGTGCCAGAAGTTTTTAAGTTTAGTGACTTCAAAATAAATAATGGGAACACCAAAGTACTAAGAGGTAGCTGTAATTTTACTTGGTTCATTAATTATTTGTGACAAGTTATAGGTTTCTAGTCAATCAATCACTTTTATAAACAAAGACTTGAAAACATCACTTTCCTGGATGTGAAAATTAAATGTATGACTCCTCCTTGTCTACCTTATGTTTTATCCATCTGTATTATTTTAAAACCAGCTATGAAAACATCTTGTCGGACTTATTTTAAATAAGACAATGCAAGTCCGACAAGATGTTTTCACTGTACCATTGTCTACAACCTTCAAAAACAAAACCAGCTATATTAATTAACTAATGCAAAGGTAGATGATTGTATAGTGACATGATTCCGTGACAAAAACGAAATTAAAATTATTTTGTTGCATCAGAAAAGGAATCTTTATAATATCTAATTAAGTATTTCTTTAATACTTATTTTACAAAATGCAAATTAGAAGAATCAAAAATATGTTTAAACCCGTACCGTTTTTACTTCTTTCGCTTTAGTAAGTTACAAGGCGCGAATATTGATGGCTATTTAATGCTATTTTATAAAGTTTTAGAAATAAACTATAATATATATGTCGGGTGACAACAAAAATATTGCTCACGATTATTTTTTTTTTTTAAGTTTTAAAATTCGTTACCTATAACTCATATTTTACCTAAAAAATAAGTGAATATCAGTTTAGGTTTTACCGGAAATAAACCTTAAAGTTGGTTAATTTAAATGACATCCTGTATATTTTATTATACCATTTAATAACGCCAAACATTCCCTTTTCAATAAAATACCACAAGACATTATCTTTAAAATGCTATCTAACTAAAACTAAAAACTATCTAAGTTTCAAAATTCTTACATGAAAAAAAACTATTTCATCGGTATATAAAGTAATTTTTTATTTCTTCCAATACATTTCCATTTTACTCTTTATAGTAAAATTGATCAAAAGTTACCCCAGCTTGACATTTTCATTTTGTATAAATGAATATGTCTTATTAATTCAATAATGCCCCAAATGCATTATATTATGAGCATTACAGGAAAATACACTTAGAACGTTAATACACTTCCGAACATTAATTCTCCCTGAAACATGAACCGTGATATAAAAATAAGTACCTATTTAATGTTGTATTTTATTTATATAAGACTGAATAAATTTTTTTTCTATTTAAAAGGATTAATTGTTCTCGATTTATCGTTTTGTTCAATAGTTGTTATATAAAAAAAACTTGGTTTATATCTCAGCTAAATTAAATTTGTCCGCTAAAATTTTTATTAAATACCTTAATTCTAATAAGAAATTGTATTTTAATTAAAATATATTTAAAATAATACAGTCTTCCTAATTTAATTTTTTTTAAATTTCATTATTTAATATTTTAAAGCGATTTCAATTTTATTATTCATTTTTTTTGTATTCCTATTAAGCATTTTTGCAATTTTAATCAAATAAAAATTAAACTCATTTAATGTTATTATTTAGATTCTTAATTTTCAACCGTAAAATTTTAATTTTTTTTTAATAAAAAGCTTTTAAAATTTTTCTACAAAAAATCCTAAATTCAAGCTCAGAAGTTTTAAAATTTAATAACTATATTATCTTATGACAAAATTATCTTATGTTTTTTTTGTAATAATGTTTTAATTTAATTACTGTTCAAACCACTGCGATTTCTTTTTGCAGATGTAGCTCTTTAACTTTTGTCAGATTAATTTTTGCAAGATTTAAAAACTAAAATAATTTAATTTTATTTTTTAAACTTTATTACACTTCGACTTTAAGCCTTTGATTTTTTTTTCAATTTCAGATACATTAATTATCCTAAAATATTTATTATTAAATTTAATTGAAATCTTTTTCAAGTTTAAGAATTTTCTTTTTCTATTTTTTTTTTATTTTGAATAAAAATGTTGTATTCTGCCAATCAAGTTTTGATTTCGAACTGAATTTTTTAAATTCAAAATTGCAAAATTCAAAAGGTTTGAAAATTTTATTTATTTATGCACGAAGGCTAGATTATATTTATTTTCACAATATAAAAAAAGTTCCAAATATTGTAAAAATATTATCTATTTAAGTTAATTTTTAAACTAAAGATTTACTTTAAGTTTTTAATATTTTTTTATAAAAGGTTTCCTAGTAAAGTTTTTAAGTTTATTCTACACCGAAATTTCTGTTTTCCTAATTATTCTTTTAATTTTTTATACTTAAACTTTTAAGCATTTTTTTTAACTTAACAAATACATTTTTTTTCATTTAATCTTTTTTTTTAACTTCAAATTTTTCTTTTTTTAAACATTTTTATACTAAAAAAACGTTATTTTTTTGAAATTAGATTTGTTTATTTATTTATCTTTTAATTTCAATTTGGCAAAATTATTAGAAATCATCAATCGCTTTGCTAAGTTTTTATAGTTAACAAAAGAGTTAATTATAAAAGCTTAAAGTAGATGAAACCTTTTTCACTTTTATGACTATTGATATCCTATAATATTCTTAATTTTTAAGAAGTATAACTCATTTGAAAACTTACAACAAAACAGTAAAAATAACATTTAAGCCCGCACTATTATATGGTACTAGCGGTACGCCAAAAGATACTGCATTTTTTGATACTAAGGTGCCACTTGGCACAGATGTTCCTTAGAACCATTTAGACGATTTGGCCCGAAGAACACTCGAGATTTTCCGTGTGGGTAGATTTTAGGGGAGTGGGGGTAAAAATTAAGAAAAAAAAAATGAAAAAAATAAATTTACCCTAGCGGCGAGATCTGGGTGTCAATTTCATATAATTTGGACCCAAGCAATTTAATGGTCTTACCAAAAATGTAATGCAGATACTGGAATTCTGTCAAAAGCCGCCATTTTTAAAAAATAGCCGACTTTTAATTGAATTTTGTCTTTAACCAAAACCGGGTCGTGTAAGGTGTCTAGACTTATGTTTTCCGGGTCAAGGAGTTCATTTATAATATTGAAAATAGCCCACGGGTATCGAAAGTGTATATGAAAGACTGTAATAATATTTTATTATATATATTTATGTATTTTTATCCCATAAAAACAACGTAAAAATACACATTAACAAATAAAAATAAACAACAGCAACAAATAAAACAAAAATATAAGGTTTAATATAAAAACTAAATATAAGGGACGGTATAAAAATGTAGGTACAGAAATATGAAGTATCTAAACTACTAAACTATGAACTATCGCCAAGTACTTCTCTGTCTTTTTCGGCGTTATTCCCACTAAAACAAATTGCACATAAAAATAACTATAGGAGGTTCGGTAGTAGATATCGGAAATATTCAATAAATTTACCCTTTATTTGAGCAATCCGCCATACATTTTTGGCATGCAGGGGAACATGGCAGTCACTGTCGCCGGCAGCTGCACCGAAGTGTCTGGCAGCCTGTCATGCAGCCACATCTATCTAAAGCAAGAACTGCCTTCTAAACCTGTGGCAACTTGGACCACAAAACCTTCCAATGATTGACCTCAAGATCACAAGAGTCTATCCCCATCCTTCAGGACTTGTGCAATTTTCCTTTACAAGATTTGCACAGCCCCAGATGTGACCAGCGACATACGCTGCTCTCTTTATGTGCTCCTCCAATGCAGCGCGTGTTGGAGGAATTGAAGCTAGGTGTTTACCGTCTAGAGCAAACATCTGCTTTCTCACCTCATTTATACCTGGACGTGAATCCTGAAAAATAAATGTTTAATTTACTGTGTACTATTTTCCCAGTACATTCAAAGATAAAATAGTCTTACCTCATTTGATTCCGATGTGCATACGCCATACAGTTTTATGGTAAATTTCTCCAAGTCCGCATATACGATCGGACTAATTTCGGTTTGTGGGTTGGAAATCTCCTTAAAGGCATTAGTGAAAGATTCGTCCCATGCTGCCCATGCAGAACGCTTGCCCTTGCCACAAAAAAGGACGTGAAATCACTACCCGAAAAAGCGTGGAAACCTCGCAGTGCCTCAGATTTGTCGTCTCCAAGAGTCTGCGAAATTTGGTGAACACTAATATAGCGTTGTTTAGATCCTACTCCATATTGCAGCCACAGATGCTTTAAACCTTTCTGACTGAGCTTTAGAAAGAAAGATACTAGAAGTACAAGAACATCTGTATCAGAACTTCGAACAATTATATTATGTAGTCCCGCATTTTCGATGGCGTTCTGCAATAATAAGTGGGTTATGCCCTTTTTCTCTTACCTCTATAGCTTATATTTTATTGTGAAACTTTTTTGATAATGGAATGAACTCACTTGCAAGTGTAACACTATTCTTCCGTCAGCCTCTTCCATATTCAAGCAAGAAACTCCGTTGAAAGTTGTCAAGTCGGAATGTAATGCCACAATTGTGGAGTCAACATTAGTCAGAAGCTGAATGTCTTTAAATCTGATGAGAAGTGTATGACTCAAAAATCGAAATAGATCCTCCTTATTAGTATTGTTGCGTAAATAGTCTGTCCAGTCAGAAGGCAGTTTATCTATGAAGAGATAAAAAATTTGAACCTTATTTTTTAGAAAACCTTAAGGCCGGAGTCTTTTATGTAAAGTTTGTTTATTTACCCTTTTCGTGAAGGTACACGGCGCACTCCAATACCACGAGCAGAACGGGTGGCACGTTTTAGGCTATTCTGTAGGTACAAGTCCCATGCAATATCCACGCGTCTCACACCATGATTGGCAATAAATGAAGATCGAATGTAGGCCTCAATCTCAATAATAGGAATCGCGCAGGGGTCACGGAGCACTGTCAATGTTTTTAAAGGGTATCACAATATTATTGTTTGATACTTTTTCGGCCGTTTCGCGGGAAATTTTACCGGGGTTTGACTCCACGTGATAAAATTTAACATTTTGCATTGGTTATAATGCATGAGTTATCTAGCTGAAAATCGCTTATGGTACATAGCGTCCATAAGATAAAATAAAAAAGATAAAATTCAATGAAAAGTCGGCCATTTTTTAAAAATGGCGGCTTTTGATAGACTGCCAGCATCTGTATAGCTTTTTTGGTACTACCATTAAATTCCTTCGGTTCAAATTATATGAAATTGACACCCAGATCTCGCCTCTAGGGTAAATTTAATTTTTTGATTTTTTTTAAATTTTTACCCCCCACCTCCTCTAAAATCTACCCACACGGAAAATTTCGAGTGTTCTTCGGGCCAAATCTTTTAAATGGTTCTAAAGAACATCTGTACCAAGTGGCATCTTGGTATCACAAAATCCAGTATTTTGCAAGAATTGCCGTTATACCGCTAGCACTATATATAGACAATAACAAATCCGATGATTTAACGCAGGGGTTTTATAATTAAATTGATCAAGTTACCCTAAATTGACATTTTCATTATAAATAAATTAAAATGTCTAGTGAGAATTAATGGAATTAACATACACTAAGGATACTCAGAACATTAAAATTCTCCCTAGAACATAAAATGTGACCTAAAAATATATATTTTTTTAAATTGTCGTTTATTTAAAAAAGATCAAATAAAATCATTTTTATAGTAATTCAAAAGGCTTTAGTGTTTTCGATTTTTTGTTTTGTTCAATACTTTTTAAGTAAAAAACTTGGTCTTCTTCTTTAAGCTGAATTTGTCCTCCTAATTGATTTTTATTCTGCATTAAAACCATACTAAAATGTCCCAAATTAAAGAATAAAACAAAATATTTATAATTGAAGTTCATAACATATTTCTATGGTAAAAATATATAATTTATGATAACTTTATTCTTAAATAAATAGGCCTTTTGAAGTTTTTTTTTAATATAAATAATGTAGTTCAAATAGGAAATTGAATTTTAATTAAAATAATTTTTTATGCATTTAAAACCTGTGTTTTCTCATTTATATATTAAATAAAAATTTACATCTCTGTGATTTATATTAAATTTTAATTTTAACTTTAAAAAATGTAATGTTTTTTTTTTTCTGTAAATTTAAGTACCTAAATATTTTTCTACAAAAATTCCTTAAGAGTTATACAATTTAATAACGATATTTCTTAAAAACAAAATTATTAATTTTCTTTTTTTTTTATTTTTTTTATGTCTTTACTTAGGTACTGTTCAAACAACTTTGACTTTTTTTGGGCATATTTAGTTTATTATTATTTGTCAAAAAATTGCAAAATTTAAGAAATAAAAAAAGAGTTAAAAGTTAAATATTATTTTTAACCTTCCCTCGACTTTTAATTATTTTTTTTTTAATTATTCTACTTTATTTTAATGTAATTTACAAATTGCGTTTCTTTTATTTAATAGCATTATTAATTTTTCATATTTTTTTATTGTTATCTTTTTTTCAGTTCATAAAAGTTTCGCCATTCAAATTGAAGGAAAACACTAATCTTTTCAAATTAAAAAAAGAATTAAATAATAATTATTTCTTTAGACATAAGGTCTAGATATATTAGTGTGCAATAATTTAGTTTCAGAATAATAAGGGCCTAATTAAAAAAAAAATTATAATTAACATTATCTAAATTATTTTCTCAGTTTTATTTTCGTATTCGATTTTAAAAAATTACTTAAAGTTTCTAATATTTAGTTTTACGTAATGTTTTTTAGTTAAATAAATCAGAGTTTCAGAATTTATTGAAACTCTGTTTTTTTTTAAATTTATATTTGATTAAAACAACTATAAAAAATAAATAAAAATAATTTTTTTTTCTTTAAATATTCAATTTTAAGCATTTTTTTTTAATTATACCATAAGTTCCAGTCAAATTTTCAGTTTTAATTTTTTAACTAGATCGTCGAAATCAACACACAAAAAGCTCCAAAATTATTAAAATTAAATTAAAAGAAAGCTGTTGAATTTTGTAAACATTTTTTAAATTTTTAACTTTAAGATCAAATATTTAAACAATCAAATTTTAAAAGAAGAAAACTTGAAAAAAAGTAATAAAAAATTAGTCCTTAATAAACCTTAAACTTATATTAAATAAGAAAGCAAAATTTGAAAATAATAGTAAATTGTAATACTAGAAAAAAATGTGTGGTTTTTTTGTTACTCAAAAAAAGCAACAAATTTCGTTAACTTGAACTGAAAGTAGTTGATATTCATTAATATACATAGTATACTTATAATATACGTATTTCATAAGTATACCATATTTTATAAGAAGTATTACACATTTCAAAACTAATACCAAAACCATAAAAATAACATCTAAGCCCGCACTATTATATAGACAATAACAAATCCGGCGATTTAACACACGGATCTGAACCTTACGCAATCTGGAAATAAGGTCCGATGCGGCCTCTGGATATATCCGCACTCATTTATTTCGCGTTCTGATGTCACCCGTCGAATTTCGGAATTTCAATTGAAAAAGTTCAATCGCTCGTGAAAACGTATCAATTTTTCTCAACTTTTTTCTCGCGTTTTTCATTCGAGAAGTCGAAACGATTTTTGCGGGATATCCACGGTGCAAAGTTGATCGTGTTGTATTATTTTCATTTTGGTGTGAAAGTTGTGCTCGCTAGATAGTTAAATGGAGTCATATGCGAGGGGCCCTAGGGGGTTCAGTTATAATAAAAGTCAGCTTTATAAGGTAGGTGGGATAATGTTGAAATATTGATGGTTATTTTGAGACTGCTATGCGGATTTTATAAACTTTTTTAACTCTAATATGGAAAAGTTTGTATATTTTCCTATTATAAATTTCTATCCTATTTTTTAATGTTTTGAAAATTGATCAGATGTTTTAGTTACACCTAATTCTAGGAAAAACATGAATGATTTTTTAGAAGTTAAAATATTAAATTTTATTAAAAACTTACTATGCGAGATTTAAAATGGAGAGGAGATTTTCATCAGAAATTTTTATTTAAAATAAATGAGGGGTAAATCTAGCATAAAAACTATATAAGACAGATGCTTGGAGATCATCGACAGATGACCTCTAATGATGATTTATCTAATTCAAGATCAACTAATATATACGAGAAACCATCGACAATACAGGCTGATTTTTAAGTTGATACTTTTTTTTAACTGTGTATAGAACTCGGTAAAATAAACATTTTTTTCAAATAACTTTATTCAAAAAACCGAAAAATAAAAAAATTGCCAAGATGTTATAAAATGAGTCCAATACGGTCCTCTCTAATTTAAATAAGTTGTTCAAAGTTGTCACCATTAACTTCAACACAACGATTTGCTCAACGTAACCACTGTTCCGTAACGGCACCCAGTAGAGAAATCGGTTTTTGTCTAACTGTTGCCGCAACCTGCTCAATACGTGCTATTAGTTCTTCTTGTGTGTCGATAGGCGTCTTGAAAACTAAACTTTTCATATACCCCCACAAAAAAAAGTCACATGGATTCAGGTCTGGCGACCTTGGTGGCCATGCAACTGGTCCGTTTCGGCCAATCGACCGATTTGGGTAACTTATATCCAAAAATTCGCTCACTTCTCGTCTAAAATGGGCAGGTGCTCCATCCTGCAGGAGCCACATAGCTTGCCTGATATTCAGTGGCATGTCTTCTAACAGAACAGGCAGATTATTTTGCAAAAAGTCCAAATAAACATCGCCTGTCAAACGGTCTGGTAAGATAAATGGTCCAACAAGTATCCCATTCACAATTCCTGCCCACACATTAGCAGAAAAGCGATGTTGAAAATTGGTTCTGCGAATTGCATGGGGATTATCAACAGACCAAACATGCGTATTTCGAAAATTGTTAATTCCGTTTCGGGTGAATGTTGCCTCGTCCATGATTAAAATTTTGTTCGAAAAATGTTGATCATTTTCATGTTGTTGTAGGAACCATTCACAAAACTGAACTCTGCGGGGGAAGTCTTCAGGCAGTAGCGCTTGAACACGTTGAACGTAAAAGGGATTAAATTGATTCTTGCGCAATGTTGTCCATACTTTTGTTTGACTGAATCCGACCTGCCCTGCAACAACTCGAGTACTTGTTGTTGGATTTTCTGCGATGAGATTTAAAATTTGTTCTTCCCTATGAACATTTTCAGGTCTCCTTCCTCTTCCTGCATGCCCTCTACGATGTTCCCGTAAATCGCCAGTATCCCTAGCCCGTTGAATAAGATTTATGAAACTTCTGGGTGTAGGATGATTCCACAAAGGAAAGCGGTCTGCGGATAATACCGAAGTAGCAGCAGCACTTTGAAGACATTCTCCATAAATAAGCAACATATCCACAAGTTCATTGTTTTCATAACGATGTGCCATTTTTAGGATTTGCAAATTTAAAATTAACAACAATAAACCAAAAGTGTCTAAGAATAACTGATCGGTACAATGCGTGATCGATAATACAAAAATTCGAGCAAAAACTAAACATAAACAGACGATTGAAAACAAACCCATATTCACTTTTTTTATTCTGTATGTCCCTTGTTTTTGAGTGTATCGAAAAAAGTTATTTAAAAAAATGTATATTTTACCGAGTTCTATACACAGTTAAAAAAAAAGGTATCAACTTAAAAATCACCCTCTATATTTTACATCAAGAACTAAATCAAAATAGATCGATGCAGACTATGCCTGGAAAATGATTTGCCTTACAACATCTTTTACCAGGACGGTCTTCTTTGCACTATGAAATTATAAAAATAGATATGTCAGAAGGTTTTTCACAAAGTTACTTAAAAACGTTAAGGTTTGCTCTTAGTAAGTTACTATAAATATCAACCTAAAGACTATGGACAAAGCAATTATAAATAACAGAGAAGTCACACATAATAAACGAAATCTTCAATATCGTATAGTCGTTAAAAATATATAGAAACTAATAGAGTCAGTGACATCCCAAATAGCTATTTTACGTTTTAATATCTTCTCTTAAATATAGCCAAGATGAAGTGTCAAGAGATCATGCCTTTAGTTTTTCTTACAAAAACAGCGATGTACAAACAGCGAATAATGAATTGGTTTTTTAGGGTAAGATTAGACAACTGACTCAACTCAACGAACGATCACGTCGACATAATTGCTGTCGATATATTATCTAGATATTGTTAATATCTAGATAATATATTGGGATGCTGCATTGTTAGCATATTATGTGACATTGTATAAAATCCAGAATAATATTTCAGGCATTTGGTATAAAACATAATTTTATTCCTAGACCTTAGGGTCATTTTCCACGTCTTTTAAGTATTTTAAATAATTTAACTTTTAAATTTAATGTTTTAAAAGAATTGTTTGTTTTCAATTGTTAATTCCAAAATTTTTGGAATTTTTGAAATAATTTTTAGCATTTTCCGGATTTTTTTGGAGTATTTTTATGATATTTCAGACATTTGGATAAAATTCATTTATTCCAGGACCCAGGGTCAACTATCACGTATTCCAAGTATTTAAAATAATTTGTCTTTTAGCTTTATTGTTTTAGGAAATTATTGTTTTGGGATCAAACTTCTGGGGGTTGTTCAGTGCAACAGAAGAATCCATTTGAGTATAGAAGCCCATGTCCGCGTCACTACGCCACTACGGCCCTAAGACGCGTTAAAATTTATAAAAAACATTAATTACCTAAATAGGATCTGCTGCATTTATTTTTACCTTTTGTACATGATACCATAACAACAATTGTTTAAAATCAACGCTTATCAATATCAATTCTCAATGTCATGTTTAAAAATTTTATAGTTTACAATTTTTAAACATTTATTGCTAATGGAAAACTTTACCAATCAAGAATTGGCGGATATGCATTTGGCATACGGAAGAACAAACTGCAATGCACGAGCAGCATCGCGGTTGTATCATGAACGTTATCCCGAACGACAGCATCCTGGATACAAAAAGTTTATTACGGTTAATCGGCGGCTCGCTGAGACAGGAATGCTTAATACCAAGATGCATGATACTGGTGTTTCTCGAACCGTAAGAACGGTCGAATTTGAAGAAGAGGTGCTTCAGCGAGTTGCCGATGAACCATCAAATAGCACACGTGACGTCGCTAAGAATATGAATACGAGTAACGCTTCTGTCTGGCGAGTACTACACGAGAAACAACTCCATCCTTACCACTTCCAGAAAGTTCATGGTATGACTGCAGCCATTTATCATCCTAGAGTTCAATTTTGTCGATGGCTTCTGGATCTCATCATTGCACAACCAAATTTTTTACGATATGTTTTATGGACCGATAAGCCTCTTTCACAAGAGACGGTATTTTTAATAGTAGGAATAGCCATGTTTGAGACGAAGAAAATCCTTATGCAATTTTTCCAAGAAAACGTCAGAAACTAGATGAATATTTAATTGGGCCATACCTGCTACCGGAACGGTTAACAGGACCTATTTATCTGCGTTTCTTGGAGGAAGTTCTCCCAGAACTCCTTCCACTCATATAACATTCCAGAAAATGTTCCACTAAACGTTAGACAGCAAATGTGGTTTCAGCATGATGGAGCGCCGGCTCACTTCGCTATACAAGTACGCGAGTATTTGGCTCAGCGGTTTGGGCACCGTTGGATTGCCAGAGGTAGAGCAGTTTCTTGGCCTCCTAAGTCACCCGATTTAACGCCGCTCGATTTTTTCTTGTGGGGACATGTAAAGTCTTTAGTCTACGAAACTCCAGTAGAATCAGAGCTAGACTTAATTGGACGAATAACAGCAGCATTTGAAATCATTCAAAACGAGGATCACATTTTTAGTGTAGTCCGCTGAAATCATGTGCGGCGTTTAAATCGGTGTATTGAGGTTGGAGGAAGATATTTTGAACAATTGTTGTGATGATATCATATACAAAAGTTAAAAATAAATGCATCAGATCCTATTTAGGTAATTAATATTTTTTCTAAATTTAAACGCGTCTTAGGGCCGTAGTGGCGTAGTGACACATTTCCGGACATGGGTTCCTATACTCAAATGGATTATACTGTTGCACTGAACAACCCCTAGAAATTTGATCCCATAGTTCTGAAACACCCTGTATAATATTGCAGAATAATAACTTTAGGTTTTTATGGTAGGCTATTGAGTTTTTAATATTTTTTTTAGATTTGGGAAATTGCCAAGTTTTTGGATTTTCTTAAAGTTTTCCAGGTTAATGGGGTAATTTTTATTAATTATCTGGGCATTTATAATAAAGTGTTGTTTCATTCCAGGCTTTTATTATCAGTTTTACTATTTTCTAGACTCTTGGAGTGTCATTTTTGTATAACTTCCAGACATTTAACGTATTTTAGTAAGATGAAAAATGGCTTTAGATGCAAGAAAATAAAAATTAAAAACATTTTAAGTTCCCGGAAGACAATTTAAAAAAAAAACTTTGATTTTCTGGAAAAACTAGAAAATTACGTCAAATACATGTAAATTAAGAAAAAATGATTCCGAAAACTTGAAAAACTTCAATAACATTTCAAATTCATGGACAATTAATAAAAATGACTAAAAGGATAAATAAAATTTGGGCACCAATGCGATTTAGCCTGAATGTTTGGGCAGGTATTTATAAAATTATAAACTATAACGGAGATTCTTGTTACCAGTTTTTAAGACTAGTTGGAGAACATGATTCCTTTAGAAAATTACTATAAAGAGGAACACTAAGAAATCATCAAGTTTTTTTTGCGTAAATATATTAATTTAGTTCCTTTTGAAATATTTACAGGTGTTTCGAAAGTAATAAGAGGTGTAACCCTGAAGTAATGTGTGCACTACGATGGTTTTGCATTGCTAGTATTTTTGTGTATCTTGTATTTATAACTTCTAACATTTATTAACAGTTTTAATATTGTCTTATCAGTTTATCCACAGCCTACTGCGGCAAATTCAGTTTTTTTCAAAAATTCAGGTTTGTAAAAATAAAAAATATTACTTGTGATATATTATTAAAAAGGAAATTTTACAAATATTTAAAAAATGCAAAAGCCAAATATGATGCCCATAAGAAAAAACAAAGTAGATGCTGGTTGGCAAAAGACGAAACGTCATATTAAAAATCTAAAAACATCATCATGTAGCACGAAAAAGGTGACAATGCAAAAGTGCAAATTATTTTAAAATCGGATAAGAAATAAGCTCAGAAAAAAATAAAATCAATTTTTCAAAACTTCGGATGCTTTCGAATATACTCGGAATCATTCGGAATTTTTAATCTTTTTAAACAGCATATTTTTAAGCTCAAAAATGTTCAACCTTGCCCTAATTAACCATCTTCGTATCTCTTATAGATTCCGAGATCTCCTTGTTGAGGGTCGAATTCACTTACAACTTAAATATTTTTTTCTCCTCGGTGGTTACCGAAATACTATCTATATATATATAAGTAGTAATATAAGTAAGTATTTGGCTTGACCTGATTTTTGCATTTGTTTTGAATCAAGTCCTACATAGCCCTTTATGGATTTTTTTAACGAGTAAAAAGACCAAAGTCTGTAATTGGTCTGTAGTTCATTCTAAATTCAGATTCTTTATATAAATACTTAGATCAGAGAAATGTTTGAAATCAATCGGTCAGATGAGGATTCAGATGAGATTAGATATACGTGTAATTATTGAATTTGACACAAGTTAAAAAGGAATATTAAGAACATCCCTGGTTTATCTGTAGATTTGCAGTTTTATTTAAAATCAAGTGTTAAAATTAAATTATTCGTTTTTTATCATATCATCATTTTAATAAAATAATTACATATACAACATAAAACCTCAGAAATTTCACAACCTTATTAAGTACCTACATATAAATCATAATTCTACAAAAAAATGCCATAAATTAATTTAAGTTCAAACTGCAATAAACATATCACCTTCATGATTATTATTAAACTTATTATCAGACTGTATATGTTCAATTAACCTCTAATAAACCCAGGCCAAAATAAAATTTTCAGTACGTCGCTGCCTCTTATCAAACTCGAACGAGATTAAATGAAAATTAAGTTGTTTTAAATTACCGCCGATACCTTCACGCCTTTAATGCTAATGGAGAAATGAAAAGTTTACCTAGAAAATAATCTGCTGTCATTTTTACCGTAACAGGAATATAATAGTTTGGGGGGCATAACTCTTAAAGTAGTGACAATATCTCCTTACAAGTTTCTTAGACATTAAAGTCGAGTTAGCGAGGGAAAAATGTTAATGGAGTGTATTTTGGAAGACGAGGATCCAACTTGTAAAAAGTTGATAAAGAAAGTTCAGTTCGAGGAGATGTTTCGAAGGGTGAGTCCTCCATAATCTGGAAAGAATTTGTTTTTAGTGATTTTTTATAGATATAGAATTTGAGCTAGGGTAGTTCTTTTCTTACAAAATATTAAATCTCTTAAAAGAGATTTTAGTGGCCAAAAAAATATCTTACTTAAGTATGGTAGGAAAATAGCCGTGTTTATAGTCAAAACATCAGGAAATACAACTATTTATTTTTTGCGAACGTTTTGGCTTTTTTTTAATCCATCGTCAAGGAGTGCCACTACAAATAATTTATTGTTATTATAGGCAATAAGCTTAAAGCTTGAACAGCCATAATGCGTATATCAAAAAAAGATAAAAACTAATATAGGTGAAATATTTTTTGTAATCATTGAAAGTGGTGATGCACAAGATGTTAAAACGGAGAAACTAAGTACTTAATAAAGCAAAACACAAATAAATAAATCATACAAATAAAAATAAACTTTACAAAGAACAACGTTTTTCCTTGTGAAAAGTACATGAAACAGGGTTGACATGTGGGTTTTTTTCTCAATTTTGTCATCGCAGTTGTAATGGTGTAAATTAGAAACTTGTGAGTTAAACCAGATTACATGTTAAATATATAAATGATGCAATAAGAATAAATAAAAAGAAAACATAAAATCTGGACTGTGGCTTGTAATAAAAAAAGGTTCTTTCCAGAAGTGCACTCGCAAGGACCTTCAAGACCAAAACCATTTATCTTAGATGAATAATAGCTTTGGTAGTATGTGGTATTATCAGCAAAACAGCGTTTGCTCTGTGTTAGCTGTAAGCAGGATCATTTGTATAGACAAGAATTATATAGTATACTCTTGTGAAACTCCAAAGGTTAAGGGCATTCTGAAGAAGCTATCGTAGTAAAGAAACACATACTAGAATCTACCCAAAAAGTAAGAGGTGATCAATGAAACTGCATTTCCATGAAAATGAAAAGAAACTCAGAGAATGGTAAAAACTCCGAACTGTGATTATTAGATTCAATATATTCAACCAGCAAGTAGATCTCAGTAAAATATTTGTATGTAAAGAGTTTAGCTTTCAGTATCTCTTCCAAAATTTACTGTCGTATTAATTTTAATATAAATAATTTCACTTAAACTCACGAAGATTTTCTTTTGTAAAAATATTTGATAAATTATTTATAAGAGCATTAAATTAAGACTAGATTTTCATCCATTGCAGAACCCATTATGATGGATTAAATACAATCCTAACCTAGTATTTTTTTTACTATAAACTCACCAATTTTTCTACCATATGTATACAGATATATTTAAAAAATTAGTGTGATTTTGGTGGAATTTGGAAGCGAAGGTTTAATCCTAAATAGATTGTGTCTGGATAAGAATAGAAAATAGAAGTATTTATAATTATTAGTTCTCAAAAAGGTTGAGTACATATCAAACTACATCGTGACTAAAAGCGCAATATATTTGATAAATAATCACAGACTATTAACGTAGATATGTAAACGCTTCAAGAATATTTAACTCCAAACGAGAAACATCTGAGATGAAGTATTTTTTATGATTGTACTACTCGTATATTTTATTCTTGATTATGACCCATTAATTTGTTTCCAATTCTTCAAGCATTGGAATCACTAATTTATAAGCGAACTATAAACAAAAAAACATTATTTTATAGCAATTCCCAATGAAACTTGAATTTGAGATGGGTTTTTTGTCGTAAAATTGCCCAAATGTATTTTTTTTGCATTTGATTAAACTATAGACCAAAAATATTATGTCATAGCAATGGCTAAAGAAACATGGATCAGAAATGGATTTTTATATCGGAATATGGTTCAGAAGTAACTTATACCATTTTTTGACATTCTATTGCATTTTATTTTTCAATTATGTCCTATACCATGATAAATCGTAACCTTCCTGATGTATTTACACCAATAACGGAAACCTCAACTCAACCAGAAACTTCAATACTGTTGTAGTGTTGGTGGAACTTAGATCTGAGATGGTGCTCAACTATCGATTTTTTTGAATTTTTCCGTTTCTACGGAATTTCGTACCTTATCTATAGTAAAATCAAAACAATTTCCAATTTACGTCACATCCCTTGAGTGACGTGGAATGGCGACACGGTTGCCAGCTTGTGATGATGATACAAAAATGTTAAATGTTAAAAAGGTTTTTTATTAGTAATAAAAATAGCATATTGCTAACAATTTACAATAAAAATATCTGACATCAAAATAAATTTAATTTGTAGTTACAAGTAATCTGGTAATAAGAAAATTTTACAATCTCGTGACTAAATCTATATCATATATTTTTAAGAATACATTTAAAAAGTTTGAATATATTTGAATTTATATTAACGAAAAACTGTATTATAAGAAAGATTATTCTGATTATGGTTATAAGATACAGAGTAATACAAATAATTTGACCAAAAAAAAGCTCTTAGCTATCTGAATCACTTGAATCACTTTCATCTAAATTAATAATAAGTAGTTGAATATTCAGCCTATCAAGTACATGTTCTTTTTCGTACCATTTTCTGATTTCTTCTTCCGTATGTCTTACTGAGTTACAGTGCCAAGTGATTCCTTCCACATATTCAATAAAGCAATCTCTGTACTACCATCTCGACCAATATGCCTGTTATAGTAATTCTTTGCAATCCTTCAAATGAGCTCGATTGGACTGAACACACAATGGTGTGGAGGCAATAGTAAGACTTTTTTGCTTATATTTATTAGACATGTCATCTACAATATATTTTAATGGTGGTTTGTGTCTAAAAAAGAAAAAAATATTGAGTTAATTAACTTAAATTATAAAATTGAATCCATAAATCCATGGATTCAATTTTCATACCTCAATGAATCCATGTTCATTACCAGCATGAAGTAAATGATTTTTTTTTCTCAAGTAAGTAGATATAATATATATAGACTTTTAACTTTAGCCATCCACTTTTATGGATTTCACACTTCTTTTGTTATTATCCTGCCAAAAGCGACCTACAGTACCTTTTTCGAAAATCCAGGTTTCATCAAGATAAACAAGTTGATAAACGGATTCTTCTTTCTCTCTCATATATTCTTTCAAAAAAACAATTCGTTCGAAAGCAAAAAAATGAAAAATGAAAAAATGTCTGTTCACTATTTAGAATAGTTCACTAGACAGTGTGTTCAGTATAACGCGAGTCTACTATAATTTTTTCAAACTTTTTGAATCATGCCTATATATCCCCAGATTTATTTCCAAATAAAAAGAAAAAATAATTCTACCGATCAGCACGAATCTATGCAAAAAAGATTTTGCGTTACTAATTTGAGCTGTTTGTTACAAACCATATGCAGTAAATTAGATTAGATAGGGCAAGTTGATGTGGCATATATAGATTTTGAAAAAGCGTTTGATCAAATTGATTATAAAATGTTTAAAATCGACGCTTTAGGGCTTTCAAATATCTTAGTTAGGCTGTCTCGCTAGGGACCGTCATCTGTTGAAATTGATGGATTTCAGAAATCAACTCTACGACCTTTATTATTTTTAATTTTTATAAATGACCTAGCAAAACTTAATTCTGATTGCCCTAAATTCAAATTTGTAGATGATTTCAAGCTTCTGAAAATAATACTTTTGTCCAAAACTGCTTGGAATTACAAGAACAAATAGATAGAACAAATGAATGATGTATGAAAAATAAACTTTATTTGAATAAATCTTAATGCTGTATCATTTCCTATTGTCGAAAGAAAAACCCAATTTTATTTAATTATTCTGTAGATAATTACCCTTTAACTAGATCTTATCTAGATCTTTAAGATTCATTTTTATTCATTGTTTTGTGCTATCAAAACTAGATTTGGAGAGACACATCTAATTTGGCACCCAATTTCTCATCAAATGATATTAACAGTCGAGATGATATTAGAGTCAACTTAAGTCGGTTAAACAAAGGTTTTTAAAATACGAGTACATGGCGTATAAAAACGGTGATATGGATGGTGTTTCTAGAAGACTGGATCATTCTAAACTGCTTAGATTTCAGTTTGATTATTTGCAAACAAGAAGACATAAAGTAGCATTGATTTTTTTATTCAAACCTTTACATCATCAAATAGACTTTAATGATTTAATAAATGAGGTAAAGTATATTGCTCTAGATTAAACACTAGATTGCTTATTGCAATCACCCCAGATTAAATATGCTTACTAAAGCCCCATTATATTTTGGTTGTAAGACATTTAGTGTTTATGTAAACAAATGGGATATTTTAAGAGATTCTTTAAAAATTATAACTAACAAAATTACTTAAGCACTTACAATATACCTATTTTTTTAACTTTATTTCACTTTAAGTTTAGCACTTTAAGGGTAAAACCTGTCTTGAGTGTTACTGTACGATTATTGGCCATTTTCCGGCCCTATTTAATAACAAATAGGACTGAAAATAAATATTTCATTCACTTATACAAAATATGTTATTTAATAAATCAAGTAATTTCTTAATCATAATAGACATTCTTGGGAATAAGAGATCACAAAGAAAGATATCAGTTACTATATTGAAATATAGTAAGAGAGCTAAGTTTTAACTTAGAAATAGATTAACAAACTAAAAACACTAAGATTTTCATTCATTCATTCGTTCAAAAAACATTGAGATTCTCTTTTCAAATTAATTTGGTTAAATATGTCAATTAATAAACCTATGAAAGAGATTATGAATTGTTTTTGAGTGAAACTATTCATAAGATTTGAATGTACATTCATAAGATTTGAATATGCAAATATTTTTCTGTCAACAATTTCCAAAACTCAATTTGTTCCGATATCTGTGAAAATTTTGAAAATATTTAGACCCTTGGTATGTAATTTTCAGTGTCATTAGGTAAAGAAATATTAAATGCCTTTTCGACTCAAATTGCCACCCTGTAGAAAATGTCTATAGTGCCTTGACTTCACAATATCGTTGGCAATCGAGTAAAAAATGTCCTGATAAAGTAGAATAAATCTGGTGCAGTTGGAAAATGCATTTGAGAATATGCGGTATGAATCAATATATAGAATGAATAAATGTACGATGCTGAATACTGAGAAATCTTATACGTGATACTATTCATCCTTATAAAATATGAGATATGTATGGCTTTAGCTTATGAGAAAATGGGCATGTAATATGAAATATCTATATAATATGAATATTTTTCATATATATGAAATTACTTTATATGCAATATTGATATAAAAAAAAAATTGGATTCTTTACATTTTTTTTTAGATTTTCAATATATTAGACAAACTCCTATAAACATTAAGAGAGGGAGATGCAATATAGCCTTTTTGAAAAGAAAATTGAAACATTACACTTCAAACCCTTTTATTCAATTTAAGGAAAGTGACACAATATGGATTAGCCTGTTAAATTCTAATAACAGGTATATGCTTAAATCTGGAAAATTCACTTATAATCTATAAATTTAGAGTTGTTAATTTCACAGGTACTACAGGGGCAAATAGACACAGAAAAAAAGAATTCGTTATATAATCAATTAAATAGATTATTCAATAGATCTGACAGAAAGGGAAACCCAGCACTGATATAATGTAGAAAGCTTAAGATTACTCCCTAATCATTGAACCAAATTATGATGATCTTCATCAGGTTCTATTATAGATCTGGAAAAAAGAAATATTGACTGCTGCTGCTTTCGAAAGGGACAAAATCAATTCTGAACAATCAATTACAAGCGAAAATATCTAAATTAGAAACTGAGTATACCAAGCAAGAAATCTCTAGTGATTTTGAAAACCACCAAGAGGTGGTTAGGCTCAGAAGTGAACTACAGGACCGTTTCCAGACCGTCTACGGGGCTACTTGTGGTCGAAAAAACTGAGCTGGCATCCAACTTAAGCTTAAGTCTAATAATAATAATACCTGAAAAGAATGCATTATGATTAATGTAGTTAGAACTACTAAGACTGTTATATTTTTTGCAATCCATTATTATAAGTATTCAGTTCAGTTAATCGAATTTTGTTAACCCAAATATCTTTAAAACTATTGAGGATAGGTATATAGTTTATTAAACAAAAGTTACTAAAATCTTCATAGAAATTCTAAAGTTTCTAAAGTGTAATGCAATATCTTATTTTTGGATCATCCTTTAGTATACGGCTATAGATGAAAAGTTCCTAAAGAAATCAAAATTGACGTGTCCGAGCGATTTTCCAAATATATACCAGGAAAGTCGCAAATAAAGGTGCGACACCCTGTATTTATTAAGTTAATTTGCTATTTTTTATTTTTTAAGTGAATTCAAACATTATTCGCATCAATTAGATATTTATGTCTATACTATTCCATATCTTGTTGGGAGATTTTTTTTATTAATTTGGACGAAGTGTTCCTATAAGATTTTATTCTCATTTAGAGCTCTGGTATTATTTGGATGCAGTATGCAATATTTATGTTAGTTATTTCTCTATCGTATGGAAATTAGAAGTCCTGAGAAACTCCTGGAAATTCAGAGTTTTAGTCTCACCTTTTCGTTATTATTTTTGTCTTGGTACATTGATTTATATAGTTTTGTAATTTATTGATAACTGCAAGCGTAAATGAGTCAACCCTTAGAATATTGAAAGGCATTTCAATGTTCTAAGAGTGAACCTCAAGTTTCGCCAAGGCATCCTCTTAGCTCTCTGTGGCATTACATTCCCTTAAGCCATTTTGTTTAATTTTGGGAACAACACGGTTGGAAAAAGATTTTTTCATTAATGCAATTATTTATTTTAATTAACTTATGGTCACTTATTTAATATAACGGAATTAATATTTGAATTTAAATTATTGTTACATTTAATAAATGATCCTATTGCTTTGCATTTTTGCATTATTATGGTAAGTTATTAATTTATGCATAGGGAATCATAATTTTAATATTTCAATTATTATTTATTTGCAGTTTCAATTTTTTTAATTTTTAAGACTTAATTTTTTCGATCAGATAAACATCTTTAAAAATTATCATTTTAAGCCAATTTAAAGGCCTTCGGTTTTTTTTAAATATTTAAAAATTCATCATACGCTTAGAGACGCTTCTAATATAAAAGATATTGATATATATTATAGGTGGAAAGTTTACTGAGGCGAAAGCGGTTTAATAATATTATTAATTATAAAAAAACTATTGGGCATTTTTATAGGATTTTCACATAAAGTTATAAATTAATTTAAATTAAGATATTAAATTAAATACTAAGGGCAATTTTTGATGAACAATATAAGGAAATCAGTAACAAAAATTTATGAAATGTAGGGCTGGACAAATTTAAGAAATTAGATTAACAATTTCCCCAAGAAATATTTGAAAAATTTTTTTAAGGATTAAAAATAGTCGCTTCGGTCTATCCATGCTAATGCAATAATCTTGGGCGTTTTTAAAAGTTTTTTATATAAAGTTAAAGTAATTTGTAGTGAGCAGATTTATATATATATAGAATTCTTGTAGCTCAAGAATTCTTCTTTGCTGAGTTAGAATGAGATTTACGAGGTGTCGATCAAAGGAATATACGCCTGAATTTAGTTTTAGCTACTATAAATTATCTTGTTAAACTCCTTAAAAAGTTAAGGCAATATCTAATAATTAATGTAATGTAGAAAGAATACTTGTGAACACATCGACGGTCTTTCCATTTTGCAGCTAACAATCCGGTACTGCCTGTAAACCATTGCACATCACCGCGTTTCAAATTCTTGTCTGGTTTAAATTTTAGCATATGACGAGGATTAACATTTACGGTTCCAACAGCATGGATTTTTCTTTCTTTCAATTGTTGAAATAGATCGACGCTAGTAAAAAAATTATCAACATATAACACATGGTCTTTATTTTCTAAGTGTTTTATCAAATTTGTAACGACTCTTGAACCAAGGCACTTTTCTATCTCACCAGTAGGTGATTTTCCAGTGTACAAATCAAATGTTAGGCAATAACCAGATTTATCAGCTAACATCCACATCTTATACCCCCTTTTGATTGGTTTTTTTGGCATGTACTGCTTAAGGCTACTACGACCCTTAAATTTAATCATTGACTCATCAACTACAACTACTTGATTAGGAATTAGGCATTTTTCAAAATTATGAGTCAACAGTTCTAGCATAGCATAGGGCGAATTTTATAGAGCTTATCATAGTCTGGGGAAGATTCTGGAGGCATCAGAGTATTATTATTCAGATGGAAATGACTCAAGACCCATCCAAATCTTTTTTGGGTCATTACTGAGCTGATAAAAGCATCATGCAATTCGGGAGCAGTTGACCAATAATCCTTATAGCTGGGACTACGTTTGATACCCATTAACAAATTTATGCCCAAAAAAGCATTCATTTCACACTGATTTGTAGGGACATAGCTTTTTTCCAGTTGAAAGTTTTTCCTGCTCGGCATAAAGATTTGTTTGAAACACTAAAGTATCAATAAATTCCTTAGTAATAAACAGTTCAAAAATCATATACGGTGTTGGATCATTAATGTCTTTGATAAACTGAGGAATACCAGAAGGTTCGGTAAATTGAGGAAGAGGATCAGGTCTATGAACGTTAGACCAAACAGAAATTTTACCTTTTGACCACTGTTGTTGTAGTTCGAAAAGGGAGATATTATCACTTGGATCTTCCTCCTCAGAAACCGGCAGATCTTCTTCCATATCTGTAATAACTGTAGGAACTAAAGTTTCGTCCTCTATATCGGAGGAGTCCATATCAATTTCTGACTCAGACCCCGAAGGCAGTGAAACATACATGCGACATAAAATGTGTCGATTTGTGTGTTGACTTCATCGTAAGTCAAACCTGCTACCGTCTTAAATGGCAATGGCTCCATACCTGCAAAAAAATATTTTATAGGTATTTTATAATTAGTGAAACTCAATATTCTAAGTGGAGCAGTGGTAGTAAAAAAGGACCACACAAAAACAATGTTTTTTTTACAACATACTAATAAATATATGTAAATTAAATATCTATACTTACTGGAATGATGTAAGCTATCACTTTTTGCAGGATCTAATAGTATTTATCAATTTAGACACAGATAACTAACTTTTGTTTATTTTAACCTCAAATTTAATTCGTAACAGGTGTTTCATCAATGCTGCTATCCACCGAATAAGAAATCTAACCGCCAAAGTAAAAAAAAAACGTTAAAATGTTCACGGAGCGAGCTCCAATAGGTGGTTTAAATTTTGTGCTTCGGCAGCAAAGCAACATCAAAATATAGTCTATTTTTTGAACCACCGAGCCTTTAAACCATTAGTCAGGGTGGTTTAAATTTTCGACCATGGATACTTAAAGAGTTATAAATACTTATGAATATAATAATAGCTTATGAATACTTAAGAGACCATGAGTTCTAATGAGGGCAAAACTAAAACCTGAATTTACTTACGATTAAGCACTAACTACTAATAAGATCCATTCTTCATGAACAATTTCATAATAACGAAACAAGTTGTAAATACAAGGATCCTCAGGATTATGTTTAAAAAATTTATGGATTTAAAATTTAATGAACTAGAGTAGCAATATGTTTTTTTGCAAAAAATAAACTTTTCTCCATATCTTCTAAAAAATTTATAAGCAGCCCAAGTATGCAGGGTGTCCCGAATTGCAGTGTTCAAATTTTAGCACTTTTTTTTCATAAAGATTTATCGAGGAAAACTTCGTTATCGAAATACCGTTGATTGAATATTTGATCAAGCCAAATATTCAATCAACGGAAGTACTTAAATTTTAAGAATTTTTTTTTGTCTTAACTTTTTTATTACTTGAAATATTTTTATGAAATTTGTTATACGACTTTGTAGTAACAAAAGTTATTTTATGATCTAAAAGATTTTTGAAATGTTTATCAGTGAGGTCCGTACGGAATTTTTAATTGAATATATTGGAGGAAAAAATGGTATGCTTTTTCTAAAAACAAAAATTATTTTTTAAATCCTTATTCAATTTGGAGTAAATTTGATAATTTGTCTTTTTTTTGTACAGTACAAGATTTTCGAGTAAAACAATAAAAACATGTATGATATGTAAAGAAATTTTTCATTTTCTTCAGAGAAGGTTGGGATAAGCTCAAGCTCTTTACAGTTAGCCCAAAATATGAAACCAAGACGACTCATTAGCATTTCTATGTTCTTTGATCTTTAACTCTAAGTGAGGCTTTATAAATTCATCAGGATGCTAATGGCAACTTCTGACTCCTGTATCAGTACCTCCAATGGACAGAATTCATTCATTTATTAATAGATTTTCGAGGGTGAACTTTGACTTTCCTATGGTCTCTCAGAATGTCATCAATGACCATAAATATCAGCTCTAGTTCTTCATTTCATTAGAAGAAAGATGAGATAAAATAACACCTTTTTACCTAGTCTACAGACGTAGAACCATCAAGGTGACTCATTGATATTTCATTAAGTTCTTTGGTCAGGATTCTTACGTGAAGTTAGAAATCTTGAACATGGAATCCATGACACACTGATTTATTGACTTTTCTTTCACTCTTTTGATCTCTGGGACTTTCAGTGAAGTTCCAACGATCCATCATGATTCTTATGTAAGATGTTTTACATTTTGATCCTAAAAGTGTAAATGATTAAGTCTTTGAATACAGCTGAAGATTCCAACATAACCAAGATATCCAGGAATTCCTGACAATTCGGCTAGCTTTAGTAACTTTATAACTACTGATAATCATTCGGATATTCAACCGTTTTTGCTTTGATGCGCTCTTGGATAAAATTCATAAATAAATCAATCGTTTTTAACAGTTAATTATAACTTTCTGTCTCAGGATCATGGGATACGAAGCACCTTATGTCCAGTAATATCTGTCTTTAAATAATGCAGATCTTCTGCAAGAAAACTCTTCATTTCGATGCATACTAACATAGAACCTGCAGGAGATGCGGTTTTTACTTTTTTACTCTAAAACTTTGCATCGTTTGAAAAAAAGCAAGACATGAAATTTGCTCCAAACTAATTAAAAATTAATATTTTTGTTTTTAGAAAAATCAATGGGGTACCATTTTTAATCAAGAATATGCAGTTAAAAATGACGTACGGACACCAGTGATAATTTGTGTAAAATCTTTTAGATCAGAAATGCCTTATATTGCTCCAAAGCTAATAAAAGAGTTACGAAAAAGCGTTTTTTAATATATTTATAAAGAAATTTAGGTAGTCTCATTTACAACACATAATGCGCCGTTAAAGTTTAGACACTGCAATGCCGGACACCTTGTATAGATAATTTTCCATATAAAAGATTATACTACATTTTGACGTACAAGACATTTACCAGATGGGCGTATATTTAAATCATTAACATCTTAGTAATAATAAAACACTTTCGCGTATTTTTCTTAAAGACACGCCCTTACTACTAATTACTACTAATAATTGATACACATACTCGTATGAATTCATAATTATTACACACATTTAATAAGAACTTCTAATTTAAAGAATATTAATGGTGAAATCAACGGATTTATCACCGTCCACATCGCGCAATTCATTATTTTAAAGCGGTATAAAAGTAGATTAATATTTTCTACGGTAAATGATCTCCAATACCATTTTTTACCACCACCAAAACACAATTGATGTGGTTCCGAAATCCCGACATTGACGTAATGGAGTTTTTGCATCACCTGGTATTATGAAACGATAGCTTTTTACGGTTTACTTAAGAGTAATAAGGACAATAGATGAGTCGCAATTACTAATTGACCATCTTATGTCTTTAATAACAAATATCTCATGAAGGTTTCAATGTTACATATTGAAGTATATTGCTAGTGTATTTAGTGTTTCATGCAAATATCTCTCGGATGGAGTTATTTTTTTATATTTAAATAAAATTTGTTTTTTTTATGATCTTTTAACATAATTATGCGTTTTTCAGGATTTTTTGGAAGTTGGCAGAGACTTCTTGGAAAAGATTTAAAAAATAATTTAAGAAAGGAAACAAAGTTTAAATTCAATTAATTTGACACAATTTAACTATTATTAATAAAAAATTAATTATTTGAATAAAATAATTTAGAAAATGATATTATTTTCTTAAATTTGAAGGTAAAGTATTACAAAATAAACATAACGCTAAGTAATTAAAGAAACCTAGCCGAAAATTGATATTTAATATTTTTATATTGATTAAAAATAATTAAATGGAATATTAGTAAGGAATAATTAATTTAAATAAAAATTTAATTTAAAAGGAAACAAAGGTACCTGCTGACACGTGTTTCTGCTGTTTGGCTTCTTTAGGCCCGGAGAACCAAAAAATCAAAGGAAAAAAAGAGATTACGAACAGAAGCAAACAACTAAACTTTCTGTCAGAAAAAGTAATTTATTTAAATTTAAAAACAAGGGAGAAATATTAACATTTTTAGAATATTCTTCAGTACAACTAAAAAAAAGTGTATTCCATAAAGATTCACTTCAAATTAGAGACTCAATTTTCTGGAAATATTTAAGGACTTCTTGATCTAAGGACTATATTTTCGAGTGAATATTCAGAATAACTTAATATTGCGATTCGTAGCATGTTTTATTCATGTGCCTAAAAATCGATATTAAGCGAGGTGTAAGTTACTCGATAAAAAACACATAACTACAATTCCTTGAAATATTATAGTAGTATATTCATATATTCCTACCATTATTTTATAATTTTTCATGTTCCAAAAATGCTGCCAGTTTCCACAAATTGCTGCTGCTGCTGCAATCTTTTCTCAACTTGAAAATAATGCGTATAATGAGCTCAATAATAATATTCCTAAATAATTGTCTTGGCACTTGCCTGATGTCCCAAATTCGAGGGTGAGTATCGGGATCTCCACCCTTGGGATTAACCGTAAGAGATACAAGGTCGGTTAAATTGAGACAAGTTGAGTAACTTGATGCTTATTAAAATTTCATTTGTAAATTAAGAAAAATTAAGAAAAAATCCGATTATTTATAACCTTAAAAAATCTTAATTTTTTTTCTCTGACGTTATTTGAAGCACCACAGCAAAATAAATGACACTTTTTCATGGTTCCTTTTTTTCACCCAATTATACGGAAATTTAAAATTGATAAAACGACTTTTTGTCTTTTAGAAACTATTGTAAATTTTTTGTTTCCTTATTGGCGCCACATTTTGGTTACCTTTTATACCATATTAAAATCATTAACCTTCAAGGTAAACATTATCACCATTTCTCTCACGGAGGTCTTAAACAAAGTACCCCAAAATATTTGTTGGATATGTCCCAAATGATGGATATGCGTCGTCGAGAAGATAATTAAAAAGGCTATTTATATCCGGTATATAACAATATGTTGCATCACCAATTCTATATCATCAAATCAGTCATAAAAAAAATCATTTATTTTGCTCTGTAGCTTGAAATAACTTAAGAAAAAAACCTCGTACCTCCTACGGTTCCGAGATCCCAATGGTCAGCCTATGGGATTGCCTGCATAAGATAATGTCTGAGAAGATTATTCCATGGAAATTTGAAATTGTCATTGCAGATATTTATGTATGACATACCAATTAATGAGTATTTTAATGGTTTTTTATGGAATAATCCAGGATTTCGCATATATTATAAAGAATGTATAAAAGTAACATTTTTAGGATTAGCAGAAATTAATTTTTAGACAAAATGTAATACTTATTATACAGTGTGTACAAGATAAGGATGTCTATCATGGGGATCTCGGCAGCTATAGGAGATACGAGGTTGATTAAATTAGAGAAAACACACTGTATATAGGACTGCATCAGTTTAAGATGCACAAACTAAGAATACAAGACACACATGAAAGATCTTAATTAAACTCCTATACCGTAATTTTAAATTAATTCCCACGCAGACAAAAACTCTTTATTGTTCTCGCAATAATGTTTTAGCCTATAACGAAAATTGAGTTCAGCAGTTCTGATTGTTGAAAGGCTATAACACCATTTGTACTACTTTTAGTTTACGTGTAAAAAGTGAGAATTTTACGTGAAATACGTTCGAGTGCTTTTAATTTCAAAAATTGACTGGTTTATAAAGTGAAAAGCTTATTTGCCCTTTGAATGTGAACGAAATCGTTCATGAAAAGTGGTAGTTTTGATTAATGAAAGACTTTTTATAACAAATTTTAATAACAGAGTTTTAGTTCTTCTTTTGTTTGCTAATAAACTATAATCACATACAAATATTATTACTTCTTGCCAATGAATCATTGGGTAAAACTCTGGTGCTCATTAGCAAACTGATTAAAATTATCATATTTAAATCCGAAAACCGAAACCATTTAAAAGTGACCTAAAAGCTTATCTTGGATAACAAAAGCTTTCTTATCACAACAAAATGGAATCATTACCAGTCGCGTCGTCCACATTGAAGCGAAAAAGACATTACAAGAAGGACAGTTTATATGTTAGTGATTTGTATACGTTAACGTTTGATGAGGACGAAACTGTGGAGAGTTTGGACGAATCTGTAAGTTTCTTATATTTCTCATTCAAGTAGAATTTCTTTATTATAATTTATAGTATTTATTCAAAGAGAAAATTGATGCCTGGCTCAGTTTATATTGACAAAGAGGTGAAAAGGATGTTTATGTTTAGTGCTCTGGGTGCTTGAATGATTGCAAGATTTATCTTTATATCCAGAGATATGAAAATAAAATAAAAATTATAATAAAATAAATTCGAAGAAATAAGATTATAAAATAATACTGCCAATTGCCATGACCCAATTTATTCAGAAATCAGCGCTTAGAAAAAAATGGTTTTCTTTTAGGAATATCTGTCTAGATCTTTGCTACCTATAAAACAAGAATTTCGCAATTTAAGAAAAAAGTTTTTAAACGAAAACTTCTATTAAAATAATTCCAGAGATTGTTACTATTTTAACGCTGAATGGAGTACTAAGATAAAGTCCTTATATTTGCACAAAAAGTATGCCTGGGAATTAAATCAATATAAAGTTCGACCTGCTCTAATGAGTATAATACTTTTAACACAGCAAGTCAAACTCTTGACAGCCTGAGCAATAGTTGGCAACAAACTGTTGTGATTTTGTTTACATCAAACAAATCAATCATGAGATATCTAACCAAAGATAGTCCTGATAAGCTTAAAATTCATATTAAATCAATTTACGTCCTAAATGAGAGAAACAATTGCAAAACTTATGATGAAAACTGAACACTACGTTTTTTTCTAATGGTTTTAAAATCCTAATTTTGTCAGTCTACATATTATGCAAACTTTTATTCCCCCTATTTACTCCTTATTGTCTTTAAGAAAAGTAGTAAGAATGACTTTATAGGAACTAAAGCCAGGGAAACTCAAATTCATTTTAAATTATTTTTATTAAATTTTATGTATTAAACATGCCTTCTCAGGCACTTATGTATATATTTAAATATGTCATTAATGTAACTTATTTATTACTTCTATACTATCATATATGTATGTATTCAACAAAAGATGTCCTAATTATGGATCTACTACTGTCATTAACTGAAGGAAATCCGTTGTTTGTATGTATTAAATTTAATAATAAACTTTCAAGATTCAATAAAAAATGCAAAGCTTTAGAAAACTAACCAATTCTGAGACCTTTTTAACATTTAATTTTATACACTATTGGAATATTTGGCCTCTTTGACCTCCTAAGCACCACTCTATATTTTAATACGTACTTTTCATGTTTTTAGCACTGAATGTTACTGCTCTATAAAATCTGTTTATTACGTTACACTTTATTGTTTGTTTTAACATCCTATAAACATTTACATTTCATATAATTAAGCTTCTCATAAGCCCTCTTAATATTTGTAGCAATATAAATTCGATTGTGAATAAACGTTCTAAAAATGTAAAATATTAACATGAATGAATAAATAGAGTCAAAGTCAACCAAAGCCAAATGTTTTAAACATTTAGAAAATGCAGAAATATAAACTATGTAAAATACAATTATACAATTGCCCAATTCATTTTTTCTATATTTGTCAATGATATCACTGGTACCGTTATGTCTGAGTGTTTTATTTGCAGATGACTTAAAAATATTTTGCATAATAGAATCTAAAGAGGATTGTGATCTATTGCAAAGAGACATTGATGCTTTAGCACACTGGTGTACAATAAATAAACTACCTCTGAATATTAAAAGGTGCAAGTGTATATCAATCTCAAACATTTACAATGAAATTAAGGACAGTTATACTTTAGTGTTAGATAATACTTCCCTAGAAAAGGTCGACTCTATGAGGGATCTAGAAGTCATAGTTGATCAGAAACTAACATTCAACAAACACATCCATGAAGTTGTTAAATCTTCCTTCCTGAAAACTCTTGATTCCATAATCAGATCAACAAGAGAATTTGAAAGGTTGGACAGTCTTGTTAATTTGTATAATGGCCTAATTAGGTCTAAATTACTTTATACAGCAATGGTATGGTTCCCTAACTCTAATGTCCATATAGACAGAGTAGAATATGTGCAGCGCAGGTTTTTGAAGTATCTATGCTTCAAAATTGATGGAATATACCCTGCAAGGAGGTATGACCATAAACTACTTCTACAAAGATTTAATTTTTTATCTCTGAGGCACTGTGCTATTGTGAGCAGCCCGTTTTTTTTTATTTAAACTATGCAACTATAAAATTGATGCACCTGATCTTTTAATTTAAGGGACTTAAATTTTTTTGTTTCCCCTATACACACTAGAAAACACATTATTTAGAAAATTCACCTTTAAAATGGAGCTTACTCGTGGTTTAATATTCTACACAGCAATAATGATATTGACCTATTTAATGGCACTATAGCTACATTTAAACGCAACATTGCTCTAATTATGACCTTATAACCACTAAGTATTTCTATATATATAAATAGTTTTTGAGTCAAATCAATTTTTGTAGACTATTAAGTTTTATGTGCTGCTTACCTAAGCTGCCTAAAGTATTTAGTTTTTAGTTTTTTTCAGTTTATTGGTTCTGTATAATAACTTTTCATTTGTTAGGCATATACGTCTTATTATTAGGAATTTCCTGTTAGACAATGTTTGGTAAATAAATAAATAACAATTATTATTATTTTTATTTATTCTAATTTTTCATATTGTGAAGATTATCATAATAAAATATTTAAGCACACCAAATAGAACATTAGAACATTCCCAAACTTTTGTGGGAAAGACCTAGATCTTTCTACAAAATTTTAACAGGAGTCTCTGCTTATTTTATTCTTTTTTACATTTCTAGAACATCTAAAGGATGAAAGATAAGAGTGGGTGTATTTGGGATTATCCCTCAAACATCACTGCACAAAACATCATATTTCTGAAAATATTGCTTGAACAATTTTAGACTTAACTTTACCTAACCTACTTTTTATTTCGTGGAAGTATTTCCATTAGTTTTTTAGATTTTGGACTTGGAAATGAGTCATGACCACAGAAGAGATGAACAATTTGCTTGTCTCTTCTGTGTCGTAACTTTAGAGGCCACACCTCTCAAACACCTCTGCATAAAAAATTCATATTTCTAAAAGTACTGTTTTGATTATTTTGAACTTCAAATAAGACTAGAAGGACCTACTTTTTTAAATACAATATAGATTACAAATACAATAGAACTAGAATACAAATAGAACATTAGAAATTTCCCAAGCATTTGTCAGAGAGACCTAGATCTTTCTAAAAAAATATGACAAGAGTCTCTGCTTATTTTATTATTTATCACATTTCTAGAACATCTAAAGGATGGAAGATGAGGGTGGGTGTTAATCTTTTTTTGTCAGCTTATTCTCATGATGTATGCAAGATTTTTTCAGGGTATTTTTAGCATTTGCCTGATGTACAAACAAACAGTCATAATAGAATATGATTAAAATCCTCTGCAATTCTTATGATTTCCTATATTCTGTATCTCACCCATAGTTTTATATCTGTTTTGCATAAATGTCTAATTTCAAAGGCAAATCATTTCATAAATTAATGATCATTACCATCTATAAGTCAGGAAAATTGCTTTTAAATAATGAAAAAATTTTTTAATCAAATACTCCCACTTTTTACAGTATGTGCGATGAATGTAGATCTATCATCTAATGTTATTATTTCAATCTCATATGTGTATGAATTTATAAAAGTAGTGTGTTAATGAAGGTAAGTACTTATTTTGAAATGAAAGAATCCTATCATCAGCTTTCAAATATGACTATACAAAACAAATCTATACTCATATAATCTTCCTTTAGTGGCTAATGAAACTAGAATTTGTAAAAAAGCCATCTTCATTGCATTTTATCAAATATCTACTTAAAAATAAAATGTATGTGCATTTTATACAGCATAAAAACATAAAATCATATAAAATACAATAGTAAAATTTTTAAAAGTTAATTGCATAATTGAATCTTCAGGCAATAATATCAGAAAGTAATAGTATAGAGAAACAACAAAATTATATTCAACATGTTTAGTTTTTTGCTTATTTGAAAAAATGCATTTCTAAGACACTATACCCATATCGACAACCAGACAAGAGATTCAATAACCCTCCTCATAAACAGCCCTTATCAGCCCATAATCAGTTAAATTTACCCTTTCAAAATTTTTTTCTTTATTTGGCCAATATATACATACACAAATTATACACAATCAATTTTACAATTATATACCATATAACCCGAGGACAAAAAGGACTACAGCACAACCATAGTGGCCGATAACACAAAATACACAAATCATGTGCATTCATGTGTGGTACATGGCAAAACATGATTAACAAATTAAGAGTATATTATGTAGAAAGTATCAAGTAATGTTTAAATTTTGTAAAATGACTGTCAGAGTTTTGTGTCTCATATAAAACTCAAAAATTATGCAAGCTATAATGCAAAGGAATTAAAAAAACAATATAAAACAAATTAAATGTTTATTGAAAAATCAAATTTATCACTCTTATTTTAATTGGATTGCATGATAGAAACCTCAATGTAAACATATAAAGACTTCAAACTATTAAGTCATACTTTTACTTAAGGTACCAACCTCACATACATAAATAATTGAAACACAAATCTTAATTCTAGTAATGTTCACAAAATTATCAAACATCCCTTAAATTTAATGTACTTAGCTGGCTGTCGCAAGTGGGTTTCTAACAACCATAATGACTGCATCCCCTCGTAGAAACATCTTGGAAATAAACCTGTCTTTATTTACAGGTTTTGACTTCTTTTTTCCTTTGCCAGGTCTGGGCAGTTCCGTCCACATTTCCTTAACATTTTCAAGCACCATGTTGCAATGCCTGTCGAAAGCTTTGACTCGGCCAAGTAGTTTTTTGTTGTTTCTACAGTTTATAAGTACTTGCGTGTTATTTTTCACCGATTGCGTTAAGACTGAAAGGGGGCCCGTGTTGAATTCTTCTTCCTCTCGGGCTTGTAGTTCCTCCGTGGTCATTTCGGATTTTGGTTTAGTTAACGCCATTATGTTCGAATTTTTTTTTAGTGAAAAACTGTGGTTAAGAACAAATTTTTCGATAGGAATATTTCGAAATATTCAAAATTGTTTTCTTTTCGGCAAAATAACCAACAAAGCACAACAAACGAAAGATCTATAATGAAGCGAAAAGCTTCGCTTTAAATTGAAGGTTATGTTGTCTAAGCGTGACTTCCCGAGCAGTGACGTCAGGCGGCTAGCCATGAAAATAGCTAGGCGATGTTGTCGGCTTGTGCCCAGAATTCCCTGTATTTTTCTCAACTAGCAACCAAAAGGGGTTGGAAAAAATAAGTGTATAAATGAAAGTTTTACTTTACAGAAGAAAATATAGCATAAAGCGCCTAGTCTTGTGTAATATTTAATATTTATTTTATTTTTTACTAACTCTTCAATAGCGCATTCTGTGTTCAAAATAAGCCCTTTTTTTTGTAACATAGGTATATCCAAAAACCATTCGTTTTCGAAACACAGGGTGTCAATATTTTAATAAAAAAATGTTTATCAGGGGTGTCAGTACGGGATTTTTAATTGAATATTCTTTAAGAAAAAAATAGAACGTCGCTGCTTTTTCCAGAAAAAAATATTTCTAAGACCCTTCCTCAGTTTGGAGCAAATTTGATTATCTCCTTTTTTTTGGTACAATGCAAGGTTTTTGAATAAAAAAATAAAATGTGTGTTCTGAAAATTCTTCATTTTCTTCAATTGGAAGGTTGAGACAAGCCCAAGCTCTTTACAGCTAGTGTAACGTGAAACCAAGATGCCTCATTAGCATTTCCAAGTTCTTCGGCTTCTGATAACTCTTGGTGAGGCTCCAGAAATCCATCAGGATCCTTTCATAAATGGACATAATTCATTCATTAATCTAGATTGTCCCTCAATGTCATCCATGCCCACGAATGTGAGCTCTAGATAGAATTTCCTTCGATTTTTGGATATTCTGCAAGAACATTCTTCTATTCATTAAGAGAAATATGAAATAAGCTATCACCTTTATTTACACCTAGTCTAAAGACGTGGATCCAATGTGGCTTATTGACATTGTGAATTATAAATCATTAATAGTAATAATTGGTGATTTTAATATTGATTTTAAAACAAGTGAGGTAGATAATCTAATACATATTTTGGTTGATGTGACTTTGGATAATATTGTTTGTAATACAACTCGGTCTGGTAACGATAGAGACTTTGTATTAACAATAAGAACAGTTTTAAAGTAAATGTCCTGGTTACACTAAAAATTGCAGATCATTACATATTAGAAGTAATGCATACTAGCAATCGAAGAAAGACTAAAACCGTTGATTGAATATTTGAGTAAACCAAATATTCAATCAACGCTAAAACGCTAGTCTTAACTACTAAGTCGAGGAACGTAGAGGAAAATAGAGGATCTTGCAGGTCGTAATAGTCTATGACAGGAATGTAATTTTCGATTTTATTTCTAACATACTGAGTGCCTTAAACATTGTTGCTCTTCTAAGAACATTTAATTTTTTTTTAAATTATGGGGGAACAATACTATAGAAATATCGACCAGGACAAGAGATTTTATCTATAAAAAAATGTAAAAGTAATAAAACTATTGAAAATCTAAATGAATATAAATTAAAAAGGAAAGATGCAGTCAACGTAATAAGGAATGAAAAGAAGTATTTTGAACGTAGAATATATTGAAATAAACAAAATCCAGACAAAATGTAAAAAACTTTGCAGGAATTTGTACGAAAAAATACGCAGGTACTGGGTCTAGATGAAGTAGAAATAAATGGAGCATTAGTAAGTATGTAGAATGATCTCCCTAATAAAGTAAATTCCTTTTTTGTTGAGAGTGTAAATGAAATTCTAATAGACATAAATAAAATTAATATAGCAGAGTACCGACTTCTTGAACATAATTTTCCCATTACATTTAACAAGTTTCATTTAATAAACTACAATGATTGTAAGAAAATCCTCTTTGAGAGCATAAAACAGCCATTATTGAACCTGACAAACGCCTCACTTGAAACAGGGTAGATTCCTGACCACTTATTAATATTATAAATTAAATATTAACAATAATTCTTATTTCAAAAATAAATAATTCAAAAATGGCTAATGGTCTAAGTAAAAAAATAGTTTATTCCTAGCTACTAATTATGTACATGCCTTAATGGTAACCACATAACAAGTGATTTTTAATTGGGCTTAAAAGAAAAAAAACTATGAGACGGCTGTACAGGGAGTACTGTTACTGGTGGTATCTTTTTAAATCTCAGAAAAACTTTTGAAGCTGTGAATCGAAAACGTTTAATAATGAAATAAGGGTGATATTATTTTTGAGTGGTTTGATATAGCTTAAATAATAATAATTGCTTAATTTAGTAATAATTGTTTGATTAATAATATGTTATCAGAACCTATAACAAATAATTCTGGTGTCCCATAAGGTTTGTTTTGAGTGCTTTGCCATTTGTAGTATATATAAATGACTTATTGCATCATATTAAGTATTGCAGAGTTTATCGTTTTGCAGATGATTCCCTTCTTTATTTCAGCATCAACATCAGGCGCACTTAGACTTCAAATAATATAAAATGAAATTATGAAATCAATATATAATTGGCGTAGTTTAAATAATTTTATTATGAATATTGCAAAAACTAAGTACATGATTATAGCAAGGGAACCATTTCGAAGACAGCTACCAATAGTCCTAAACATAAAGATGGTAGAAAATACTATAGAAAGAGTATCCAAAGTCAAGTATGTGGGTATTTAGATAGATTAGGATTTGAACTTTAAAGCTCATGTACTAGAATTAGTTTAAAAATTTGTATCTAAGATATATTATTTGTCTAGATGTTTATCTTACTTTAGTTCTTGACCAAAAAACCATATATAATTCTCTAATATTACGAGATTTTAATTACTGCAAAAATTTTTTATTTCTTTTAAAATAAAAATGAATTATTTATTCAGAACATTTAAAATTTATGAAATATGTATTGATTTTGTCCTTCCTTTTTGGATATATAGTTGCATACATTTACATAACTATACATATATTTCATTGTTGACTTTTTTGTGTATGTCAAATGTAGTTATATTGGGAAATTGTTGTAGTTTTTTGACTAAATATAAATGACAGATAAGTTCTTTGGCTTCTGATTAGTCTTGGTGAGGCTTCAGAAATCTATAAAGATTCCTAAGTGAACCTATGGCACTGTTAACTATAGAGAAGGATGAGACGAGATAAAGCTCCATAAACCTAGTCCAAGCCGTAAAATCGCGATGACTTATTGCCATTTCCAAGTTCTTTGACCTCTGATGACTCTGGGAGGCTTCAGAAATTCATCAAAATCCTTATGTAAACTTCTGGTTTATGTTAGTACCTCAAAATCCATTGACGCTTTACAGCTTGCTCAAGAATATGAAATTTATGAGACAAGAACAATTCATTGGCTTTTCCTTTACTTCCGTTGACCACTTAGAACATTCGGTGAAAGTCTAAGAAAAGAGTACATAAGCTTAATTTTCTATTTCTTACAAATGATTTAGCCCTTTGAATGGAGCTGAAAATGCCAACATACCCAATAGATATCCAGAAATTTATCATAATTCAGCTGGCTTCAGTAAAATTATACTAATAATCAGTCGTATATTCAACCGTTTTTGCTTTGGTGCACTCTTCTAAAGGATGGAATTCATCAATGAATAAGTCGTTTTTGACAGTGAATTATGAGTTTCTCGTTCAGGATCATAGATACGATGCATCTTATCTCCAGTAGTATTTTTCTTTAGGTAGTGCGGATCTTCTGCAATAAACCTCTTTATTTCCATGTAAACTGACATAGAACCTGCAGAAGATGGTTTTAATTTTTTACTCGAAAACCTGGCATCGTCCGAAAAAAAGCTAATGAATCAAAATTGCTCCAAACTGAATGAGGATTTAAGAAATAATATTTGTTTTTAGAAAAAGCAGTGGCGTACCATTTTTAAGGAGGAATATTCAATTAAAAATCACGTACGGACACCACAGAATTTTTTTTTAATCTTTCGGATCAAAAAGTACCTTTTGTTACCGGTTGTTTTAATACCCTGTATTTCGAAAATGAACCGTTTCTCGATATATGTTTATAAAAAAAATTAAGGCTTATTAACCGAATACAGAATGGTATTAAATTCTGGACACTGCAATTCGGGACCACGTGAATATTAAGTTTCGTATAGACCTGAGGGGACGTGCCCGCGACGCGCGCGCGACGGGCCAAATTCGTGCAGTATGTACGGGCTCGAAGGAGGCGCGCGAGCCGCCCGTTGTGGGCGCGCTGCGATCCATTTTCTGTCGGTATTTTCGACGCGCTCAAACGGGCCCGTCGGAGGCGCGTTCGTACATACAAGTTAGTACGATTTGTGGCAGCTTCCGAGGGAGACACGTCGGAAATTAATTAAAAAAATTTAAAACAAAATCTGTTGCGATGTGGACCGAAGACAAATAACTGGATTTAATCGATTTGTATAGAGGATTTCCAAATTTATGGGATCCAACAAACAGAGATTATTTTAAGAAGGACAAAAAGCTAGATGCATGGAAGGACATTGCCTTGTCACTAGAAATTAAAAATGTTTATGATGCAATGTGCAAAAAAAAAATTAGCAGCCCAGAAGCTAGAATAGAACTGAAAAAAAAATATCCGACCCGTAGGTGGCGCGTGGCAGGTCCGTCGCCCCTCGCGGATAAAAAGTCGCGTAGTGGGCGCGCGGTAGGCCCGTCAGAACAAAAAGCCCGAGAAAAACGCGCCGCGGACGCGGCGCGGTCACGTCGCGTGCGCGGCGCTTTAGGTGTACCCGGCTTTATACTTACTTCTAACTGAAAAAGTTGGTACTTCTTTTACGCGTCAATGCAACTAATAATGATTTACTACTCATTTGGTTTATTTTCTTATACTTAACAACAAGTATAACAACAGTCACTACTAAAAAGACTTTCCATTTCAGCATTACTGCTAGGAGGTAGGAAAAAATTGTAAGGAAAAGTTTTCCTAGATTAACTAGGTGTTCTCAGATCTCAAGAAAATTGTTAAGATCTGGCATCACTGGTCCTAATTGTCACTCGTGCGCTTCTATAACACACTACAATTATTATACCAGTTGCGCGACATTAGGCTAAAGCCCCATTTGTTTAAGTTTCGTGCATTTTCACGCGATGACGTCATACCTGTGGATGGCAGGTGTATTAATTATCTTTTATTATGTGTACATAATAAAATTTTGATTTGTTTGTATGAACGTTATCTGGTTAATAATAGCTGTTGTTTTAAACTATATCAAAAATTGATAGCTTTACATTTTTTAAACATGTATATGTAGTGGAGACTTACTTTTCAATAAATTTTATATACAAGGTGGTCTCTGAAGCACACCTAGTCTAGAACTTTCTAAACCCTCCTGTTGTTTATACCGTCGCGGGTATCGCAATAAATAATTGTAAACGCAATAAATAATTCACAAAATACCTCACGAAAGGGCCTATCCTTCCGTGATTATAGCGAGTTAGGTATTCAAAAAATTACATAATTTTCTTTAAAACCCTATATCTTAAGCATTTTTAAATGTTATTAATTTTAATTTTATTGAATTATAAAATCTTGCGTCTTCACACACTCAACTGATCTTTAAATTTCCCTCATTTTCAGGAATTCTTTATATATTGGCAGCTCTGTTAATAATTACTTCCCTAACTTAGAGTCGTGCTGTCTCTAATTAGTAGTCATCTGGTCTCTTTTGACCAATAGATTTCAAATGCATTTTTTTATCTTTGGTGGAAACTGTTTTCTTTCACCAGCTTTGTTCCATGCAGGTCACTTTATTGCTTTCTTTGTCCGGGTAACCCTAAGAGCAACATCGAGACGAGAAATAACAACAAAAACGATATTAACACATTAAAGAATTGAAGCATTAATAAATTAAAATCTGGTTCATTTGTCTCAGCATTTTTAAGAATAATCCAAAACATACCTCAAACTTCCTCACAATTGCGAAGAGCCAAATTATAGCGCTTTCGTTGTTATAATTCTGTACTTTAGTAGAATAAAGGCCAATGTCCATTTCAGCTGTTTTGAGAAAAACAGGGTTAATGAGATGGATTGACTTTATATTTTTATAAATTGTGACCCTTTTTTCCTACTTTACTTATTTTTGGGATTTTAAATATTAAGAAGGGATTCTTTTTAAAAATGTATTGTTAGTCTTCTAAATTGCAAAAAAAATGGGCATTGGCCCCAAGAATCGAAAAGCAGTACGACATTGGCCCCTAAGCGCGGACATTGGCCAAGGCGGTATTAAAGAGCTAATGGACATCGGCCTTTTTGCTACAATAAAACAATCCCAATTACGAAAATAATCTTTATTTATACATGAAATTCGTATTTTTTAGCATTAGAAAATTAATTTTCTGTGGCCATAAATCTTTACTGCTTACCTACACTAAAATAACAGAGAAAGTTAGTTATTTTCTTCATGCTCAGGGTCTTGTATATCTTCAACATTCGGACGACGAACAAGTCGGAAGATCTTTTTAAGTTCTGATAAAATGGTTTGTTATAATCGCTAATGTAAGGCAGCAAATCTAACAAATCTTTGATTTTAAGATCTGCCAATGGTAAAGGTTCTTGATTTATAGGTTTAGGCACATCAATATCCAGAATCGCAGGCCGGTTTCGTACAGAACCTCTTCTCAGGTCAACAACCTTAAACTCTTCACTATCGTTAAAGCTCGTTTTGTCGAAAATCTGAAACTGGTGTTCAACGGAGAACTTCATCCATTTAATCCGCATCCACATAACAACTTCACCAATCTCTTTTTTTTTCTATGAACCAATTTTTCCGTCAAAAGGCTGTTAAAATTTAGGAAGTCTTTTTGTAACAATTCCTTAACTTGTAGGGGTGGATTTCGGCGCACAGTTCTTATAAAATTAGTCCAGTCATGGGGAACTTCTATTTCAGCAGGCGTTTTTTCTTGCATATTTCGATTGCTGCATGGATTGTGTCGGCCTCCATATGAGTATGACCAGACTCCATAAATTTGTGGTTGATTTCTTGCAAATTATGTCCTAGATCTTGACATTCTTTCAAGACATAGCTCATCATAGTACACATAAAAATATTTCTGTTTTGCCCCAAACATGAATCACTATAAAGATTTAAAACTTCCGTTTCCTTTGGTAATGAAAAGATGTATTTTCGGACGCATGAAGCAATTTTTTGACCTCCACGAGCAGCAATTGTCTCATCCCATAAAAAGCAAATTCCCAAATTGCCGGCAGTTGAAGTCTGATGAACAGTAAAATTATAAGTCCAGAGTTGTCTTTTATAAAAAGAAACGCCATTACGCAAATATGGTGTAGGTAAGCACTTTTGTAGGTCGAATGATGCATCAACAAATTTGATGTCTTTCTTGCTGTTTTCTTTATCTAGTGACTTAAGTTTGTAAGCCATTTCAGAGAGGTTTAAGTGAGCGTTTCTTTGTTCCAATTTTAGTTATTTCTTCTTCTTCTATAAGATTTTTACCATCAAATGTCTTTTACTTTACATTTAAACTGTCACATTTAGAGCAAGTGTCGTTCGCAGGGGCATGAAATGAAAAGTTGAATTCTTCATTAAAAATCTGTCTGTAAAGTGACTCTTTTTCGGGGCTTATGTTTTGTTCCTCGCAATACTGAATGTAAAGTCGATACATTTGGGCAATTGAAAGATCGGAATTTAAATATTTTTTTTTAAACTAGGTACGCATTAAAATCTTAAGGCCAATCTCCTAAATAAAATAATACAAAAGGGCCAATGTCCATATTATGGACTTTGGCCATTTAATTTATTCTTCTAATATATTGAAAAGGCCTAAGTCCAGAGATTGGCCTTTTTTCTATTAACTAGAATTGGACATAGGCCTTTAGGTATTTTGTTTATTTTGCTAAAACACAAGTATTTTGGACTTTGGCCTTTTCAATAATGTTAAGTCACTAATAAACTAACTTCCTATGCCTATAACTCAAATATGGGAAATTTGGACATTGGCCCTTTTTCTACCAAGGTACAGAATTAAATCCTCAGTTTTCCTCACGCATGCCTCAACTGACTTTATATTCACCCACATTTGAAGGAATTCTTTGCAAATTGCAAAGTTGTTAACATTACTGTCACATTACAATATTAATTTAATCCTTTACAGAAAATTACAATTATTAGCATGTGATTTTCTTTCTTTCTTCTTTGTAGGAGTCACATAGAACAAAATTTTTAATGATAATATATGAAAAGTTACAATTTAATCCCACTCTGATGCAGCATTTCTAATTCACAGCGGCCGCTTTCCTATAGATAATAGAGTTAATAAATACCATCTAGGCTTATAATTCTTTTTATAAATGGAAGGAGCTAAATAATAGCGGGATATGTAAAAATATTCAAATATTTCGCATAATTTCATAATATTTGTCTAAAACTATATAAAATAGGCATACGTCTTTAATTTCGTCAACTGATCTTTAGATTCTCCACATTCTCGGGAATTCTTCGAACATTGGCAACGTTGTTAATGATTGCGTCAACCCTAACCTACAAGGTCAAGCTTTTCTTATTTATTTATATATTAGTCATTGGTCACGTGACCCCTCTTGACCAATAGAATTCAAATGCGTTGTCTAATCTTTCATGGAAATTTTTTTCTGTTATCTTTGTTCACCGCATGTAATTTTCTTCCTTCTTTCTTCTCGGCAGCCATAACAACTTAAACGTCAAAATAAAACAACAAACAATAAACATCGCCATGTGCCAAAAGAAAGAGCGTAACACCTGCCTGCCGTTTTCACCTGAAGGACTTAAAATTAATTAAAGCGGCCCGGTTTCGTGCGTGAAGTTTAATTTAAAATAGTACCGGAAAGGCTTCCTTTTAAGTCTCACCCGGCTTTCTTTTCGTTTTCTTTATAGTTTGAACACACAGTGCCGCCAAACGCAACCAAACTATGTTCGATAATTTTTTTACGGCACTTAAAAATCGAACAAACAACCTGAGCGATTCTTTTAAAGTAAAAACGCGTAGAATCACTAGTAATCTCAATCATCTGAAAAACACATTTTCACATAGAACCAAAACCACTTACTACACAGTTACACAAAAAGAGGACAAAGACTGTTATGAGAACGACTATTTGAGCCCCAGAGCTTATTCGATGACCACTTTCAGTATGGATTATAACTCGGTGAATGAGAATATGGAGTGGTTCCCTTATGTGCCGCCCTCTTATGATGAACAGAATGTTATTGACCGATTTATTAGGGTGATAACTGTTAACGATGATAATGGAGTGGAAGTAAGAGTTTATTTTGTTTACCTAATTAAGAGTTTTTATATGGTTGCTTTTATTTGCTATGAATGCTTCAACATTAATGGTTATAACACATATTACAGTAATGGCGATTACAATTGGAATGATTGGGAACTATTCTTAATTAAAACCTTCTTAAACCAAGACAAATCATTTTAAGTATGAAAAGTCACTGGTCGCTGTGAGTATGATAACATTAATTTTTTCTGGACAAACATAAGGTATAACTGCACTTTAAAGATCTCCAAATTTAAATATAAATCAAAATGATGGAAATTTTTACAGGTGACAAAAATATAAATCTGAAAAATTTAAATAGTGTTATAGTAAATGAATATCTCTGTCTTGTGAGTAATTTTGAACCATTTTGTTATTAAGAATAAAGCAACAAATTTACACTGTTTTGTGACATATGAGTATAAAATAAACTGAAAACCTTTACAAATCCTTCATATTCATATTCTTCCAATATCCTCCTTAATTATATTCTTTTACCTTATAAGTACTACAAATTAAAGAACTTGCACTGGCTGAATATGTCTCAAAGAAGAGATTTAAATTACACTGTGTTTTGCTATAGAATCTTAAAAAATAAATATCCTCCCTAACTAAAAGACAGAGTTAAGTGCAGGGCTGTTACACACTGAGTCAATATAAGACATTGAAATCCTCTGGACATCCCAACAGCATTGCAAAGAAATTTTTCAAGTGCAGCTTTTCCTATAATGTCACAACTTGTGTGAATAAACATATATACCGGACCTCTTGCCCTCTATAAATGATTTTTTAAATAATATGAGGCAAAGCCTTATAACTGCTTTGTCTTAATATTGTGTTAAGCCCATACAGTTTTATATTTTTGTATACCTATTGCTTATAGTCAATTAAATATTAAGTACCAAGAGTTAGGTTCAGTTGTTACTATTATACAAATTTTATTATCTATGTCTGAACTTTTATTGCATCCTAGATTTACAAATTTGTGTTACACCTATACCTTAAGGTTGTTACTTGTGTTTTTTGTAGGTTAATATTTTAGTTACCAGGCTGTAACAGCTCTTAACTTTTTGTTTAGATGTTGAAATTTGCCTTTTAATCCATGTGCCTATTTTCGCTGACAGTTGTACTGATATTTTCTGGAGGATTAATAAACGTTTTTATTATTATTACTTAATCATTATTTATCAGCTTGTACTTATGTATAGAAAATAGAAAACAGATATATATCTTGATCCTTGTCTTAATACAAGATCTAAAATAAACATAATTATTCCTCAATCTGAAAAAACCTCTTAAGTGTATAACTTACTTAGCTTCTAAGTATCCTAATATATTGCCCTATCAAATTAGAAACATAAATAAAATAAAATCATGTAATAAGAAATGGCAAATCTTTATTTTTTATTATATTAAAAATTGGAGGCATCATTGGATAGTCTGTGCGGCTCTTAATTGTCTCCCCCCTTGTATCTTTTGAATGCTTTATATAAAAAATTGAAATTTGCCACACATACTAAATACTACTTTTTCTGTCACTAGCTCATTTTGCAAAACTTCAAAATGGTGGTGGGACTCCATTTTGAAAAATAAAATTAAATGGAAAGGGGGGTCAGCGATGATACATTGTTTGAAAGCTGTCTTTCAAAATCTTATTTTTTGCATTTTTATTTTCTTTACTACACCTGTTCAGGTGTAATTTGTTTGTAGGTGATAGAGTTTGTAGAGAGTTTTTATTTTTTGTCAACGTTAAAAAAAAGAAAACCAAAAAACTCTATAAACAACAACACACCTACAAACCCATTACACCTTAACAGGTGTAGTAACGAAAATACAAAAGTAAGCATGTACAGATATTAAGTTATCTAGATGCTGTTTAACAATTATTTAAAACTACAAAGTAGCTTGAGGCTCTGGGAAAGGTTGTATAATGATCTACCTTTGTAGAACCTTTTTTAATATATTGTAGGTATAAAAGAGATATTATATCACAAAACTTGTTTGTCTCTTGAATTTCTTTTGTATCTTGCTTGGTATTCAAAAAAAAATTATTAAATGTTTTTAATTCCATATCTAGACCTCACAAGAAACATGAGAAAAAGTTTCTTTTGAAATTTGTTATCTTTCATTAATTTTTTTAATGATAGTCATGTAACAGAAACAATATATTTTATTAAATATGAAATTAAATAGCATTACATTCATACATACAATAATGGTTTGTACTTAAGTAAATAGGGAATTTGTACTAGATAATAATCAAGGGTTGCTTTGGAATATAATTGTTTAACAATTTTCTTATTTTTAATTATTGTTCATCTTAATATATTATTAGTTTTTGGTGATAATATTTTGGGTTATTTTTATACAGATTGGTTCAATTTACTAATAATGAGATGCCAGACTATCTATAATCTACCTATAATATCTGCCAGATATGCATTTTTGAAGCACAAAGATTTCCTCAGAAGAACTTTTGTATATAAATACCTTTGTAGGTATTAAAAAAAAAAAAGAAAAAGTCAGAGCAGATTTCTTTCAACAGGTTTTAAACTGACTCTAGAAGCCTATGAATCGCAGACTTAATGGATATGTCTATGCATTCTTGATAATTTATATGAATCTCTTTAGGATTCTTAAAATGTATATCAAAAAAATTCTTCCAGTTTTGATGAAGATGAGCTGAACAAGAATTTTATAAAATTAAACCATACATTTCTAATAAAACCATTAATTCATATAATTGACCTTATTTTTTCTTTGGGTTCAACTACTTAAAAAGGCGAAATTTAAATATGTTACAAGGCGTGCTTGGATTATAGAATACAGTAGAAACAGAAAAAAGGCACACTTCTTATCCACTTTTTGACTTTTAAAGCGATCTGAGAAACTGAGATCCATAAATCATTGACAATCACTATTAAAAGATGCTTCACAATCTTAGTAGGTTCAACTTCTTAAAAAAAGTTAAATTCCAATATGGTTCAAGGCATGCCTGATGATCATCTGGTTGTGTTTTAAAAAGAATAGTCGACTAGAGAAAAAAATGAAAGGATGTTAGATCTAGTGATCTTGGCGGCCATTCTATTGCACCTTTTTACACACTGATCTGAAAGTGTATTTTTTAAATATTGTCTTACATCTTGACATTTTTAAGAAATCTGTAATAATGACACTGTTCAAAGGGGGAGATAATGCTGATAAAAGCAATTATAGGCCATTAACATTTACAATTTAAAATAATGGAGTTCCTTAATAAAAATAGTGTAATATAGGAATCAAAATTTGCATTTAAGACTGGTTCTGATACTGAGAATGCATTGTATGAGGTTAAGAATGTCCTAATAGAATATTAATTAGTTTTATATAAGTATTATTAAGAACCATAAACCAGTTGCTGTTTTTCTAGACCAATGTAAGGCATTTGATACTGTGGCACACAATATTTTATTTGATAGACTTAAAGGCATTAGGCGTAAAGTTCTAAATCCTTTAAAATCTTATTTGTCTAAAAAATATCAAAAAACCAAAGTATTATTGTTTTTAGCAGTTTATCAGTAGTTTAAAATAGATTTTGGAGTACCACAAGGTTCTTATTGTGACTCTATTATGTGTGAACACAAAGAAAACTTATTTTGTAACTTTTTCATTAAATAATAGAGGTCTTACCAAAATAGATTATTTCATTTTGCATAAATCAGATTGTAATGTGGTTTGTTTATGTAATTGTAAGATTAGGAATTGAGTCAATATCTTGGTGTTTATTTTGATAGAGAATTTGAAGTGGAATATACATATTGATTACAATACAATAAAATTTTAAAAAATTATTTATAAATTTTTTTCATTAAGACAACTTTTAAATAAAGAGCTAGTAAAAAGTATTTTCTATTCATTAGTTGAATCAATCATCAATTATCGTATTTCAATTTGGAGGGCTGCATATAAGACAGCAATAGAACCTTTGGACAAGGTTCAAAAGTATATTATTAAAGTGATTCCTTTTAAACCCAAGATATTCAGGAATGAATTAGATGGAATATATGAGGAATAAAAGACAATATCTTTCATCAAAACTAAAAAATTTCAATAATAACATTATAATGAGAAATTAGAGTTTTCAAAAATACATTGTTCCTCTTCTACATTTTTCTAGTACACAATGGAATGTTTTGTATGTTGGATGTAGATTGTTAACTATTGCTATCTCAAAGTCACAAAAATAGAAAAAACAAAGTTTTTGATAAAGGAGGAATGGATTTATAGAAATTTTCTATCAAAGATCTGTAAGGAAGTCACTGGTAAAAAAAAAAGAAAAATATAAATTTTACTGTTTTTCTTCTATTTTTAGTGTTGTAGCATATAACAATATCTATTTTTTTTTGTTAATTATTTTTAAGAGTGAATAAGTGCAAAAATACACATGTCTGTGGGGCACATTATATTTTGCCTAGCATAAATAAAATTTTACATTTATTTTGAATTATTAATACATTCTTTCTTCTTCTTTTTATTCTTCTTTTAGTCTAATAGAAGTATAAAAAAATATTGAATTTGCACTTTAATTGGCAACTATATGTGCAAAATGGTTTACATGATACAATTTTTGACCATTCTTATAATTCTGATAATCTAATCACAATTATCAAATCAAATGGCATCTCCCAACAAATTAATAATCCAAGTAATCTTAAAATTAACAATAAGCAATGTCGGCAATATATATCTTTTGAACAAAAATATTAAATTCAGAACCCCAATTTATCAATATTCACATATTCTCTACAACTCAATATTTTTTTTAATTGTGGTAAACGTGTTCTAATCTTAATTTACATTAAATATGTCAATGTAATAACCCAAGATAATTATGAAAATAAAACTTGAAAAACAGTGTGTAAATAGTTTTAAGATATATTTTTATTTATTATATTATGAATTATTGAATATACTTAATATATGGAATTTACTTAGTATAAATTTGAGCAAATTCAAAGCTATTAAATAAATGATCTCTTATATCTAATATTTCCTTAGAATATAGTTGATTTGTAGGAAGCAAATGTGTAATTTGATTCTAATTTGTCCTTTTATATTTTCAAATTTGGGCATATTTCATTCAACCGCCAGAAATAATAATAATGCATTTATTTATTGTCTAAAACAATTTACTTAAATAATTTTGTTTATTTAATTGTACTGCTTAGGTTATCTTTGGCATCCAACAAATATAAACCTATTTCTGCAAAAGGGTGCCGAAAATTTAGTTGTAAATTTGAGAAGTACATAATCAGTATTCTTTTAATATAAAAAAAGCAAATAATTGTTCAACAGTTTGTTGTTGAGTTATTGTATTATTTTATTTAGTTTAGTAATTTGTCATTTATACTTGACCAAATTGACTGAATTGATTCAATTTTCTAAATTATTGTAATTTAACAATGAATATTTCTCATTGTTATAGAGAAGAATAGATCGAGAGGAGATTAGAAGGCGCCTAGCAATGGGAAATGAAGATGACTATTATTCAGACAGACCTGGCAGAAAACCCAGTTTGCAAGCCAGATTACAAAGTGGTAAGATATGGTAATTTAATACAAAAATGAGGTTTTCATTATGGTAATATTGGTAACTCTTTCTTATAACTGAGTAATATTTAATATAGTTTTAAATATTTTATTGCATCTTTGTGAAAATTCAGTTTATTTTTTTCTACATTCAAAAAAATTTAATTAATACACTATTAATACTTATAATAAGTTATATTTAATATAACTTATATGGTGTAAACTGACTTGAATTATGCAATGCCCGGTTTCTTATCTAGATTAAAATGGAAATTTTATTATTAAATTCAAGAATTTATTTATTTATTATTTATCTTTTACCAATAAATTAAATTTAGTACAAATTATTGTGATTAACTAAATACACTTAGATAACCCTGTAATTAGTGCAATTATTTTCTTGTATTATAGAGAGACAATTCTAGATTCTCCTTTACTAGTCTGCTCTGTTTTAGGAATGAATCTTCAAATCTGTTTCATGAACGAAACTGTATCTGACAATGAGAGTCCGTCGTCAGATAATGAATGCCCACTAACCAACCCAAAGCCAACAAAAACCTCCAGGAATAACCCACAATTACAAAAAAGTGGAAGTGGAAATGTTTTACAACCCGCTCAGAGGCCTGCTACTTTGGCTTTGCAGCCTGCACCACCACCACAATTAGGTAAATATATTTTACAAATAGCGCTCCAGAGACTGACAATTTTTTTAAAGAAAATGCCCTTTTTTTAAGTTATAAATAAACGTTTGCTTTACCTGTTTTAAATGGTACACTAATTTACATCTATTGTAAACTATGGATTGTCTTTGCTGTCTTTTTAAATATTTAATTTTACCATATTTACACTCACTTTGCTTCTTAGCAGGTAACTTCACTCACTTCTTACTAATTACTAACAATGGTGCTTATACTCTAATTACAATGGGTTAATTACTTTAACCTATTGTATCAACACACGACGATCGAACTCATAACTAGCGACAATAATACAGGTAGTTTTAACTGGGTTTAGAGTATAAGGGTACTTACGGTCACTAAAACTATAAAGAGAGAAAGAGAAAATCTCGTCTTGGGTATTAGGGATAATAGGGAAAACTTCCGTGAGCAACTTCTCACTCCGATCGCGACTACGACTCACGACTCGATTCACACACTACTTCTCGACGACAGTGCCTCAACTCGACTGTGTACTGCAACTCTTGGACTAGTATTTAGCCATCAAGAGTCCGGAGAGAGAGAGACCCATATTAGGGTTTAAAGAATAAAAGGAATATGGGTAACTCGTGACCCAACCTGAATTCTACAACAACTGAGATCGACTGTGTAACTAAATTTTGACTGTGTGACATTTTTACCAGCTTGTTTTACTTAGTGGGTGTAAAGATGTTCAATAAGTGCATCCTTCATCAACAAGGGATGTGAAAACGGGCTTAAGACCTAAGAGTTTCTTGGCAATTTATGAGTTATATTTGTTTTCTTTAAAAGTTTGAAGCGTTTAAAAGTAACCACTTTAAATTGATAATTATCTGACCTGTGGGAACCTTCTAGGGTTCGATGATGTCCTTAAAATTATGAACATAGACCAATTAAAAATAAATACATCTCGATGACAGAAAAGGGTGTTGTTGGGTTATTTGCCAACAATATACTTTGACAAAATGTGCCAAGTTAACATGTGAAATTTGAAAATTTAGGTGGCGCAACTTCAGAAACTGATTTCTTCACTAAACAAGCTCGCCTTCAAACGGAAGCGCGGATGGCATTGGCCCAAGCGAAAGAAATGGCCAGGATGCAAATGGAGGTAGTTGCAACGATCAATTTTATTTCCTTGGAGCCAGTTTTAATGCAAATATCCTTTCAGATTGAAAAACAGCGCCAGAAGAAGTCCCCGATAACGGAAATGGTCAGAAACAGTTTGGAAAAAGTGGGAATACCCTTCCCGGAAGAAAAACGTAGACTGTCGAGACAAATCTTAACCGATATGAACGTGGCTCAGCTGCAAGTGATCGTGAACGACTTGCACACCCAAATTGAGACCTTAAATGAGCAGTTGGTTAAATTTCTGATGAATAGGGACGATTTACACATGGAACAGGACTCTATGCTGGTTGATATTGAAGATTTAACCAGATATTTGTAAGTTTATCGCTAGTAATTTATTTTAGTTTATTAATGAGATAATATTCTCTCAGGGGTGCCAAGGAGCAAGTATTAAAAGAGCAACAACTAGCCCCGACTCCTCAAAACAACAATTTGTTACCTCCACCCTCGCCGGCTCCTTCGTCTCCATTAACGACCTTAAATAATACAGTTAGGCCTCATTTAAATAGGATAGCAAGCTTAGTAAAAAAGTAACAACCCTCCCCGTCCTTGTAAAATGTGTAAATATCATTTTGTTTTGGATGTGTAGTTGACCTATTTGGCTTTTGCATAGCTTAGTGGGTAAGTTGTTGAATTGGTAAATCACTTAAGGTAGATTAGGATAATCCGTTTGATGATAATGAATTTTTTGACTGTGCTTATGATTTTTTGTTTATAGTTTGGCTTGTAATGGTATTGCAAAGTAGTAATATGGTAAAGAATGTTACTAAAAAGTATTCTGAAAAATAATTCGAAATAGTATTTTGGGGCTTATATAAATTCTATCAAAATTTAAACCAAAACATATTTGTTTTTAGCTCCTAATTCTTAAAATAGTTATTTATGTAACAAGTGTGCAAAATGATGTGTAAAATGATAAAAGGGGATTTTACACACTGTAACATACAAACATTTTTGTATTACCGAACAAAGCAGTAAAAAAAATTAAAAATACTAATTTACTTTACGTATTAGTGCGTAAGACAACGTAAAGAAAAATTTTGACAAATTATAAAATGAATGTAAAATAAACATCAAATTCCTGTTTTAAAATTTAAAAGTCAAACCCTGGAGAGTGTGTAAAGTGAGTAGTTTACGCACGATAGTAGAAAAATAAAATTACATTTTCTAATATATAATCACAAAGTGCTATGGTCCAAATCCGCGGAAATACAGCTAATAATTTTGTTCTATTTTCAATAGGACTTAGTCACTATAGATGTCAACCAGCTTATTTAAAGATTCCGCACAATACGGATAGTACCAGAACTGGTTGATTGGTTGATTATTTGAGTGGCAAAAAGAAATGTTTAACTCTTTGAGGTACAGAAAAAATGGTAAAAATTTACCCAAGTGGTACAAAAAAAAATGTATTCCTATTTATAACAAAAAAACATAAAAACTAATTCAAGGTGCTCTAAAATAAAACATAACATTGAGAAATATCAAATTTTTTACTTTTTTCTTTAAAAAACGCATGGTACATATCGCCCCCTTAATGCAACAACTAGATAACTTAAAATTCATAGTTTTGAGAAAATGCAGTTTAAAAATTCAAGCCGCGAAAAAAATACACCTTCTAAATAATAAAAAAATGTTTAACTTTTACAAAGATATAATGCATATTAGGCTATAATTTGGTGATCTAGAATACAATAAAATTTTTATATTTTTGAAGAATTTGATAAAAAAAGAGAGAAAAAGTTGAGATATCTAGTTGTTGCTCCACATTTATTGAACAAAAAAAGATATCTAGTTATAAATACCTACTTGCCAGTTAAACAAAAAAACATCCATTGAATTAAACTTTATTTGATGAACAAATTTAGGATAACGGTAAAGTCCGCTACTCAGGATCGGTGATGAGTCGGTTTGATGCGCTGATTCACAAATTTTTACATTGTAAATATAGGATGAGAAATAGCAATGATTTGCGAATCAGAGCGTCAAATCGGTGCATCAATGAATAGTGAGTAGCGGGTTTAACAAAACAGTAAGAAATCCACTACTTAAATGTCATTATCACTTATGTCACTATCGGAATCTTCTATGTTTTGAAGCGTTTTACGTGAATTTCCTTGAAATGGGAGATTTTCATAAAATCTTTTATACTCACTAGGAAGGGCTGGAGGATTCATTTTAAACAATGACATAAGGTCGTCATATTTTTCTTTCTTAAGAGGTAGCTGATTTTTATACAAGGGCTCTAAAGTATTGTTTGCAGAAGATATACGTGTTTTGCGATTGCAGTTTAGTCGTCTGAACTCACCATCGAAATCTTCTTTAAAGTGAATGATAAAAGGTGCCGATTTTGAAAAGTTTAGCCAACAAATTTTCTGCCAACTAACCACCTCACGGCTTTCATCTTCTTTTCTGAAAATTAACTTTCGGTCTGCGTAACTTTTCCAGTTAAGAATTTGTTTATGTGTTATATTGTGAACCAAATATGGCTTATCACCTCTTCTTCTTGCGCACCGGGCTATAGTTTTATCATCTTCAGGCCAGTTTGCTTTTCGAACTCTCTTTAGTTCTGTCGATATAGCAGAGTGCATAGAATCGCACTCCATCTCACTTTCATGTCCCACGACAAGAAACTTAAGATCGATTGTTTCGAGAGTTGGAATTTCCTGAACTGCTGTTAAACACATTGCTGCGACATATTTATTAAGATGTTGTCCTCCACATCTATCACTGTAGCGAATAATGCTTTTAACATTTTCAGGTAATGATTTAAAATAGCTGTAGAGGCAACTGGCAATTTCGCAACTTCCGCGCTTGCCTTCAACTTCACTCCACATGTTGCAGTCTCCTTGTTTAGACACAACATTATAGATAGTAAAATTAAAGGATTTCAATCGCTGTTTATAGAACAACGCATTATTTGACGGATCATTAGGAGTCATGAGAACTTGTTGGAGATCAAAATTGCAGCATAAAATGTTGCTGTTGGAGCTTTCAGCTAACGCCTTGTCCGACCTTTTTTCCTGGCGAGCCTTTTCTTTGGCAGCTAGATCTATAATTTCAGTTTTTATGCTACCAGGTGTATTGTAAGTCATACATGTGCGACACTAATCCTTTCTCGGCCGGAAAAAACCCAGGTTATATTCTTCACAAAATATCTTTCTGTAGGCTGAAGAAGTTGCAAATGGCAGATTATTCTCTAAACACTCGTTTTTATACATTGTGTACATAATAGTAATATTAAGATCAGACTCTAAATATTTCCTTTGAGTTTTTTCTCGACAATAATGCGAGGCCATGACAGGAAACTTTTCAATATGTTTTCTTACTCCTTCTAAAACTTCAGGAGGTGTGGCATTCTTTAGACCTTTGCCCCTTTTATCCTTTGAAGTAATATTTCCTTCCATTCGTTTTTTCATAGCGATATCTATAGCACTCCTTTCCGTATTCCCAGAGTATTTATAAACATGGTCTTACAAACTTGAATCTTTGCTTCAACGGTAGGCAAGAAAAAGATAATAGTATTTTATTAGAATTTTCTTTGGTTGTCCATTTTTTTGCTATTTTTTCTGTGTTGCTCTGTATATAATTTCTTTGTTGTTCGTATGAATCAAGCTGATAGTAACTTTGAAAAATTTTGAGACGATCATCGTGGGTTAATTTGTTACTGCATTTTCTTCTATATTTTGCCGTGCACGGATCCTTTAATGACACTCCAGGAACGTATTTTCCTCTGCTGGAGATATAACTTTCGCCATGCTGTCTCCTTTTTTTGGAATATTTTTTTCAACTCATTTGGATTCCTCTTCCTCTTTCTAGATTTTTGGGTTTTCGAAGGAAATTCTTCCATACCTTCGAGTTGTATGTCTGTTGTCAAAGTCGAGTTTTCAATACCTAATTCTTCTTCAGATGTTTCACCTGAAGAACTTGGAACATATTCTGAAACCTCGGGTGAAAATGGTTCTATATCTGACTCCAAATTGTATGATAAAGGAGAACGTTGATTACTGGGACCAGGCAAATTGTCATTATCTGAAAAAATAAGATGTATTGCTAAGAGGTAAATTCATCCAAAAAGTATCTGCAGAGGTTTTGATATTATGCAAAAAAATACCTGCAGTCTGTTGCGCATTAGAATAGGGTTCGCTCTGCGATATTGATGTGTTGTCTATAACATTCACAACCTTTTGTCCATCGTTTACTTCTGGCTTGGGTTCTTCTGAAGGAAAAACAGCAAATACAATAAGATAAGGTACTGTACCCAGACGTTGCTATGAAAAAGTGTCGAAAATTAGTTTTTGAAATAAAGCCAGAGACAATTAAAAACATACACCCGATTTTCGTTTTAATATAAATAGAATATCTCGCAAACTTCTAAAATATAAAAAAATAATTAATGGGTTTAGACTAACATCCATAAGGCGAGCCTTTTTAACCGAGTTCGTATCTCTTAATTTGTAAAACCCTGCTACAACTGAAAAAAATGAAATACACTCATTTTATGTATTTACATAACCTCACTTTCTGGCTTTATTTTATTTGTAAGTTTATTAAAGTTAATTATCACATACCTTCAATATTTTCTGATTGCCGACGTAAAATTTCTAACATATTCTTTCCTCTTGACGTCATTTTTTTTATAATAAACCACTTTAAAATAATTGTTTTAACACTGATAAGGCACCTGTTGTTTCAAACACACCACTGGATATTTCACACAGATCGAGAAGGTACGGCGAATAACTTAAATAACACTAGGGCAACAACTAGGTATCTCAAGATGCAGAGTTTAAGTATTACATTAAGTGGTAATATAAGTCAAATCGACGAGTTAAAGAATGTAAATTTTGTTTGTTTTGGGAGTTATATATTTTTTGCCACTGTGTAAGTAAAGACTAGTCGCAGTGTAGAAGATATCTAGTTGTAGCATTGAAAAGAGTAAGCAGTGTATAAGGGTATACTTAACTGAATAACTCAAAATGTCTAAAATTTAAGTTATCTAGTTGTTGAATTAAGGGGGCGATATTTTGACCCACCATACCACTGCCTAAAGTTATTTTGTATGGTAGGACTGAAAACAAGACTTGTTCTTTCCCAAACATAGGGGAACTTGACACACGCTGCAGGTCCAGTTTGTGCGTATTTCAAATTCCTTGGAACTACAGACTGCACATATTCGTCTACTGGTTCGTACTGGCTGATGTGTACTTTGAGTAAGTCTAATCGTTTCTGGTTGGGAAGGTTTCCTTTTTTTGATGGGAGTTGGTAATGGTTTTTCGGTACTCTGTAATGATGTTACCAATTTGTCAGCAACTAGATGTTCTATAATATTCAAACGAAATTCTTTCATGTTCATTTTAGGCCCTTCAGATAACTTGTAAAGCACGTAAGCATTAACAACAGCAGCATTAATAAAGAAAAACATGATTCTATGCCACCATTTTTTGTTTTTTCGGTCGAGGCCGTAAACTGCCCTCATTTGGTCAAATTTGTCTATTGAGTTCATATGTTTATTGTAATCAGTCAGCGCTATTGGGCAAGCTATGTTTTCTACACTGCCGTCTTTCGCTTTTCTTTTGACCTCAGTTTTGTCATCTGGGTTGTGATAATTTGAAAGAAGGTGAACTGTTCTTTTATCGCGCCATTTAAATGCTGAAAGTCCTGTAGAACTCACGTACAAACTCACTAGTCACAGTCAACTCTGTGCATTGCTTTATTTTCCAGAAATTGGGGCATATTTTTTCTGGGTATGTCTAACAGTACCACAGGCATATAACTTTTCTTGATACAGTTGATTCATTAGGGCTACATTTGTAAAAAAGTTATTTAAGAAAATTTTATGATACCTGTGTTTTAAATTTTGTGTCATCTGAAGCACTACTTTGGTACCCAAACATTTTTCTGCAACAGGACCGGTTTTGCCACAATATATTTCAAAATCCCAGCAATATCCAGTGCTGTCAGCTATCATCCACACTTTATAGCCTCTTTTCACTGGCTTTGCAGGCATGTATTGTTTGATCGTAGATCGGCCTTTAAATTTTATCACAGACTCGTCCACTGATAAAAATTCGTGAGGATGCAGACAGGCTTGAAAGTTGGATTTCAACATTTCTAAAAATGGTCTTACCTTATATAATTTATCAAAATTATCGGAATTTCGGTTGGGCATGAAGTTGTTATCATTAAGATGTACATTACTTAGGAGCCAACCAAAGCGATGGACAGTTATTAGTCTACTAATATAGGGATCATGTAAAATTGGATCTGTACTCCAGTAATCCCGATATGACAGCAGCTTTTTGATACCCATTAGTAAATTTATACCAATAAATGTACGCATTTCTACACTATCGGTGGGCTTATAACTTTGGCCGGAATTGTGAAAAGTTTGCTCTGCGTAGAGGTTTGTTTGAAACACCATATGTTCGACAATTTTGTCTGAAATCAGAAGTTTAAAAATATTATGTGGTGTCACCCTATCTAGTTCCTTTTTGACTTGGGCTAGTCCTGAATATTCCATAAATTGGACAGGTGGAACCGTTTTATTATTCTTACTCCACTGTATTTTGAATAATGTTTTTAATTCGCTCAGTGGAATAAGGTCTTCAGGGTCCCATTCCTCCGGTTCTTCAGATGATGATATTACCATATTATCCGTTCTGATAAATTATTTGTGATTTCTGGCTCGTCTACATAATTTCCATTACAACTATTAATTACAAACATTATCCGAGTCGATATCTGATGGAATGCCTACAAATTCACTGTCCGAATTTTCAATATTCTCAATTTTATTATAAAGATCCTTTTCGGTCAAACCAATAAGCTTAAAAGGTAATGGTTCTGGAAATCGGTCACTTGTCATATTTTGCTCCTACCTAAAAAAAAACCTTACTTGTATGGTGGGACAAAATTCAACCCATAGTTAAAAATACAGAATAAAGAAGTAAGTAACTCAATAATTTCAAGTTATTTAGTATAAAACTGTTATATAAAAAGTATATAAAATATTTTTAACAAAAAAACAATAAAACTTAGACGAATAACCACTTGAATCACTAGGCACAATCAAGCGACATCTGCACTTAATACGTTTAATCTCTAAGGCTTATATGATCATATAGTCAGAAGATTTAATAAATAAACTGACGTACATTACTGGGAAAAAAACAATTGTAGATGGGTTAAATTTTGTCCCTAAGTACTTCAAAGAGTTAACGAGAAATTTCGTGTACAAATTTGGCAGAATATACATTATGTTCTTTATTAACAACCTGAATATTGACATGCGAAATTTTCAATGTTTTATTGAGCACCAAATGCATATTTTATTTAAGAGTTTTTATTTCCATATTGAATAAAAGAAGAGAATATACCTGGATAAGAATATTGATCTACTTGGATGGAATTTTCTTTGATAATAGTATTTTCTTTGTGCTTTTACTCCTTTTGCAATGCCGTTATAGCAGCCTCGTAACGAGATAAATCTTTTTTTGAAAATATTAATGCCTTACATGTATCAGGACTAATCTGTTAAAAAACTACTCGATTGTTCATATTGAAAAAGTGTGAATCACTTGGTTTGTTTTTCTTTATCATTTTACGTTAAGTTTGTAGTGTCAATATTTTGTATAAATAGTAAGGTATAAATCAATCTGGTCTAAAAGTTGGCCTTATTCCAGGCATCCAACCTATAATATTAAACTTTCTTTCAAACATGAATTTAAAGACAGTTAAAGTACTAAGGTTGGGTGAACTTTGGCTGGACTCTTAATGTCTGATGATAAAATGTCTGTTCAAAATCCATCATCTCATAAGACTATTACTTGATTAGAATGATATTAAAAACAAGTTTTTTTAGACCAGATTAACTTATTAGGAATAACAGCTATCAAATCTTTAATAAACATCTTGTACATGACTTAACTGAAAGTTATAACCTAACAATTTGGTGTGGTTTGTGAGCTGGTACGTCATTGAGGGTTAGTCAAAATCAAAACTTACAAAAAATGTAATCGACTTAAACGTTCTAACATTGAGTGTTTATGCCCCTTAATTTAATCACAACTCTCATTCAACTTAATTGAAATCCTATGATTAAATATTAAAAAATAAATGACTAAAAAAAAAATACAAATAACCAACATCTTGTAATTAGTAATAGATACTGCATCTAGTTTATTTGAGCACAGTTATCTCTTATCTGTATATTAACAGCGTTTGGTGAAGTCGGGTAAAACAAATAGTATTTTCCTAGGAAACGCACGTTTCTTGCCCTATGTATAGTTACTTAAATTTAACTGTAAGTTATACATACATGTTATATGAATCTCATATACACAAAACAATTAATATAAAATTACTTGACGTTTCGTGATTACTTGTGAAAGCTGTTGATTGATGATTTAGTCGTATCCTATACAAATTAATTATTTTGCTATACTAATTCTTATTTTGAATGTTAATAAATGTCCTTGGGTCACAGAGTACATTTTAGCATTATAGCTGTTTTGATAGAGTTTAGCGGTTAAGTAAGTTCATTAGTGATATTAATTTATTTTTGTATGTGTCCTGAAATTGGCATAGTATCTTTATGCTAAAAAATGTCCGACGTGTAAATAAACTGTGTAGGAAAGTAGTTGAAATTAGTAGAGTTTGTACAAATGCAGTATTGGCACTATTTTTTTTTCAATTTTATGGTTTCTGGAGGATCGTAAAAAATATATTGGCAAGCCTAGTAATATTTTCAATACTGCATTTAGAAAAATACTTACAGCTTTTACTGTAAGATGTAGTGGTTGTAATTAATTAGTAAATAAATTACATGCATCACTTATAGTACATGATGATTGTTCGCCCCTTAATTAGTGAATCTCATTTTATTATTTATTTAAAAACGTGTATAAAATAACGTTTCGTCTACAATACTTTCAGTGCCATAAAACGTCTAAAAAATATTTAATAACAGTTAATTCCCTTAAATAACATGAATACTTGTTCCGTATCGTATTTTTAAGACTGTTTTGTATCCAAAGAATTCTAATATTATTTTATTCGAGGTATTGCCTCGAGGCAGAAATGGTTGAAATTTTCAAAAAATTGTATTTTTAAGTATTATTACCTATTAAAAATAAGTTTGTTTCCCGACCCTATACGTATTTAAGTATACCATATATAGTTAAGACCCAATCTTTGTGAATAAAACTGCTTGAGTAAAATTTCCAAAGGCATTATGTGTTTTATTTAAACCACCATTACTTTTAAAGAGAAGTCAATGATGCTTTATTGCCGTAAATAGTCAAAAAAAAAATACAGTAAACATTTTTAATAGCTTGTGTGTTATTAAAACTACACATAAGCTTAGAAGCTTGTCGTCTCTTGAAAAAAATCCTCAGTGGAGTAAAATCTCAAGTGGAATCCTACTAGTTAGCACTCTTTTCAACTGCCTCTGAAAATTTTGAGTGATTTTAGGTTTTTTACATACTTGATTGGCTACCTAATCATGAGCTGAATTGCTTGTTAATGTTGTGTTTGGTTCACTCTTAAGCATATACAAATATGGAAGAGTTAAAATCTTTTCTGTAACAACAAACTGTGAAAAACAACATGAATTTCGAGAATAGCCTCATAGATATGAATTGAATTAAGTAACTGCTGGCATTACTGCAGAAAGCAATTAACCACTAAGGGTAAAATGCAACAAGTGAATTAAAACAGTGTCTTGCCAACATTAAGTCAAGTTGTTGAACACTGTTCCTGACAGCATAATAACCGCTTAGACATCAGAAGAGAACAAGGAAAGAAAAAAACATACTTAGGATCAGCATTATGCATATGGCTTTTCAACTTAAAACTTTTAGAGTAGACAATATACAATACAAGTACAAAAAAAACATATAATATGTTTCAAATACAAATATTAAAGTCAAGTTTTCAGTCCAGACCGATTATCAAGAATTCCTCACATAAAGAAGTTATATGGTGACGAAGCTACCAGAGACTGAAATATTATTTTTACATCATATGAATAGGCAGTTTATTGAATAGACTTATACCCATATAGCGTAGATTCTTTTCAAACAGTGCTAGATTGAGATCAGGCACTTGCAAATTGGTAATAAATCTTGTGTTATATTCGTGAATCTCTGTCTCCTTCGCCACCATAGCCGCAGCTCTGTTCAAGTTTTTCTTAACATAATTCAATATTCCTAGTACATAGAGGGCGGGAAGATGAAAATATTATATTTTTTGAATATGTTTCTGCAAGAATACCCAGCAATATTGAAAAAACCCTAGTCATATTAGAATTAGATGCTCTCCAAAAAATAAGTCCATTTTTTATGTGCGATACAAAATGAACAAAGTAATACGGCAAAACAGTATTTTGGTTAGAAAAGTCTTTAAGTTTAGAACACAGGTGATCTATGTGAGGGTTCCAGTTTAAAGTCAATGTGAAATCCTAATAGTTAATGAATAAAAACTGCTCTATCTGTATTTAAACGCATTTTGTTTTTAAGAAACCAATGTTCCAATGCACAAAGAGCAACACGCAATAATATTATTTCACTGAAAATTATCAATACAAATACATAACCAAATCTGTTAGGATATGACCCTCAAGCTCAGCAATCTGAGATCTATTACTAAGGTAAGACTAACCAAACACTAACCAAGCTCCTAACTGTAATGCTTGCAATTTAAAAGTAGGAGTGAATGATTTATTAAATCAAAAGTCTTACATAAGACTAATGCATTTTTTACATAGGTATCTATAAAGTTGTTCCAAAAATGGCATACCGCAACGCCAGTGTACCCTACCCTTGTACCCTTAGTAAAACCGTGCTGACAATCTGCAAAACCCTCACATAAACACCAAAGAGAATTGATTTGCTCAATCATTTTTGAGCCTGAACTCAGTAGAGAAACGGACGATAATAATTGTCAAAGAACTATGTTTTTTACGTAAGGAAATTACTCTGTTATCTTAGAAATTTACGGAAAGGTGCCCGACTCAGAGATATATTGTTATATAAACTGTGATTTTGTTGCTATTAATAATTACCTTGCTAGCATGAATTGGGACTGCTTTTGATCAGCAAGATATTACTATGCATTGATATTTTTACAATACTCTCTATTTTGCGAGATGATATGATTTTGACGATATAGAGATGTTTGTTCTCATTAAACATCGTAATTCATCTAATTTTCCCACTTGGTTTAGTAGAAAATTACAGAATCTTGTTATTCAAAAAAAAGTTGCTTACACAAAATTAAAAAATAGTAAGGATTTCATGGATTATGTTAATATTATGATAATTTTTCAACTTTGAAGAATCAGGATGAATGTTTTAGTTCATATAGATATGGATATTTCTCATGATCCTTCTTCATTCTGGAAACATATTAATAAATTACGTAGATGTGATTCATACCTCAATAGCATGCATTGCATATGGAAGTCGAGGTTGCCGGTAATGGTCAAGATATTCTGAACTCTTGATTACAGTCTGGATTTAAATTGCATTTCTGATTCTTTGTTAGAAATATTTGATGAAATTTTACGCGTTCCTAATAAAAACTCTTTTGGCCTTATGGTACCCTCTCTGTTTTACTTAAAAACTGTGTTTGTACTCTCGAGTAAGCCTCTGCATCACCTTTTCAAACTTTGCTTGACATCAGGCAAATTTCCTGATTATTGGAAGGTAAGCTTTTTAACACCAATTCATAAAAATGGCGGTAGAACTGATATTTGTAACTATAGAGGTGTGTGTATTCAGTCTTTAGCTCCTAGCCCTTTGACAGGTTGTTTTCTGTGCAATTTTCATGGCACTGTAGGCGATTGCTTAGTGAACTTATTGACTTACCAGTATAATTTGATCGGGGCTTTTGAAAGATCTGTACAGGCTGATCGTTTGTATACGAGTGTAACAATTCTCAAAGGCCTTCGATAGGGTCGGTCATGATCATTCAGCTATTTCAATTGGATTTAAATAATATTGCTGAGTGGTGCAATAGCAATACTCTGGAACTAAATGTTAAGAAGTGTGTAGGTATTTCGTTTGGTCCTTCTAATAAAATTATGATCAATACATAATCACCAATAATGCTCAAGATCAGTTGATACAGTCAACGATTTAGGTGTTCTTTTCGATGCCTAGCTAACATTTTTAGTCCTAGTTTTATCAGTAGAAATAGTATACATTTTTCACCTAACTCGAGTATGCGTTGGGGCTATACAAAGAAGATTCGTAAGATCCTTATAGAGCTATTGCATTAACATTTTATAAGATCTTGAATGATTTATATCATTGTCTTAGTACCTTGGAAGCAATTCCTTTTAACACCTGTCAAAGAAGGGTCAACTCCTCTACGTTTCGTTTACCTTTGCATTCGGCCAACTATGGGTTTTTTCTCCACTTACTAGGACATTGCGTTTCTTCAATGAAAATAATTTGGATCCATTTTCCAGCGGCTTACGGTGATCCAGATAAAAAATGGTCAATCAATCAGACTTTAACGTTCCTTGTAAAGTGATAAGTTAATTTTGTGTGAAGTTTTTAGCTAGATTATTTGTTCTGATTTAAGCTTCTGAGGTTATAGCTTGATATTAATTTTTTGTACTTCTAGTATTATTTTATATTATTTAGTATTTTATCTAATATTATTTTTGTAAATCGACTGTTGCCTATATTTTGAAATATATTTATCACATAAATAAGTGGTTCGGTTATCAATTCTGATGCAAATTTAATAATATTGGTTCAAACCAAAAGTATGTAATTGTTTTAGTAAACGTATTAGGATCTTAAAAACATGAAACCTATTTATTGATAAGAAAAACATAGTTTTATTGTGTGGAAACAAAAGAAGTTTCTTAGTAGTTTGATTTAAGAACAGATGTTGAGGAGCATTTACAAAAAAAAAACTATTAAAGCCATTACATATCTCCACCGTATCAGTAATAATTTGTTCGCTTAACAACATACTAGAAATACTCGTCTTTTACTTTTATTTGTCGATTTATTATATGTATAGCAGCTGGTTGTGCATCATCTTTGCGCTCTGTACAACCTTTTGATATACTACCACCCTCCTATACTTTTTATCATAATTGGTATAGAAATCATTATTCACCTCAATTACATGTTTATAAAAAAATTTAGATTATGACTCGATATACGGCCCTATGGCATTATTATTACCTATACGGTGAGTCAAGGACATTGCCTTGGGTTCTTACCATACGAAACTTTCTTAAAGAAAAAAGGGAGATTGATATAATATTTAGTTAAGATACCACCAAAACGCTGAAATGCATTATGCACCAGTGAAAGTTATAGCAATAAAAACACTAAAATTTACTTCATATATTTTTATTTAAGAAAATATCATAAATAATTACAACTATGCTTGCTTATTCTTTTAATATTACTTAATAAATTAGTATTAAATCTAAACTTACATACTATACTATTTACACTAAATCCTGCAAGTATCACGCCTTTCAAAAATTAAAATTAATAACAAATAAAACTGGTTTTATTCCCAAAAAACAAAAATTAAAGCAAATACATAATTAATTTATTTTTTTTTGTTTCCACCACCCATCGCCAACATAGTTGCAATTCTAATAAAGATGTTAAGGGTATCCAGGTAGATTGAGATTGCGCTGTAATAAGGAAAATCAAATGAGGTTGTGGTATTGTTGTAAATATAATAATTTGGTGAAAAAAAAACAAAATTAAACATTATGTTTAACCTGATGTATTGTTTCCAAACTTGTAAATTATTTTCGGTCGTTCATAGCAAGCATCATCGCCAACCTTATGAATAAGTTAAGGGTGTCCATATAAATACTTAAGGCACTAAAATATTAAGTTATTATCAGGGTTTTAAGATTTAATTTAATGTTCCTAAGCGGTATTAAAATTTGGATCCCAACTGACGTCGGATTTGTTAAACTACAGTTGTTTAATTATTAATATTTAGGGTTGAAATTAAAAAAAAAAGTCTTTTAGCTCAATTAGAATTAAGCCGAAATTTGATAAGAAAATATGATTATTCTATAAATATATTGTTATAATTCTATCTATCGTTACCATTAAAAAAAATTCAATAGGTTAATCTTAACCCAAGTTTAAAATTTCATATCGTCTCAGGTCTATTGGACCCGCCATAGGTGGAATTGATAATTTTTTCCATAGCAACATTCTGAATTAACAATAATGTAGTGATATAAGAGAATCTTCTCGAGAATTCGCAAATAAGTAAAGCAAAATTTGCTATAAAACCTAAAAACATTGTTAGACCTATATTTATCATCCATGACTGAGCATGAAAAACCAAATCCCACATCTTTTCATCGGGACATTGAATTGATGAACTAATGATAGAAATAGATTCTGAATCTGATGAGTCATTTTCGGATTAGATCACCACATCCATTATTTGCTGTTAAGAGAAAAGTTAAATTTTTTTATATAATTTAATCAAAGAAATTTTTGTTTTCTATCGTTTTTGTATTTTCTATATATGAAAAACACTGTTATTTCCTCTCATAATTTTGTGTATATTTTCGTGAATATTAATACCCTATTTCATCTTCAAATGTATTCCTAAGCGCATTTAAAGAGTTCGGTTCTCAACAAATTCTTCATATCAAGAATATTCTCAGATTTTTCATTCTTAAACATTTTCCATCACTATCTAACACGATTATATAAAAAATTGTTAATGCTGTTAACTTAAAACTTCTTTTAATGATGTTTTTTGTAAATTGTGCTATTTTGCAAAAACCTGTGCTATAACTAAATAAAACGCAGGCTAAGCAGCCCCTATACAGCTTCGAAGTTTTGCTATAAGGGAAAAAAATCAAGCGTAAATCAAAAGGAAAAGTAAGTTAAGCGTAAAGAGAAAAAACCAAGTCAGTATTTAATACGAGACGCTGCTGCCGCCACCGCGATTATGCATTAGATTAGTGTATTAACATCAGCGTTTAAAGCCGTTAGATTGTTTTTGTTTACTACTGTTTATTGTTGCACTTTCGTAACTTAGCTTTGTGCTTGTGATTGTATTATAACGTCAAGCTCGGGCGACAGTGATAAACTTCATAATAGGCTAAAAAAAAAGACTTGATACATAAAGCTGGTCCCCTTGCCATTGAAAACGATTTAAGTGTTATGATTCAATCTCTGAACATAACAGAAAAGAGATATTACAATATTTTAACCAGTTCCAATCTCACAATGAACAAAATATGTACCTGGCTGGGATAATTACTGTCCTACATGTGACACAGAGACAACCTTGAAAGGGGGAACAGGAGGCGAAGTTACGTGATGCTGGTTTTTTGTATAGAATTCGATTCACCGACGAGGCGGGAAATAAAGTTGATATTAGGGTATGTGCAAAGGCATTTTGCTCAATTCATGGCATGAACAAAAATTACATTTACTTGACTTAATGTTATTTTACTCACCTAGTTTAATTGTTTTGAGTTTTAAGGGTTAAGTTGGACGTGGGATCAAGTAAAATCCAAGCCGTTTAAATCTTTTTTTCTTTATTTCCAATGTTTCGGCCTATATTAGGCCTTACTACTACTTACTTATTTTAAAGTAGAACATTGGTGTATCTGTTAGTGTAATTCTATTAAGTGTCTAGTTTTTGAGGATATACATATATCGAAGTACTAGTGTGCAAGCAACAAGATTAAGTGAATATAATAAGATTCTAATCTATACTGTCTAACGAAAAACCTCGATTTTTTCCATTCGCTCTGAAGAAGGCCTAATATACGCCGAAACGTTGGCAATAAAGAAAAAAGATGTAAACGCCTTGGATTTTACTGGACCCCACATCCAACCTTTAAAACTCAAAATAAGATTTACTATGTGCAGTAAAATCAATGGGTTGTGCCCCTAAGGATAAAAGCAGTTAAGTATTCTAAAGAACACAGACAGCTAAATAGGGTAACTGCAGCTCCGATTGAGAGCCATATCAAAAGTTTTACGTCCAGAGTCATTATAGCCTTAAAGATTCAACTAAATTTTAGTAGAATCTATATATATGAATCCTGATATGCCAGAAAGTTTAAATATAAAGAAAATGTCTAAACTATTAAAAAAATTACACCCTGTTGCAGTTGTATCTTACAGGATGTTTTTTAGCACAAAATTTAATATTTCTTTTGGGTATCCCCGCACGGACACTTGCGCAACTTATGATGAATATACAGCAAAAGTTAAAGCTTTATATTCGGAAACTGATAAACAACAAATTAAATAGCTAACAACAAACAGTATTATTCATAAGAGGACGGAATGTTTTTACAACCATAAGAAGAAAGCCAAAATCCAGGCAAAAAAAAAAACAAAAAGAAAGAAGTTATTGGCATAGATTTCGCTAAAAATGGTGTTCCTGCCGCAGATAGGTATAAGCGATGTTAAAGCGATAAAAAATGATTAAGCGATGATAAATTATAAACGTCAACTTTCTATGTACTCCTTCAATATTCAAGTTCTTACAACTGGCGAACCCATTTTTACGTGTACGATGAAAGTGTTATAAAAAAGGCCCGAACGAAGTGGCCTCATTTCTTTTCCATTTTATTGATATTCGTAAATTTAGAACACATTTTTAGACATTAAAATTATATTTCCTATACATGGACACTCATACTTGGAGTCCGATAAAAATGTTGGGTTATGGAACATAAAAGCACCAATGGAAATACCAAAAGATTTTAAAGAAATGGTGAAATTAACATGATCGAAACCATCCCCTTTTACTGTGGTCACTGTTACTAAAAGAATTGTATTAGATTGGAAGACTATACTGCTAACAAAGTATGTCGCTAAAACCCCTTTTAAAACGCAGCCTATCAAAGCCATAGAAGCTTCTTCTAGCCACAGCCGTTTATTACAATATTGCAGGACGTCTTTTGGAGAAATGCTGACAAGCAATATTAGAGCCCAGCGGCAAAGTCAATCATTGCCAAAGGGGTGGTTTGAACTTCCCTCCAGCTTTATGGTACGTGAAAAATATTACCTTTTTAAACTAGCTAGATGAATAAATATTACTTAGTTTTAACAAAATCCTATTCTTCCTGCCAATTTCCAGAGCCAAATTCAATGATTTGAAGAAAAGTCTAATTAAGTTTTGTAGCCCCTCAGCTGTCAAGTTCCTTGGCAATCTACCTCATGACTACCTTAAACTACGTCAAAGAAATTAATACAATCACCTTCCCTGAATTTCCTAGATTAATATGGTTTTTTCAGGTATGAATCAATTTGGCCACTACCGAAATCATATAAACTGGATTATTACTTTCTTAGAATATATGTAATACTTTAAGTAATTTTATAAACAGTCTTTTGATTAGCTTTCATACTAATTCTGTACTATTTTAAACATTAAATTCTGTTTCGTTTTGAGAGTAACTGACTCACCAGCTTTTTTCTTCTGACCCTTCATATAGGAAAATCAGGTTATGTCGCACATTTGTATAGATATTTACATATGTAATCAAAATAATTAATATTAGTAAATATTTTATGTTGAATGATTTTGTTTGTGTTTTCGTGTCTCTTTCAGGGCTCCGAGGATAATGTCATAGGGATTGAAACGACGATCAAAAATCGATATCCAACAAAAAAATTTACCAAGCTTACAAACAGAGCTAATAATACTAATCGAAATTAAAAATTACTCATAATTATTGATAAACTTACCTGTTGATGGGATCATAAGGCCTTACTCCTTGATACTCAGGGTTCATTGGATACCGTTCTGCTTGCATTACGATCCTTTGTGTATCATAAAGCAAGAAAGCTGAGAACAGCAATAGGCCACCATATAAAGATATTGAATATAATCCAGCACCTAACAAGATTATCAAGATATTAGAATTAAATACATAATTTGAAGCAATAAAAAGGTTACCTAAGGCTGTTGTAGGCGGCAAAAACATTGAACCAATTGAACTGCAAAATACAACACCCAAACCCATGGCCAATGGTGCTCCCATGTAAAGGAAAGTATCATTAGGGGCACAAACCTGTAAAAATTCATATCATCAAAGTCAAACAACCTTTTATTGTACATGTGTGATATTAATAGTTGTTTTAATCACTTACCGCAATGGTACTAAGACCTCCAACAACCCCAGCAGTATACCAAGCTGCCCTTAAAAGAATAGGACCTCCCAAGAAGCAAAGAGGGGCAACCATAGCCCCCATAACAGAGGCATGTAAAAGCCAAGCCATCTGTTTTGGTCCAAATCCTAACCAAGAATTATAATAACTATATTTTTGCAATTTATTCAATAATCATGGAATATTACCTGGGCTATATTCAATTCCTTGGGCTAACATGCCAGTCCCAATAATGGCTGCAAGACTGATAGCAAGACCCTGTTTAAAAGTATTGATTAAATTTTAGAACGTTGTTTTATTTTTAAAAGCAATCATAACCTACCAAGAAACCGTTTCTGGTAACAATACCCATAATAGCTGGAGATCTAAAAGCAGCAGCAGCACTAGCTGCAGTTACAGCAATTGAGCTTCCAAAATACATGTATGTGGACTTGATTCTGTCTTTAACATATTGGGGCCATACACTAAAATATACATGAACAAAAATTCAAAAAGTTGAAGGAATATTTTCCAAATAAATTGTGTGAAAGTAACCAATTTATATTAATTTTAAATATTAACCATCATTTTGCTAAATATGAAATTGTAACTATACTGTACTGAACATTGTTGAACATATCAAAAGATTATTGAGATTAATGGCAAAATGGTAGTGAAGTATTGATGTTTATAAGTATGATTAGGACCTAGTATAGCTTTTAAACTAATCACATGTCCCATACATTTCTATGTATTTATTCTGCATGCATATTTACTTCTCAATTTGAAAAAAATAGTATGTGCCTTTAAACCAGGCTTTGGAAATGTGTTGGTTGAGGAACCTTACCCTGTGTCTAAATATAAGGAAGAAAACAACAAACTTAAGTTTATAGACATTTCTACAATTCCAAAAGTTTGGAAAATGGGTGTTCTTTTTGTATAAGGTTGCTGTAGGAAAATATAATTTTAGACTTTTTGTTTTTTATTACGTAATATATGTATGTATGTTGATTGTTTCTTTTTTTCATCTCCTTACAAAGTTTTACAAAATTAATTTATTTTATCTATTTATTTAGTAATATGGTATTTATAAGGTTTCAAGAAAAAAAAATTAATTGTAAGTAGAGAAAAAATAAAAACCCTAAGTCTTCGTCTCAAAATATTTTCTATGTGCCAAGTTAGATGTTTTGCTTAAAATAAAGCATCATCAGACCTTATAAGCAAGTAATATCTCTTACGGGATGACCTGCTTTGTACAAAGACTTAGGGTTTTTTATTTATTCTTTACTTCTTTATAACTTTTTCGGTTAACTCGTCTTTACTAAAGTTTAAATTCACAAGACTAATTAGATAAGCAAAAGCGATAAATGACTTTAAATTTTTACCTGTTAAAACTGTTAATTATTATTTGGTAAGTATAGTACATAAGTAGTTTGTCTAGTGATGTCAATGCTTAAGTCAAAAATTAATTACAGAACCTTTTGTTTTAGTTCCTACCACTTCTGGTCTTTGCCAGTGTGACAAACAAAAACATGCCAAGAGGAAATACTTCAGCATATAACAAGAACTAATTAAAATCTTGGCAAATGAAGTTTAAGTATGAATATGGTCCTAAAGCAAATAAAAAACTGGAGAACTTTCAAAACTAAAATTAAAGATTGGATATTTTCAAAATGCAGAATCTTTTTTAATAATTTAAATAACCTGCAATGATTATTGCTTTTGTATGTTTGATATAAGTATGTTTTACAATAATGATACCTAATATGGACTTCATTCTATGCTGGATGTAACTTTTATTACTGATTGTGTCACTTCACACTGAATTTTGACAAAACCCTGAATTTGCCACCATATTTACTGTTCAAGCACTTGTGCTTCAATGATTTTGATTGATTGTGCTTAGTTGTGACTTTTTATATTGTAATTAATAAACATTATTATTATACACTATATAATGAAAATGAAATCCCCCATCTCTATTGAATAATAGGTACTGAGAAATTTCAAAATTTTGTTTCTTAACCTTCTATTAATGATCTGATGTTTTTGTTAGTGGATTTGTTTTTGTTCTCTTTGTATTACATCCAGATTGAAATTGTATCATTAGGAACAAAAAATATTTAAATATACTAAGTATATACTTGTGCCTCCTCCGCTCCTTATAGTAGAATAAAATATTTATTTACTTACAAAGGAAACAAAAACTTCTTTTGTGTCTTTGTATCAATGTAGGAAATGAAAAATTTTGAACACTTGTAGTCTAGTAAAAGTTTTCGTTTTATTCTAATGGATTCATTGTTTAATTGAGATAATATGAAAAATAAGAATCACATTAGTATCATAATATCTATAGTTAGTAGCTATGAATTATATTATAACTTTCAAGTTATGTCTATAAATTGGATTGTGTATTTGTGAAAATTTTTGCAATATATTATATTGTATTATATATAAATCACAGATCATTCATTTTATTTGGTTGATACTAGTATTGAAAGTATCTTCTTTGATTTGATTAGCTGCCACCATTGCCTGATTTATTGCATTAGGTATGCTAACCATAAGTGATTCAGAACATTTAAAATGTCATTGCCATACAGTGCCGGCCAAAAGTGAAGAAACTTTTAATATTTTTATTTTTTGCTTATTAAAACTAATTCGAAGTAATTGTAAATAATGTTTATGGTTATATCTAGTAGTGACGATAATAATTAGAAAAAAAAATTGAAAACAAATAATTTATTACAAAATATGCAAACAAAATTTATTTTCTCTAAGGACAAAAATGGAGAAACTTTTTATTTTTATGACATAATTATGTTATAATACAAAATGTGGATAAAAGCACACTAATACTTTGTGGCATAACCGTTATTCTTCACAACTTCACTACACCGTCTTGGCATAGATTCAAGAAGATTGTGTATAATATCTCCGGAAATTTCACTCCATGCTTTTTTTACGACTTGGAATAATTCGTCTTTATTTCGGAACTTATTCGGATTTTTTTGTCGAACTTTTTTGTCTAGGTGCTCCCACAAGTTCTCGATGGGATTTAAATCTGGACTTTGAGCTGGCCACTTCAGAACTTGAATTTGTTGAGAGGTTAGGAAATTTTTAACAATTTTAGAAGTGTGCTTCGGGTCGTTATCATGCTGGAATTTCCAAATTACCGGCAAATTATCCTCTCGGCGTAGGGAAGCATATTATTCCTTAAGATGTTTAGATAATATTGGCGATTCATGATCCCATCTATTCTCACCAGTGGACCAACGCCATGCCCGGAAAAACATCCCCACACCAACACATTACCGCCTCCATGTTTGATTGTGGGAATAATGTAATTTGGGTTGAATTTTTCATTCTCGGGACGTCTCACCCATCTCATACCATCTGACCCAAATAAATTGAACTTACTTTCATCTGACCATAAAACGTTTTTCGATTGATTATAGGTCCAATGTAAATGTTCTTTTCTGCATCTTAAACGAATTTGTCTATTTTTCGTTGAAATGAAAGGTTTTTTTACCAGTCTCCTGGCTTTTAAGTTGGCGTCACATAAAAGTCTTCAAATAGATCAAACTGAAAGGGAAATGCTGGGATATGCCTTTTTTATATCTTCGGCGGAGAAAAATGGATTTCTTATAGAAGTTTGCTACAATTTGATTTGTTTACAAATCACACTTTTATGAAGATCAAGTTCTCTAGGGATTGTTACTTGTTTTACTCCCGCATCATGCTTCTCAATTATAAGTTTTTTTATTTGTTCAGATAAATTTATACCTCGAGGCATTTTAATACTAAATAGGCTTCTTTACAATCGAAAACGAACTGCTTCAAACGAGACCTACTTAATTTAAAATATTTAATACAAAAAGTTTCTCTATTTATGTCCTCAAGTAAAAAAAACATTGTTTACTATTTACATTCCTGTGATAAATATTCAAACTGTTTTGGTATGAATTTATGGTTTAGGCTAAGATAAACATTTTTAATACATGGTGTCACAAAAATTTTGAATAGATTATCAAATTAGAAAATAAATTAAAAGTTTCTCTACTTTTGGCTGGCACTGTATATAAGCACATCCATGGAAATATTGAGGTTATAACCCACATACTTTAAGAGCTTTGTTGAACTAATCATATAGAATTAATATGCACTGCAAAATATGGGGACCACACAAGACTGCATCAGTGTTAATTATTTATAATTCAAAACATTGGCATTAATTTTTTTGCCCAAAATAGTCACAAAATCATCATGTAATTAAACTCAAAGTTGCGCAAATTACTGTAAATATTATAGAAATATTACCTAACAAGTACAAAAAATTGTTGTTGACCTGGTTGTCAACTTTTTTTAACAGCAGTTTTTTAACTTGCCCTCTGAAATTTTATAATGCACTGTATTAATATTCAAATACATAGGGATTGTAAAACCTTTTTTTATTATTATATTACTATTAATAATACATTAAAAAAAAATTAAGTACTCAGCTATAAGGGGATCAAATTACTCAATTAATGAGTTAGGAGTTAGAATCCATGACTGTTTTAATTTATAAGACCCTAGTAATTATCTGTATTGAGATCTATACTGCCCTTCTTAGTTAAAACGTCCTAACTACAAAATTCTCGTTTTTTTGGGCTTATTACATTTTATTAACCTATCAAATGGTATCTACCTCCTTGGCTAAATTAGAAAGTCCTAACTACATTTTTTATGCCTTAAATTCACCTAAATATATTGTCCTATGTGCAGGAAAGACGATAATCCCAAATTAAAATGTCCTAAGTAGCCTTCCGTTTGTAAAATATTCATTTGTGCCAGTAGGGGCATATTCGAAAAGCCGGTGGCAATAATATCAAAGTATATAGATTTCAACTTATAATAATAGATTTTAATTTCTTAGACTGTGATTATATGACACAAAGGAGTTGCGGGTCGAAATAAGGAAGATTTAATTTCAACTTTTTTTGATTTTTTTATATAACAAAGACATGCGTAATATTACGATCTGGCTTGACAACTGTGCAGCTCAAAACAAAAATTTGGGCTTATTTTGTTTACACTGTAAACTCTACCAGGACTTAACTGAAGAATTTCGAAATTAAATAGTTTCAATCTAGTCACACTTTTATGTCCGCGGACTCGTTCCATCACAAGGTAGAACAATCATTGAAAAGGCACAAAAAAGTATTCGATTTTAATGATTTTAAATCAGCTGTAGAAAACTCATCTAAGCTCCATGTAAAAGAGATAAACATACAAAACCTTTTTTGAATGGAAAGATTGTTCATCCAAGTTTAAACTTCAAAAAATTGTTTCCAAACCTTCCTTGCAGAATATGGGACATTTGCACTTTAAAAGGAGAGAAAATGTGTTGTACTACAAAAATGCCTATTCGGAAGAATTTAAGCTCTTCAATTTTTTAAGTGCTAAATATTATAAGGATGGGTTACCAAAACCTTCTTGCTGAACACAATGTAGAGGTGTAAAATTATAAAGAAAACAAAATTTAATTTCTAGATTTAGTTTCATACTGTTTTTAATATTCTAATATTTTATTAGTTAGTAATATAGTTATAATGTTAATTTGAAATGTAACTCCAAAAACAGATATATTTTTTTATTATAATTACTTTACTAAGTTAAAAAGTCCTATCTAACTTTTTTTTTTTAATTTCACCAAATTTGGATCTAGTCTTTTACTAAACTTTACCCACAAATGTAAAAAACAAATTTCTAAGCGTATAAAAAGAATCAGATAAATATTTCAAAATATGAGGACTGCATATTAGTTTCCATAAAATCTCAATTTGCTCAGCTTTATCGATTTGCGAGTTAGGATGTTTTAAATAAGGATTGCAGTATATGACAACTATAGTAGAAAACTATGCCAAATAACTTACTGAGATTGATCAAGTGCACTTCTACCAGTGCTAGATGCAAGTCCATAATAACAAAGTGCCCCAATGCCAAGTATCGAGCCTCCAGCTACCGCACCCCTTCCAATATTGAAAGCTACATAATAATAATAATATAAAAATTGAATGTAATATTATAATAGTAGAATATAATGAAGTACCTGTTTCTCCTGCTGGTGCCATAGCCTTTTCTTTTAAAGTGGCTTTACGCCTGGCTTCTCTAGCAAGAGCATCTCTACTATCTTCTGCAAAAGTTCTTACAGCCGATCTTGTTGGTAGGTGTTTAATTAGGCTCCTTTGGAAGACTGGAGCCCTACATAATCTGCTTGCTAGCATGAGTGCCATTTTTACAGGTTACTGTAGGTACCTCTGTTGTTGCACTAAAATATATAAATAATTACCAGAATTGATTGGTAATCTGTTGTGAAATATTGTGACAAGTATTTTCTTTTTGAGTGTTAATATTTTGTCTTGAAGAAAGCTTCTTTGCAAGGGTTTTTGAGAGGAAATAAGGTTCTATGTAACTTGGGAGTTCAAAAAGAGAACATTTATTGTTTTGTTAAAAAAAAAATAATTTTGTGTTTATTGCTTACCTGGATAAGGAATATAAATATTGTTCACTAAGGGAACCGAGGAAAATTGGAATTCGAAATTAAAACGTTTGTTCGGCAAATTCGATGTGGATAAATGGTCAAATTGACTGGAATTTTCCTTACTTTAAATTTCCATGAGGGTGACATATGACTTGACACTTATGACAGCAAAGAGGTACGAACGTATCGATTACAACCAACCGATATATGGATCGATTTTTTCGTTTGATGTTCTCCCAGTTATTTATATTTATCTGGGGAGACACGATTTAAATAATTATTTTTTAGTCAGAACGGGCAACAAGAAGTTATAAATAATTTAATTGTTTAAACGCAAATAACTCGAAAAGTATTAGCCGTGTCAATAATTTTTTATATAACATAAAAGGTACTCAGGGTATAGAGCGAAATTTGCAACGGATTTTAAGTTTCTGTTCTGTTCTTGTTCACTTGATGGGGCTGCTACGTGGCAATTGCCAGCACGATTTGGAGATTCGGGAAAACCGTCGGGTATGTACCCTGTTCCCCGAGTCGACACTTTCACAATATTAAATCATCAATTACAATATGAAATTTTTCAATACACGATGTCGCCTTTCCCACGATGCATCCGGCATAGTACCGGCTGGACTCAGGCGCTTATAACTTAAAATCCGTTGCGACTTTCGGTATATACCTAACGACTTTTTATGGCAAATTTTATGAGCTACATTTTTTAGAACAAAATTTGTCAATACGACCAATATTTTTCAAGTAATTTTTATTTAAATAATTGAATTGTTTATAATTTTTTGTTGCCTTCTAAATAAAAATAATTATCAAAATCGTGTTCAGCAACGCAAAAAACATAAAATAAGATGCTTTTTAGCCATCCCGTTAAATGCTCTCAGCGAATAGACTATTCAATTTTTATTTGCCTAAATTTTGTGTTTCTTATCATGAAACTGTTTTAAAAAAACTCCATAATTTATATCATTTGCCTCGATAGGTCTAATACAGCTCTATGACTTGACATAACATTTTTGAGATTGACATTGACATTCACAATATTTTTTTCTCGGGAAATCAGCTGGGTGCACTCAAAAAAAAAATTAGAATGCTGCAGTGCTTGCTTTTTTAATCATTTCACATTAATTTCCTATAGGGAGCAAATTAATTATCTGTTTGGCAAAATGAACCATTGAGTGTTTTTATCATGAAAATGTTTTAAAAAAACTCCATAACTTATATCATTTGCCTCGATAAGTCTGTACAGCTCTATGTCTTGACACAACATTTTTGAGATTGACATTGACAAATTTTTTTTTTTCGGGAAATCAGCTGGGTGCCCTCAAAAAAAAATTAGAATACTGCAGTGCTTGCTTTTTTAATCATTTCACATTAATTTCCTATATCCAGCAAATTAATTATCTGTTTGGCAAAATGAACCATTGAGTGTTTTTATCATGAAAATGTTTTTAAAAAACTCCATAACTTATATCATTTGCCTCGATAAGTCTGTACAGCTCTATGTCTTGACACAACATTTTTGACATTGACATTGACAATATTTTTTGTCTTGAAATCAGCTGGGTGCCCTCAAAAAAAAATTAGAATACTGCAGTGCTTGCTTTTTTAATCATTTCACATTAATTTCCTATAGGGAGCAAATTAATTATCTGTTTGGCAAAATGAACCATTGAGTGTTTTTATCATGAAAATGTTTTTAAAAAACTCCATAACTTATATCATTTGCCTCGATAAGTCTGTACAGCTCTATGTCTTGACACAACATTTTTGACATTGACATTGACAATATTTTTTGTCTTGAAATCAGCTGGGTGCCCTCAAAAAAAAATTAGAATACTGCAGTGCTTGCTTTTTTAATCATTTCACATTAATTTCCTATAGGGAGCAAATTAATTATCTGTTTGGCAAAATGAACCATTGAGTGTTTTTATCATGAAAATGTTTTTAAAAAAACTCCATAACTTATATCATTTGCCTCGATTGGTCTGTACAGCTCTATGTCTTGTCACAACATTTTTGACATTGACATTGACAATATTTTTTGTCGGGAAATCAGCTGGGTGCCCTCAAAAAAAAATTAGAATACTGCAGTGCTTGCTTTTTTAATCATTTCACATTAATTTCCTATAGCGAGCAAATTAATTATCTGTTTGGCAAAATGAACCATTGAGTGTTTTTATCATGAAAATGTTTTAAAAAAACTCCATAACTTATATCATTTGCCTCGATAAGTCTGTACAGCTCTATGTCTTGACATAATATTTTTGAGATTGACATTGACAAAATTTTTTTTTTCGGGAAATCAGCTGGGTGCCCTCAAAAAAAAAAATTAGAATGCTGCAGTGCTTGCTTTTTTAATCATTTCACATTAATTTCCTATAGCGAGCAAATTAATTATCTGTTTGGCAAAATGAACCATTGAGTGTTTTTATCATGAAAATGTTTTAAAAAAACTCCATAACTTATATCATTTGCCTCGATAAGTCTGTACAGCTCTATGTCTTGACACAACATTTTTGAGATTGACATTGACAAATTTTTTTTTTCGGGAAATCAGCTGGGTGCCCTCAAAAAAAAATTAGAATACTGCAGTGCTTGCTTTTTTAATCATTTCACATTAATTTCCTATATCCAGCAAATTAATTATCTGTTTGGCAAAATGAACCATTGAGTGTTTTTATTATGAAAATGTTTAAAAAAAAACTCCGTAACTTATATCATTTGCCTCGATTGGTCTGTACAGCTCTATGTCTTGACACAACATTTTTGACATTGACATTGACAATATTTTTTGTCTTGAAATCAGCTGGGTGCCCTCAAAAAAAAATTAGAATACTGCAGTGCTTGCTTTTTTAATCATTTCATATTAGTTTCCCATATCCACCAAATAAATTATCTGTTTGGCAAAATGAACCATTAAGGAATTGTAAATACGAGCAGAAATTACACTAGTTTATAGGTTCAGAACAAAACAGTGGGTTTTGTTTCGTTTCCCTTGACTAAGGGGAGATAATTAATGTTACAGTGTAAAATATCCTTTATACTCCCCACAACAGCAGGTAATGTGCAATTTATTAGTCATTTACTAGTGTGAAATTAAGATTTTCTAAGTTGTAACCATAAGAGACATTTGTAAGAATTCTTTGTCATCAATGTCTTTGAAGGGATGAAACCTTACAGACCTTGAAGTGATTGTATTACGCGTAGCTTGAACCCTCCACGTCTAAAGTCACATTCCTTATTAATCTTAAATCATATTATTTAAAGAGCAGTTAAAACACTCACATTATCAGCCAAAATTTTAATATATTGCAAATGTTTTGGTTTTGTTTACCCAACAGGTTTGAAAGTAGTTGTTATTGTTTTCTCTATATTAGAAACCCTGTAAAGTTGTTAATCTAAATACAGGGCAATAAACAACATTTAGTTCTTCATTCTTTCACTTGTTGAATTTTTTATGCTATTGACATTTCATCATATATAATTTTATCAGTTTAAGATTCAATAACAGTATATAATTTATTAATTTCAAATAAATTATTTATATTGAATGAGTTGTAGTGTATTGTAAGTAGTATTCTAATGATTAATCACATCCCTTAGTGAGTGATTTGGTGTGTGATAACACCCTTGTCATGATAGAATTTGGATTTCCGCTACTCTTAATGAAAAATATATATCCAAATCTACCCATTGTGCAAAAAGTCCCATCATTTTTCATAGTTTAGACAAAAGCCGCTAAACTGCAGAATTACCAAAAAAAGTATTAGAATAATGTTTTGAAAACCTGTCTACAGATTTATCCATAGATTCAAGGTTCTAAATGAATTTCACTGTATTGTTGCTAGAAAGCTAAATTTATACAGAATTTTTACTTAAGAAGAAACATTTATATTATTTCATACTGATGTGATCGAACTTTAGGAAATTGGTTATGAAATGATTGAAAAAAGAAGCAACTCTTTGGAAATTTGCTTTTATTTATTTAATTTTATTTTTTTATATTTATTTTTTTTTTAAGTGAAGAAATTGTTTGGCCTTTGCTATTAATCATTGTTTTGATTTGGGAGTCTTGGCTTCATTGCACAAAATGGGATCCTACATAGAAAGAAACACTAAAATGTACAGTTAAAGTAGCAGTGAAAAATTGTTGGAAACATTTTGCTATTAATTTCATAAATTTTCACTTTTATTTAAATTTTATATTTGACTTTTATTATGTTAAAACTAAATCTGACTGCTTAAATGCTGTATTAAATGTTATTGCTGATTGCTTAAACTCTGGGTGCACCTAGTTTTATTTTTTAGGTTAACACAATATAGACAGATAAATATTTGTTTGCATTAACATTTAAATATGGGACACTGCATATTTAATATTATTCATGGAGAATCAAATTAAGATACATATTTAAAATTAAGAATGTGCATGACACATAATGTTTTAAATACATACATTTTTTTTTAAATACAAACTTTGCAACAGTGTGTAACAAGCCTTTGATTTATTTAATGGTAATATAAATGATAATTTTGTTTATACCTACATATATTACTTTATTTCTTTTTCTTTTTATAATATTAGATTTGTCTTTGTTATTTCTTACTTTCATATTTTCTGCATACAAAACCTGATAGCCAGCTGAAGCCATATATATATCGCCCATATGTCAGTTTTAACTATGGATAAATAAAACAGTCTTCAAGGCAATAACCAGGTTTCAGGAAGTAAATAACATTAAGTATAAATCAGGAATATAATTGTTTGTAATTTTATAGATTTGAGCATAGTGTAATTTATTAGTGCAAGTAATACAAGGATTATTATTGTAACAAGGCAGAATGGATGAAAATATTTTTAACCTCTGAAACATACCACCATACCACTTATCCAACTTAACTGCCAAGCCAAAAAGTCTTGATCTCATTTCTCCTGTCCTACACTAGGTTTTTTTATTTATTTATTTATTTATTAACGGAATCCATTTACATAAGTATTACATAGCATACCCATACAAACATATATATTCAGATACAAAACTATCTATAAATCAGTGAAAGGTGCAGATGAGTTAATTAATTAAAGCCCCTATGAAATAATATTCTTTAACTGCCCCTTAAAAGATGTTATCCTAGAGTCAAAAAAGTTTATCTGTCCTGACAGACCATTCATGTAATTGGCTCATTAATGCCATAATTGGTATGGTGGAATGGGACTGAAAATATTTCTGATTGTCTATTCAATCTGGAAGGCACCTTAAGTTTAAAAAGAGACAATAACTCGGGACAATCTATAGTAGCATTTAAAACCTTATACATAAAACATAAGTAATGTTCTTCGTGACTCTAATGTGGGTAAGTTCAGGTTATCCCTGACCCACTGATAGTAATACTCCTGTCTCCTGTAACCACACCTAAAAGCAGCCACCCTTAAAAATTTATTTCGAGTTTTTTTAATCTGCTCAATGTAGCAGTTATATGAAGGGGACCACACATTGAGCCATACTCCAAGATGGGTCTAACAAGAGAGCAATAAAGTAATCTAAAAGTAAACAAAGACAAATCAGTTGTAGACCGTTGGATAAAACCCAGCATTTTCATTGCCCTACCAGTCACCTGATTGATGTGACTTTTAAAAGACAACCTGGAGTCAATAAATATTCCTAAGTCAGAAACCTCTGTTTTGACACCAATTGCTACATTATTTATTTTATAAAGAAAAGCAATAGGGTTTCTTTGCTTAGAAAGAGTAATCTTATGGCACTTATTGATATTAAGGGACATTCTATTCAAGTGGCACCAATCCAAGAACAAATTAAGGTCTTTTTGCAGGAGCACAGCATCAGAAAGGGATGTGATAAGCCTAAATAGCTTCACATCATCAGCAAACATTAGCACACGACAATTTTCAAGTTTCCAAACTAAATCAATTAAAAAGAGGCAAAACAAAACAGGGCCCGAGTGAGAGCCCTGTGGCACCCCAGATGGCACCAAAATTTCAGAGGAACATGTACCTCCAAGATTAACAATCTGGGTTCTACCTCTGATGAATCCCGAGATCCACTGAAGAAGAGGCCCCACAATATCCAAGGCCCTAAGCTTCTGCAAGAGTACCCCATGGTTAACCCGATCAAAAGCTTTGGAAAAATCTGTATATATTGAGTCAACCTGAAGTCCCTTCTCCAAGCAGCGGTAGAGGTAGTTGACATACAGCACCAAATTAGCTTCAGTAGATCTGCCTTTTATAAATCCAAATTGCTCAGGATTAAATAAAGATTTAAAACCCCAGGCAATCCTATGACAGACCAGGCAGTCAAGCAGCTTTGGCAACTCAGATTGCTTACACACAGCCCAATAATTGGAAATTTAATTTCTACTACAAGATTTAAAAATGGGTTTTAGAAAACTTCTCTTCCAGAGAGTGGGATAAGAACCAGTACCTAGAGATGTGTTAAAAATGAACAGTATTGGTTTCGTAAGAACTCAAAAACACATTTCTTTAGGAAGAATGCCGGAATCCCATCTGGTCCAGCGCAGAGCTTATTCTTAGAGGAAGTAATAACCTCATAAACATCCTGTGTTGACAGACTTAAAGTGCTCAGACAGAAATCAGAATTGATTTATCAAAATCAAAAGATGGTATGTCATTTACTTGCTCATCCGAATAGACGGATGAAAAGTATTCTGCAAACATATCCGCAGTATCCGAGATATTCATACTAATCCTGTTATTGTATGTCATTCTGGAGGGAAGACTAAAATGAGTTCTTTTATTTTGAATATATGACCAGAAGTACCTCGGATTGCCAGCGAGATTCATTTCCACCTTATTAATGTATTGTTGATAGCACAACTCTCTTAAGTACTCACATTGATGTCTCAAAAATACAAATTCATCATAATCCTGCTGTTGACCACTAATTTTAAACTTTTTGTGAATTTGTTTCTTTCTTATGATCAAACTGTGAAGCTCTGAAGAAAACCAAGATGGAAAAGAAGAACTTTTGTACCTCTTTAGAGGAATAAACCTTTCTTTAAAATTAAGATACATATTTAAAATTAAGAATGTGCATGACACATAATGTTTTAAATACATTCATAAATTTTTTTTTAAATTCAAACTTTGCCACAGTGTGGAACAAGCCTTTGATTTATTTAATGGTAATATAAATGATAATTTTGTATATACATATATTACTTTTCTTTTTCTTTTTATAATATTACATTTATCTTTGTTATTTCTTACTTTCATATTTTCTGCATACAAAACCTGATAGCCAGCTGAAGCCATATATATATATATCGCCCATATGTCAGTTTTAACTATGGATAAATAAAACAGTCTTCAAGGCAATAACCAGGCTTTAGGATGTAAATAACATTTAAGTATAAATCAGGAATATTATTGTTTGTAATTTTATAGATTTGAGCATAGTGTAATTAATTAGTGCAAGTAATACAAGAATTATTATTGTAACAAGGACAATATTTTTAACCTCTGAAACCACATACATACAATCATGGCTTTCAGACTTTTTCCAGCCATACCACTTATCTAACTTAATTGCCAAGCCAAAGAGTCTTGATCTCATTTCTCCTGTCCTACACCAGGTTTAATGAATTGGTATTTTATCATTATTCTTTGCAAAGTGGAAAAAGAGATGTCATTACATACTATACCCAGTATCAATGTCTTGAGTCGTATTGAAACAAGAAAAAACATAAGATAATCTAAAATAAAATGGCTTATTTGTAGCTATACTCTTCACGCTGCCACCTCCTATGTGTAACCATCGTAAACATCTAAAGATTAACGGGTGATGAGTGCGAGTGAGTCCGTCGCCATTTTGGTCAATACCGGATCCAACCTTGAACCCCCGATCGCTCCCCATCGTCCCATCGTACCCCTATCGGTAGTGTGCCACAGCAGCGACGGAGAAGACGTGCCTCTTGTACCGGAGGTCGCTTTTGACGGCAATTTGGATTCGCCGGGGATCAATAGGGAGTCTCAGCCCCTTTTGGGGGGTATTGAGGTCTCTTACAACCAGTTTCCAGGTAAGAAAAGAGTCTCAGCCCCTTTTGGGGGGTATTGAGGTCTCTTACAACCAGTTTCCAGGTAAGAAAAGAGATTATGCTTAAAACAAACAACTAGTGACCGAAAAGTAATTTTTCAGAAGTAGATTAGTTAGATGAAAACAATAAGGAACAATTACAAGTATTATGATAAATGTAACATTTTCTTCGTTCCATTTTGACGTTCTTCTAAAGCAAGAACATCTAAAAAAGAAAATAAAAAGTGATAGGGTAAAAGATATTTATTTATTCATTTATTGTCCAACAGGAAAATCCCAATACAAAAGACAATTATTAGTACAATAAAAAGAAAAAACTGACCCTGAAACTGAACCAAAACACCTCCAGCCCACCTAATACTGATCGAATCAAGAATTATAATAAATTAACTGTAATCAGTTGAGAACCAATAATTTATCCTGCAGAAGATAATGCTTGCTTCACCTTTTTTTTTTTCATGATATATGAACCTGACCTAAAATTTATAACAGATACTTAACATAAAGTATTTTTCTGTAACTCTATATCACTGCTGCTTTATTTATTTATTGTTTAACAGTACAAAACCTTTTACAGAGCAAAGCTAGCACACCAAGTAACATATGAAAAAAAAAACTGAAAAACTGAAAAATACAATATATGCTTAACCTATATAAGACCTACACATCTAACTTAAATAAGAGGTGAGAAAATTTCCCTAGTGAAAATACCTACTTGTCTAAGAGAACAGTTATGTATATCGCACAAAGCAGAGATGCTGTTAAAATTTGTGGTCATAACAAAAATTGGTGACTTCTTACCAATGTTAGTTCCCGAATGAGGATAATAAAATGTTTCGATAAGCCGTGAGTTACATCTTGGTACTCTAAAGTTTAACATTGATAAAAGATGAGGTGAATCAATAAGCTCATATACAAAGTTATTAGAAACAAGCATCCTTCTAAAATTAAGAGAATCGATATTAAACTGAGACAGTAAAAGAGCATTATCAAATCCTCTTTGAGGATAGACACCAGTTTCCTTCAAATGCAAAAATTTGAGGAATTTTCTTTGAACATTCTCTAGAGCCATAACGTGAATCTGATATATTGAATACCACACTAAGAAGCAATATTCAAGTCTTGATCGAACTAGTGAGTAAAACAGTGTTTTAAGAGATGTAATATTAGTGAATTGTTTACAGTTTCTCATTATGAAACCTAAAACTCTATTTGCGGATGAAAGGACTGACTGAGTGTGGGGAATAAATGTAAGTTGGGTATCAAATGTAGCCCCCGAATCATGTATATTTTCACAATGCTCTAATTCTTCAGAACTGATACTGTATACATAATTTAATGGTTTACGTTTCCGAGTGAATGTCACTACTTTACATTTAGATATATTTACTTTAAGTTTATTCTTTATACACCAGGTGTGTAAAATATTAAGTTGATGTTGGAGAAATACACAGTCTATTGATTCTGCTATATATTTTCAAATCGTCGGCAAACAGTAAGTTTTCACAAGTTAAGGCGCGGGAAAGGTCATTGATGAAAAGTAAGAACAGTAAAGGCCCCAAATTCGATCCTTGAGGCATCCCAGATGAAGCCAAATACAACTCAGACTTGAAGCCGTTATAAGAAACAAATTGTTGCCTTGAAGTAAGATATGATCTAAAAAAAGAGACAAGTGATGGACTAGATCCAAAAGAGCATAGTTTTTTAAGAACAGTAAAATGATCAATGCAGTCAAAGGCCTTTGAGAAGTCTGATATTTAAGAGGCTCAGCGAAAACAGCACTACAATCTTTTAGGAGAAAACAGGGAATAAGATCATGGCCCGAACTAGACTTACTCTTAATATTTTTCAAAGTTTGCTCGATTTCCAACTCAGAAATATCATCTATATGCACACAGAGATTTGAAACTACATGGTTATCATTTGGATTGAATAACAGATGGTCAGTTTCATCATTGTTTCTAGAGGTATAAACACTTTGGAAATAGGACGCAAATGCATTTACTATGTGATTCGGTTCCTCATACACTCCGTTATGGTCATGCATTCTACCTGGTATTCTTGAACAACCCTTCTTTGTCTGTATATATGACCAGAATAAAGCAGGATTAGTAGATATACTATTTTGAATTTCATTTATATAAGATGCATAACAAGTATTTATCTGTGATTTAACAACAGTTCTAAATCTTTTAAATTCAGTAAAGTGGTAGTTACTATCTGAATATTTAAAGGCCTTGTGATATTTTGCTTTAAGTTTTATATTGTGTTTAAGTTCAGTAGAATACCAGGATGGAAACCACCTCTTCTATTTATTAATTTTAAATAAAGGAACATGCAAATCAAGCAGTTGGTAAAGCTTATCATAAAATAGTTGACAGGCCAAATTAATGTTATTTAAATTATTTAGAAACGACCAGTCTACATTATACAAAGATGTATAAAGACCTGGAAAATCAGCTCTCTTAAAGTTATATGTGCGCTATAGCTTCTTTTTATTAAAGAAAATTCCGGCAAGAATTGTTTTTAAAAATACTGGATATATTAAAAAACACAACTAACTACTTGATAACAAATAAAATGGAAAAGTTAAAAATAAAGTAAAAGGTTTTAAATGGTAAAACGATGACGATAAAATCAGTGCGCTACTCTCGATAATCTTAATACGAATAAAAAATAATTTTCACACACCAGCCAATTTGGTTGTTGGAGAAAAGGCTGATACCACAAAAAAAATGCTGATCTGGCTGCGGAAAGTCTGAAGGTTTTTACGAGTTACATGAAATTGATATTTTGTCCATTTAATAAAACTACAAATAAGCCGCTGGCGCCACTGAGGCGGTTAAGGATTGTACATTATATGACTTACATAAATTATTTGTTGTAAAATTGGATAGTTTAGCTACTTGCCAATCAAAAGATATTGAAAGTGCGGGATGATAATTATCCTCAACCAACAAAGGTGCAGTGTCATGAGATACAATCCCGGATATGTTTGTGAATATCAGATCCAACTATGTTTAATATTGAATTGAGCTGCGTAAGACCTGTGAGGTCTGCAAAATATTTTAGGTTATGAGCTTTACTGTCAGGTCGTTCAGATTCATAGAATGGTACATTAAAATTACTCCCATTGCCAGGACATTTTTGCAGTCATTTACCATGTGCGAAAACAAATCCAAAAATTGTTCAAAGGCTAAACTGGAAAGTTGAGGTGGAATATAAGTCACAAAAATGTGGACTATAAGATGATCGTTGATATAACATTTACAACCTACTAAATCAATTAAAGCAGACACTATCAACAGGTTACTAACATCAATAATTACGGTTCTCAGGTGTGAACGTATGGCCAATAATGCGCCCTCACTTCTAGGTAGGCCTAACTCATCAAATCGTCTATCACATCTGAACCCATTATAACAGACAGGTATAATTTCATAATAATTATTGATGTCGTCAGACAACCAAGTTTCAACTAAGCCAATGACATCAAATTCAGCCACAGTTAATTGGGAATATAAATAATTCATTTTTCCCCGGAGACCCCGAATATTCTGGAAAAAGCATAAACCATCTTTGACACCATCAATGCTGGGCCTTGATTGGATGTCATTGCAATTTGATCCATTTAACCCATATTGGCTTTGAATACAGCCTATCTATATTTATAAAAAATTGCCTTGAAAAAAGCACCCAAAAATTCCCCCTTTGTATTTTATTTTCCACTTACTTTCGTCTCATTAAACACTGCCTGAAAAAAAAGAAAATATACTTATCAATGGATAATGCATTTATCTGATCATCCATTTGTTACTATCTGCAATGTGTTTTTAGATGATCCAGAGTTCAGTGAATTAATTTGGCAAGCCGAAAACGCCATAGATAATGGGATATTTCCTGAAAGGATTTCTCAAGGGTCAAGTGGATCATACTTTGTGAAAAACCCTGCCGGGGTAAGTTTACTTTTTTGCATGTAAAAGATTATTTTTGCTAATGTTGAAGTGTGTATACATTTGATGTATACTTGCTGTAACACAAGCAGAAAGCAAATTTAATTTTATGAATTTCTTTGGGGAGGCAAGTTGAGAAGTTTAGATGTTTGCCCTTGGTTTGATTCAAACAAATAACTAAAAAGGAAACTCAAAATGAAGTATATATAAAAACTTATATTTTAAAGTTATAAATACAAATTTTACTGATATCTGATACACAATATTAAGTTAATTGAAATGTAAGTATGTCACAGGTCCTTACAATTCTTCATTCGAACAAAGCATTTATTAATTTTTGCAGCTCAAAGCCAGATAAATAAAATTTCTACAAAAGTTTCTTTGCATTATTGTTATCACTACAAAATCTTAATTTCTAAGTAATTTGGAGCTTTTAGAAAATTCTGGTGTAGGAATCCTACCAATTATTTGAGCTATTTGCCTGGTAATAATCCAGAGTATGCATACACCAATTATTCTTATTTTCATCAGTTTCCTTATTAATTTACATTTAACACTAGACTTTTGCCAATTTGGTTTCAATTATTTTCAAATAAAGTATTAGCTTCTTTATGAATGAAATCAATAAATATTTTCATATATGTCTTTTTATTTCCATGTGCTCAGTAATTAAAACTTCAATAATAAAATATAGTATTTATACTAGACCAAAAATAATATTCAGGACTTGTAAAGTCATGAAACATATTCTAGAGTATTGATCTCGTAAATGCTACTACTATCTGTTTTTTATTTTGTAGCTACAACAGCCAAAAAACGTTTTTATTTTAAATATATTAAACCAGAACAAATTTGGACCACCTTAATGTAGTTTAAGTCTGGATATTTTCAATAAATAAAGATAATTCGTCTATTTATGCGTTACCGCATAAGTAAACACAGTGATAACCTTTTATTGGTGCCTGCTGGTCAACTGATAATGTACTTCTGTGTCAATTTAAAATGTGGTGATTGTTTGAATAAATAAACGATTTTTATTATAAATTTGCAATGGTTTGATGATATAAAATACGAAAAATTAATTATTACAAACTGTTTCTACAATTTGTATCGCATTTAACCATCCTTTTTTAATCCATGCTTATCTAGTATTATTAAGCTTATCTTTACAAATATTACTGTATTTTAACCCATAATAATATTTTAAATGCACTTTCTCACGTTTCATACATAAAATAATAATGTTTCAAAAAATCTTCAACTTATGTATTTTTTTTATTTACCTTTAAGTTCCTTAAACCATATCCTACCTAAAGTTTAGATCTGATTTTTCAAACCTTCTCTTAAAGAAATGCCCTTTTTTGGTCCTTCTTTGTTAATTTTGGAAAATTTAAATGCGAGGCTTCATTAATATTCAAAATTTTAGACTTTCACAAAAAACAGAATTCTGTTTTCAGAATTCTGTCAAAAAATAGTTTTTTAATGATAGAATCTTAATAATGGGAAGGATTGGCATAGCTTTTTAAGGGAAAATGATGTTGATAGAAAGCTTAATATTTTGAACCAGCATATTCTCTCTACTTTTGATCAGCATGCGCCTATTATAACCATAAAAGTCTCCAAATGCAAAGCACCCTGGCTTACTCCTAACTTGAAACTCATTATGAAACAAAGAGATAATGCTTTACAAAAATTTAAGCGAAGTCGTTTACAGATTGATTGGGATGAGTATAAACAACGTCGTAATTTTGCATTGACTTGCGTACGGAGGGAGAAAAAAGCCTATTTAGATAACTTAGCTAAAAATCACACTAATCCGAAACTTCTTTGGCAATCCTTAGGTGATTTAAATGTTAAAACCCTAAAGTCCTATGACCTTCCTAAGGAATTATCTAATCCGCAAGAAATTAACAATTATTCTTGCAGTTTTTTGCAAACAGTGTCACCTGACTGTGAAAATCAAATTAAATTTTTTAATAGCAATTTTTATAATTTAAATAATTGTTTAAAATTAGAATTTGCTACAATTGAGCAGATAAGTCATATTATTAATAAGGAATTACACTCTAATGCATATGGTGTAGATGGCATATCGGCAAGAATGCTAAAATATTGTAGCCCATTTGTTGATAAATATATTACTCACCTCATAAACTACTGTCTAGAAAAGCAATATTTTCCTCGTCTTTGGCGTATTGCAATCGGTAGGCCTATTCCAAAGACATCCGACCCTAAGGACTTTTCCGACCTTAGAATAGTCAGTATTTTGCCAACGTTTTCAAAAGTTTTTGAAAAATTTGTTTATAAACAAATATACCAATATGTATGTGAAAAAAATATAATTCCAAACTATCATCAGTGTGGGTTTAGAAAAAACTATTCAACGGCGACTGCCTTAGCTATAGTAATCAGTGATATAATTGAGGCCTATGATAAAGGTGATAACGTTATTTTAGCTCTTTTAGACTTTTCAAAAGCGTTTGACACCATTGATCATAAATTATTAATAGCTAAATTAAAATATTACGGCTTTCATTATTCGCTGATTAATTTAATATGTTCCTACCTAAAAGACAGGTTTCAGTGTGTCTCGTGCAATGATAGGATGTCTGATTCTATCTCCATTTTATCTGGTGTTCCTCAGGGTAGCGTGTTGGGTCCTTACTGTACTGTTTTTGGTATATACTTCTAGTATTTTGCAGTCAATAAAACATTGTAAACGCCAAGCCTATGCTGACGATACACAACTTTATTTTAATTTTAATTCTGCTGATGTTTTATTGGCAAATACATTAATTAATGAAGATCTAAAAATTGTAAATGAACTCTCAGCACAACATAATTTAAAATTGAATGGCTCAAAATCTTTATTACTAATATTTGGCCCTAAAACGAGAATTGATTTTATTAGAGAGCATTTAGATGTAAATATTAATGGTGTAGAGATTCCTGTTGTTAAAACTGCAAGGAATTTGGGTATGTGGGTGGACACTGATATAAGATTTAAAATGCATGTTTCTAAGATTACACAAAAAGCCTACCTTTCGTTAAAACTTTTATATTCCAGCAGACATATCTTAAGCCAACAACTTCGAAAGAATCTATGTGAATCACTAGTGTTGTCAAATTTTAATTACTGCGATTTTATCTATGGACCATGCTTTGGATATCAACACAAATTATAGAATCCAGAAAGTTCAAAATACTTGCGCTAGACTTATATTTGGCTTAAGAAAGTATGATCGTATTAGTGCTAAAATTGAGGAGTTGGGATGGTTAAGAATGGAAGATCGTAGAGCTCTTCATGTGGGTAACTTTCTTCACAAATTAATGACATGCCCCAATGCTTTTTATTCATTAAAAGATACATTTGTTTTAAGAACTTTCGTACATTCACGAGTCCTACGTATTTCAAGTCCATTTACTATTCCTCGTCATCGGACGGCCTTATTTAAACGAAGCTTTGTATATAACAGTATTAAATTATATAATAGGATTCCTGACAGGTTAAAATCTTTAACATATACCAAGTTTAAAAAAGCGTTTAAAGTTTTTATTATAAACCAGGAATTATGAAAAGTGAGTGCATCAGTTATTAAATTATTATTCTGTTAAATTTTTTATGTGTTACAATGATTATTATTATTGTTTAAAAATGATAATATTATCTTTTGTCTAAAACTTGTAATATTTAGACATTATTAGTTTTTTTTTTTAATTATTTTGGGTACTTTTAGGTCATTACTTTAATTTTGCTAGCCAAACACAATGTATTTTTGTTTTATCTCTTTTAAGTGTAAATCTTAATTTTCTTTTGTTTATAGTGTATTAGTAAATAAGCCATCTATGGTGCTTCAGTGGTTAAGTATGAATAGCTACTGCAGCTAGACTTCGCCACTGCTTGCACCTATACCATTAAAATATTAAATTAATGTTTTGTACTACTTACTTATGTATTTTGTGGTATCTAATAAAAGACAATTTATTATTATTATCATCATTATAAAAAGGCCTTTGCTTTTCCTTTTCTTCAAATGTTTGAAAATATTTTAATTTTGTTATTATTTTTTATTTAGAAAATTATAGCCGTATTTAAGCCAAAAGATGAGGAGCCCTACGGCAGACTAAACCCAAAGTGGACCAAATGGATGCACAAGTTGTGCTGTCCGTGTTGCTTCGGTCGGTCATGCTTGATCCCAAACCAGGGTTACCTTTCGGAGGCAGCAGCTTACCTCGTCGATAGTAAATTAGGATTAAATATCGTTCCAAAAACTAGGGTAAGTAGTAATTTGTTGCTTTTACAACAATAATATAATAGAAGGAAAACAATAATTTGTTCTATAGGACGCACCGCTTCACCACAAATTTAAAATACGTTAAAATTCCCATCTTTGACAGTAACAATTTACTTTGTTTTATGTTTTGTAACAAATTAGTCCTTTATTTTATCTGATTATCAAAATTAGAGTGATCCTATAAAAAAAATATTTATAAAAGTATCTAAGAACCGGAGCGTGCTAAATATCTTCTCAAAGCCACCGCATTTGTCAATGCAGCACAATTAGCAGAAACAATAATCTGATTGCAATACCTCCCGACTCTTACGACGGTCGCTATGTTATATTCAAACTATAGGAAGTAAATTTATTTGGTGTCCTGGATTTTATTTACAAAATCCATTATATGACCCAATTTACATCTTGATAGAAACACCGTTTTTTAGCTGAAAAATATTGCCTTTTCTTGATATAGAAAAGCAGGGAAATTCAAAAGATAGAACTTTCGTTCGTAGGTTTAGAAATTAGTGAAACTCTGACTATAAGTGACTATAAGTTTCTTCGAAGCTTTACAAAAAAATTCACTACTATTGAAGACGCTTTGAAGGAATATTACAGGTTATATATTAAATAATCTAAAGATAAAGTGCTATTAAATAGAAAGTTTATTCAGTTACCCATTGGTGTTACCGTTTATTTAGCCAAGCAAAAGCTCACATTTCGGGGGCATGATGAAGCTAATTCTGCGGACAATCGTGGTAATTTTCTTCATTAAACTTCTGCACTCGTACATATCGATTAGTAATATACAGTGAACGGCAAAAATATGAAGCGAATGTCATAAATTCAAAAGACCCAGCCACTTTTGAAAAAAAAAAAAATGAAAATAATTTTCAGTGAGTTTGAGTGTGGAATCGAATTATCGTCATGGACGAAAAACTTTAACGACCAAAGAAAGTGTTTCTAAAGTGCAATGTTCTATATTATGAACTTTTAGACACAATATCAAGACAAATTGATATATTGAGATTTCAAGACTTATAAAAAGTTGCTTTTGTAACTTTGATAGATATAATTAGCTTTGAAGAGTATTGGAAAGATTTTCCTTTCCATAGAATCATTAAATAATTTAACGCTCTTTCCCTAATATATTTACTGATTGGCCACGACTAAAAAATGAATTAAACTTCTTCATCTATAATGACGAAAATAACCGCAATATTCAGTTCTATAAACTGTTGGAACAGTTGTTATTCGAAAATAGTGACATTTTTAAAGAAACTTATGTTGACCATTCTTTCTAGAAGTGTTTCAGCTGAACGTAGTTTTTCTGGCTTGAAAGGAATTAAATCATATCGGCGGAACTCAATGACAGACAACGGGCTTACTAACTTAGCAAAAATGTCGACACTGAAAATCAAAATGTCGTAATTTTACAGCAAATTTAGTAGGTCATATGTTGCCAGCAAAAGAAGTGGTAAACTTATTTTAGTACTGTAAATTTAAAATATCTGTAAAAATGTGAATTTTTTGTTTTGTAATTTTACTGCGGTCTTCTGTAAAATGTAAGCAATAATTATAGTAATTTTTAAGCAATATTACTAAAGATTTACTGTAGTCTTTTACTTTTACAATGGTTTTAATGCAAATTCAACGATTATATCCGTAAAAATCCTGTAAAAAAGGTTAAGCATTTTTCAGAGACCCTGTAAATTTACTATAATATTTTTGGTTAAAAAATGCTGGTATGTTTTCTGTGTCTTTATTTTATATTTAGATATAATATATTTTTGCTGTAATATTTCTTAAATAAAATTCGTTTAAAAATTGTGGAATTATCCCAAATTAAAAGCTTTTATGAAAAAATGAAAATATATTTCCTTATACATTTATTTAAACATATCTTAACATAACAAATTTATTTTGTAGTGAAACAAAGGATAAAAGATAAACTTAATGGAATTAACCTTAAAATATTAGGATTTATTAAGCTATAAACATTTAACATGCTTACATGCAGGAAAAACAATATGGGCCCCTTATTGTGTTTGCTTTTTGAACTACATGTTTTGTTAAAGTAATGTTTAAAAGCTTAAGTTCACTAAGTTTATTTTTAATGGTACATATACTAAACGAATGTAACCAAAATAACGTTAACATCCATATTAATACAAATTTTAATATAATTCCAAAACTTATGCGATTCCATATTTCTTGACTTTCGGGTTTGATGTTCTTAAAAAAAGAAAAAACCGTAAGCTATTAAAAAATTATATATTTACAGCCTGTACTTACGTCAAATTGATAACAAAAGGTCGACAAATCTTCTTTAAAGTAATGTGCCAGTATCCTCAGTGACTGCAGCACGATTTCGTCCTGATCTTCGTCAAAAATGGTAAACTTCTTATACTTAGCTTTTTGGGTCAGCTTTGGAAAATGCCAAAAAGCTTTTTTAGTAAAAAGCACAGGCCATTCTTTTTTAATACTCCCAATTGTAGGTGAATCAGTATTTGTTAAGAAATCTCTTTGTTTGTTTCTTCTAACAAATCTTTAAAGTTGGTGTGGTAATACTATTAATAATTACTTTCGAATTACTAGCAATTAGTGGTTTCCACGTTAATGCAGAGCACCCAGCATTTCTATTAATGAGTTTCTTTTTGTGATTTTTTTTGCAGGAACGTTTGGTCTAATAAAATAACCTATTTATTCTCTTGGTACCTCTATTCATATACTGAAAATATATATTTTCTTTACAAAGTTTGTATTTTTTTTGTAGTTTTTTCTAAAACATATTGTTCTTTTAATTACACAATTCAATTACCTTAAATGTAGATTACATTTTGTATGTATTCGAATACTTTATCTATATTTTATAAGCTTCTCGAGTTTATTTAGTATTTTTTTCATTAATACCGTAATTCGTTAATCACCATAACACTAAATAACTCTACAAAACTCCACTAATAAACATGTAATGGATGTCGGATGACGTCCTATTTTGAAATTAATCAATATTCTTTCATCTTTCACAAGACTTAAATACAAATAGCATTGAAGGTAGTCCCCAGTTCAAAACAAACACTTCAAGTAAAAAGGAGAATTGGGCAGCAAGGAGACAATTCAGTTTATCCCAAGATTTCGACAAATGTCAACGAATGATTTTTAAAAATATATATAAAAAGACAGAGTGAGAACACCTCCTACTTTAATTATAAATATTAAAATAACTTAAATTTTAATACAATATTAAGGAATTATAAAATATATGGCTTTAGGTAGTGCTGATCCTCTTCTTCAGGGGATATCTGAGTTTGTTGGAGGGAGAACTGAAGTGACAACAGGCTCATTATCTGAAGCAATACAACAAGTATCCCATTATGGCCCTGTTTTGTTTTGCCTCTTCTTAATTGATTTGGTGAAAAAATTTCCGTTTTCAAATTTTTGCGATGATGTCTCTTTAGAAATATTGACTCTTTGAATGATGCCGTTGTTCTACAAAAGGATCTGCAATAATTTTTTAATTGGTGTAATTTAAACAAGATGTCACTTAATTTTAATAAATGCCAAAATTACTTTTTCAAAGCAAAGAAAACTTATAAATTTTATTTACTCAATAAATAACCTTGTAATTAGCTAAAATAGAAGTTTTAAGTCTGGAAACTTAATGCGGACTTAAAATTCTAATTTGAGAGCCACATCAATCATGTAACAAATAGGGCAATAAAGGTGGTGTTGATTTGTCTATGTTTGCCTACTTTTAGAATGCCTTACTCCTGTCCTTATTAGATCAATTTTGAAGTATGGTTCAGTTGTTTGGTCAGGATATTATAATTTTTACATCGACGAGCTCGAAAAAATCCACAATAAATTTTGAGAATTGCTGCATTTAGAAATGGATATCACAGGGACAAATATAATTATCAGTCGGTGAGGGATAGTCTAAATTTGCCTACTAGAGTTAAGAAGAGTTCTACTAGATTTATGTTCTCTACTTAAATAAATGCTGCTATAGAATGTCCTTAGTTGTTGTCACTTTTAAAATTTTTTCCTTCTCAATTTCTTCTCAAAATATTGAGACTGTCTGAAACTTTTGGAATACCATTTCACCACACTAACTACAGCATGAATGAACTACACGACTGGACTTCTAGGACAAATATATCTCTTTGACTCTAAAATTGGGACTTTTAAGCAAAAGCTAAGACATATTTTGTAAATTATATTTTTTCTTCAAAGCCTTGTTGATCATTTGTGGCTGTGTTAAATGATTTACTTTGCTTACTATGATTTTGTTTTATATTGAGTGATATGATGTGTGATACTTTTTCCTATACTTGAATGTAAATGGATTCCGTTAATAAATAAATAAATAAATTAACTAATAAAGTTTATGAATTAAAATATATATAATGTCTTCTAATTTGGGGTTCAGATTTAACATTTTTATATCTTCAAGGTATTTTCTAGTAATGATGTCTAGTATCATTCGTGGATCTGAAGTCATTTCTTGTATGTTACAGAGACTTGAATTACATTTTTGTTACGGGCTTTAAGATACTTTTTTTTATTTGGTTTCAGAAACTTTATTTTTTTAGAAAACGTCTTTTTGTTTCATGATTTTGAGAGTATTATTTTATGCCTTTAACATAATTTCCATGTTTTTTAGGCACCTACAATATTTTGTCATGTTTTTAGGCTTCCAGAGTCTTTTTTATAATTCTTTGTCAGTCACTTGAAGCCAATTTAAATTTGTCCTCACATTTCTAATTCTCTACCAGATATATTTATAAGAGTTTTTTTTTTGAGAGATTTATTTTGTTGTTGTTTTTTTACTGTGCTTCGAATTTTAGTAGTTTTGTTTATTTTATCTATTTAATTATCGTCATTGTCTTTAATTAGTTTTACAGTATGCCCTAATTTCACATTGCTTTGTTAAAAGCATATGTGTGTTGTAACAATAAAGCATATTTTAACATTGACTTTATTCTAATACATTTTTGTAACCAACTTTTTTCAGGTAGTAAAATTAGTATCAGAAACATTTAATTACTTAAGGATAGATAGACAAAAGGCTAGGGTAAAACGAGCAATTATGGAACAATTTCCCAATGTGGGCTTACGGTTTAATAGGATAGGATTGCCACCAAAGGTAAGCAAACAATAAAAACCAACAATAACAAAACATTAATATATCACCTCCATATAGGTAGGATCATTCCAATTATTTGTCGATAACTTCAAAGACGCTCATTACTGGCTCTCAAAATTCGAAATGCAGCCTCTACCACCACCAATATCGAAGAAGTTTCAATTACAATTTGAACGATTAGTCGTGCTAGATTATATTATTAGGAATACAGATAGGGGGAATGATAATTGGTTAATAAGGTAACATTACCTAAGTTAAAAAAAAAGTGGCAGAAATTCAACTTTTCAAATACAGATATGACCAACCAACGATAGCCAACGGACACACGGTAAGCGCCCAAGTGGAGTTAAGCGACAGCACCGATTGGAGTTTAGTTAATATGCCGGAAATTAGGATAGCGGCCATTGACAACGGTTTGGCTTTCCCGTATAAACATCCGGATAGTTGGAGGGCATATCCTTACCATTGGGCGTGGTTGCCTCAAGCCAAAGTACCATTTGGTAAAGAGATTAAGGATTTAGTGCTGCCTTTGTTGGGCGATATGAATTTTGTACAGGTAAAAATAAATGCATAAAAGTATATTTATGAACTTTTACAGGTGTTTAACTAGTTATAACAAGTTTAAACTGAATTTCCAAATTAGTACTTTACAATTTTAAATAGTAGAGCAGGGTCGATCATTTTTGTAATTAAAAAAAAATAATATGAAACTATTTGGAAAAGGAGATAATATAACATATTAGAGAATATATCAGAAACTAAGGGAAAAATAATTTACGGGTGATCGGCGTCGGTAATTGGAGGGCAGTGAGTTTTAAGGGTAAAAAACGGTTTATCTCAACTAGGTCTCATAAAAAAAATTGGCAAAGTCGTAGGTAATAAAAAGATCAACCACTCTTGTCGAGGGGCTATGACTAGCAAAATTGGCTTCACCAAGTCTTCATCTAATGCTCATATCATGCTCCGTTCGTTTACATTGATATTCCGGATGTGATAAATCCGATCTCGGAGATGATAAAGATAAAAACGATCAACATGAGCGTTAGTCCTTTGCTGGGTGCCAGTTCCAGGTGGTCTAGTGTAACCTCCAGTTGGCTGTTTTGAATACTTGATGGACACATCTAATTTTATTAATTCTTGAAGTTTTCGGATTTTTTTTCCCGATTGATTTCTCTCGCTGTACAATAAAAAAATATTTTTGTTTACTTAAAACCTTACTAAAAAAAAAAAAATAACTAGAGTAAACTGAAAAAACTTTTGAAAATATCTGTAACATTGGTTCTTATATGAAATCGTGACTATTTTTCACACACAACTTAATTTAACACAGCTTTCTAATAATTAACTTATACACCTGTCTTCGGAAACCGATTGACTAATTAATTACGTTATAAAAATTAAAATTAAAAATCGTGTATAAATGCGGTGCCATTTGAGACGCGATGATAACGTTGGGGAACATAACGCTCACTTCTTCCATCTTGTATCAACGCAACCACTAACAGCAGGCATTTTCAGCTCAAATAAACATAGCAAAACCCGGTGAAACATTTTGGTGAACACAGTAAAACTTTGTTAAAAATCTGTCAAATTTATTTAAAACGATAAAAATCCGTGGCCAAGTATTATACAGTTTCGAATGGTAAAATTACGGAATTTTCATTTTAATATACTTTTTATTAAATCCAGCTTTTTTTGTTTAAATAAACAGATTATTCTTGCTAAAAACTACTTAAAATATGTTGTTTTAGAACAATACAACATCACAAAACATCATTAACAATATTGTGACATATAAAATTGTGATAACCAACATGGTTACCACATGTTAACTTTGTTATTATTTTTCAGGATTTATGTGATGATCTTTATCTTCTGTTTAAACAAGACAAGGGTTTCGATCGTAATCTGTACGAGCGACAAATGTCTGTGATGCGGGGCCAAATTTTAAATCTAACGCAAGCTCTCAAGGACGGCAAGTCCCCGGTGCAGTTAGTGCAAATGCCGGCGGTTGTTGTAGAAAAGTAAGTCCTTATTGCATGCATTTTAAGTTTTGATTCTGACGTAGAAGCTGCGGTCATCCAGCTCAATGAAATCCGAGTTAATGAACGGAATTTAAGTAAAAGTTTAAAAGTTTTGAACTATTTGCGAGTAATAACTCCAACCGACTAGAATTTTTAATACATCTGCTTTTTTAGATTTACCTAAATGTAGAGCAAGATCTTTGCAGTATTTACTAGAATAATATTTTTGATATCACTGATAAAGCAAACTTTCAGGAAAGTCACATTAACGTTTGTTTAGTAAACATGCGCCTTATAAAACCATAAAAGATAGTAAAACGCCAGCTATCGGGCTTACATATAATTTAAAGCTAATTTTTAAATAGCAAGATAAGCTCTTTCTAAATATAAGAAGCAGAAAAGTGTTGACAATTAGAGCAATGACAGGTAAATGCGTAATTTTGCATTGACGTCTGTGAGACGTGAGACATTGGCATACTTGGAGAGGAATAAACTCCCTAAGCTTTTTTGGCAAGGCTTGCGTTATCTAATAATAATAATAATAATAAATCATTTTATTGTTCCAATTAATTATAACAATTTTGCAAATACAAAACAAATATATAAATAAAACAAATGGCCTTTATAGTCAGCTTCTCTCCAAAAGGAGAGGCTGTTAAAGCCGTAGAAAAATTCTAAGCCGTACTTACATTTAGTTACCTAACCTAAGCCTAATAAAACCCAATACATTAACGAAATGACTCGGTCCATTAGCTTTAAGTCCATTAGTCCATTAGCAGTTAAGCGGTACAGAGATAGTACATGGTAAAACTATTAAGCTCTGGTCAGAAAAAAAAAATTGTATGTATATAATATCTTATTTTCTCTTAAATGTATATAAACGCCCATAAAAACTCATTCACTGAGAAGCTGCTGTCTGATCCTTCTTTTGAAACAGGATAATGATGTGTTAAATTGAGTAACTTGAAATTTATTTACGGTTGACGCTATGTTATAAGAGAATCCTCTTTTAAACAGTTCCTTATTATGCTTGGGGATCGTAAGGACGTATTTTCTACGTATATTCATATTATGAACATCAGTTCTGTAAACAATTTTCCTACTGAGATAGATAGGACACTGAAATTTAATGATGTTATAAAACAGACAAGCCGAGTGCAGTACACGCCTATTGAACATTGACAACCAGCTAAGTTCTTTAAGCTTGTGTGATACGTGTTGTCCACGTCTTATGCCACATATAAAACGTATGCATGAGTTTTGAACCTTTTGCACTCTGCGGGCTTGTGTTGTATCCAGAAAAGGACCATAACCACTATCCGCGAAGTTAAAGTGTGATAGTATGAGTGCGTCACATAGTTCAATTTTGGTTTTCTTTTCTAAGTAATGCCTATGAGGAAAAAGAAATTTAAGGGCACAGTAGGATTTTTTAATACAAGCTGTTATGTGTTCGGTAAATTTAAGTTTAGTGTCACAAATTAAACTCAGGTTTTTAGTGGAATTTTTAAAAGAAATATTAGCGTCTCCGATCCAACTGACTTAAGATATTTTCACCGATTTCAAGGGGTTCAACCTCAGCATGTGACCCGCAGACACCTCACAAAGCGCCCGAAGATCCGTATTTATTCTAAGGTTAGCCTCTGTCGCATTTTCTGGCTTAAGAGTATAAAATTTGAGTGTCGTCGGCATATAAATGATAATCACAATGGCGAATAGAATTAATAAAATTAGACGTGTAAATTGTAAAAAGAAGGGGGCCCAAGACACTTCCCTGTGGGACACCTGAGTCATTACCTCAGAGTACTTCCCATCAACTAATACCCTCTGCGTCCTGTTACTTAGAAAAGATTGAATCATAGATTCGGCATTAAACCGAAAACCAAAATACTCAACAAAACATCATGATTTAACAAGTCAAAAGCTCGTGAATAGTCTAGAAGTACCAGAACGCTCGCTTTGCTGTTATCCAATTCCCCATTAATACGGTCTGTAATCTCAGCCAACGCAGTTGTACAATTATGTCCACGTCGAAATCCTGACTGCTTTTCTGGCAAAATATTATTACTTGAAATAAAGACAGAAATTTGCATTGCCATAATTTTCTCTAAAATTTTGGACATAGCTGGTAGGATAGAAATAGATCTTAGCTGTCCTTAGTCATTGGGCTGATTTACTTTTGGAAAAGGAATAGCAATGGCCGACTTCCAAGCACTCGGAAATGTTGATAATCGTAAACAATAATTAATTAAATGTTTAATATAAGGAATGATAAAGGGGGAACACAATATTAAAATAGTAATGTTAATATCATCGCTTCCAGAAGACTTAGATTTCATCCCAAGCACAATATTGGAAATTGTATCCTCGGTTACCTCAGCGAAACAGAATTCCTGATTGACTATTTTATTATTCTTGTAAAATTCTAAAAGGTCTTTCTTAGGAGCAGAGTTTGAATTCGTTGTGCTAACAAAATGTGAATTGATCTCGTTAGTTTTTTTTAAATGAGTCGGAAGTGAATTTATTTTTCTATTCACAACATTAATTTTTTTTAATTCAGCCCACTTTTGTCTAGAGTTACAACTTTGGAATTTCATATTTAGGTATGCTTTTTTTTCTGCGCGATATGCTGTTATAAAAGTATTACGAAGCTGTTTGTAATATTCCCAATGTTAAGGCAAACGTGTAAGGCGAAATCGATTTAGTGCATCATTTCTTAGTCTTTTTAATAATTTAATATGATCAGTAAACCACGGACAGTATGGTTTAGAACCAACTTGTTTCATTATTTTAAGAGGTGCATGTTTATTAATTAAGGTAGTTAATTTAGTGGAAATAAAATTAACTTTTTCATCCACTGTATCCAAAATATAAATAGCATTCCACTCAATTGCTTCCAAGTCAGCTGAAATTGATTCATATTAATCCTTTTGAAATTTCTAAAAGTTACATTAATACTATCTGATGGAATCAGATCCTGATCAAGCAATGTACATGTTGTAAGATAATGATCAGAAATATTAATATCTTTCACCTCAACACTAATTCTAAGGTCACTATTAAAGCAAATTAGGTCAATTAAGCTCTCGCTTTTTTGAGTCAATCTAGTTGGTTCAGAGATATACTGAGAAAGATTAAATGTCTCCAAGATGTTATTTAAGGCCACAGTATTAGTAGAGTATTCATTTAAAAAATTAATATTAAAATCACCCAGGCACAATAGTTGTATAAAAGTGCAACAAAGCGTCTTCAAAGCAGGATAAAAATTCATTACAATTAGTATTAAGAGGCCTATAAATTACACCCAAGATAAGATGGGAGCTGTCATTAATAAGCGGGCTAATCCATAGGTGTTCAATGTATCCTAAACTCTCGCTTTTACAGACCGAAAAATTAAGGCCGTTTTTAATATAAATAGCTACTCCGCCTCCCGTGTGGGTCTATCAAGTCTCAACAATTGATATCCCTTAATATAAACTACATCATCAAGAACATTACCAGACAGCCAGCTCTCAGTAACACCAAATATATCATAACTATATTCGTATATATGACGCTTAATCCCATCAAAGCAACCAAGCAGCGACCTTACGTTTATATGACCAGCAAAATATATCAAAGGCAAATGCAGAGCTTCATTCTACCTTATGTGATGCTGATGCAATTAATGGCTACTTTTTTGTAGTGACGAAAAGGTTTTCTTTTCAAATATTTAATTTTTTTTTTATTAGCCAAGACACCATTAAGAAAATAATCATAAATATTCGATCAAATGCTTCCGGCAAATGCTATACTTTTGTCTGCCACAAATTGTTGATCATATTACAAATATTCATAATTCATGCTTGGAAATAGGCTACTTCCAAACGTTATGGCGTGAGTCAATTGTGTGCATCAAAGTTTATTACGGATAATTTTAACGGTATTAGAATGGATTTTTTATACACAGTTGTCTGTTCTCCTTAATAACATCTTGCCAACTCGACAATCTGGCATTAGGGAGAGGCACAGTACAGCCGTACTGCTTTATTAAACATTACTGAGAACATAATAAGAGCTCTTGATAAAACGTATTGCTCGATAAAAGTATGCCTTGGATTATTCTACGGCATTTCATGTCATTGATCACGATTTGTTGGTGGTCAAGTTAAAATGTTATGGCTGTAACGATCTAGATAATATATTCACTCACGTAATATTCAGATCGGAAACGCATAGTTTCTAGACTCTCTTAGGGATACATCCTGGGATCTTTGTTATTTCTATTGATTGCATCAGATCTGTCCCATGCTGTTGATAATTCCGAACTTAACAAGATGCTCAATTAATTAACTATGATTTGGAACTGGCTTACATTATATATAACAATCTAAGATCTATTTTTTAACATCTTAAAGAGTCTAATACTAATAGCAAGCAGTATAGTAGTAGATTTAAGATTTCAAGGACATGTAAGTTACTATCTTACAAATGTGTTTTTGGAGTATGTGCCTACTTTTCGCCAATAATTTTAAAACAAAAAAAAATACGATCATTGTTTTATCTATTTTGAATTAATGCTTTGTCATATATTATACTTGTATTTCTATGCAAAATTCATGTTGTCTTGTCATTTGTCTGTTATTTGAGGAAATTTGATCATACGTATTTACCGACTTCAGTGGCTAAAACTACAATTTTTATTTAAATTTCACTTTCTAACATTAATAAATTGTGTCTTCCTAAGTCAGAAACCAAAATATTTATTTGAAAAATATATATTTGATCTTCTTCTCCGATCACTTCTGACCATTTTTCCCTATCTTTGGGGGTGTGAATTAATTCTCCTGTGGTTCGTATTTCTATCCAATGTTTGATATACCAAACTCACGACATTCTCTTTGTGCCCCGTTCTTCCCACTATTTTTCCTTTTATTAATAGTTGAGAAAATGGTTTTTTTTTTTCGCGTAATACGTACATCTCTCACGTACGCTGTTTTCCTGCGTTTTATCGTGACCAGCAGTTCGCTTTCTCCCCCTCCCCAAAATTTACTCATTGGTTTCTCTTGCTCTCCATGGAACTTTCAAGATTCTTCGATAGATCCACATTTCAGCCAATTCATTATGCAATGTCCAGCTTTCCATACCTTATAAAAATACTATACATTATTTTTTATGAATCTTATTTAATTAATTTATTATACTATATATAAGACTTTGTTTTTGGTTGAACTGTTTGAATAAATGATTGATGTTGATTTTATACTCTTTGCAAATTGCAACAAATGTGGTTATTTATTGATGTTTTTTTGTCTTGTTTTGTTTCTTTTTCTTTCCTTAATAAATTTGTTTTTTTTTTAAAATATTTTTGAGTAAATTTTCATTGTTGTATATATTTTCTTATGGGTGAGTTTTGTGATTTGGTTTATATCAGGTTTGTTAATTTATTTTATGTATCAAGGTTAAAAGTTAGAGCAGCTCAAGCAGGTTCATTTATACCTAATAAAGTATTATTATTATTATTTTTATTGTTGCACATCAGACAGAAAATACAAAAAAAAATTAGTAACGAAGTACTACAAAAGGGCTACAAAGAAGTACAGACTGATTTAATCTTGTAAACTAAAAAAGGAACGTTTTTTTATATTGAAGCAATGTCTTCGAAACACTTCTGAACACTATAATAGGCATTTCACAGCAAATTTTTTACCCTGCACCTAAAGAGAGACCTATCACTTTTAAACAGTTGGTGCCAATAAAAAATAACATAGGCGTGGATTTGGAAAGAGCTTGATATACGCAAATTATATGTTTACCTTGGATTATAGCTATTCAAGTTTCAGATTAGATTGTTCCTGATGCAAAGTTAATATTTTATTAGCAAGAAATAGATGCCGATATGTATCTCTGGGGTTAGCTTTATTCGTGTATTGTATGGCCCTGTTTTGTATAACATAAGAAATCCAAAAATATATGCAATAAATAGGATTCTATTAATGCAAAATACTTTTATTCAGTGTATTTCTAGTTTGGGTAAAATTATTTTTAAGATTAGATTGGAGGATAACCCTGTACAAGAGGCACTTGTAAAGATCATTATACTAGTTTTTGTGATATTTAGATATAGCTTGTTTGTGTCACCATTCCATTACCAAAGATTAACGTTATTAACAATGCCTTCCAGAACACATTGATTTCTGCAATTCCACAAAATAAAATTAATTTATTATTATATTAATAATTAATTAGCAGACAAGGTCTCTCTCAACACAAGAAACAACTCTTTCTGCGATAGATGCTTATTAGGTAGTGGTAAAACCAAGGACTTTTTATTTAATTTCTTTTAAACATGATTGATGAAAGCATTAAAAATATTCATTAAGTGTTCCCTAAAAGCATCGACCACCAACAACTTAAACTTTAGCTTATAAAGACATTCACTTAATATACTAGGTGTGGTTTCACACACAAGATTTTTAAGTAAAAATCTGTATTAACAAAATTTCTAGGCGTTACTTTCGATGCTAAATTAACATGGAAAGAACATGTATGTCACCTATCAGGCAAACTAAGTAGAATACTTTTCATGATAAGATCCTTAAGGGCTAATACCTCCTTGTCCACTATTTTGTCTGCCTTCCATGGTTACTTTTCTGCAAATATGTGCTAGGCAATTCTGAACTGGAGCCATGCACAGGAAATCTTTATGCTTCAATGGAGATGTATCAGGACCATGATTGGTCTGAGGTATAGAGATTGAGTTGTGCTTTAGAGACCTTAATATATTTACATTTTGTTGCGCCTACATCTAACACTGTTTAATTTACATTGTTAATAACATCTCCTAGTTAAGAACTTAATCAGCTATACGGCATTACAGCGGGCATAGTAGGAACATTATCACATATTTTCGCAGGCTCTCTAGACTACTATTATGTCCAATTCTTTAATGTTATTCCACTCCATACAAGAAATCTTAAAGCAAAAATATTTTTTAGGAAAATTATATTTGGTAAATGATTCTTTTTATTTTTATTCTTTTGACGCGTACTTGGAAAGTAGTTTTAATTTTCTTTGACTGATATTTTTGAATATTTGCGTTGAACTACATTTTATGTATTAACTATAGCCAAATATACATTTTTATATTTTTGAGTCATACTTTGTTATCTACATTTATCTGTTGATTATGTATGAAAGGTTATTTACTTTAGTTAGATTTTAAAATGTAATAATTAAATTTGCTTCTTTTTCATATTTATTTCTATCCACACACATCATTTTGACTGGTACAAACACATACTGTGTAATATATTAATAAATATTTGATTTGATTCATCTCATCTGGTTTATTTAAATTGGGAGGCAAACTAAGATAATTCATTTTACCTATAACATTGAACAATTTATTTATTTAATAAATATTCCAAAGGTATTTTGATAAAGTCTACTGTAATAATAATTTTTAGCCTGTTCAGATCATTCTACGATTTTTTGTTTACAAAAATAGACTACAAAACGAAGTTTTACTGGTTTGTTCCTACTGGCTTTTTATCCTGTAATTTGTGGTGTTTTTTGTGTGCATAGTCTTTTTTCATTATTTTAAATAAATTAATGTTGAGTGTACTTTTTTCACTATATATATAAATTTATATTTCTTTTACTTATCAAGAAGACTCACATTTCCCTTTTTGACACTACAGATAATGTTTGTAGAGTACATAATGTAAATAACCAAAATTTAGATTTCGTTCGTGATGATCGGAGCTTTACTTTATGTATATCTCAAAATTGGGTTCATGTATCATTATAACCAAGGCAGAGCATGTATATACTTAAATTGTTTTGCTAATAAGTAGTTTTATCATCAATTGCATGAAGAGCCATTTTCTTAAAAAAAAACCTTAAACTAACACACACTGGTGGAGAGTTAATATGGCTTAACATTTTTGTGTTGTCTCTACTTACCCTTGTGTCAGGAGAGAATCTTTTTATAGGTCCCAAGGACACCACCATCGGTTCTTCAACTTTACCCAGCGATTTCAGGATAAGAGCCCATTCTTTTCATGGTGTTAACATTGGCGTTTTCTATTTTTGTATAAAGGTAATAATTTAATTTTGGTTTATGTTTTTAAACTAATGAGCGTGTTTTTAGGTTGGTTTGCACTGTAGAAAGAATAACTCGTTTTATGCAACATTTACGATTGAAGTCAAGTTTTAGATTATTCCAATATGGATCTTCTAATTTTCTTTAAAAAACTTTATTTAAATCCCCAGCAGGACGTCTTTTATATATCTTATAAATTATGTGAATGTTTTTTACCAGTACCATAATTTTATAATTTCTATATTATCTACTTTTCATTTTTAATCATTAAATTAATGCTATAGATTTTATATGATAAATAATATAATGTATATATTGTGATTTAAAATTATTAATAGGATTAAAGAATTTACAGAAGCATATAGTGATAGTTAATGTCAATGACATTTCATGATTTAACGCGTAAAAAATTATTATTTTTTTTATTATACTGGGAGTTAAAAAGTGTGTAGACAAACTTAAACCAAAGAAACTTTGGATGCTAAAACACAAAGTTCATAAAAGCATATTATGATCAAAACGTCTTAATTTTTTGGACTGATTATAGGGTGTTCTTTTATATCATTTTAAATATTATTAAGAAATTTGGTACCACACATTGTAAAATATTTTAACCAGTGATCTTTGTGCAGCATTAGTTTTAAAAATTCAAGTTAATATATTTTGTGCACACGACTATTTAAGTTAGGTAATATAAATTCTATTACAATAGGCACTATTTGAAAAATTTTCTGTGCCACTGTCTCCCATCAATTTTGCTCCTGAAGAGTACTTTTCTTTAAAAATGTATTAAAATTCTATATTATATAGTCTAATGTGTCTCCTTGCATTTAGATTGAGTTTAAAATGATCTTTTAATATACATATTATATTTTAATCTTGTTTCCCCTGAATCCTATTTCAAACAATAAATAAAACTTGCCAAATGTAATAAAACAGTAACATTACTGTAACGGTAACTTTTCTATGTAGCTAAATCATATTGTCAGCCATTATCAACAACTCTATTTTTTATATAATCCAAGGTTATAGTAAACAACTGATTATTAACCAATATTTATTTAATCAAACTGTATATATTATGAAATAAAAACTACTACAATTACATTTATTGTTTTTTTCTTTATACACTGCTAGTTTCTTCACAAGAGGTTTTTAGAGTTGAGACTCGGGGATCATCATGACGATACACTGTGTAAAATGGTTTGTAAGGCCTATTATCACCATCTTTCTTGATGTATAGTATATTTGCCGTTATCGTTAACCCTAAGCCTAAAAAAGAAACGTGTTTACGACATTGCATCTATCTAAATACTTGAGTGGAACTGACTTTATTCAGGAGGAGAAATAAAACAGTATTATTTAGTAAAATCCTCTTAAACTTCTTAAACTTGTGGTTTGTTAGAGTTCAATCAGCCTTTAGGATGGATTTCCTGCCATCATTGTCAAAGGTAGTAAAAGGTAAGAATGGTATTATTTAGGTCAAAAACAATATTTGAAACCAGAGCAGTTCAGATTTCATTCTAGGTTGATAAAAACTTTACATCAATCTTTATATTGCGTAATGATGATGATAATATAATGAAGCTTTTAATTTCAAATTCAAAAGTGCTTTATTAGTCGAAAAATGAAAAATTTTGTTAACAAAGCGAGATTGGAATACAAGTGAACAGAAACCATTAAATACAAAAACTAAATAAAACAAAAATAATAATAAAAAATACAAACATTGATATTAGACATAATCTTACATTAACAGACAAATATCACAATAAAAGCAAAATAAAGACAAATATAAAGTACATCCTGGTAGAATGTTTCCATAGTATAAGAAGTCTTAACCAATAGTAAAATCTTAAGTGTCGAAAGGTCTTTAAGAAATTCAGTATTTCCAGATTTTTTGGTAAATGGTTAAATACTTTCTGTTTTAATACCAACTGACTTTTTTACCAGTGCAAAGTAGAGGCAGATTTTGTCATTTGCTGTGATGAATGACAGGACCATAAGTGCAAAACTTTACTCTTTGAATTTTTTAATCATCTAAGGTAATAAATATCATTCAAAACAATATTACAGTGTTCAGGGTTAATTCTCCTCAAGAGAACTTCTTGGATTTTGCTAGAATTACCAAAATATATAATATATTAATAAATTTGTTAGACCACCCAGGAAGAGCCCAATTGAAAACCTTGGCAATTGAAATCTATTAATAGTGTAATGAAGCTAACCTTTAGTAACAATATAATAATAACAATACAATGATAAATGATGATGACCTTATATTATAGCCTTTTATTTATTTGCATTTAAAATTTGTACATATTTCAAATACATTTTAAGTTATTATTTAACCATACCTAGGTGTGCATATTTCAAGTATCCCTATTTTTACTATTATAATAATTTTACAAATCATGCACACATTTATAACAATTTTTCCAATCAGGTTATTTTTTGTTTTAACTTAAAATAATGAATCTCAAGGTTTTTGTAGAACAACTTTTACTATGCACTTTCTGTTTTTTTTTTTAATGATTTAACACTACACTACAATGAATATTGTAGGCACCACCCCAGACTATTAAATAGGAGACTAACAGTTTCACCAGGGTTTTAGAGAAGGGTTACAAGCAGTTTGTGGCCTAGAAAATATTGGAGTAAATAGAATTTGTGGATCAAAATCTAATTTTTTTAGATATATAACTACTCTGTTAGTCCCATTTCAGGTTTGATTAATAATTATACCAAGATAGTTTGTCTGACTGACTTCTTTGATATATATGTACAGGGTGTCCCAGAAAAGAGTGTCCTTTAAATTTATTGGACTTTTTTCTCTCTTGTTTTTTAAAGCAATTTATTTTTATTTTTGAGCGCATGATTTTGATTGGTGGATTTAGTCGTTTTCATGTTAGTTAGGCCCAAGTTTTAACTAAATATTTAAATAAAAAATCAGGCATTATTTACCATGATTATAGAAAATTAGCTAAGGAGGTGAAAATAGTGAAAAATCACAACAAAGTCATAACTCCTAAACAAAACAAAAAAGATATGGTGTGATTTGGATTCCCCGAGGAGTGCTCTATCTCTGCTCCACCCCTTGACACTCTTTTCTGGGACACGCTGTATATTAAAGGAATCTATTTTTATTTTATTGAAATTTGGTCTATTTATTGATTTGATTGAAGTTGCTAACACAACTCTGAAATAGTTAGACCTTAGTCATCCCTGTTTTTAATCCAGACTTGGCTTCACCCATGTATTCCTTTAGATCATATATCTATAGTATTATTTATACTAAGATCACAAAGAGTGTTTGTGTAGATACTGAAAAACAAGGACCCAATCACAGAATAAACGATCTCACATAAGCGAAGGCTAGCCCTTTCTACCGTACCGGTTTTTCGTTCAGGCTCCTCCCATTTACCCCCAATCTAACGGGTACAACTGTCGTCGCCCACGTGGGGTATCGGGTCATAATTAGTGTATTAGTACGAGCGTTAGCGTGTATATTTGCGATATTTTATAATTTGCCGTTTTTTATTTTATTTTTGTTAAGTAGGTATTACACATTACCTTGTTTTGGAGTTTAACTCTGTGCTCTGTGACTTTTTGTTTTTTCTTTCATTTGTGTTCTGCTAAAAAGTTAAAAAAAAAAACATTAAAATGCCAACTTTTTGTGCGTATAGGGGTTGTTTTGCCAAAAGCGTCGCTGGAAAAAGTTTATTTTCGTTTCCTAGGGATATTAGAAGGTGAGCAATAACAATAATAAAAGAAAGTAGGTATAGAAAAGTGACATTATTATGTATTATTCATTATTAATTATGGTTGTTTAAAACCTTTAAAAAGTTCAGAATATTTCCTAATTAATTTGTCGTGTCATGCAAATAAATACAGAATAAACATTATTTAATTTAATAAACATATATGTATATACCTAAACCATATGTATCTATGTGTGTGTACATAAGTGCAGGTACATAGCATTGTACATAGATAAAAATATTAAGGTTGATTTAGGTATACAGTATTTTTATGAGACAAAGAATAATGACTTTAATTTTAATTATCTGTCTTTTTATGGACTGGTTTACCCATGCAAGTGCATAATATAGAAGTAGTAAAACCCTTAAAAGTCTTATATTTTGTTCCAGACTATCATAATGGACGGCGACTATACTACGTATAATACCTTTATAAAATATGGACGTATGTGTAGTACCTACATATGTATACATATAATAATACATACATATATCTTTTTATATATAAATATATAAAAGCCGATGACACCTACTCTTAAATGTGTTGTGTTTAAAATATACGAGAAAACATACCTGCGTATAAACCTTCCAGCTAAAATTTAATTTAAAAATACCTACCTATGTACATATGTATATGTATATTGTTAAAATATTAACATCACACAAATAGCAGACTTTTTCTCAGCTAGTGCCTTACTAAAGGCGAATATTATTTACCATTATCATAAAACAACTAAGACAAAAATTCCATTCCAAAACAAATTAAAAGTATACTAACCTACACCTCTATCGTGTATCAAAACTGTCAAATAACAATTTTTATAAAAATAATAACTATTATAATTATTCTAAAAGGCAAGGACCAATATAGGCCTTAACAAAAAAAAATGCTATTTGAAATGTAACTAAATTTTGTAGTTTGCTCCCGTATTATATGAATATAACCATTTTGGTTTTAAAAATAAAAGCACTTCGTTCAGTGTATGCGTTTACTACAACTTTACGAGATATCTCAGTGTATTTGCGCCGGGTGCATCTGTCAGTTGGGCTTATAAAAAACTGGTTCACGGATATCAAAGGAGCCGACGCAAGCCTTCGCTTCTGTGAGATCGTTTATTCTGTGGACCCAATGTCCCTTGTAGGACTCCTGTTACAACTTCCTGTGGCTTACTTAAAATATTACCAATTTTTACTCAAGAAGTCTGTCATTGAGACATTTCTCAAGACACTTATGGACCTATAGTTTGTTATATCTTTTTTGTTCCCTGTATTTTTACATATATGTGTTACTATAGATGTCTTAAAGTGGAACAATATCTGTTTTAAAAATTCTTTGTATAATGTGGCAGAGAGGTAAGTAAATAAATATGTAGAGTTTTAATGACTAATTGAGATGATTGAATGTGCCTCCAGAGAACAGCTATTGCTTAGAAAACTTATATGTTTGATAATGTCATTTGTTTCAAAGGGACTTAAAAACTTAGTTGAAGAGTTAATTTTTATTTGTTTATTCGGTTATTTAATTTTTCTTGCCATTTTTTGGTCTATATTTATGAACAACTTATTACTAAAATTTGCAATTTCTTTTCTGCCTTTGGCAATTTGATACTATTGTTAATTATTTGTAACTGTTCATTACTACTTTTATGTTTTATGTTCATAGCATCTGATACTACATTATATATTTTCCTAATATTTTTACTATTTTCTGCTATTAAATTTCTATAGTGATTATTGTTAATTATTTTCCTAAGGTTATTCTTGTAATTTTTATATTGTGTAATAGTTTCTGCTGTAGAGTTATTTTTTAAGTTTTTTTTTAGTTTATCTCTTAGAACATTGAATGCCGCCATGTGTATTCAATATTCTAAGGTTTATCCCTATTTCTTATTGATGTAAAATAGAATTAGTAATCCATGGTTTTAATTTTTTATACTACTTCTTTGTAGTTAAAATTGTGGTTTCTGCTCTTGATACCAAGTTATTTATTTCCTCAACCAGGTAGTTTGTTGCATCCTGGGGATTATTGTAGATTAGGGTATGGTTCCAATCAGTCTCTCATAAGTTAATTTTTTAAAGATTATTGAATCTGGTTTTTCCTCAAAGTTTTCATCTGTTTTGAACTGTTCTTTTGAGAAACTTAATATATAATACTATATAATATATAATATTATATACTATATAATATTATACCAGCATAGTGATCTGTAATGTTGACATTCAATACAAAGCTTGAAAATATGTTGTTTTGTAATTTTTGTGTCTCCTTAAGGAATATGTGGTCAAGATAAGAACCAGAATCTGGTTGGGTAACATCTTTGTACATAAGAGATAAATATATTGCATTCATTATTTTTAATAAAACAAATTTAGGCTAAAACTTTTAAACCTTTCAATTTGATGACATTCGCTGATACTGCAGTCACAAATCAATCAATCCTACCCCGGAATTATGCAATCTTATGTGCTACAGTTTCAAAATATTTAAAATATAATTTATTGCTGTATTTATAATTAAAACTTACCAACAATGGCAAAAGCGGCACTTCCAACTATTTCAGGGACATCATTCCAAAGCCTCTTGAATAGTCCTACTTTCTTAGTTACGTTGGCTGCCATTTTTTTGAGGATAAGGGACCAAAATTTCTTGATATAGAGATAAGTATAAGGCTCAAAAGAAGCTTTTTTAAATAAAATCAGAAGAGCCCCAAATAACTAAACAAGTCAAATCTTTGATAACATAACATAACCTAAAATGTTACACAACAGTATTGACATATTAGAATGTCAGTGCAACAGTGGGAAAGTTAGGGTTCCGCAAAACCTACCAGCAATGTTGCCACATCTAATGTAGAATCACATTGTGACAATGTACTTGATACATACCTGTTCGTGTCAAATAATCTTGACACCTGTCAACTTCATTATATAAACAAACAAGAGTCAAAAACAAATATAAAATTTTAATATAATTCGGACAAAGTATTTTCTTTACAAACAAACTGGAAATTTGATTGTTCACCCTTTTGTCTAAATCTTATTTTTATATGGCGGCGCCTCCAGTAAAAATTTATCCAACCATAGAAGAATGCCAAATCAAGAACAAGGTAACCTGTCCCATCACCCCTTGTGATCAAGTATTTCATTGTGAATCAAATTTGAAAATGCATTTATCAAAAACGCATCAATGTGGCGTTATCACGAAATCCTCGATTGAAAAGTGGTTTTTTTTGCCCCATTAACGGGTGTGTTTGGAGCCAGGCCAAGCATTTCCTAAATATGAAATGTCTAAGGCAGCATTACCTAAAAGTCCACACAGAAAAGACCTTTAAATGTATTTCTTGTTTGAAATGTTTTCCCTCCAGGAGCATTTTAATTGACCATCAAAAGTTTTGCCAAACACATTTCCAGTGCCTGGAGTGCAATGCCTCATACAGTTGTTATTTCACCTTAAAGACACATTCCAGACGGAAGAAGCATAGGATACTAAAAAAACAAGATTATAAACCTTTGAATCTCACTAAGGATATGACCTTTCAGGGGATTGACACTGTGGAAAAGAAGTCTCAAAGCATAATTCAAATTTTAAGTGAGAGCAGTCAAACAGAATTTAGACCTATCCGAATCACCCAACACACTCAAACTGGTTGCAGAAATATTGTAATCACTTCGGAGACACAAACTGAAAGACCTATTTTAACAAATGTTGATGACAATTTAAGAAATGTGACAACACAAACTGACTTAGTTGAGTCAAAGGAAACTTCATGCAACACTTCATTTGATATAAGGGAATTTGAGGCTACATTTAGGGAACACATTGAAAAAAGCTCATTTGGAACACAGACTCAACATTTAAAAAATGATATATTTGTGGCAAATCATGGTTCTATAACCACAGATACTTCAGATTTGTTATCTGATTCTCTCAGCAACTTTGATACAAACTTTTTCAATTGCAACACAGAAACTCAAACTGATTTGATTTTTGACAATGAAATGCTAATGTCTGATTATTATTCTAACATGCACACGCAGACATGTGATGAGATCCTTCAGGATTTAAATGGTTTTAATGACATTCAGACCCAAACTGGTTTGCAGGACAGTTTCAGATCTGTGGAAAGTCAGACATTGATGTCTACTTCAGATAAACTTTGCCCAAATATCTTGAAAGATATTGTACATTCTGAGACACAGACTGATGTGGAATTTAGACAGATGCTTGAAATAATAAACTCTTGACTGTAATGAAAATTTTTTTGTTATTTATTTTTATTTTTGGTTATTTGTTATTTATTTGAGTCATTTTAATGTACATAATAATAAATATTATCATTTAATAAAAATATTTTATTATTAGGTTTGTTTAGGCTGAAATATAAAACATCCTGCAAAACTGCAGTCTACACACTGCAAAATTTAATAAACTAATCAAAGAAAAGAACATTTCTGATAATATTGTGTATTTGGCTTAGATATGCATATAAAGTTTAAAAAACATCAAATTACAAAACCTAATGCAACATTAGTTTCGGAAGAAGCTTGTTTTAAGTAAGCATATTTTATAATGTAGTTGTAGATTTTGTAAAAAAATTATTTGGGATAAATGTATATCACAATAAAATAAAATCAATACTTATGATAATAAAAACGACGTACCTAATTTTAAAAACTGTTGCATACGATACATGAAAAAAACACTTGATTTTAATGCTGTTTATTAACATATAAAATAAAAATAGCTTGTGACATCCTTAGGTTGAATCTTACTGTGATGATGTTAAGAATAAAGATAAAAGTGAAAATTCTACAGGTCCAGTTCTTTTTACTCTTAAGGGTATTGATCTACACAAAAATACACATTTTTATAAAGTGGAAAGGCAGTCGCTTTGTATATACATTTCTCCAGTTACATTCTCAAAAAAATTGCAAAGGCGAAGAACGGTGTATTGATTGTTCAGAATTAAAGGATCGAGATGAAGAGGACCATAAATCCTGTTTGACTCGATTTGATTTTTGTAAAAATGACCATAATTCCACTGACCAGAATATAAAGAACTCTTGGCACTTGAATATTTAACTTTTTTCGACGCAAGTAAAATAGTAAAGAAGTATATTCCCCAGGAAGAATTTGTTTGCCGACATAGTGACTTTCCTAACATAAAAAAAAATAAATCCTCAAGTCAAACTCAAATTTCAGAAAATCCGATTTAACCTAGTAAAAGACGTTTTTAAGTCTGACACTTCTATTAAAAGATCCTATCAACAAGCATTATATGAAAATGCTAACAAAACATAATTATTCACAAAGGATATAAATGATCAAAAAGCTCACAATAGAAATTACTGCAACCTAATTCAAGACCCCAAAAGGACAGTAATTCACAAAATTTTCTCCAATTTATACAGCAAAATAAAGCCTACAATAGTTCACAATTGCCTATAGTGATAGTGCCATGAAAATATTTAATACACAGAAAACTACCTTTCATTCCGATGAGATTAACAACATTACAAGTGCATTTCACAATACGTCTAAAAGAAAGAAAGATACTCTAAGACATTTTATTTAATGACACTTTCGCCTTATATGACGCTTTATTCGCCAGATAGATTTAAATTATTTTAAAATCGTCCAATTGAATATTAAAAGCATCTCATAAGGTCAATTTATTAAATTTAGTTTGGAGAGAAGATCCATATATTATTTAGTAATGAAACTTGGTTAAAGGCAAATTAATTCTTTAACTTAAACGGCTATATGGTGGTTCTGAAGATGTGATGATGTGTCAAAGGAAATATACAATATATTAATATTTATTGCAACTCTGATAATAACTTGAGCATTGACATTTTAAACGAACTTATATTCTTATATCGTTATCCAATAATTAAACCCAACAAATCGCTGACTTTTTTTTAACAATGATTTAATTATTATGAATGATGGGTCTTTAATTTTGCTTCAATTGGATAATGTTTCTAGTGCCGTAGATCTGTCGATTGTGAGTGGAGCCCTGTATGTAAAAGGCCTCGTGGTTTACAATTCAGGACTGTGGTAATAGCGACCATTTTCCTATATATGTCTTTCAGCTACTCACATTTATAGCAATAAATTGCATAACAGTTTTATTAGTTCATATGAATTTAAAAAGGCCGACTGGGGGGAAGCTTATCACGATAAGATTTTGATTCACATATTTGGTTGTTATAATTTAAATTATGATGGACTATTCAATACTGTAAGCTCTGTTCAAAAAAGTAGTCCATTTTTCTCAAAGAGACCTCTTAATAATAAAAATTCAGAGATTGGAGGGACACAAAGTTAATGGTCTCAGATAATTATTTGAGACCATTGACTTTGTGTCCCTCCAATCTCTGAATTTTTCTAAGCTCTGTCGCTAAGCAGGTTCTTCCTTTAAACTAGTCGGGGAAAATTGTAAAAAAGGGAAAACCCTGGTGGGATAGTGAGTGCCCTTTTGGGATAATAGCTATTGAAAAATTCAATGAACATCCCACAATTGAAAACTTTATTTTAGCAAAAAAAATATAGCAACTACTAGAAAAAAATTAAGAAAAAGAAATATAAAATTTTGTGAATCCCTAAATCGAAAATCAAACGTGAACTTGTCTGGTAAAAAATTAACAACTTTAATAATAACTCAAAACAACAGCTTTAATCAGACAATATCTAATTATCGAAAATTTTCAATTATAAGAGATCCATCATTAATATTGACTCAATTTTTTTTACTTTGTCCCTGAATGAAAATATCTCTGTGTTTAGTATGAATGACCTAAATAAATGCATTAAGTACGAAAAAAATCTTCTCCAGGTATGGATGGACTTAAATCTTTACCAACTATTATTTACCTAAGCTAAAGTAATTCTACTAAACATATATTATAGTAGAATCGATCTTGATTGGGAAATATTGTGAGTTTGTTGAAGGCCAATAGAAATCCGTCGTTGTCAGAAAATTACAAACCCATTTTTTATTAAAAATCGATTAAATTGGCAAGTGGAAAATTAACTTAGATTTTCTAATAATCAGCTAGGATTTCGAAAACGCAGAGGTATCTATGATAACATTGCCTTCTTAACTTCGATAATTTTTGAGGCACAATCGATTATTGCGGTCTTCGATATTAAGTCAGACATAATATGATAAAGTGGACATTTCCAGATTATATAATAAACTACTAGAGTCAGGGATATCTAGGCTATAACTAAAAAAATAGACTGTTATTTAGTAGGGGTAATGACGGATCTTTTCTGGGTACTTGGGCTACACAAGGACTCCCACAGGATTCACCTTTAAGTACAATGCTGTTTAATTTACATATTATTGGTGCCATTTTTCGATTCGATCTGGGGGATGTAATTCTCATGGGATACGTGGATGATCTAGTACTTTTTATTAAAGGAAGCTCTGTACGATTGTGCACAAGATTAACTTTTCGCGCTAGAAAAGATAAATGGTTTCTCTCAATTGATTTGGAGTCAATAATCTATCTCTTTTAATTAATAAATGTTAGATTACAGAAAAAATGTCTCTCAATGTTCTTCGGGCTTTATGTAGAATTTGGTGGGAAGCTGATCCAAACACTTGATTAACAGCATTTTTCGCGTTAGTTAGGTCTCAATTGAGTTTTGGTTCTTTGGTTCAATCTAAATCCTTGTAGACCTAAAGCACTTTAGAAGTTGGATGTCGTGTTTTTTGAGGATTAGCGCCTTTGTTTAAGTTGTATCAGGTCTGCACTACTAGCGGAAGCAGCGGTTGTTGACTTGGAATATAAAAAAAAAAACTTCTGGCCCTTAAAATGATTTTTAAACTTTTAATGATTACCAATCATCCTATCACCCTGTTATTGAACAATATACATATGAAAATTATACATAGGACAGAATTCTGGTATGACGGACGTACCCCATAATCAGTATTCGCATATCAACAATTTCGCCCTCCCTTAGTCGCTCTATAGGGGTTTCACTTTTCCGTGTTATGAATTTCCATTTAATACATTAAACGATCCTCATAAAACTTAATCTAGAGAAAGGAGAAACGATGACAAAACGAAGGTTTATAGGAGAAACCAAAGCCTTTGGAAATTAATTTATTTTTGTTTTTTCTGATACTTCCAAAAAAGGTAACAGGGTGGGTCTATAGAATCTATTCTATCCCAGAGCTTCATTCTAAAAATTTTCATCAAGACTGCCTCACTGTCTACAAGTATCTACAAAGCACAAGTAATCGCAGTCAACAACGCTCTTAAAACTGTAATTAATAAAAATATACATAACAAAATATACATAATGCTTAGTGGTAACCTTTTTTCGGCCAATACAGAATATTGCAGTCTAACTGCCAGGGATCTTTATATAGGGTCTACCAATAAGAATGATATAAGTTTAAATTGCTAAAAAATAAAAACGAATTGGTTAATTTCTATGATTGATGTTTCATGTTGTAGTTTTTTATTATGTAACATTATGTTTTAAACAAAATATCATTAAGATGTCCACCTCGGCTACGGCGGCAGACGTTTAGACCATGAACCCAATTTTCAATCACTTTTTCTAACAAGTTGGGCTGAATTTCGCGAATAACCCCAGTTATGTTAACTTTCAACTCATTGATGGTTTGAGGATTGTTAGAATACACCTTCGACTTCACATATCCCCAAAGAAAAAAGTCCAGGGGAATAAGATCACAGGCCCTTGGTGGCCAGTTGATATTGCCATGTCGCGAAATTATTCGATCTTCAAAACGCTCTCTTAATAAATTAATTGTGGCTCGGGCGGTGTGTGATGTTGCTCCGTCCTGTTGAAACCAATTCTGTTCGAAGTCTCCACCATCAATTGCAGGCCAAAGAAAGTTTGCTATCATATCGCGGTAGCGCTCTCCGTTGACTGTCACAGTACGCCCCTCTGCATCCTCAAAAAAGTATGGACCGATAATTCCACCGACATGCAAACCACACCACACAGTCACTTTTAACGGATGTAATGGCACCTGTACTAATTTCTGGGGATTGTTCTGACACCAGAAGCGGCAATTTTGCGTATTGACAACGCCACTAAGACAAAAATGGGCTTCATCTAAAAAGATGATTTGTTTCCCAAAATCGGCATTTTGTTTCAACTGCAACAGGGCCCAGTCGGTAAACGTTCTTCGCAAACCATGGTCAGCAGGCTTCAATTCTTGAGTTAAAACCATCTTATATGGATGTAGGCCTAAGTCTTTCTTCAAAATGCGCTACAGAGACATTGGTGAAATGCCTAATTGCTGAGAACGGCGCAAAACAGACACATTGTTATTCGCGTCAACACTTTCTATTGCAGCGGCGATATTTTCAGCGGTCCTTGCACTTTTTTGTCGCGTTGGTGACTTATTATCCAGAAGAGTGTACTCCCGTTCAAACTTATTAATTGTGCGCCTTATTGCAAGCTCAGAAGGCCGTCCACGATGGCCAAAATCTTCTCTAAGAGCACGATAACAGGCTCTAACCCATTGCGCATTTTCGTAATACCTTTTCACGACAGCTATACGTTGCTCTTGACTTAAACGATTCATGATAAAATGTCAAAGTATACTTAACACAACTGACACTTGATCCGCGTTTTGACACATACCATTTTGCGTACATGGCCCACTAAACTTTTATCACTTCTATTGGTAGACCCATTAGGTATGGTTAAAAGTTCCGAAAAAAATACTTATAGACATACATGATATTTTCAATGTTTTAAAAGAAACCTGTGTAAGAAAGTTTAAAGAAGCATGGGGGTTGGTAACGACTTAGAAAAAGCATATGCTAAAATACAATCAAACTTTCATAACAAGAAATGGGTTTTTAATTTAAATTATAAAGATAGAAGGTTGTACATTACCACAATTATTAGAATTCTCCCATTGTCATTGTCTAACTAATTCTCATAATATACAGAATTAAAGTAAAAGGAAATCCCTTATGTAATTATGTAGCTATAGATAACTTAAATCGCATATTTTTTTTCAAATGCACTATATGAAAAATCATTTTTATTATTGTTAAGTTTGTTGATAATTGATACAAAACATCCTTTTTCCAGTCGAAACACTGCAAAACTTGATATGCACTGTAATCAAACACAAGAACATTTCTAATAAATATTGTATATTTAGCTTAGATATGCACATAAACTTTTTTGAAATTTTTTAAAAAACATCAAATTACAAAACCTAATGCAACATTATTAGTTTCAGAAGAGGCTTGCTTTGAGTAAGCATACTTTATAAATATTATGTAATAGTAGTCTTTGTGAAAAATGTATGTGGGATGTTTATTATAATCATATATCACAATAAAATTAAATCAATACTTATGCTAATAAAAACGACGTACCTAATTTTAAAAATTCTTCGAATAATTTTGTAAATATATATTTTTTTTAATGTGGCTAATTTTATGTCACAAGTTTTTCAAAGAATAGTGTATTAATAAGGAAAAAGTTGCACAGCATATACGAAAAAAAATTGTTTGAATCACTTGATTTGAAGTAATTTAAACACAACATTTTATCAAATTTAAGTATAAAAATGCCTTAAACAGAATAAAAATCAATCTCACTTTTATACTTTCTTGGTCTGGCAAAAGGGGAAAACCACAAAATAGAAAAACGACCAAAAACAGCCTGGATACTCTTCCAGCGGGATTTTTTAACCCATGTTGCCTCTTCTTTTTTTAGCTGCTCAATTCCTGTCTCATCATTCCAGATAGCTTGAACTTGGGTACCTAGTAGATAAATCATTAACAAAAATTATTTAAGGAGAAAGATAACTTACCAAGCATGACTGCAGTAAATATTGCAAACAGTAAGGCCTCAAACATTAAAAATAACAACAGAACAATGGTTACAGGGGGCGAATGGCTGGTACATTCTTTCCACTCATGGCGGACACACATCAAAAACTGATTAATGGCTAAGAATAGAGAATGAAGTGATATGACACATATATAAAACTGAAATAGAAAGACTAAAATCACCAAATTGTTTTTTAATACTCTAAATGAGCACTTACTGTAAATAATACAAAATACTTTTGATTATTCTCTCCCACACAATTGTTAACCCACGGACAGTGATGATCCATTTTTCTAATACACCTAAATGGTAATCAATAAAAAATTGTAAATCTTAAGATACTAAGTCAATATATATAACGGGACAAATAATTATTTTTGTATTAGTTAAAAAAGTTAAAGAAGCTTGAAGGAAATTATAAGAAAAAATTAAAATGTAAATAAATTTGAATAATTAAGAAATCAAGTTTTCTAGAATATTTTCCATTCATTTTTGAATAGGCAAGGGGAAGGGAGTATTTTATTGAACAAGCTGGTGGTAATTCATGGATATTTGGTTAATTTTTAGATGTCTTGGGTACTTTTTTGGAAAGTTGTTCTGAGTTATTGTAAGTAGGTAGTTCTGTAGACAGTTTAAAAAAATTTGGCAAGTTCGAAAGGCATTATCTCAAGCTAGAATTTAGCTCATAATTCATACATTAATAATATTAATTATTCATGGTATTTCTAAAGAACTAATGAACTAATTCCTTAATTTTAAAATATAACACATTTGGAATTTCTTTTCTTGATTTGACTTTTATAGAAAAAATCTCCAAAACTATTAAATAATAAAAAATTGCTGAATATCACTTTTTTCTCCCATTTTTGAAAATTTGAAAATTAATAATTATAAATAATAAGATATAATTATATAAAAAAAGGCTTAATGAGGTATAATATAAAACTTGTATATTACATAAGATAGAAATTTCGAGTAAAATCTTTAAGTTATAAAAAAAAATGACATTATAAAACTTATTTGGTTAATTATTGTCATCCACAATCAAATTGGATTTTTTTTTACTTAAATTTGCTAAATTAAGGAGTTTTACAACTTATGTTAAGCATGATCATAATACTAGAAATAAGATGAATCTAATAACAAAAAAAAAATATTATTATTAAGGTATATAACTAATAATTAATACTTAATTAAATAGGTATTTTCTGACATAAAAGAAGTTTTTGACTTTATTTTCTTTGTTAATAAAGAGTTCTAGGTTTTTCGCCTGACCTACTTTTTAGCCTAGTGCTCTCTATAAATATAAATATATCAAGAATAATAATTCACAACAATATGTATTTGTGTAAATAATTTATGTATTAATTACTAAAGTATTATTTAATTTAATTTAATTTATTTAATAGACGGGATCAACCATAACTTAAAATAGCTAAAATACAAATATTATGTTTTTACAGGCAAACCAACATAAAATCAACAGAAGAGTTTACACAATCTCTCTAATTTGATTCCTAAAACTAGACAAGCCAATGCCCACAACTTCAATATCCTCATGGTTGGTAATATTTACGGTTCTTTCGATAGGGGAGTGGCATAGTTGGTACTGTGAAAAGGCAAAGCAAATAGTCGGTTTCGTCTCAAGAGTCTTGAGGGGACATTGAAGCTAATTCTACCGAGAAGGTCGGGGCATACAATCAGACCATTAAGAAGTTTAAATACAAAGGTTAAATCACCACGAATACGTCTTTCTCTCAATGTTGTCATAGCCAGCACTTCCCGTGCATCATCATAAACACGATCGTTCGGTATTTCCAAATCTCAAAAACTTATTCTGAATCCTTTCAAGGGCCAGACAGCTGTTCATGTAATAGGGAGACTATATCATTGAGCCATACTCCAAAAAAGAAACCACCAAAGACATGTAAACTCTCTACAGTTATGCAGAACAAAACCCAGAACCCTGGAGGACCTAACCACAATATTATTTATGTGTATATTAAAATTTAAATGATCATCAAAATAAATGCCAAGATCCTTGATTGTATCAGAATACTGAACAGGGCTTCCCTCTATATTGTATGATATGATATGACAACTTTTTTACTTCTTTTGTGAAAACTAATATAATTACATTTCATTATGTTTAAGAATAAGATATTGTTGATACACCAATCATTTAGCCTATTCAGGTCATTCTGTAACCAAATTTGGTCTTTGGGAGTCTGGATTACTCTATAAAATTTCAGGTCATCTGCAAACAATTAAAAGGCACTATTTTCAAAACATGTAGCTATATCATTAATGAAAATGTTAAAGAGCAATGGTGAGCAGTGTCCACCCTAAGTTACACCAGAACATACATTGATATTGCTGGATCTAGCACTACCCAATCTAACCTGCTGAGTCTGGCCTGACAAGAAGCTTGTGAACCAGGCAACTATATGATTGGAGAAACCAAACACTCTAAGTTTCTCCTGCAGGATTCTGTGATCGACTCTATCAAAAGCCTTGGAGAAGTCTGTATAAATCACATCCAAGGCAGCCAACAGATCCTGCTGATAGATCAACAAGTTAGTGATCGTAGATCTGCCCGAACTAAACCCATGCTGCTGATTGAGCAACAGCTCCTTGCAATAGAAATAAATTTGGTCGTAGATAAGACTGTCCAACAGTTTTGGAATGGCCGACTGGATGCAAACGCCCCTATAGTTGCCTATTTGGTCATTATCATCTGATTTAAATATTAGTACCACAAAACTATGCTTCCACAATGACGGGAGTGAGCACCACAAAGAGTGCTAAGCCAAGGGATTTCTGAAAAAGGATGAATAGAGGGCGAGAAACAGTACAGACACATTTTTGTAAAAAATAGTTTGGTATCCCATCAGGACCTGAACTAACTTTGGCCTTTAATTTTAAAATTTTATCAAAAATCAAACCAACAGACAGTTGGGGATTAGGAATTGTCACATTTTCTCCCACCTGTTGACCCATATAATAATTGTTATTTTTATTTATATTAGTATTGTAGACAGTTGAAAAAAACTGGGCAAAACCCTCCGCTATCTATTCGCAACCACAAAATTCATTATCACCATAATACATTGAATTTGAAATTTTATTTACCGCCTTCCTACTGTTGAGATGATACCAAAAGCTTTTAGGGTCAGTACATAGTAATTGGTCTAAATTTGAAATATAATCACGGTAGCAAATATTCGTTAAAGTTTTGCACCTCGCCCTGAGATTAGAAAAAGTTACATAATCAGATTGATCACGAGTACTGCTGTAATTCTTGTGAGCAATCTTCTTCCGTGTAACTAGATATTTAAGTTCACCCAAGAACCATCCACATTATATAAGTTTATCTTTTTATTAGATAAATTAATTGATGTTTGTTGATAAATATATTTTCAAGCTTTTCCATATAAAAATTTCAGTCAAAGGTTAACTAAAATTGTTTCGGTCATCCTCCATTAAATTTATTTGAAAAATCATCTATCCTACATGTTTCAGATATATAAGATGTCCATCATCAGGGATATACAATGAGGGTTTTCGTCACAACATATAACAAGCTATCGTGCTACTGGCAAGGTCAAAAGTTAAAATCATCAACAATAAATAAAAGAGCATATTAAGATGCATGAGAAAGGGACTAAACAGGGTCTATACAAACATTAAAATCACATAATTACAAAACTAGGATCAAGTAATAATTATGTGATTTTAATGTTTGTATAGACCCTGTTTAGTCCCTTCTCATGCATTTTAATATGCTCTTTTATTTATTGATGATGATTCTAACTTTTGACCTCGCCAGTAGCATGATAGCTTGTTATATGTTATGACGAAAACCCTCATTTTTCACATAAATTTAGTGGAGGATGGCCCAAACAATTTTAGTTACCCTTTGACTTATTAACTCCATGGCAAGTACGCACTACTTCTTCAACTTTAAAAATTTCAGTGCTTGCCAGTGTCTTTTATCTGGCACTAATTTTATTAATATATTGATTTATGTTTGTAAATTAATAATTCATCAAATAGAGTGAGTATTATTAATTACCAGTCATCCTTTTTTATATGGAGTTCACACAGAAATCAAGCAAATACAAACACAACAGTATAAAAAAAAGAGTACAAAAATACTAATAATTTATCCTTATATATGGATAATTATATACATATTTTGAGCTATTGTATTGGTCAATTTGGTTTTTCTCAAATTATGACTATCCTTTTCAATTTATGTCTTATTTTTTCCACAATCATTTTATGTTATTTTTTTATATATCCAGAAATTGTTTTAAAAATTATTACTCCTTCAAAGTCACAACAAAGTATAATACAAAGAAGGTAGCTCCCGAAGTAACTCAGATATAAATTAGATAATATACCTACAGATTAAAGGTTTACCTCAGTATAATTATAATTGACCCTTGAATTAACCTCAATCTAATTACTTTGTTGCAGGCAAAGTGTATAAACTACATGGCTTTTATAGAGCTAAAAACTTACCTCTGACAAACTGAACAATGATGTGCCCTATCTGGCTTAATACTACAACATTTGGTACATTTAAAAACTATCTGACCTTCTCTCAGTCCCATCTGTTTCATCATTGCCTTAGTTGCATTCCCCTTAGGTACTGCACCCTAAAATAATACTATTTTACCAAATATGACATATGAAGAATGGATTTTGTTTAAAAAGAATCTGTTAATATACAATTAGGTTTTAGCTGCTAAGTAAATTCATGATTAGGTTTCTAAAGAACATATACTTACAGGGTCAGTAAACATAGTCTTAAGATGTGAAGCAAAAGCTAGGAAAGCACATGTTTGGAACAAAATGGTATTTATCACACTATATAAAGTATTTGAACTAGGATATAGAATAACTGACATAACTACAAACTCAGCATACAAAATAAGCAGCCAAGTCAATATTGCACATATTATACCACAAATGTCCCGAATACACCAAAGCATGCCTCCACAACATTTGTTATGGAAATCAGACTCCTTCCTAAAGGAGTTGTAGTCGTACTCCATCATTTCCATGGATATTTGCCTAAATTATGGCAAATCAATTCAAGGGTTGTCAAGTGGTTTGTTCATTATTTTTCCTTTGGGAGCTCAGTTACACACATGCGACGTTAAGGTTTCCAACTACAACAGATAACTCTTCGAAACATGTTTATTTATTGCCGGATTAAGGACTAGAAAAGTCAATATTTTCGCTTCAAAACATAATTATTGGCGATTATAGCAAATCGAAAACCAAATCACAACATTGATGAACATTGAAAACACAGTGGAATGACAGGACATAATGTTGACATTGACAGTTCATAGGTCAATGGCTAATAGGAATGTGCTCGAGTAATCGATTGTTATGGAATATAAAACTTCATATATTCAAAATCAACGATCAAACTAACTTACCTGTGTGAAGTTCGATCGATTACCTGAGAGCTTTATTCAAAGAGACTACTTCTACTATGTAGTATCGCCTTGAGATAAATACTTTGCAACACACGTTTAAAGAAGTTAAATCCGTCCCTGGTCTGGTCTGTTGCTACGTAGCAGAGGCCATATGTACTTAAGCGACTTCTGACCATAACTTCATAACAGTTTAAAGTTGTAGCGGGAAAATAAAGAAAAGCATGATCCAACGATCAGAGACTTTTGGGGTGGTGGGAGGAAGTAATCTCTTCAAACAAAGCTCTCAGCATATAATTACGATCGAACATCACACAGGTAAGTTCCTTTGATCGTTAATTATATTGCTTCCTTCTTTAGATTACTTTTACTATGTAGATGTAGCAAACCTGAGGATTGCTTTTCTTTTATAATATTTTTTATTCATCATTCATATATGGGATGTGTATTATCACAAAACTATAAGGCAAAATAGAAAAACCACTTAATAGATCCACAAAAAGAGTAAGAGTAAGCAGAATATTTACTCATATTGACATCCGCTTTACACAGTACTCCTTTTAGTCGTCGACATAACATTTGTCTTGAAATGTTATATGGTGGCCTTAAAGTAATAAAAGTAAGCATTGATCAGCAGGTAGCATTTCGCTCTATATAGGGTGTTTTAGAACCATAGGCTCAAAATTCTAGGGGTTGTTCAGTTCAGTGCAACAGTAGAATCCATTTGAGTATAGGAACCCATGTCCGGAAATGCGTCACTACGCCACTACGACCCTAAGACGCGTTAAAATTTATAAAAAACATTAATTACCTAAATAGGATCTGCTGCATTTATTTTTACCTTTTGTACATGATACCATCACAACAATTATTCAAAATGTCTCCTCCAACCTTAATACACCGATTTAAATGCCGCACATGATTTCGGCGGACTACACTAAAAATTTGATCCTCGTTTTGAATGATTTCAAATGCTGCTGTTATTCGTCCAATTAAGTCTAGCTCTGATTCTACTGGAGTTTTATAGACTAAAGACTTTACATGTCCCCACAAGAAAAAAGCGAGCGACGTTAAATCGGGTGACCTAGCAGGCCAAGAAACTGCTCCACCTCTGGCAATCCAACGGTGCCCAAACCGCTGAGCCAAATAATCGCGTACTTGTACAGCAAAGTAAGCCGGCGCTCCATCATGCTGAAACCACATTTGCTGTCTAACGTTTAGTGGAACATTTTCAAGGAGCTCTGGGAGAACTTCCTCCAAGAAACGCAGATAAATAGGTCCTGTTAACCGTTCCGGTAGAAGGTATGGCCCAATTAAATAATCATCAACAATGCCTGCCCATACGTTGACAGACCAACGATTCTCATGTTTTCTTGGAAAACTTGCGTAAGGATTTTCTTCGTCCCAAACATGGCTATTCCTACTATTAAAAATACCGTCTCTTGTGAAAGAGGCTTCATCGGTCCACAAAACATATCGTAAAAAAGCTGGTTGTGCAATGATGTGATTCAGAAGCCATCGACAAAATTGAACTCTAGGATGATAATCGGCTGCAGTCATACCTTGAACTTTCTGGAAGTGGTAAGGATGGAATTGTTGCTCGTGTAGTACCTGCCAGACAGAAGCGTTACTCGTATTCATATTCTTGGCGACGTCACGTGTGCTATTTGATGGTTCATCGGCAACTCGCTGAAGCACCTCTTCTTCAAATTCGACCGTTCTTACGGTTCGAGCAACACCAGTATCATGCATCTTGGTCTCAAACATGCCTGTCTCAGCCAGCCGCCGATGAACCGCAATAAACTTTTTGTATCCAGGATGCTGTCGTTCGGGATAACGTTATGATACAATCGCGATGCTGCTCGTGCATTGCAGTTTGTTGCTCCGTATGCCAAATGCATATCCGCCAATTCTTGATTGGTAAAGTTTTCCATTAGCGATAAATGTTTAAAAATTGTAAGCTATAACATTTTTAAACATGACATTGAGAATTGACATTGATAAGCGTTGATTTTAAACAATTGTTGTTATGGTATCATGTACAAAAGGTAAAAATAAATGCAGCAGATCCTATTTAGGTAATTAATGTTTTTTATAAATTTTAACGCTAGGGCCGTAGTGGCGTAGTGACGCATTTCCGGACATGGGTTCCTATACTGAAATGGATTCTTCTGTTGCACTGAATAACCCCCAGAGGTTTGATCCCATAGTCCTGAAACACCCTGTATACGCCAACAACATTTGAGACGGACATTTTGTGGGTAAGTCTGCAAAAGGCAACTGAAGATGACTGGAATGAACCTGGCTTAGAAGTCCTTAAAATATCGGTTATAAAAATCTGAACACCACCCTCTAAAAAAGCAATATTCTTTACCTATTAATTGCAGGGAGTGTATAGCCTGTGTTTTGTGCATACAGCGACAAGTTTCTCTGTCAACTAGTTTAACGAAAGACTGCTGTTTAAAGGGAATCGATTTAAATAATTAAACACCACTTGTGGCTTCCACAAAACCTTGTATTTAGGCTTTTGGGGTCTAAGTTGAGCCACTCCTCTTAGAAAACACCCAATATCTAAACTGTTACTTAAATATCATTTGAAATTAAAGATAAGACCGACCTAAAACTATTAAAAGTTACGTATTTTATAGTCCTGGCATTCAATTTCCCTTGAAAAAAGGCTATGATCTGAGGCATTGGAGGCATACCTGGTGAATTAATATTCTTATATAAAATGCCCACCAGCATTTCAGAGCACTACTGTGCGCCTAGTTCCTGTCGCTTAAAAGGACTGTAACATGTCCACGGAAACTCCTCTTCTACGTTACGCTTCGCTCTTTTCAATTGATAAATGCTGAAGGGTTGGGAACCACAGCTGAGAAGGCAAGAAGGGAATGACTAAAACTCCCTGTGCTCTATCCTCTATAAGTTTGTTTATTACCCTCAAAAGTAAAACGAAAATGGTGGAAAGGCATAAAAGTTAAGCTTTGACCATGACACTGTAAGAGCATCTATTCTCAAACAAGTAAACGTAAGAATTACCTAAAACTTCTTAAATTTTGTTGCAAAAATTATCTCCTAACTCCCATTCCGTTTCTAGACATACATACTGGCTTTGTTAAGATTGGATGGAATATGTAATGCAAACAAATAAACATATCTTTTGTCAGTATATCGCCAGACCTCTCGGAACAAACTATTTAGCCCCGAATGCTGGCAACTATCCATCTTGTTGCATTGCATTGCAATTATAGTAGCAAGCAATTGCTGTACAGTTATTCAGGCGTAACAGTATACTGCTTGAATTTAAATTATTGACACAACATTTTAAGCCTAAAAATATTGCTTTTAATTCAAGAAAAGTATTATATATTTATGTGCTTTTTCTGATCTATTCTATTTCACCAACCAAAATTGATTGATTATCTCCATAGAGCACTCTCCAACCTGTAAGAAAAGTGGATGTAGAAAGCTCCATTACAAATTTGTCCTGTCTAATATTATTCTTTGCATGTCAAACGTTTTTAACCCACCATGGAAGATCTGAGTTCAGTTCAATTTACAATATATTTTGATCAGAAACAGCAAAAGCTTTTTGTTTTTCTTTTTAAAATAATTTGATGTAAAACCCGCTACATTTTACAAAACTCCAATGAACTGTGAAAACTCTTTGATTGTACAAGATTTCCCAATAAAAAAATTATTTTCTAGCTTTAACACCCTAAACCTTTTTTCTTTCGTTTATTGTGTAGACACATTTGTACTATTAAATACAAAGCCTAAATATTTTCATATATTAGAAAGAACCAGAGAACTTTTGTTGTGATTTATAATAAAAATCAATTCTAAAGTATTCCTAGTCTGATTTAGATTACTTAAACACCTACTCTTTGATCTTTCAATGACACAAATATCATCTAAGTAATTCACACATGTGCTACCATTTGAAGCGAAGTTTGAGTGTTTGAAGAAGTTAAATAACTGGTTTTAAAGCCTTTATTAAAATATATGATATTGCTGCTAGACCAAACAAGTAAATTCAAATAATTTACTGTTGAAGCAAAATCGTAAGAATTTTCTGTGACTTCAAATACCAGCACGAGAAAATAAGCATCTTTTAAATCTCAGGTTGACATAAAAGATTCATGGTGAATTAGATTCAAAACTATTTTATAATCCTACATATTAAAATGGGAATTTTCTAAAAAACTATTAAGATGTTTCAAATTTAAAATAAAACGGATTTTACCTCTAGTTTTTTTTTAATAAAAGATAGGATATAAAAATTGTCCTAAAACTGGCTGATACTAAGCCGCAGTAACATCTTTTCCCATACCATCAATAATCTCCTGAAAATCTGGGTCACTATTTTAAAAAGCCAAAAAGGAGATACAGTTAGTTGGTCGTAATTTTATTAAAGGCAGGCTGTAACAATCCAGCCAACCCTGTGCAACTGTGATCACGAGATTCACGATATTCCCATACATTAACAAAATGTCTAACTCTTCCAGAAAAACTTACCTTTACTTCTTTTTGAACATTTGTGGGAATTGAAGCTGAGGCTGATTTCCTGGCGACATTTGTACTCGCTCCTGTAATATTTTGGACAAGTTTGCCCTTGATACTTTTGGCCTCGCTTGTCCGGAAGAAGGCGCTTCAAGTTTAAATTATCAGATCTTGATTTTCCACTGCTCTTCGATGCCTTCATATGACTTTTCTACTTTTCTATTAATTTCCATGGTAAAAAAATTAATAACTTCTCAACTCGTTGCTACTCCCATAGCTGCTTGGCATAATTGAGATAAAATAAAGTATATTCTTCTGTAATGCGAAAATGTTAAAAGGATGTCTGTTAAAAGCTTGCCACAATCTGATAATTCTGATACCAGGTGCTTAGCCTTAACGTCACTCTGCTTAAGATGTTTATTTAAGGTGAGTCCTAGAGCTGTAGTTCCTGCCCCAAGTTGAGACTGCATGGCCACCTGAAACTTATTTTTTCGAATGGAAGATTCAGGGACGATTTGACAAATCTCTTTATTCAAAATAGGCGCAGATAATTGTGGTAAATTTGCAGGCACTATACATAGGGGAAACTGGCCTAGAATGATATACTAGGGTAAAATGGCATATCGGCCACTTCTCTAATTTGAGACGTGGCAACGCTGTCGTAAATGACAAAATGTAATTGGTTTGCAGCTGTGACCTCAGTCGAGTCTACTCTGGGGGGCAGAATACACGTTTTTTTAAGAAATACCGAAAAAAACTTTTTCCGAACCTGAAAACATTGTTCTGTGATTTCCTAATTTCTCGATATCACTTGATGAGCCTAAGTACGGTTAGTCCAGGTAAAAAAATATACTTTTTTCTTTATTTTGATGTGATTTAACCCCGGTTTTTTTGTGTTTTTAAAGTATTTGGGTCATTTCTAACACACTTATTCTTTGGGTAAAATGACATACACAGTGTTGGTGTAAAACGACATAGGCATTAGGCTGAAACCTATACCTATGTTTTTATGATTTCAGATAATATGGTTGGAAAGTATACGTGTAAATCGACGCGTCAAAATTGGGGTGAGGCAAGCATAAGCGAAGCTATTAAAGCAGTCGAAAACGGTGATCTGGGCTGGTTGGCGGCGTCTAAAAGATATGGTGTACCGCAAGCAACCCTTAGACGAAGGGCACAGGATAAAAATAAAAGAATAAAAGATTCTCAAAAAGGCTTGGGTCGTTATGGACCTACATTTTCTGCAGAACTTGAACGCGAGATAGTGTAATATATTAAGAAATTGGAAACATGCATGTTTGGCCTGAACACAACAGAGGTCAGGCAATTGGCATTTGAATTAGCTGAAAGGAAGAAGTACCCCACAGATTTAACAGGATTAAGAAAAAGGCTGGCTGGGATTGGCTTGTGGGCTTTAGGGGGCGCAATCCTGACATTTCACTCAGAACACCGGAAGCCACTTCAGCGGCTCGTGTGCAGGGTTTCAATAAGCCGCAAGTTGAAAATTTTTTCAATTTATTGGAACATACAGTAGCGGACCATAATATAACCTTTGACCGTATCTACAATGTTGACGAGTCTGCGCTTTCTACGTTTCAACGTCCGTAAAAAATTATGGCCACAAAGGGAAGAAAGCAGGTTGGTGCCATTACAAGTGCAGAACGGGGGGCACACACTTCTGTAGTTTGTGCTATGAATCCAATAGGTAATTTTGTGCCACCGGCTTTGATTTTTTCTCGAAAAAAATGGAAGCCAGGGTTAATTGATGACGCACCAGCTGGGACATTGGGCTTGTATCAAGAATCGGGCTGCATGACAGGTGGCCTGTTTTGTAAGTGGCTGAAACATTTTATAAAGTTTACACATTCATCTCAAAATAACAAAACCCTCTTACTGCTTGATGGTCACGTTAGCCACAAACAATTGGAAGTTATTACGTTGGCTAAAGAAAATGGTGTCCTAATGATTTCCTTTCCTCCGCACTGCACACACCGATTACAACCGCTGGATGTGTCATTTTTTGGTCCTCTATCTGCCTATTATAATCAAGCGATTACAAAGTGGCTCAAGAATAATCCAGGTCGCACTGTATCTCCTTTTCAAGTAGGAAAGCTATTTTCTGAAGCCTGTGAACGCAGTGCAACTATGGAAAATGCCGTTAGTGGGTTCAAAAAAACAGGAATCCATCCGTTTAACGCCAATGTTTTTCCCGACTGGATGTTCGCTGCGTCATTAACAACCGCCATCTGTTCAGGGATTTTAAATGATCCCGAATTACAAACACGAGACCACCAAGGACCTCATCCAAACACATCCCCTCCACCATCACAAGCCGACAGGGACAGACCTGCACCATCCCATATAACTCTAAATGAAGAAGAAGATAATATACTAGACAGTAGCCGGGTTTCCGTGGAAAGCATCATTCCAATACCCAAGGTATCAGCATCTTTTAAACGAACAAATCGGAAAAGACAGGGAACGGTTGTGCTAAAATCTACACCTAACATGGAAAAACTTAAGGCGAAAGAAGAAGAGAAACGTTTAGTCTTGGAGCGACGTGCAAAACGTAACCAGGTTAAAGTCAAATTGTGGACCGATGATGAAGAAAAAAATCAAGATCCATTTGCTGAGGTTGAAGACGATGATGAAGATGCTGCGTGTATCTATTGCAACAGCCTTTATTGCCAGTCGAAATCAGGTGAGCTTTGGCTGCGGTGTCAAAAATGTAAAAAGTGGAGTCACGCAGAATGCGCAGGGGTCTCCCGTCGCACTAAGTTTTTTACTTGCGAACTTTGTAAATGAATAGTCATTTGTTTTTTCGTAAGTGACCAAAGCATTATATTTTTGTATTTCATAATAAAGGTTTTTTCAATATTTCTACCTTTTTTATTTGGAACATTTTCTATAAAAAGGTGTATGTCATTTTGCCCAAGTATAAGCCTAAAATGACATACTGCACATTTTTTTTTTTAAATTTGGCATCAATATTTTAAAGTGAAAAAAGTTAAAGCTTTGTGCCTTCCATGGGAACTGGCATAAACTAACGGCATAAACTAACTCACTGAACTTGAAATGAATGGTCATCAATAAATATTCCTAAGTTTTGTGGAAGCTTTTGTTTAGGGTATGTCATTTTAGGCCAGTTTCCCCTATGTTTGTTGATTAGGCCATGTTTGTATCTTGCTTTAAACATTTTAGAGCTTTATGAAGCATTTTTGAACAAGCCTAATTTATTTAGACTTTCTGTTTTTTCCAAAAATTCCAAAATCTTACTCTCCAGGCGCTCTGTCCTTGTTGAACCATGTTTGGAGAGGATTCTAGCTTCGCTGTCTAAAGGGAGAACCAGCGGACTGACTTTATGACTCATTTTACTAGTACTAGGGGAAGCGCTTTGGTTATTGTTATTAGTTTAGATAGATCTCGACCTACTTCTTAAAGGGCAGGCAGATGCTCTTGGCTCATTCCTAAATGGCGGGGTGTGCCTCTTTGAGCCATCTTTAGATAGTGGCTGTAACCCCTAGAACATTTTTTAGTGAAAAGGGTGTGACTCCTTGAACCATGTTTGTCTAAAGACGAGCCACTTCTTTGACCAGTACTAGCTAATGATAGCCTATGGTGAGAAGAATATCTGGATAATATTAATTACGTAATAGGTCTACGTAACTGACGCTCTCTCTAGTCGAGAAATTCGTTTTCTTAGCTCTATAGCTTCCGAAGAAGTGAATCTACTAGACCTTTGCGTCTTTTTTCCACGTCTGTCCTAAAAAGAAATATAGTTAATATGATTAATAAAAAAAATTTTACAAAGTAAAAATTATTTTACGTGAAACTGCTTCGAACACACGAAACTTTATGAGATTATGATCAGAAGCCGCTCAAGTGGCCGTGTACGTCCTGTGCTACGTAGCAACAGACCAGACCAGTGACGGATTTAACTTTTTTAAACATGTGCTGCAGAGAGTATCTCAAGGCGATACTAATGTAGAGAACGAAGCACGAAAGCAATATAACCATTAATAAAATCCATAATCGACCTTCAGTTTGGAGACTTCTCATAAAAACCAATCGAAAAAACGATTTAAAAAAGATGAACTGGGAGGAAATGGTGAAAATTTTTAAAGGTTGATATCCGGAAAAATAGAAAGAAAAAGTGAAAGGATGCATCTTTGCAATTTTTTTTTCGTACTTTTTAATATTTTTTACATCTTCAAATTCAACAGAAAAATAAATAGATTCGCGCAATTGGTTGCCCAAGTAAATCGCTCGGGAGAACAAAGTTGCGCAACTAGTTCCACGACTAAAATCGCCCAGTGTCGCAAGAGTCTAAGCCTAAATAAACCACAAAAAAGTAGCTCTTGACAACACTGGTCTTTACGTCACTTTACAAGACGCTAGGCAACCAGCAATACACACATTTGTTATTTTATTATGTTTATGTGGACTTTATTTTGTGGTTGAGTGATTTTGTATTTGTGAACAATGAACGTCGTGTCGAATTTCTGTTAATTTGTTTGTAACCAACTTTCAACCGATCCTGATATGTACGACAATTGTTTTCCAGAAGAAAAACCTCATGGTAACATGTTGGATTTTAAGGTTTTTACATTAAACTGCTGGGCCTTAGCAGTAGTTTCTAAAAATCGAAAATCAAGGATATTAGCAATAGCAGAAGTGATATCTAAAAATAATTATGATGTCGTATGCCTGCAAGAAGTGTGGACCAACAGGGATTTCTTTTTGCTGCGGGACGGCCTTCACAAGTGCTTACCATACTCTCACTATTTTTACAGTGGAGTCACTGGCTCAGGAATTTGCATTCTATCAAAACATCCCATAGAAGAAACATTTTTCCATCAATGGTCTGTAAACGGTTACATCCACAAGTTACACCATGGAGACTGGTGGGGAGGTAAAGGTGTAGCCCTATGCAGGCTCAGAGTGAAGCAGGAAAGTACAACCTATTTCGTTAATGTCTATTCTACACATCTTCATGCTGAATACAATAGAGCCTCAGATGATTATCAAGCACACAGAGTCCTTCAAGCTTATGATACAGCTCAATTTATCTTGCTCACATCTGGATCTTCTGATCTTATAGTTTTAGCTGGGGACCTTAATACAGAGCCTGGGGATTTAGCTTATCGGGTTTTATTAACTGTGCCTGGACTAAAAGATGCTTACATTGAAGCTGGTAATGTTTCCCAAGAGAAATTTGCCACTTGTGAAGCTTTACAGAACAGCTACACACCAGCGGGAATGGTGAAACAAAAATTATTGGGTAAAAGAATTGATTATGTGATGTATCATCCTGGATCGGGAGTCAATGTGGATTTAAAAAAATATTGTTTGCCTTTGCCAGATAGAGTGCCAAATCAAACTTATAGTTACTCAGACCATGAGGCAATCTATGTAGAGCTTTTACTAACAAAAGGTCCAACATCAGCCAAAAAGTGTTTGGATGATTCCTCCAAGGGGCAGGTCCTAGAAGAGTGTATTGTTTTGTGTAATGAAGCCTTAAAGAGCATCTCTAAGACAAAATTCCTCTATTGGTCAGCAGTCATAATTTTGTTCATTCTATTTCTGATAAGTCTAATTGTTCCTGCTTTAGTTGAATTTGATTTTACTCAAGGCATTCCCACAGTAGTGGCAATTATAAGGGTAATTGTCACTGCTTTATTTTTGTTTTGCTTTTTAATGGCTACTTTATGGAGTAGAATTGAAATGCATGGTGTATTATCTGGGAAATTAGCTATGGAAATGTCTTTGAAAAAAATAAGAGAGTGTCCGCAAGCTTTATAACATTATATTATATTAGATATGATAAGTATTTAAGACCACTAATTGCTAAATGAGATTCTAAATCTATATGTTAAAAAGAGACTGGTTTATTTTAATAACTGTGACTTACTATATAAAATGCAAGGAAAATTTTAATATATGTTTTTCTAAGATTTGTTAATATTGCTCATATCAAAATAAATACTTTAAATTAAGTAAATTTGAGTGTGATAAATGCAACAGTTAAGCATCTTGATTGTATGATAAAACTTGTATGGCTGTAAAAAATTGTATTTTTTTACCAATAAAATGATAGTATATATAAAATGGATTTAACAAAAACACTATTAACTTTGTATTACCACTATGTTACCTTATAAAGTATTAAAGTTTTTGTAATTGTAAAAAATCTTTGAAAACTGTTAATAGCTATGTTGTATTTATATAACTTTTTTTTTTCAATATTATAGAAATATAACCATATTATAACATCATTTTTTCTTACTATGTTCACATACACCTACCTTCCTTACAGTATAAAATAAAAACAAATTACTGATGATGCTTAATAAACACAAATTAATGTTTTAAGCAACAAGCAAACAACATTTCTTTGTAAATCAGGACTGTGCTAAGAATATTCTGCATATTCCTACAACATGCTGAAAAAATATTAATGAGTTTCACCTTTAGGAGATTAGATATACTCTTACAAATCGACATATACTTTCTCAATTAAAATGTTTGTAAAATATTTAATCTTAGACAATATAAGAATTTACCAAATTTAATCACTTTTTAGATCTGGTGTTTACTAACTTCGACAATGACACCATTTAATTATCATAACAATATCAACATAGAGGCCAATTACAGATACTAACTATATCATTTTTAGTACATATTAACTAAAAATAAGAACAAAATAGGTCAACCTATGACATTTATAAAAACAAAATTACATAAACTAGTAAGTGTTAAAATATATACTAATTTTACAACTATTGAGTCTAATTTTAGAAAGGAAAAAGTCTGTCCTCAATTATTTTTTAACAAAGGCATTCAAAACAATTATGTCTAAATCACTAGCAAAAGTATTAAAATAGTTACACATTTTATAAGCTGGTGAATTCCTAAGAATATTGGATCTAGGAAACTCCAAGTGTTTTTGTGTCTTGTATTTCCATTATTTACAGAGAAAAAAAGTTCTGGAGAATAGATTTTATTTCTTCATACTTTATACGTATAAACAAGACAAGATTTAATCTGCTGCAGTTTCTTTAGGATAATCTCTCAATTTTTTTCCAAAGTAAATGGTGGACATACTCCTTGTTTTTGTAAAACATTTTATTTATGACTCATATTGAGGAGACTATACAATATTAGCCCGTATTTATAAAACTCAAGCATTTACTTTGAAGTAAAAGGTAGAAGTAAAAGGTTTTGCTCTAATTCGTATTCATAATCTCTACCTCTTCCTTGCAAGCAAATGCTTCGGGAAAACAAAGTAAAAGGTACAGAGATTAGCGATTTCGACAAGACATGACTTGCAGCGTGCAGTCAACGCGTATGTGGTCTGTAACTGATGGGGTTAATCTTATTTGTTTCATAATCAAAAGCAGTTCGCACGTCAAATTGATGTAAAGAAGATCCATCTAACTTATTTGTGCAGCTATTTTAAAGTGAATAAAATATTTAAAATGTCTGACACCGATAGTGAACAGGAAGTTACAGAAGATGCCCCTAACGAGATGATGTTTATCGCTGAAAAAGTCCAAGCATTTCTGGAGATTCTCGAGAAATCTCAAGTTCCAGCGATGAAAAAAAAGAAAACTGCTATGCATTAACTGATATCGTTAAGGAATACGTTACTTTATTTGGCAAGGAGATGGATATTAAAGCTTTTATGAAAAAAGTGAACAATATGAAAACGCGACTGAAAAATAAAACTGACAAAAATAAAACAGGGAACAAGCCCATTCGTTGTGGACATAAATCCTGTACTAAGTCGGGTACCAGGTGAGAAATAGATTCAGGTCTTTATTATTACCTTGTAGGTACTTATCATGCATGTATATTTTTATTAGGGGCTCTTGCAATTGGCGTGGCAAATCAACCTTCTTTACCTACTTCAAAGGATGACATTATGGTGGAAAACGATGCTCATCAGATGATTATGCCTCAAGTAGTAGCTAACAAAAAGCGATTCTACACATCGGTTGAAGAGGTTGCTGCAAAAAAAAATATTCCGAAGCCTACCTTTGCTTCGGACAAACAAGAGTCTGACGAGACGAGGCAGTTAACGCCAACCCAGCTTCAACGATTAGTTTTAGTTGAACAACTGAAAGTTGCTCGTCCCCAACAACAATATTACTCTGCCAAGCCACCGAACATAAACTAGAATCTTATTCTTGTTCTTTATACTGTGGCCAAGCTAAAAAATGTAAACGAGGCATCAAACGAAAAAGCCCCGCAAGAGTATGTTGTTGTTGGATATAATATTTACCAAAACTTGTAAAAATAGACGTAGGTATATGTAATATGTATCATTTATAACAAAAAAAAATAATTAAACGTTTTTTTCCAGTTCAAACGTGTAAGTTTATTTTTAGTTTAAGTAAATACATCTTTGTACGTTTGAAGTAAACGACATATACAGAGCATTACATGAAAGCTTTAATCCTAATTATACAGCTATATTGTTATTGGTAATAAGACGAGCTAATTCCTCTCGCCGCCTTTGTCCTTGTGCGCCAATAGCATCTACATTTTCAGTCTCTATAAATGGCAAGTCCTGTTCTTCTTCTTCGTCATTTTCTTGAAAATCTTCATCTCTTAATTGCTTAGCTATATTGTGCAACACAGCACACGCAATTATAACTTTTGGAATACTGGTCAGTTTTAATTTGCATCCATACTTCAGGATAGGAAATCGCCGCTTTACTTGCCCAAATGTATGCTCAATCACAACTCGCTCTGATGTAAGCAGCCTGTTAAAGACTCTCTGATATTCCTCGTGGGGGTCGGTGTAAGGAGTCATAAGACATGACATTATACCATACCCACTGTCTCCTAGAAGAATAGTGTTTCTTGTCTTTTTCATGATTTCACACACTGCCGAATTTTTCCATATACGAGCATCATGGACTGATCCAGGCCAACTTGCATCTACACTAGTTATAACAGAATTCTGGTCGCATGTAACCTGTACATTAATACTGGCAAAACCTTTTCGATTTACATATTCGTCTCAAAATTGGGCTGGTTTTCCATCAAGACGAATATGAGTGCAGTCGATAACTCCAATAGCTGTGGGAAAACGGAACCTGGTCAACCATTTCTCTTTGGCCTGCATAATTTGATTTTCTGTATTTGGGAACCTGATAAATTTGCCGGCTTGTTGTACAATTCGGTCTAGCACGTCATGAAATATTCTGGACACTGTGGGTTGCGAACATCCCAATTCTTCAGCTATTCCGCTCCGAAATCCAGGGTTCGCACAATACCACAGAAATATTTTCATTTTCTGCACAGGTGACTGGGCTGCTCCACGAGATTCGAAATCCATGCCAAGAAAGTAATTTGCCAACCACACCACATTTTCCTCCTCAAATCTAAACAACGTCTTGAAATCTGACTCACGAGGTGTACGTCTTGGTTTGTAGTATTTTCTTGTACGTAAATGCAGCACATTAGCCATAGGTAACTAACACAATACTGCGACTAATCAACCAAAGATCACTTAAACAAGCCCTTACAAATAGATTTTATTAAATGAAATGCACAAATTTTAAGATGCAGGCTCTAAGATGCCGGGACAACTAATGATAAAATGAGAAAAGTTGCTGTAACCTAGATTCCTTTTTTTAGAAGCAAATCCTTTAGTTTTTAAGCAATTTTTCTTTCTTTTTATAAATAAGAAAAAGTTAACACCTTTTACTTTGCAGAAGCGAGACCTTTTAATTCACTTTTTTTATGCATATACTTTGAAGGAATTGCTTTATTTTTTGAAAGCAAAAGTCAAACTTTTTTTTATAAATATGGACTATTGTATTCCAGTCTTCGTATTATCAAACTATAAAACATGTAAAAACATTTAAAACCTTTGGTAGATCTAATGATGAAGCACATTCTTTTATGCTCCTTATTTACCATATTAACAATGTAAAGACTTACAGTCCATTATCAAACCTAAGTCTTTCTCGTTTTCTGAATCGACAAACTATACCATTTATGGTAAGAAATGAGACGTTCCACAACACTTTTTAATATTGAAAGTAGGGCAATTTGTGCAAAAATTGTCTACAAAACGTAAATTTTGCGATATTCCAGTAACCGAACGGATATTTCTGAAATTCAGGCAAAAATGTAAAAACGGCTAAAAATTTTTAATATCTAATAAATATTATTATTATTAATTAATATTTTTAAAATCTCTAATATTAACAAAACATGGTTTACACCTTCAAATGTGTTATATTATAAAATTTGGCAACTATATACAGGCAAATTATAACTCCTCGGATATCAGTATTAACTTTTTTTTAATACGTATCTGGATTTTTATTCTAAGAATCTTTTATTTACCTCAAAACCATGTTTAAATTTGAGGAATATTTTAAAATGTTTTTGCACAATAACAACTATATATTATCAAAAATCTCCAGTACAGGCCTGATTTAATTTTCCCAAAGAACTATTATTTTTTATGTGGTTGGAATGTTTTATATTTTTATTATAAGCTTCTTTTAATTTGTGGTCTGGGTTTCAAATCAAATTAAAAACTTTTATTTGCTTCAATTATAACTTTACAATTTTCCTAGTCATTAGCACAAATAAAAAAAGAAGAACCTAATTGAACAGGCCAAAACATTGAAATTTTTAGCCGAAAAACATAATATAGTCTAAGAATTAACCTGTAACATAAAAAAAATATAAACACAATAAGTAATGAACATTGTTTGCGTTTTATTTAAGCGATGTTGAGGTAAAACTATTATTGACTTTGTCCTAGTGTTTATAGGAATGTAAATTTCATGAGTAATAAATGTACATAATTTTTGCATTTAATAAACATTCAAAAATAAAAAGTTCATTCATTTGTGTCTCCTTCGCAAAATAAGAATTGAGAAAGGTTACTGTAGGTGCCAAACCATCCCTTATTTTTATTATGCATTTATTACTTAGGCCAAACATATCATATTATGTTTTGCTGTTTGATACACCATTAACCAAATTAGATATCTTTCAGACCTCTCATCAGCTGCCATGTCTAAAACTTCCCATAGCAATGCCACCTACAGGAGATATTGCTATGTTTTTGGACAAACTTGATTCTCTTTTATCCCAGTTGTTCCTACACTCTAAGGTTATATTGACTGGTGACTTTAATATCAACTACACTAATGAAACCTTGCCCCGTACTTCTCATTTAAGTATTTTAAATTCTTACGACTTGAAAATGCACGTTTTTTTCCCACACGAATAACTTCTTCATCTGCAACTACAATTGACTATTTCTGTACAAATTTTTATGACGTTTTATGCACAGTACTCCTATCTGGTATTTCCGACCATGAAGCTATTTTTTCTAAAATGCCATATAATACTGTATTATCTTCATCTCATTATATGGGAAGAATTTTCAGCAGGAGAAATTTCAATGCTTTCTGCTGCTACAGCTTCGGTAAATTGGAATGCACTTGAAACGGCTTCTGACCCACTTACTTTATTTTTTCAAGTTCTGTGTGATAAGATCAATCAGTGCTTTCCTAAAATGAGGCTTAAAACTAAGAAACGAAAACCATGGGTATTTAGCTGAAATTCTAAGGCCTCTTGTAGCCTTAGAATTTCAGCTAAAAACCTCCGTTTTTTGACTAAATTGTGCAAATCCACAAATGAAAATATCCTTGTATATCATCAGAAATACCGTAGTCTGTACAGAAAGACAATTAAAGCAGCAAAATCTAATTATTATAGGGATCGCTTAAATATGTCATCAAATAGGCAAAGAGAGTGTTGGTCGATTATTAATGATTTTAGACATTGCCATAGAAAAGTATCTGAACCGGAGTTAAGACCTGACATTTTAAACGACTATTATTGTGATATACCTAATATCTTGCTCAAGGGAATTCGTAGTAACATTGATCCCTTACACTATCTTCAACAAAGTAAAAAAAATTACAATCATGTTCCTCTATGTGTTAGACGCTTTTATTGGTTAAGGCATATTATAACCTGGATGACTTTTTTAATGATAGGTTTTAACCTTGGACATGTTGGAAAGTTTTTTTTTCCTTTTTTCTTCTCTAGTTTTGTCAACAAGTTTACCTTTATTTAGTAATTGATTGTTTTATTTAGCTATCTTTAATTCAAGTATGTTCAAAAAGTTTTGTCTTCTTGTGTTTCATTTTGTTTATTGTTTTGTCAATTTTAAATTGTATTTTTGTTTTGTTTTTTTTTAGCTTGTAGGATGCCTGTACACAAGATTATTCTTACGTAATATAGCACATTTTCTTTCTTCTTCTTTCTTTCCTTTTGATCAAAATGTAACTTTTTTAATTTAATCGGAATTACAATTTTTATTTGGTTGTGTTCATCAAGTTCAGGTTGGTTATAGATTTATCCAAATAAAAGTAGAAAACATTAATCAAAATAAAACATTTGGCAACGTTGCGGTTGCATATGCTGCATACATGTTTCCCTAACGATGACAGCTGATATGTCAAACTGGCCATTAACTGATATCAGCCAGCTGAGCAATATAAACAAAGAAAAATGCTTGTTTAGTTTAAATTTTAAATAAATATACAATTATTCGTTTACTATTCCGCAAATGAATTATAATTGCAAAATTCAGGCCAATAGATGTTTCCTAATCAAATTATGATAAGGCGACGCGTTATAGCAGCCTAGATTTGAATAGAAGAAAAAGTTTAACAAAGTGCTTCTTTAAATTATTTTTTCCATCATCTGATTCACATGTACATTAAAAAAATGTATCGTGAATTATTACTCCTAATATTTTATTTAATTAGCCAAGCATTTTGTTATAAACCAGTGATTCTTTTACATGGGATTATGACTGGAGCCGAAAGCATGGAACTGATTAAGGCAAGAATCCAGGAAGTAAGTTGATTTACCAATTAAAATAATAATTAATCATTATTTTTTTATACTTTCAGAAGCATCCTGGTACAATCATTTATAATATTGAGAGATTTGGTGGTTGGTCAAGTCTCGATAATCTCAATTATCAAGTACAACAAATCAGTCAGGATTTTAATAACTTCACATTGCAGCATCCCGGTGGTATTCATCTCTTAGGTTATTCTCAAGGGGCATTATTAGCAAGAACAATATTACAAGCAAATTTAAATCACAGCGTTCATACCTTTATTTCATTGAGTGGGCCTCAGGCCGGACAATATGGCAGTAAGTAGTTTACATTCTCTTAAACTTTGTTTAGTATAAATATTTCTTTGCACATCTGGACAAGAATTATCCTGCTTTGCCTTAAAACTATATAATGAGAGTTAGGTATACATATAACATTTTATTAAGACAACCTTATCCATTAATATAAAGAACATTATCTGAAACTCATTATGGCAAACAGGTATTTCATATGGTTTGTAATAAGGCACTGAGATACGTAAAAAAAGTGAAGTTTTCTAAACACTCAAGCAAATCTGTTTTCTGTATTGAATATTTTAACTCCAGCTTCATTATTTATTTTTTAAACTATAAGCATATATAACTATGAATACAGAAATAGGAGCTTTTTGAATAAGAATTAAAATTAATATAAAAAAGACAGTGTCAATTAGTTTGGTAAAAAAGTCAGTTATTTCATAGTAAAATTCTTACTTTTTGACAAAATAGTTTGCTACCTACCCTGTAAGTTTTGAAAAACTACTGGAAGAGTATTATTAAATAACTTCTTACTCAGGCAAATATACAGGGTGTTTCAAAATTCACTACATATATTTTGAGGGCGTATTCCTGAGGTCAAAATAAGACTTTTTTTCCTATAAACATGGGTCCTAAAATGCACCCCCTTCAAGCTACAGCCATCGCAAGAAGTGTAAAAAAATCGATTTTTTAAAACTGTGTCTACAGTTTTGCATCAAATTTAACGAAATTTGGAATACCCCCGTTATTTTAGGCGGTCTATTTACTTTTTATCTTAGAAATGGCGTAAAACTAATTTTAGGGGTAAACTGAGGGGGTGCACACTTTTGACGGCCAAAATTTTATGTACGCATACATTTTTTTAAAAATTAAGCTACACCAGAATATGGGCCGTACAAAAATCTAAATTTTATTTCTCTTGCATTTTTTTGATAATACGAATAGTTTTTGAGAAAATCACCGATTAATAAAAGGCTACCAATAACGTAATAATTAAAATTTAAACAGATGTAGGCTGTGACTATTTGTCACATTTTTTAAGCGGCACGACATTTAACAATAAATAGGTAGACTGGTTTTGCTATTGTTGAAACTTTGTTATTGAGGTTTTTTCAATAAATTGATGAACAATTATTTACATTAAAGAATGACGGTTTATAAAAATACAAAAATTGGTTAAAAAATTATTTAACATTTATTAACATAATAATTAATTATTTTTTAAATAAATAATAAACTTCTGAGAAACAAATATTTTTTTTTTATAAAAAGTGCTCGAAATGCGCACCCACCGCTGCAATACAAGCCTCCATTCGTCTTCTCATAGATTGTCTTACTCGCTCTAAAATTCTGGGAGTATTTCTTATTGTTTCAAAGGCATCAATAATTCTTTGTCTTAGGACCTCGAGCGAAGGCACTCAACCAGGATTATAGACAAGGCTTTTTACATATCCCCAGAAAAAAAAATCCAGAGGATTGCAGTCCGGGGAGCGTGGAGGCCATGGTCACAGCATAAAGAAACCAGCAGTCGCACTTCAATAAAAATACATTGGCTTGAATAAGCGAGTTCGGTGCATGTGTACTAACGCAGGAGCGGCATATTTGCTTATAGTAAGGATGCCGCTGACACTCGCTACGGTCGACGCAGCTTTTGCCTTGGCTAGAGCCGGACTTAAACATTTTTTTAGATATTATTATCTTGTAAAATAAAAATACCTACATAGTACAAATATTTATTTTTTAATATTAATAAAGTTCATACATTAACAAAATATTTAAACAAAAATAAACATCGCATTTCTACATCTAACAACGACGATATAGAAGAATACCTGCAGGAAGTTAATTAGGTATGTACCGTAAATTTAAGAGACCATTCTTTGAGTAATTTTAATCAAAATCACAAAAGTTTTTATAAAAAACGCTAAGCTTTGTAAAAACGCTATCAAAATAGTCACTAAGTACGGCGCTGAACTAGGCGATACACCTAGGAACACAGTTCGATAAACAGTGAGCTCGGCATCCGGAGAACATGGCTGCGGCATGGCTAAGGATGCTATTAGTTCGCTTACATTTTCGAGCGGAGTGCGACTGCTGGTTTCTTTATGCTGTGCCATGGTATTGGGCCTGCTCTACCAATCCTTCTCTCAGTAAACACAAAGTTCAAATAGTCACGCACTGTTATACGGAAATGAGGGGGGGCACCGTCATGTATAAACCACATGTTCGTTCGCACATTTAAAGGTACATTGTCTAGTAAACCATTTAAATGGTGCTGTAGAAAGTCTAAATAAGTGTCGCCAACTAAAATTCTAGGAAAAAAGAAAGGACCAATTAACTCATCTCCCACTAAACTTAACCACCTTGCAAACTGTAGGCGCCTTGGGAAATCTTGAGGTAACAAAGCTTGAACTCTTTGAATACGGTATGGATACAAGCTATTTTCGTGCAAAACCCGCCAGACAGCTGCATGAGAAACATCCAAATTCCGAGCTATTTATCGGGTGCTTAGGCCAGGATCGTCATCGATGGCATTCAAAATTTGCTCCTCTGTCACTGGATTTCGTGCTTGTTGCGGTCTGCCTGCATTGTTCCTGGAGGTTCCCTTAGATGCCGATGTGACTCTGAAAATGTTCGTACATTCGGGAGTCGGCAATTAGGAAACCTTAACTGATACAATCTTTGAGTTTCATACGCGTTACCATCAGCAAGACCATAAACAAAATGGATGTCTGCAAGATGTTCGAATGAATAACGTTCATTTTCCATTTTAGCAATGTTAGCGTTTAGAAATAAAACATGGGAATAAAAACTACACTTTAAACTAAAACGGGAAATAAACTACTGGAATTAAACAAAGTCAACAATGACTTTGTGAGTAAATTTATTTTACACCAAATGTCAAGCAAGTTAAAAAATATCTAAAACAAATACTCGCAGCCTACTACTAAAACCTCAAAAATAAAAATGTCAACAATTGCGAAACACAGCCTACTTCCTAGATTTTTTTTTGATTTTTAATTTACGATATTGCCATCCTTTTATTCACCGGCGATTTTCTCAAAAACTAATAATCGTATGAAAAAAATGCAAGAGACCAAAAATCAAAATTTTTGTATGGTCTATTTACCCCTTAAAATTAGTTTTACGCCTTTTCTAAGATAAATAGTAAATAGACCGTCTAAAATAACGGATGTATTCCAAATTTCGTTAAATTTGATGCAAAACTGTAGACACAATTTTAAAAAATCGATTTTTTTTTACACTTCTTGCGATGGCTGTAGCTTGAAGGGGGTGCATTTTAGGACCCATGTTTATAGGGAAAAAAAAGTCTTATTTTGACCTTAGGAATACGCCCTTAAAATATATGTAGTGAATTTTGAAACACCCGGTATATGTTTTTGTCTCTTACAGCTTTATTAGTAATAACATAATTTTGTCAATCATAAAACATATCATCAAAATCTCAACAATGCCAATTAAAATAACATTAGGTAGATATATATCTTATGCTCTCTTTAAATCTCGGCAGATTACAACATATAGAATGATTTTTTCCCATCTGTTGCAATTTAACTCCTTTCATATTGCAAATTTATGTCCAATCTCAATCAATTTATTTACAAAAAATAAAAATTCACAGTCAAAAATCTGATACTAAGGGAAATATATTAAAAAAAAAAATTGTGTGAGAAGGGCTTTGTTCTTAGATACAAGTTAATATTAGGTAAAAGAAATAATGCAATAAAAGTGTCTAATATTAATAAAAAACAACATCAAAGAAAAATATAAAAAAATGTAATTTAACTATACTATACTTTAATCAACCAATTATGCAACTTAAGATTTTATATTACTATAGTGTATTTTAGGCCATGCATGGAGTAATAAAATGTGAAATTCCATTTAATTTGACTGAATTTGAGGATGATCCATAGGCAGTTTATGATCTTTAGAAAATTCAATTATCCTTTTAAACCCTTGTTTTTTTTTGCATATCTAAAGAGGTTTTAAATATGTAGCTATTTGCTGTTTTGCCACAGTGTTCACCATATTATAAGAATATTAATAAAATGGCTACATTCACTCCAACTTCATTGGAAAAATGAAAGAAATCCAAGGATTAGAAGCCTTTTTATTTACAAATTTGAATATTATGTCCAAAAGAAAAGAGTTTCAGGTAACTAGAATCACAACTCCACTTCCAATATTCAAATTGCCTTTATTTTTGTTAAGAAAACTTTGATTTCTTTGAAATAATGTTCAGCTCGGTAAATCGTGAAAATCCATATGTTAGAAGCATTTTTATTCAAGTTTTTGAAAATCATGTCGAAGATAACAAGACAGTTTCTGATAATCGTCGTAACTTCACTTTTAGTTCTTTGGGCGTGTTTTTCACCTTTTATCAAAGAATAAAGCAAACCCATCTATTGATGTTTTTTATCTGTATTTTATAATTCAACAATGATGACGGTCTGACTCACAAATTTTAACAAGACACTGATTTCAATAATAGTTTGTGAATTGTTGCATAAAATTGTATTATAATAATAATTTTATCTATGTATCTGATGTACATAAATAATAACACTTAAATTTATATTGTTTCTACAAGCAACCCGCCTGCATACTTTTGGTGTAATATTTTTAGTGCTTACCAATGAATAACAATAGGCAACATTCATAAATTGACCTAAATTAGATCAATGCCAAACTAAATTTCATAAATTATTATTAGTGGGTCATCCTGTAGTCTTTTTACATACATGCCTACATGGTTAATGTTTTAGTTCATCTGGTAGAATATTAAATGTTCAACTAAGACTAAGACTTCACAAACAGCCAGCTAACATGAGTAAAATAATTATTATAAATAAAACAAGTATATTTATCATAATGTAATCATTTTTCGCATCATTGTCAAACTAGATTCTAGGACGAATGTTAATTTTTTAGAAATGCAAACTATACAAAACGTTTATTGTAATTATTGCTGGTTAAACATAACATAAACATAACGTATTCCCCCTTTTTTGATCCACAAGAGAACAAAAGAATCTTTTAATTTTTCAGCACAGTTTTTACATCTATTTTTCCCAGGCCTAGCTTTAGAGACAGCATATGAGTTATTTTATTCCAGAGTGGGTCAACATACCTCAGTAGGCAATTACTGGAATGACCCTTACCATAAACAACTTTATGTGGAATACTCACAGTTTTTGCCTTATGTTAATAATGAATTGCTTACAAATAGTAGCAAACAGTATAAGGATGCCCTCACTAAATTAAAAACCATGGTGCTTATTGGGGGACCTGATGACAATGTTATTACACCATGGCAATCTAGGTGGGTAAATAAATACTGGATAACCATGATGGCATTGACTTTTTTGTTGAATTTTAGTCAATTTGGTTATTATGATTCTAATGGAACAGTAATAGATCTGATGGAAAGAGATATTTTTAAGGATGATAAAATAGGTCTGAAAACATTATATGGCAAGAAGAAACTTAAAATAATATCAGTACCAGGGATAAACCATTTTGAGTGGCATTTAAATGTTTCTATTGTAGACAATTTTATCTTGTCATATTTGGATTAGAAACAAACATAGTTTAGCATGTGCCAAAATGAAATAGTGAATTTTAGTTTTAAATATATACCTCTCTACTTTGCTTTACTTAATTTTTTATAATAATGAGTGACTGTAGGTATTGTAGTAAACTATTATTTATAGATCAATTGTGTGTGATAGTAAATGATGTAAATAAAAAAAATTGCAATATTTTTGTTTTTATTTATACCCTCTACTATTTTGATTCTAATTATATATAGCAAATAATCCAAATGTGTTCATTTTATAAACATTTTTGCCCTTAAAATAAGTCTAAGAGAATATTACTTAAAAAAGGAAAATTAAACATAATAGTGTGGTTTCTTAATAACTATTCCAAATTCTGCCAAAGCTGGTGTAAGATCTTCCATAGTCATGGTGTATTTTTTGTCTTTAATTCCTTTTGCTCCCTAGAAAAAATTGGAGTGTTATTACCTATTTACTAATGATTTTTTTATAATATTAGGTATAAAAGGTGAAATACATTTTTTTTTCAACCTTTTAACAATGATTTTGTAAAAATCTTTTACTAGTAATGTTGTCATATGAAGCTTGTTATTTATTATAAAACATAATCCAAAATATGATTTAAAAAAAATTAAAAGTGTAACGACATATCTGTCTACTAAATACTTTGATTATTACAAGATCGATAAAAAGGAATCTTTTTATATAGATTGCATGCTTCAGGATAAAATTAATAATGCTAAAAAGGGGAATATACAAGTTTATCTGACTGAGCAACTCTGCAGAGTTCACCTGGTTATTTACTCACTTCTGTAAACATATAAGACTGGCTTGGACATTGCACTTTTATAGGGATAGGATCTTAAATCTCCCAAGCAGTAAGTTTTGTGATGTACTGCCTATTTTAGAAAACGCCGCTGAATATATTCCAATCTATTAATGCCTAAGAAACTAAACTGAAACAAAACAGTGTTGCAACTTGAATTTAATTAGTCCTGTGGTTGGAACCTTTGGTTCGACAAAATCAATCAAATTACAAAACAATTTTACCACTAACCAAAACCTGTTACTTTACTCTCGAAACGTGTTTCGCTAATGATGTGCATCTTCGGGAAATGTTTTAAAACTAAACTGAATGTTCTCTTGAATATGCTAACATCGTTACGAAACGCGTGACTAAAGTAAAACAAGCAGTTTTGGTTAGTGGTAAAAAGGTTTTGTGATTTGGATTTAATTAAGCAACTTAAAAGAAGTTTGTCTGAGTACAAGCCAAGGGTCTTTAAAATAGATTTGGTAACATAATGGTATTCATTGAAAGTGAATTTTTTGTCATCAAAAACTCCCAAGATGTAAGGAGAAGTAAGAAAGAACACAGTCATCCAACAAGTAGTCAGGGACCCTTTCTTTAACCAACTACACTTTAATGTTAATGTCCTATCCAGGCATTTAAGAAATTTGTGTAAGTCACCTCAAGCTTATATTTTGACTTAATAGCTTTTGCATGGTACAATTAAGTTGTTTTGCTTCCTTTCGTCAAAAACACCATGCTGTTTACAATGCGCATTAGGTTCATTCATTCATAAACAAGTTTTTCATACACTTAGATCTCAAATGCCATTGATAAATTACACAGAGTTGATATTGGGCAGAAGTTCTTAACTTTATCAGTCTTGCTATTTTTGAAAACTGGACAAACCTTATCAATACCCAATATCTGGATGAGTGTTTGACCTAATTGGGAGATTGAATAAGAAGTTTAAAGGCTTGTATTAATTTGTATTTGCTATTATTAATTGTAGTTAAAGACCTGAGCACAGTCATATGACAAAAAAGGGGTAACTTGTCAGGTCCTCCTGTTTGTTCATTTTTTGAGCCTTGCAGTACCTTTAGCAAATTTTTCTCACTAAAGCAATTGACAGATACATTATTAGAGCCCCTGATCAGCTAAATTTAATTAATCATTGTGTAGAAGTTATTTAATTTGAACTAAGACACTACTAAAATAAATTAAGAACTAAGCCATTGTATTTGTCAGATCCTGGAATTCTATACTTTTTGGACTTTTGCTTCACAAGGCTCCCAAACATTTTGCGATCTGGTTTAGTAGATCCATCTGTGCTGGAAATATAATATGTCTATGCAAGATCTATTTAATTTTTATTACTTGCCGGATTTGTGGATAAGCAAGGCAATCAGGTTGTAATTTTGTTTTAGAGCAACAGTCATTTATTTTGGGTACCATATAGGATATCAGGCATTCTTTTTTTTTGAGTTGTAAGTGGGGACAGTTTTCAAAAATGTCAGTAAGCTTGATGTACTTAAGATATAAGAGTAGCAAAACTTTTTTAGGCCAAACTCAGTCGGAGTCCATTTTGCTTTAGCCCTTTTAAATATTCAGTCAGTCAGAAATAAATCTGATGAACTCTCTTTATTTTTAGCATATGAAGATAACCCTGTCATTGTTGTTTTGACCGAACATTGGCTCAAACAGGGTGAACCTTTTTTTATAGAAAGTTATGCTCTCGCATCCATCTATTCCCGTACTCAGTATAATCATGGTGGAACTTTGATATTAATAGAGAATAAGTTTTTAGAAAGATATAACTTTGTTGATATAACCAAGTTTGAGTATCTCCTGGAAGAAAAAACTTTTGAATTTTGCACTGTTTATTCTAAAGAATTAAATTTGTACATTTTAGGCCTTTACAGGTCACCCTCGAGTAATTTTAGTAGTTTTATTGATAAATTATATAACATTTTAAGCCAAATATCGGTAAATGCATCACTAATATTGACAGGTAACATTAATGTTAATTTTTTGGACTGCAATAACTCTAACAATCATTTGTCAATACATAGAGTGCTAAAATCTTTTAATTTAACTTTGCATGTTGACCAACCTACTCGCATCACTGCTAATTCAGCATCACTTTTAGATTATGTTTGCTCTACGCTCTGTGAAACGCAGGTTGCATGTAGAATTGTAAATGCCGGGTTGTCTGATCATGAGGCCGTATTATGTTCCTTTCTTCTAAGTGAAAAAAAGTGTACCTCAAGAAAAAAAAAGTGCGGAAGGTTGTTCACTAGAAAAAATTTCTGTAAGTTTAAAGAATGTTGTAATTCAATAGACTGGAATGGTATCATACTTAACAACGGTGATCCTTTTGAGAGTTTCCATTCAACTTTAGTGGATGTTTTTGAGTCAACTTTCCCCATGGTGACAATTAGGGAAAAAAGGAGAAGACCCTGGTATAACAGGGGTCTATTAGTTTCTGGTAAAAATCTTCGGTGTTTGCACTCCATAAGAAAGTTTGCCCTGGACAACTCCAAATTCATATCCTACTTTAATAGATATCGCAAAATTTACCGCGATACAGTGAAATTGGCAAAAAACTTATACTACTCAAGTAAAATAAACCAATCAAGAAATAAGTCTAGAGAGTCTTGGAAAATTGTTAATGACTTCTGTTTCTAATAGCACGGTGTCGGCCGAAACACTCAATCATTTTTTCCAGGGTGTTGCTTTGGGTCTATCAATATTATTGCCTCTGTTAGAGATCCGCGCTCATACTTACACAACATTAAGGTGCCTGAAACATTTTTCTTTAGACCAACAGATTCTAGTGAAATAATGGAAGCTCAAATGAAAAATAAGAACTCCTCTGGATGGGATGGGCTGTCACTAAAGGTCCTAACAGCGCTACCGCTACCAACCCTTGATTCTTTGGCTGAGGTGTTACATGTTTCACTTTCAAGTGGGTCCTTTCCACATTTACTCAAGGATGCCTTGATTATACCATTATTTAAGGGTGGAAACTATGATGACCCATTAAATTTCAGACCCATAGCCCTGCTTCCCACGCTTGTAGAAAGATTGGTAAAAACTAGGAAGATGGAATTTCTGAAACGGCATAATGTTCTTAACCATCAGCAATTTGGATTCCGGATGAAACTGGGTACATCTGATGCTATTTTCAATTTTTTGGAGAGTCTGTACATGGGGTTGAACGCTGGGGAGAGTGCGGCTGCGGTGTTCTGTGACTTATCTAAGGCGTTTGACTGTGTGAGTCACAGAATACTGCTGCAGAAGCTAGAAACCTATGGATTCAGAGGAGTTGCTCTCCACTGGTTTCGTTCTTACCTATCTGGAAGAACACAAAGGGTATTCTTTGACAATGATATGTCATCCCGTCTGGATAGGGATGCTGGTGTACCCCAGGGTTCTGTTCTTGGACCAATATTGTTCCTGCTATATGTCAATGATATCTCTCAAATTCCAATTAGGGGCAAATTTACTATCTTTGCAGATGATACAACATTACTTTGGCATGACACTGACACCAAGAGATTAAGGAATATCATTGATCCAGATTTAATTCTTGTAAAGTCATGGTGTGAATTTAATAAATTAACTTTTAATATTTCTAAAACTAATATTTTAACTTTTAAATGTAACCTTGGAACTGTCACTTTGCAAAATGAAACAATAAGTCCTTCTGAAACATGCAAATTTTTGGGCCTGACGATTGATAAGCAATTAAAATTTGAAAATCATATTTCCTCTTTTATAGGGAAGTTATCATCCAACTGTTATGCTATTAGAGTAATAACACATTCTCTGGGACTTGATGTGGCCAAATTGCGTACCATGCTCTTATTGAGTCTCATCTGAGATATAGTATTGTGTTTTGGGGTGTGTGCTCTCAGTATTTGTTCAGCTCTCTATTTATTTTGAAAAAAAGAGCCATACGCTACATGTGTGCAGCTCCCTTTTGTAGCCCCTGTAGGCCATTATTTTTAAAACACTCTGTCCTGACATTGCCATGCCTTTTTATTTTAGAGACTGTTTGTCTTATCCACAAAAAATATCGCCATCAGCTTGGCCCCCCCTCCTCGGGTTACAATCTCCGAACTACCTTCTCTTTACCTCTGCCTATCCCAAAAAGTGAGCAGATTAAGTCCTCTTTTGTGTACGGGGGCAGAAGGCTTTTTAACCACTTACCCCTTTATATAAGGCTAATAAATTGTGAAAAACGTTTTAGGAAAAATATAAATAAACGTTTGCTTGCTAAAGCATTTTATTCTCTAGACGAGTTTTTAAATACAATTTTTTGACAGTGAAGAGTTTTGCGCAGCGTAATGTGAATTCTTACTACCCTTTCTTTGGGTGTGTTCTATATTCTATGTATGTAAGAATTGTTAAAATTTTTATATTTTTGTAAAAGCTTATGTTGTCAACTATCTTTAAGGTTTTATAAAATGCTTTGTTAACGACAGATTATGTTACCTAACAATAAAGCTGTCAAAAATAGCTTTATTGTTAGGTAACATCTAAGATTTTGAACATTTGAACTGCTGAAAAAGGGGCCTTGCAGATACCTGTCTTTATGCTCCTGATAAGAGTCAAATAGCATATTCTTGACTTTCAAATGCTATCTGCCAAGACACCCTAGAACAGAATGCTATATTTAAGGCAAGATTCAAAACATGCATAGTACACAGTTTTCAATACACCAGTTTATAATAATTGTCTCATTTGAAGAATTCTTAAGTCAAAAATAGCTTTATTGTTACTGACATAATTTTGTTAACAAAGCATCATATAAAACCATAAACATTTTAGTAATTCTTACATGCATAGAACATTTTTACATAAATAGCAACATAATTAAAAAAGTGGTAAGACCTCACATTTGTTATGCAAATCTCCTCACGGTCAAAATGTTGTATTTAAACACTCATCTAGCTCACTTTTTGGGATGGGCAGAGGTAAGAGAAAGTTGTTCAGGGATTGTAACCCGAGGAGGGAGGGCCAACCTGTAACTAAGCATAGCAATATTCCAATTAGTTTTTTATTGAGGTCTGCAATATGATTTTTCCAGTTAACCTAATTGTTTGAAATGTACCCTAATAGTCTTATATTATTTTTTACTTCTATATTGGACTCTAATACTAAACTTTCTGAGGTTATATTTTGTTTTTGAAATGCAATGCATTTAATTTTTTCAAGTTTATTTGTATCTGCAAACATAATGACATCTGCAGCTGTTATGCATAAAGGTAAATAGTTTATATAAAGAAGGAATAGAGTCGGTCCTAGAACTGACCGTTGTTGTGCAACTTTCTCATTGCACAATGTTACTTTCTGCTTGTAACTTGATAGTTCATAGGTGATTTTGTTTTGTTTGTCTGATGTCGGATATTACTTTTAGAACTGCAGTAGATGTAGACTTACTCTTTGAAAGCCAAACTTTTGTTGTCATTTTCTATACATTTTCTAAGTCTTTTAAGAACTTTCTCCATTAGTTTTGAAATTACTGGAATCAGTGAGATAGGTCTGTAATTTCTTGTTTGTCCCCTCCCTTATGATTAAAATGAATTTTGAAATTTGTGTTAACATTAAAGAGTGTAAAATATGGTCATCTACTTTATTAATTGCTATCTAAATGTAACAATTTACTGTATTATATAGTAACTTATTAAGGAATAATTTCTTATTCCTAATTATTAAAAAATTACCTAATTTAGTACATACCTTAGAACTTGCTCCATGACTTGTTGAAGAATTGGATGTTCTCATCTTGCAGTGCTGTAAGGCATCATTGGCAATATCAGATATGAATTTCTGGGCAGCAATTGATATGAGTCGCAAAAGTCTAGGATCTTTTGGTTCAAATCCTGACGTTCTGAGATAGTAAGCGGTCACAGCATCCGGAATCTTTAGAAAAAAGAAATTTTATCCTGGATTAGGCCTTGGTGATTGTTAGTTACATACAGTTGGAGTATAGTCTTCCAGCTGAAGTAAAAAATCACTTAAGGGCTGTCCTAGGGTCATTGGTGGTTCATCATCCATCGGTTCCTCTTTAATTTGGTTAATCATGGCTATTTAAATGTTTTTCCTCAAAAACCTAAAATTGATGAACAGAAATAATTTCTTTGTTTGTTTTTTTTTCTGTCAATGTCACCTGTCAACTCAATTGCCGGATCTAAGGGTGTATTTACAATCAATTTGTTTTTAAACTGCGCATATTTCAAATTGAAGTTTGACGGGTAAATTTGAAATACGTTGGAGGAAGTCAGTATTTATTCCGTTTATAATTACTGTTTAGCTTAATTTTAATTAAATTAATAATTAGCTTAATAAACGGACGAGCGAGATTCGTTATATTCAATTGAGAGTCTATTATGTCCTATTCAATCAATCAATCAATGCTTTATTGTCAAGAAATTGTTACTATTTGTAGACAAAGCTGTAAAACAAAAAAGACACAAAATACAAACAAAACACAATTAAAGAAAAGAAAAACAAAACAAAATTAAAAAAAAAATAAATATGGCAGATGATTGTGCATTTTTTTTGCATTATATAATATGGAGCTTTTGACCAAATGTGGGGTAGGCAGGTATAGATCATGTTCGGTGTTTCTAAGTGGATAACTATGGGAAGGCCTATCAGATGCTGAACCGTATTTGCGTATTAGACAAACGGACTTAAATATGAATAAAGATGGAAGAGTTAATATTTGAAATTTTTTGAAAAAATGCTATTCAGAGTTAACTGAGGCATACATTTAATATTCAAATGTAAGTATAGTATGTATAGTTTATCGAACATCTTATTTTACATATACCCTTCTTAGTAACAGTATCATAGCAATGATAAAAAACAAAATGAAAATAGAATAAAAAAAACAAATCTAAGGAGATTGGTACCAAAACAGCCTGTTAAATACTTAAAATTACATTCATACATTTCACAGTTAGATTTAAAATGCGACTGCACCTTAGAATCTGAAACAATGGTACCACTGGTTAGTACCCATAGTTTGTCCTATTGTAAGGAACAGATTGCAAACAGTCATATGCTCATCCAGGTATATTGAATTTTAAAAGTTCAAGCAAACCGATCAAAAAATTCATCATTGAATACGAAGATCAGGCCTGAATGCTTCTGAATGTTACACTGACAATGTTATGCAAACGCTTGAAAGTTAAATCCTGATCAAGTGTTAGATGTAGTGATTGAGTGTAGATTTTGGGCTCTAGAGAAAGTGAGAATTGAACATTTAGATAAATTAAGATTTAAACTGTTGTGGACAGTTTAGACCTTAATTTTAAACTTTAGATCTTAATTTAAGTGGCAAAATTATCAAAATTACTCTGCAAACGTTCAGCATCAACTGTGTTGTTGGTAATAATTTTATATTAATGCATGATAATGCTCGAACACACACACAACCCGCATATTAAGGAGGTTCTTGCCGTAACGGATACGGATATTGTAATGGATTGGTCAGCTAGGTCGCCAGACCTCACTCTTATAGCAGACATGTGAGCTGCACTGGGAATGATTGTAAAAAGCAGATTAAATCCACCAGGTACTCTGAAAAACGTAAAACAAACTTGGGTAAGTTTTATTTTGGGTAAGGTAGGTCAAACTTGGGAAGGGTATTTTTAAAATCTGATTATAAATATAAAAATATGTTGCAGGGCTTATAGCTAATAGAACTAAAGGCGCCAATACTTTTCATTTATTTTATTTTATTATAAACTTTGTTTCTAATACAACGAGTCGTTAATTCTATTTTAAAGTGTTCTTTAAATGAAACACTTCGTTTTTCTCAGCGCACCTAAATTATGCAAAAAAATATTAAAATTAAAACTTGTTTTTCATGTAAACAAAAATAGACATAAAATAAGTGAGTAGTATATATCAGAAAGATAGTGTATATTAGGAGTAATTCAAGTTTCTCGGATAAAATAAAAAATTACTTCAAATAATAAAAAAATACGTCAAATGCCTAGAAAGTCGTCAATTACCCCAAAAGCTTGAAAAATATTAAACGAAATTAGCTCAGAACCCTGGAAGATAGCACAAATTATCTAAAATATCTGAAAATAGAAATTTTATATAAAATTATAGAACAAAAATAACTCTAATTACCTAGATAAATATGAAAATTACCTTAAATGCCTTGAATAATATGGAATAAATTTCTAGATAGTTTTTGCTTTATTTTGAGGCCGTTGTTATTATTCATAGTAACACAGCAAAAGGCATTATTTTTCATATCTTTAAGGTTTCTGGTAATTTCTAATGATAAATTCTGATAATATACATATATTTCAACATTCATTTTAAATGTTCACTAAAAATCATTCACAGATTAGCTGTTGAAAGTGGCCACCATAGCACTTTAACACTCTAGTTCTTTTTGAGCACACTGTAGCTCAAAAGTTAAGGAGTTTAAAACATAGCTTTCTTTAAACTTTTCTTCTTAAAATCACCTAAGGATTAACACCTTTAAGGGTCACCATCTTATTCTGTATGGCAAAATAATGTGCTACCGTCAGTCTATTTGTCTCCTTTTTTGTTACCGTATTTTCTAATATGGATTCACTAATTCTTGGTTATTCTATTCATCAACAATAGCATCTTAATAATCTTGACTTTGAGTGATGCTTTCTCAGAGTTGAATTGAATCTCAGCTATGTCTAAGATTTTTAATAAAGTTGTCATTAAACAATTAGGTAGTATATATACACTCCGCAATGGTCTAAGTAAAAACAAACAAGGTCAACCTCTACTAATCTTTTAAAATAATTATATTTTTCACTTCGATTAATGGACTATGGTTTTTAAGAAGATTGCATGTATACTGACTGATTATTCTAAAGCCTGTGACCAGGTCAACCATAAATCCCTAATAAATAAACTAAACATATGGGTTTAGGTGATTCTCTTCTCACATAGTTGCAGTTTCTTATCTTATAGGTCAGAATGTGTTAGGGTCAATAGCTCTTTATCATGAGGTAACCTCTGGTTTTTACTGTGACCCTTTATTGCTCTTACTATTTACCAATCGCATCATCTGTATCATTCTTCTGAACATCTTCTATTTGTAGATTCTCTTAAACTTTTTAGAACAATTAAATCTATTAAAAATTTTCATGAGCTGCAGCAGGATTTAAATCGAGTATTTAAATGGTCTTAAGTTATAAATGTATTAAAGTGGTCTGATGTCACATCTTTTTAAAGAACTAAGAATTTGTTAAGACTCAAAAAGTTTAATAGTCTTATCTTAACCCACAGGTCTTTAGCGTCTTCAAACAGTGATATTTTTATGTTAAGAATATATCTCTATTGTGTTGTCTCCTAATTACCAATACCACAATGACTTACTAGAAGAAGTTCAACATAAGTTTGTTGGGCTACTAGCATTCAGATTGGCCTTAGAATTTGAGACTGGCAGCCTCTTTTAATCAGTTAAACGTTAACAAATATTGTTTTAAGGGTAGAAGTAACTGGACTGTTTATTTATGTATTTTTTTGGTTTGTATAGCTGTATGCTTATTAAGCCATCTTTTGTTGGTTATAATTAGTTTACTGTTTTGTTTTAAATTAATATTTTCGTTAATACATGAAGTTATAACGTAATATTTTTTTTCTATTACATTGTATTTTTTACTACATTTTTATATATATTTATATACAGGTTGTTCATTTGAAAACCTCCCACCACGAATTTATCGAAAACCACTGTTTAAAAAAAACGTTTATTTAAAAATACGTCAAAAGGTTTGTCAAGGGGGACAACTTTCTAACCTAAAATTACATCACTCCCTCTCACCCATTGCCCCCCAGGGTCAACCCCTTACAAATTTTAAATGGCAAAGGGTATCGAGTAACAGCTTGTTTAAAAGGTCTTTCGAAGTCTTTTATTTTGACGTTTGATTTTTTTAAATCGGTCGATTCGTTTTCGAGAAAATTAGAAAAACCTTTGTTTATTTTAATTTATTCAGATTGAAAACAAAAACATGAAAATATCAGTTTTTATTTCAATAAGTGCTCAAAATGTTGCTCGTTAGGGTTTGCCAAATTTACAATTCGTTTATAATTTAAAACGGAAACTACCAACATAAACAGCAATTCCGAAGATTAGACGTGGAAAAAACAACCTGGATTTTTTTCCGTATTCTTTTCATCAATACAGATATCCTGGGCGAACTGTATTTACTGTTATACCTGCTTAGTTATTTAGTTGCTAATGAAAATAAAGAATTTATTTTGCCGTCAGTTACATTTGTGACAGTCTTGGAATAGTGAAAATTTATTTGTTGAGTTGAAGATTTTACTTCCAAAATGGTTTACACACTAGCCGAAAGAGTGGAAATTATTCTAATTTATGGTGCCCAAAATCAATGTGCTCGGCAAACTGCCGTCACGTCTAACGCCAGACATCCGGAGAAGATAACTTCGCATAGGTATGTTTTAGACCTTGTTACTAAGTTTACTGAAACTGGATCTGTTGCAAATAAAAAACGTGATCATCGGCGAATTTTGGATGAAGCCGCTCAAGTTGAAGTTTTGGGTCATTTTGGAATAAATCCTAATACTTCTTTACGCAAAATTGCTGCTGCCACTAGTATTTCATTAGGCTTTGTTCACACAGTTACCAAACTTCATAAATTTCATCCATTTAAAATGAAAATATTGTAAGAGTTAACCGAAGACGATTTCGATAGGCGAGTTGAGTTTTGTGAAAAAATGACTGAAGCGATTAATGATAATACTATTCATGTAAAGAATATCTGCTTCAGTGATGAATGCACATTTTATCTAAATGGATTTGATAATAAGCATAACTGTAGATATTGGAGCAATGAAAATCCTCATGCATTTGTAGAAGGGCATACCCAGTACCCTCAAAAAATTAATGTATGGGCAGGCATTTTAGGAAATAAAGTGATTGGGCCATTATTTATTAACGGAAATTTAAATGAAGACATTTATTTGGATATGTTGGAAAATACCATAAATCCGCTTATCACTGAATCCATTGAAAACCAAATCGATGATGATGGAAACCCTATACTTGATGAGGCTGAAATATATTTCCAACAAGACGGCGCTACTCCTCACTATGTTCTTCCCATTCGGCAATGGCTAGACGACGAGTTTCCAGATAAATGGATAGGGCGAAGGGGACCCATAGAATGGCCTGCTAGATCTCCTGATATAACGCCGTTAGACTTTTTTCTATGGGGTCATTTGAAATCTATTTTGTTTACTTCCCAACCTGAAAGTTTGGATGAACTTCGTCAACGTATCATCGACGGCTGCCATGATATCCCTCAACATGTTTTTGAAAATGTCCGTCAGGAATTTGAACATCGCCTATATCATTATTTCACCACAACGGGCAACATTTTGAACACTTATTGAAATAAAAACTGGCACTTTCATGTTTTTGTTTTCTATCTGAACAAATTAAGATAAACAAAGATTTTTCTAATTTTCTCGAAAACGAATTGACCGATTTAAAAAAATCAAACGTCAAACTAAAAGACTTTGAAAGACCTTTTAAACAAGCTATTACTCGATATCCCTTACCATTTAAAATTTTTAAGGGGATGACCCTGGGGGGCATTGGGTGAAAGGGGGTGAAGTAATTTTAGGTTGGAAAGTTGTCCCCCTTGACAAACCTTTTGACGTATTTCGGCGTTTTTCTTAAACAGTGGTTTTCGATAAATCCGTGGTGGGAAGTTTTCAAATGAACACCCTGTATAAAGTAAACCATTCTACAACGTACAATCTGTATTGAGCATTTAAAATTATTCAGCATACGAAATACATATATTGTACTACATAATATTGTTAAAGAACAAGTAATTTAATAAACGTCTATTTTTTATGTGATATAATGCTAGTTGCAAAATCGTAGAAATTAACAATAATTTTATTTAATTTGCCAATTTTGTTATGTATGTATATCAGCAATAATATGTTCGGGCAGTGCGTGTGGTTATTTTTTAAGAAAACTTACAATATTTGGTTTAAGTTTGCGACATGCGGAATTTGTATTATTTGTTTTCGTGTATTATTATCTTACAACACATAATTGACTCTTTTAAGCAAACTTTAGAAAAGGCGAAATGTAAATTAATATAATTATGGTTCTATTACGTTCACCTATTTTATAATAACTAAAGGAAACGATATTTTATTCCAGGCATTTCACAACGTTATTTTTTATGGATGCCTAGGCATAGAAACTAATTTTTTATCTAATTTCAGAAATTTTTACATTTTATATTTTCCAGAATCCGAATTTGAAATAATTTTAGTTTTTTGTTAGTACTTATTGTACATTATACATTTAAAGCACTCTCTGTCCTCTCACTTTTTTGAATAATTTTTGTGCCCTTCAATTTTTAAAGACATTCTAAGTTTCATTTCTAAGTTCAATTCCGGAGTTTTAATTTCCGAACGGCCACTTTCCCGCATTGCAATTGTCTTGAACATTTTTTTTTCAAACTATTGTATTTCTAAGCAACATTTTTCTCGAATCACTGTTACACCAAATAAAATTTTTTCTGAACTATTTGCCAAAAAATCCTGCCACCAAAACTTTTAAATTACTCGGGGGGCTTTTCTATAAATAAAATCGTTGGATGAAAATACTAAATAACCCAACCCAACCGTGAATAAATTTCATTACTGGTTAAAATACTATTACTCGAGAAAAATAGTTGTTAGGAAAAATAAGATTTGGTAAAGTGGTTTCGAGAAAAAAGTATGCAGGAAAATGATCATTTGAGAAATCGATGTTCGGGAAAGTAGTTTGATGAAACGATTGTTTGGGAAAATTAGTCGTTCTGGAAAAATAACATTCGAGAAAATGGCAGCGGGACAACACTATAGGTGAAAAAAATTCCAGATATTTGAAGTAATACTCTGTTTTATTCTAGGTATTTAGGAATTTAACGAGCAGAGCAAATTTAAAAAGTATATTTCCGACGTTAACCACTCTTAAAATAATACCTAAAATACAAAAAATGATTCTAAATGCTACAGTGGCGGATCTACGAGAGGAAACCTGGACAAAAGTTTCCTGAAATTAACTCGAAAAAAAAATCAGTAGGAAACTCTACGTATCTTATCATTTCCGACCAATCAAAATATCTTGTTGATTTTTTTGGATATTCAAAATTTTTCTTTGGATTCCACAGAATTACTATGAAAAAATGAGTAGAAAATGGCTTCAAATGCCTGGAATAAAAAAAAAATGATTTCAAATATCAGAAATACATATGGTTATGAGAAATAACAACAACATTTTAAAGACAAAATAATTATTCCAGAAGAAACAAAAAATTTTATAAAATAGCAAGAAGAAACTTAAAATGACAAATAGCTGGAGAAATCCTTACAAATCTCCGAAAATTATCAAAACTTGCTTGGAATAAATTTATATTAGTAATTTTTGTATTTATTTCAGGCCCTTGAGATAATTCCTTACATATTCCAACTATTTGGAGTAGACAATAGCCAATAGAATTTTATTGCTTCTAAAGTAATACAATATATACTTATAGCAATAGTTACTGTGAGCTATATACTAGCACAGAATTACTATGAAAAAATGAGTAGAAAATGGCTTCAAATGCCTGGAATAAAATAAAAAATGATTTCAAATATCAGAAATACATATGGTTATGAGAAATGACAATAACATTTTAAAGACAGAATAATTATTCCAGAAGAAACAAAAAATTTTATAAAATAGCAAGAAGAAACTTAAAATGACAAATAGCTGGAGAAATCCTTACAAATCTCCGAAAGATATCAAAACTTGCTTGGAATAAATGTATATTAGTAATTTTTGTATTTATTTCAGGCACTTGAGATAATTCCTTACATATTCCAACTATTTGGAATAGACAATAGCCAATAGAATTTAATTGCTTCTAAAGTAATACAATATATACTTATAGCAATTGAGTACAGGCATTACAAGGAAAAATATCTTTAAACAAAAACAAAATAAAGAAATCTGCTGAAGCATAAAGCACCGTTTACAAAAATTACAGTTAAAAAATAGGTAGCGAGGCAGAATTATTTAATATAAAAAACTAAAAACAGTAACGTAAAAAATTGGCTATAGTTATAACCTATATAAAGTAATCAGTAACCTAATTATACAACAATAAATAATTACATAAACCAAAACCATATAATATGTATCATAAGAAAAATAAAATACTAATTATTGATTATAGAACCTTTAGTTAGCAGAAAAATAATTACAACATACGCACTAGCCGCAGTAATCAGTCCCTAACACCAAAAGAAAGAACAAAATTACTCATTAATTATGAAGCTTCTAAGTCGGAGAATATTTAAAAAGTAATGAACAATAGGTTTAACTTTTTGAGGTATTATGTTGTTTAAAAAGCATATAAAGTTGTGCACACTAAATACAACCTCATCAGAAGAAATTAGACTTTTATAAAAGTGTATGACCAGCATCTTTGGGATAATGGATGCATTTTTAGAGTTAGAAATTAGACCCTGACAAAGAGGGGCGCACTCAAAAAATATGTGCTGAAAGGCCTGCTTTACATTTGCATTACATATAGTGCACATATCGTCAAGATTTATAAGTAAGAAAATCCATTAAAAGTAGCCTTAAAAAAACGGCAATTGGCAGTCCGGACTTTCCGGCAAAGAAACTTCAAATACTTAAAAGAAATTCTCTTAAATTGTAAATAGTTTCTTGGCATTTGAACGTTTGAAAAACAGCTATAAAAGAGAAGAAATGCTGAAGCAGATGCAAATTCAAGGTCTTTTTGAACACAAACCTGTTTAAATTTATCCAATAACAAGACTTTATTCTTCTTTAGGTAGGTACTCGTTAATGATATAAATGGCATGCCAAAATCAATTTTTGAAAAAAATAAATTCCTTATTTGCTGAATCCAATTATAGGAAGGGTCTGGGTTTTCAAGTTCCAGCTGTTTCTTATAGCAGATCTGTGGGTATCTGGAGGGTTTCATAGATAAAAGTTTGATTAGCCAATTAATAGCTAGTTTTAAAATAGTTAAAGAAAGGTATCTTACACCAAATTCTAGGCGCACAATGCTATCAGGTGTATTAGCAGGTAGATAAAACAACTTTTTGAAAAAAACTGACCTGTACACCTTCCAAAACCTCAATGTAACACAAACTCCAAATTGCAGCATTATTAAGCAAGACACTCAGAACAAGTGAATTATGGTGTTATCTTTGCCGACCAACTGGTATGGGTGGACTTGGCCATAATACCGCGAACAACGCCAATAGCTTTTTTACCTTTAAGTGCGGTGTCCTCCGATATAACGTTAAATAATGATGAAGAGGTAAAAGATGCCCCCAGGTAAACATACTTCTTTGTTATCTCCACTTTTTCGCCCTCATATTTAAGATCTTGATTAGCTCGACGGTCACCTCAAAGCCGCCTAGCCACCTAGCAAAGATCATAATTCTGGTTTTATTTAAATTGACAGTAAATCCGTTTTGATGTGTGTAATCTTTAAGAGCCAGCAATTTTCGCTTCATATCGACTTCAGAGTAGGACAGAATAACTGCATCATCGCAGTACAGTAAAGCAAGGATGTCAGAAATACTGTCAATATCAATACCATCGAGTCCCCGATCTCGAAAAAATAGTTTACGCCTTCTAAGTTTGTCTAGTCATTTCGATGGCTTTCTAGTAGTATTTTTTTATTCTGTTCGAGACATTTAAAGCCATTTTAAGTTATTTCTTGAAGTATTACTTCATATTTTTTTTATTCAAGGCATTTAGAACCAATTTTAAAGTATATTCACCATGTTAAAATAATCTAACATATTGTTATCAGGTAAGCTCCTTACAATTTCCTACAATTACTAATAATTAACTATTAGTACAATACATCATAAAATATGAAAGAATAATAATTGAACTAGTTAAGAAATGTATTCGCATATATCACATATTACCTACCGGTTGCTCGGTCGAAATTATATAATTCCCGATTTCACAAGAAAATACAAAAATGTTCTTATATAAACTGGCAAATATCGACGCGGGATGTTCATGACACCGTTTTGAAGTACACTCCGATTTTTACTTTCTTTTGTCTTCAGCAATTTCATACTTATATGATACGATGTACTGGTGAAGAGGATCTTTATACTATCTGATATTGCTCTATATAAAGAAAATTGCGCTATTAACACAGTTTTAGAATATTGCTTATATTATATATGCTTTAAAGTACCTCTTGAAGCATATTTTGTCAAGTCTTTGTCTATTATTTTATTAAACATACTTAAATCTGACGCTTTTACGCATTTAGAAAAATTTAGTTTGGTAAAACATTTATTGATTAACATTATTATAATTACTAACATTAATAACATAAAATTTTCAAACGTTAATTGACTACTACTAAATAAATAAAATCTAATTTAGCATCAAATATCTGGAATATAAAAGTAGTGATTTCAAATGCCTGGAAGACATACAAAGTTACTTTAAATTACAGAAAGAAGACACATGAAGCAAAAAATTTAATAAAAAATTACATGAAAAATTATTTTAACGCCAAAAAGGCAATTAAATTGCTTTAAGTGGCAAGAGTTTGCTTAAAGGATTCAAGTAAAAAATCACTGTTAAACTGAATATTTTATTGTTCCTATGCCTATAAGGAAATAAAAGACACTACCTGGAATATATTTTAAAAAAAAGTTTAAAGTGCCAATAATTTGCTTAAAGGATCCAGGTCAAAAACCACTGTTGGAATAAATAAATATTTTCTTACTTCTAATAAGAAAAAACTATTTTCTCATCCCTTAAAGATCACTGCTGATATTATTAGATATTTTAATATTTTACAAATCTAATAAAAAAAATAATTTCTTAATAGATTTCGAGTTAAAAATCACTACTTAAATTAATTTTTTATCACCTTCAAATTAACAGGAAAAATAGGGTTTTTTGCAAAAAAAAATCACTGCAGTGATAAATAATTTATTAACTTATAATCATAATAAAAAAATAATTAGCTTCTATGATCTAAGTCGAAAATCACCGTTGAAATCAATATTTTATCGTTACTGTGCCTATAAGAAAGCTGAAATCTCTAGTGAAAAAAATTAATATTTTAAAATTTTTTCACAAATTTGTTTTCCCAATTCTTGCAAATCACTGCTGAGAATATGTATATTTTATTATTATAGTATAATGACTTCAAGGTCCCAGAACACAAAGAGTAAAAAAATTTATAAAAATAACTGAACTTAAAACCCGACAAAAACTTAAACATTTATCTATAGATAACTGCAAAATGTCTGAACGACATAAAAACATGTTTTAACTGCCAGGAAGAAGGGTAAAATGGCTTCAGAGTCCAAGAACCCAAAAAGTAAAAAATGACTTATTCAAATACCAGGGAAAAACTTATATTGACTTAAAGTTTCAACTAACTCGATAAAAAACGCAAAACCATTTTAAATGTTAGAAGAATTCACAAATTACTTTAAATGATAGGAAGACATCAAAAATTCGTCCAAAAGCCTGAAAAATTTAATGACTAGTCGCAGTGTTACTCAAACTTTTTTCGTGACGGAACCCTTTTAAAAAACTAAATTTTTAACAGAACCCTAAACTCTAAACTAAACTCTAAATTTTAAGCAAAAGCAGTTATATGTGAATTGTTTATTTATTAATAATCATACAAAAAAAGATAGATACAGTAAGTAGTGAGTTAGTAAGCAAATGATAACACTAAATTCATTTAATGCGAGGCATGTAATTGTTTTTTATTCCTCATCAACTGGGTAATGTCAGGCTTGATAGAAGAAAGTTGAATTCTCATGTCTGGTTTGGCATCCAGTCTATTGCGGTATTTGGTTTTTGTAGCTGTATATGCTGAAAATCCCGTTTCACACAAATACGTTGTTGGGAACGGCAGAAGAACATTCAAAGCTTCTGTGGCAAGTTGAGGATATTTATCACGAACCCTGCACCAAAAATCATTTAGTGAAATTGTTTTGAACAATGATTCCATGCTTGTAATCAATGTCATCTCTAGAAATGATTCATAGATCTGATTTGAAATATTTTCAGGCTTCTGCAATTTAGGGTTTTGAATCCATACGTTTTTTTTTAGTTTGGTATTCTGTTCTTCATGAAAGTAAGATTCAAAAGTCCCTTGCAGATCATTGAGATATTGCACCAATTAAACAAATATTTCATTTTGAAATATTTTTGTATCACTAAGACTATGGTGACTTAGCAATGAAAAGTTTCGATTTCTCTCGGTTATTTTGTTGTTAGCATTGAAAACTGTTGTCTGTGTTCCTTGTAGTGACAGGTTTAATTCGTTAAGTTTTTCAAACATGTCTGCTAAAAATGCTAGTCTAAATAACCAGCTTTTATCGGACAAACGGTCTTTTGAATTAAAAGGAACATCTGTAAGAAAAGCTTCTAATTCTGTTCTTAGTTCAAAAAGCCTTGTCAAAGTTTTACCCCGAGGCAATCATCTCACTTTAGTATGGAGCAATAGTGTTTTATGATTGCTACCATAATCTTCACATAATATTGAGAACAATCGGGATTGTAGTGGACGTGACTTGACAAAATTAATTATTTTTACTGACCCATCAAGAACCAATTTTAGATTTGGTGGCATTTTCTTAACCGCGAGTGATTGTCTATGCAGGATGCAGTGGCTGGAACTACAATTTGGCGCTTTCATTTTTCTTCGTGATATTGCTCCTGCTGTTCTACCTGTCATTGCCTTGGCTCTATCGGTACAAATATCATTGCAATTATTCCAATCGAGTTGGTTTTCTTCAAAAAATATGTTAATCGTGTTAAAAATTTCTTCTCCGGTTGTGTTAGTAGGCAGCGATGAGCACATAAGCAAGTTTTCTTCGAGTAAATGTTTATATGAATATCGTACAATTCCAGCAACATAAGTCGACTCATCCATTTGCAAGACGAATTTGTTATTTTGAAGCCGTGAAACCAGTTCTTGTTTTATGTTTGCTGCGATATCCCCAATTCGGCACGTAACTGTATCGTTCGAAAGCGGCACTGTAGAAAGATGCTTTACAGATTTTTTGTCGACCATACATTTTGTTATATCTACCACACATGGTTTTATTAGCTTTTCAGCGATAGTGTGCACCTCTTCTGCTTGGGCAATGCGGTAACTAACCAAATACGATGTCTCCGTGGCCTTTTCATTCACAGTCTGAGTCGCATACGTCATAGTTTTTTGGCTTCTTAATAATTGTTCCTTTTTACGTAGAAAAAATTTTTTACTTTTGTTTTTGAAGTCGGGATGTACAGTTTCTAAATGTCGGCGCATCTTAGCAGGTACCATCGAACTATTAGGAAGGAGTTTGCTGCACAACATACAAAGAGGTGAGCCGTTGGAATCAACAAATCCAAGATGAATGTATGATTCGTCGTACTTTCGTTTTTTCACCTTCAGTGTGTCATTAGATGTTTTACTACTTGAACTTGAAACCATAAAACTAGAACTTGACGCCGTCATATCACCTTGATTTGAATTTGACGCATCATCCAAGCGAACCACATTTTTTGCAACACCTTTAAGCCAGCGCTCCATTCTTCTTTAACACTAGTTTGATTTGGTCAATTTTATGACAAATAGTATCTCTTGACTCACGAAATACAAGATTTTACAACCACTACGAACAACAACAAGACAAGCGAACACAAAATACTGAGCGCGGTGTGAGTAAATTTTGCGGTACGTTGCTTGATTAATAAATTCTCCGCGCCAAACAATCCTCCTTTATATTATACCAGCAACGATCGAATCATCTCGAATTTCTCAGAAACTTCGGAGAGCCAGACGATTTTGTCCGAAGTACGCGTCGACGCACGAGCACGAGAAACAGCGCGACGAACCGAGGTGACTCGCTTGCTTATAGTCCGGGGGCGAATGGTGGCGTACGAGTAACGCTGTCACATTTCGATGTAATAGATTAGGCATTTACTTAATAATACATATATTAAATTTTCGTATATGTACCAGTAACACCTATAAGTAGGCGTTTCGTTTTGGTTGTTTATTTTTATCTTAGGTAACTTTATTCTTATAGGGTCCACTTTAATACATGCATTCATTTATTATGACTGCTGGCGGAGCCCTACCGCTGGTTTTCAAAGGAGCACACTTTGAGTAACGCTGGACTAGGAAATCACGAACTGAAATCGTCATTGTTGTCACTAGTAAGCTGAAAATGACTTGAAAAAAAAACTTTAGAATGGGAAATTATTTCCAATATCTGAAAGATAGAAGAACGGCAAATTTATGCAAGACATGAAAATATATGTGCAAGGTCTGATGAAAAAAAAAACGTTAGCAGGAAAGCAGAAAACAATTAATAATCATATTATCTTAGAAATTATTATCTATTTTTTTTTTTATAAGAAATTACATCATATTCCTGAAATAAAAACATAAATAATATTCCTATAGCCATGCAAGCACACAAAATAATGCATTGATCATATGCCTGGAAAAACGACTTTATTAAATTTTCGTAGATATTAAAAATAATTTATAATGTCTGAAATACTTGATTATGTCAATTGCTTTAATTAAAAGCACTTCAAAAAAAAGCACGCAAAAGTCTGAAAAAAATTAACATTTTCTTCTTTCTCTTCCTATTGTAAAGCGACACAATCACTTTTTTCACGTCAATAAGCATCCATAAAGTGCACTTTTCCACTTTTTACTTGAAAATTAGTGATATTGTATTTCTTAGCTAACCCTTAAGCAAGAATATTCAATATTTTGCTCAGCTTATAATGATATAATTAAAATATTGAATATTTTTTTAAAACCAACAGCAACACTTTTTTAATATTGATTAGCGACTAAGCGACTATAAACTTCAAACTTCAAACAAAATTCTGTTTCTATTTCTAGATCTACATATTTGATTTCATGCAACAAAGATGGTGCAATAGAAATATAATTCTTTATCTTATTCTTATATACATTTGTAACCAAATAAACAAAGGATAAAAATTTTCAAAACATTTTAAGAAATCTTTAAATAAGCATATTTACTGAAAATATGGAAATCATAATACAGATCTAACGAAAAAATTGAAAGAAAATGTTCAATTAAACTTTAATGATGAATTTTTAGGTAAAATGCTTTTTTATAAGCAAAATAGCGAAAAAAAACTCAAAAAATTAAATAGAACAAACTCATCTTCCATGGGTAAGTAGAAGGTCGACTCCTACTCAAATTAATAAAAAATGCAATTTTGAAATATCTTAAAAGATGAATGTTTTTGGAATTAATTTTTAATAAACAAAAAAAATTAAAAGATAAATGCATAAACATTCCTTGACGATTTTTTCAAGAACTGGGTCAAAAACCACATTAATTTACTCATTAAATCTTTGTTTTGGTAAGCGTTTTTTAAATAAACCAAATATTTCACAATGAAACACATATTATGCGCATAAATTAAATTTCATCAAATTAAAATTAATAATAGCCCAGAGCATCATTACATTTTGTGTCATCAGTGATGAATAGAATTACACTCAAACATCCACCACTCCTAATGACTTAACATATTAAGAATTATAAAAGATATTAAAAATAAAAAAGATATTAAAAATTACTCGAAAATCCTGGAAAATATGAAAAATATTTCCAGTACCAGGAAGAAAAACCAGATAATTTCAAAAAAATTAAACAACAAAAAATTATTTAAAATCCTTTAAGAGAACTAAAAAAATCATACATGAAGTGAAAAAATTAAAAAAAAATTGTCTAAAACAATTTTTAATTTATTAATACCATATATACATTCTAAAGTTTTATATTGATTATATTGATTTCAAATAGTTGGAAAAATGAACTAATCAATGTTTTGTTATTTTTAAAAAAAGCTAAATTTCTTAAAATGTAAGATACACTTGAGAGTTGGGTGAAAATCGTTTAGTCAAATATTCTGTCATAAATTCCTGGAATACATAAAAAATAATTTTAAGTCTAAAAAACCTAAAAAATGATTTCAAATGCATGGAAAAACATTTGAAATGCAAAATTATTAACAGTGTTTTACAAGGAACCAAAAATTGGAAAACTTGAAAAATTATTAAAAAAAAATAGTTAAATAACATGAAAAGCAACCTCATTAAAACCCATAAATAATTATATCAACGATGTCAGTTTGTCATTTTTTTTTTTTTCGTTTTTTTTTTAAATTAATAGACAACATGAGTCTAAAATAGGATACTCAGATTTGAAAAGAAAATTACATAATTATTCATAACACATCTTCGTATTTCTTAAGTAGCCCTTCTATTCAAAAACTCATGAGCCGCTAGCACAAACGTATGAAAGTTATTTGAAATACACCACTCATATAAAGAATTTGAAAAATTATTCTACTAATTATTTAATTTTCTTATTTACTATTGTTTTCATACTATGTATAATAACACTTCATTCAGTTTTTCATTTTATTTTTTTTTACCCTTATTTAGAGTTTTTTTAATTTAATTTCTGTATTTAATGCTAGCTAAATACCCAAACTTATTATACTTTTAAAAGTTTTAATTAATTTGACTCTTCTAACTACCTAATTGAACCCTCTAACTAACTGAGGAAACAAACCATGATTTAAACTGCCTCGAAGGAATGGCTTCAAATGCTTAGCATAAAATGGGGAAACCAAAAATAGGACAAAAACTGAAATTACCCTAAAGGCATAAAAAATTACACTCCAAAAGTACGAAAAATATAAAAAATATCTACGTCAAATTTGTGGTAGATATAAATAAATAATTCCAAGTTCTAAAAATGGAAAAAAGGTTAAATGCCTGTAATACATAAAACACGACTTGAAAATACCTACAAAATGACCTTAAATGCCTGCAAGTTATGGCAACAATAGAATAATATATCTCAAAAGAGAAATAAATAAAAGAAAAAAATCTGGCAAAGAAAAACATAATCGGTAAAATATAAATAAAAAATAGAAATATATAAAATAAAAAAAAAACAATAGAGCCAATAATAGTATTGTTTTGGTAAATATTTGTTTAGTAAACAAAACATTTCACAATGACATAAATATTATGCACATAAGTAATCATAGCCTACAGCATCATCAAATTTAGTGTCATCATTCACGAATATAATCTCCTACCCTACACAGAAAAGTCCCCCCATATGGTTTAACATTAATGTCGGTACGTAGGATGTACTGTGAGTACTCGTGCATTGTACTTTCTTGGTTTGAACCATTTTAACCTCCAGGCGCAGTGTGTGTTCTCGGTACATTTTAAAAGTATAACATTTATACTTAGTTCAGTTTACGTTTAATCGTTTTTTGAACTGCCAGTTTGTTTTTTTTTGCGAAGAAGAGAAGCACATTTTGTTGGTAAGATTTTGTGTTTATTTGCTTTGCTAGTAATATAGTATAATCCTGGGTTATATTATATTAATAAAATAAGATATTCATGAAATATTTTAATATGAGCAACTTCAGTTAAATATATCCGGGACATCTAAATTTAATATTGATAAATATTTCGATTTTTTCGAAAAAATATGTTTTTTTTTTTACGAAGTGAATTAGAGAATTATTAAAGAATTTACACTTTTTTAAATCAATAATTTTTTTTGTCCTTTATTTTAATATGCAGGGAAATTTTTGCAACATAATGAAAAAAAGATATTGAAAACATTCTTGAATTAAAATTAATTATCTAAAAGAATAATATGAAATTTGAAAAAAAATGTAATTCGATTATTTGAATAAAAAAATATTAGAAAATTTAAAAACCAAAATGCTGGTAAATGATAAATCTCTTTGTTTTTTTTTAACTTTTGTAATTTTATTTTCACAGAATAAAATAATTTTAAATATACTTATTTGATTAAACAGGCAAAAAGTAAAGTTTTTTTACAACAAAATTAATTGTATAAAAGAAAAGTCGATAAATATAACGGAAGATACGTTTTTTTCCATGAATTAAATTCAAGAAATAATAGAAACAATATTTGTTATAGATCCTTAAATAATAATAAGATTTTGAAAATGTTTTTTTTAATTTGTTGTAGAGCAATTTTTGCAAAATAATGAAAAAAGGATATTATAAGAATTCTTGAATTAGAATTGAGCATTTACAAGAATATAAAATTAAAACTAATTTAAATTAAAAAATATTAAAGAAAATTAAATAAAAAAATTAATAAAATGTCAGTTAATGACAAATCTTTTTGATTTTTTTACAAACAAAAACAAAATTTTTTAAAACGTAAATAATTAAATAAAACAAAAAATACAAAATCAGGTAAATTCGTTACTTAAGATTTATAATTTTTCGATATTTTTTTATTCATGAATATATTTATATCTTATAGACTATTCCTATTTTATCTTCACATTAGTAAAATATGCCAAATTTTAATTTGAATTTTTTTTTATTTGATTTTTAAAAGTTTAAAAAAATGCATATTTATATAATATATAAGGCTTATTTTTATTTTGTACAATCATTTATTCTAAAATATCCCTATGGCCTATACTACGAGGGCGGGTCAATAAGTCCTTGACTTTTTGGATAAAAGACAGGTTTTTATATAAAAAGTTATTTTATTTTTCAACATAGTCTCCTTTGAGTTCTATACAATTAGTCCAACATTACTCCAATTTTTTTATCCCTTCGGAAAAATATGATTTGTCGAGGTCATCAAAATAGGCATTTATTTGAGAGATGATTTCGTCGTTGGAGTCAAATCTCTTTCCGCCGAGTAATTTCTTTAAGTTTGGGAATAGGAAATAGTCACTGGGGGCTAAATCTGGAGAATAGGGCGGATGAGGAAGTAATTCGTAACCTAATTCATGGATTTTTGCCATGGAAACTGCACATGTGTGGACCCTTGCATTGTCCTGGTGGAAAAGAACTTTGTTTTGGCCAAATGTGGTCTTTTTTCTTTTAGTTCCTCATTGAATCTATCCAATAAGTTGGTATAATATTCTCCATTACTCTCCATACCCCTTTTGAAGATAGTCACTGTGGATTTTACCGCGTGCATCCCAAAAAACGGTCGCCATGACTTTATTGGCTGACAAACCCACCTTTGCCTTCTTGGGCGCCGATTCACCCCGACAAATCCACTGTTTTGACTGCTGTTTGGTCTCCGGCGTGTTGTGGTGGATCCACGTTTCGTCCACGGTGACGAAGCGACGCAAAAATTCGTCCATATTACGGTTGAATAACGCCAAACACTCCTGGAAAATGTTACACGGTTGCGTTTGTGGTCGATTGTGAGCAAACGCGGCACCCATCTTGCGGAAACCAGTGAATTTTTTCGATTGTCTTGGATGTAGAGACCTCGACTGGGCGTCCAGAACGTTCGGCATCTTCCGTGCTTGTACGGCCACGTCGAAATTCAGTAAACCACTTCTTTACCATGGAAATGGATGGTGCAGAGTCCCCATAATATTTATCAAGTTTAGCCTTGGTTTGAGTGATGGTTTTTTTCCGTAAAAAATAATGCTTAATGAGCACAGGAAACTCACTTTTTTCCATTTTCTTCTCAAAACGAGTGGTAGTCTGCTATCAACAGCTGTCAAACACAAACTAAATGACGCAGCTTGTTCAAATTTTGACAGGCGTCAACTGACAGGAGCAGAGTTGCCATTTCCATTAAAGGGCGGGAAATTCAAAAAGTCACGGACTTATTGAGCCGCCCTTGTATAAAAATAAAATAAAATAAAATAAAATGAAAAAGCATATTTTAAATTTAGTAATTTCTCCTCTTGTTGATAAAATTCGTAATCTTTAATTAATTTTTGATTATTAACAATTAAATTGACAATGTATAGAGAATAAAGGAGAAATAATCAGTAGAAAATAAAGAAAAAAAGGATAAGATTTATATTTTTTTCTAATTACATATTGTTAAAGATACATATTATTATATTAGTTCGAAAATAAAAATATGCCGAAATGCAAATAATAAAAACACGAAAAAAAACGTTGAATAGTTAATAAAAACAATTATTTTGAAAACAAATTTCATTGTAAATCCTTTAATAAAGTTATGTAAAATAAAAAAAAAATAATACAGTGTTTTTAAATGTTTTATTTTTTGAATTTAAATTCCGTGAGGATTTTGATACAAAATAGACAAATTTCGTGAAAATATTAAAGCAAAGTTCTTCCTAAAATAATTGAATAAAAAATATTTAAAAATAATAGTAATATAAAATAAGACAAATTTAAGTATTAAAAATGAATATTGTTAAAGTTTTCAATTGAATTTTAGGCAAAAATATTTGATTGCGTACACATTTTTCTATACACTTTTTCTTCCAAACAAATTAAAAATTTACCAAATTCTTTACATTAATATTATTTTCTTTTCTTATTAAAATTCATAAAATATTTTTTATATAAAAGTCATAGTATGATAAGAATCTTTTAGGTACATTAATGAATACTTCATTCTCTAGTTTATTGATTTTCTATAAAAAGATACTGTGACAGGCTTAAGTAAAGATCCTGAAATTTACTTGTTCGAAAACTAATCTACATGAAAACATAACGCGTATATTGAAAGTTTAGGTTTCATTAGGATAAACTAAAGAGGTAAGCGAACGTAAGTTTGTGTATCTTATATGGTGAATTCATAAATGTTGTGTAATTAATAATTGTTGGTTTGTATTGATTTGCGTCCCTAGTAACATAATCCTGGAATATATTATAATAATTAAATTAGTTATTCTTGAGATATTTTAATAATGTCTTGTAAAAAATCAGTATATTGCTAGTATACGTTGAGAATCCTTAGTTAAATATTTCCGGGACTGAATTTAATATTGAAGAATAAATGGTTTTCTTTCTAAGGCCTATGCTTTTTTATGGATTTAATTAAACAAAATAATAAAGAATTTACACGTTTATTATAACTTTAAAATTTAAAAGACCGTCCTTTTCCTCAAATTTAAATTTAACGAAAGGAAAGATATTTAAAGGATTCTTGAATTAAAATTAAGTATTTAAAATATTATACAATTTAAAATAATTATAATTAGATAATTTAAATGAAATAATTTAATTAAAGAAAATTAAAAAGAAAGAGTTAAAATATTTTTAATTTCTATAAAACAGTTTAATTGCATTAATTGCATAAAATAAAAACTCAAAAAGGCATAAATATCTTTATATTCCATAGACTATTCCTGGAATATCTTAAATATCCTATAATATTATGCTAAATATTCTTTTTTATACTTTTTATTTAATTATAATTTGACTTGTAAAAGCTTTAATACAAGTTCTTCAAAAAATTCGTAATTTTTAATTTATTTTTTATTAACATTTTTTAATTTACATTTTACATTATTTCGAAAAAAAATGTCTAAATGAAAATATTAATATCAAAAATTAAAAACGTTAAACAGTTACTAAAAACTTATATTTTAAAAACAAAGCTCACTTTAAATTTATTAATAAAGTCATGTAAAAATATAAAAAAGGAGGATTTTTATAAAAAAAAGACAAATTTGGTTAAAACACTAAAAGCTTTTCCTCAAATAATTCAATAAAGAGAATATTCAAAAATAATAGAAAATAATACTAATTTAAGTATTAAAAATGAAAATTGTTTAAGTTTTGATTTCAATTTTTTTTAGGTAAAAGAATATGAGTGTATACGAATTTTTAATTTTTTCTTACATTAAATATTTTTTATATAAATGTCATAGTAAGATAAGGATTTCACAGGTTCATCTTTTTTTATAAATCTATTTAAGTCTTTTATATTTAAAGGAACAATTAATTCTCTAGGTTATTGATTTCCTATATATAGATTCTATGACAAGGTTACATAAAGATCCTGAAATTTACTTATTAAAAAACTTTTGTACAACACGCATATTGAAATTTTAGTTTCCATTAAAATGAAGGTAAGCAATATTAAAGAGTACGCTATTTTTTAATGTTTCTCCATTATTAATATAACGATTCGCCGACGTAAGTTTACGTATCTTATACGGTGAATTCATAAATTTTGATGCAAAACAGTGGATCTTAAGTGAAATATATAAAAAATAGAACATTAATAATTCATATAGTTTATAATAATAATTGATAACTTGCAGGTTTATTATATTTAAAGCTATTTTGGACTGATACTTCATTCCCAAAAAAAATATTAGTATGAAATATTTCACCTTGATATTTTAATAAATAATAACATTACGAAATATTGTAAGTATAATGACCTGATCGAACTTTAGAATTTTCTTTAAGTATATTACAAAATATAACTTATTTGGGTATATGTATTAAAAATGCCGCTTTATGTCGACATATGTAGTTATTTAGTTAAGGTAAATGCCAAGAGTGTTTTAATTATCAGAGCTGCACGATCTTAATGATGAGATATAATTCGGTCTCGTAGTGGAAAAATTTCAGTGCATGTACAAAAAAATTGGAAAGGAGTTTTTTTTTAATTTTTCAGCGACCTATTAGAGTGATAATTGGGTAAAGCTGATGAATAAATAATGCATGATAAATACGGATAAAAGGTCATTGTGTGGATTCAAAACTTTCTCGATATAAGAACAGATTTATCTTCAGGAGGTCTCAAGGAAGTGTTTTTGGTTCTTTGACTTTCCTAATATAAGTCAGTGACTTGCTTGATGCGATTATCTCGTTTATTAAGAAGTCAAATATGATCAAGACACTCACACTCACATTGAAGTTTGGATTCAGAAAAAGTGACCTAATAGGTCTAAAATTCAATTTTGAATCAATAATTTTTTATTACGATTTTCAAATTCTCCAAGCTAAATTAAATCGATAGAATTAAAAAAAAGGAAAGAAAAAATATAAAACTACTGGGAATGTAATAGGGAGATTCATTAACTGTTAATCGACTTTAAACAAGCACACGATAGTTTTCTCAGACTTAAGCTATAGCACGCAATTGTAGAGCAAGAAATTCCCAGAAATCTCATCAAGTTAATAATATATGTGTCACCGGCTCCAAAAGTAGTGTAAACGTCGGTGAGACATTATCAAATTTATTTAAGATGTCGGTTAAGCAAGGTGATTCTATTTTACCAATATTGTTCTTATATCATATTGCCTTGGAAGAAGCTATAAGGGCGGCGGGATTGGCCACGCAGGTCTTTGATAGTGATGGCCCAAGGATTCTCCTGGTTTTATCCGACAACATTGACGTAGTTGGAAACACCGTAATAATTGCAAATGAGTTATTCAATTTAAATTATTCAATCAATTTCAAAGTTCAAAAACAGATATTGGTAAAAGAACGAGAGGAGATAGGATAGGGCAACACGTTACAATAAGAGAGTACAATTTTGAGAGGTTCACAAGTTTTAGCTACCGGGAGGGCACGACGAGAAAAACTGTATATCCGAAGATATGAATCCAATGCCTCTGAAAATGCACGCATGCTTTAAAAGAAATAATTAACAGCAAATATCTATCCAGAAGATCAAAAATTAAAATAAAATAGCCATATATCAGTGGTCATGTAAGGTACAGTAGTGAGACTTGGACACTTACCAAGGAAAATGAGCGGAAAAACCCAAAAAACCCAGTTATGTTCAAGAACAAACAACTGACTGAACTCTATGAGGAACCAGATATTGGCAAAGTTATTTAAGCAGGATAGTTGAGATGGGCTAAACGTGTACACCAACAACCAGATCCTCGAGTGATCAAAATGTCTTTTTTTTTCAAATTGTCAAATTTTTAAATATGTCTCGTTTGTGTGCAAAAACCGATATATACAAACTTTTATTGCTAATAATGACGAATTGTTAATTTTTTTTTTGTTTCTTTTTAGGTTAATAAATTAGTCAACCCCGCTTAATTAAAGCTATTTTTTTAAAATATTACTATTTTTAAATATAAATACACAGGGTGTTTTTCGTGTTTCCTGAAAATTTTCTGAAAGTCGATATATCCGGTTATGTACGCGAACTCCTCTTAACAGTTATATTTGAACAATTTTGGAAAGTTATTCCTATAGTAGTGCGTTTTGCTTAAACACGTTTTCGGTAATAGAAATATGAGGTGAAGTCAACTTTAAAAGAAAAAACGTACCGATCTCTCACGTTATTGTTATGTTTAGGTTCAAATAGTGCTGGAGGCTGAATTGATTCTACAATATTTCTTGATATTTTTATTTTATCAGACATAAAGTTATTGATTTAGAAATATAGCTGTATTTCCAATCCCCATGTCGTTTTAGAATTAAAAAATCTGCCTCTGCATTAATTAAAATATTCGCAGATCACCTTCGTAAATAGTAGCCAGTATAAAATTGTGGATTTGGCAACTGTGAAGAAATTTGCAATTTAAATTTTGAACACTTGCAAAAGTACAGTGTACAAGACCTAAGAAGATGACATAGTTCTTCCTCTTGTGATTTACAGATACTTCTGTGATGAGATATATGTCGTTTTTCTCACTTGTTGAACAGTATACTATTTTCTTCAAATATTTCAGACCACTAAATATCTAAGAGTAAATCTACACTCGCCGGCACAAAATTCCGCCACCCTGAAATATTGGCCAAGTTTGATGTTTTATAATTTTTTTATCAGATTCTCACGATTTTGCCATCAGTTTTTAGATACATTTGTTGTAATTTTTTAAAATTATTTTGTAAAGTAGCATTTTTCGATTAGGCTATATTATACAGGAGTAAAACAAACTGTTGTTTTTTCTCTGAACTGACGACGAACGGCCCTTTTAAGTTGATCCCAAAGATGTTCTATTGGGTTGAGATCCGGGCTACATGCGGGCCATTCCAATTTTGGGAGTCCAACTTCATCCAGATATTCGCTCACTACATGTGCAACGTGAGGTCTAGCATTATCATGCATAAATGTAAATTGGTTCCCAATGAATGGAGCAAATGGGACAACAACTTCTTGAAGGATTTCCTCAATGTAACGGTGGGCGGTTAGAGCTCCATTTTCAGTAACTACAAGATTGGTGCGTGCTTCGGTAGAAATACCCGCCCAAATCATGACTGAACCGCCACGATATGAGATTTGTTCTGAAATGGTGCAGTCAGCATATCTTTCATTTCTACGTCTGTATACCCGCTCACGACCATCCGGCGTCCTTAAACAAACCCTGGATTCATCTGTGAATAGTACGTTTGCCTACTGTTCTAGAGTCCACTCAAAATGCGATCTTGCAAACCTCAGTCAGTGTTGTCGATGCCGAGGAAGTAATTGTGGACATCTTGCTGGCCTTCGTGAATAAAGTCCAGCTTCTGCTAATCTTCTACGTATCGTTCTTTCACTTACACTTACTCCATGAAGTATTCGCAGGTCATTTTTTAGACACACAGCAGTAGATCTTCGATCTCTTAAAGAACTAATGGTGACAAAGTGATCATCAGCTGCAGTGGTCATTCTCCTTCTGCCAGAGCCTTGTCGTCTAGTAAAAATTCCCGTCGGTAAATACCTATTCCAGGCATCTCGAACTGTAGACCGCGGAAATCTCAGAGTACGGGCGACATAACTTTTGCTACGGCCATCCTCTATTAACGCAACAATTCTACCCACGTCTGCTGGAGTTAATACCATATTGACACACAACAAACTATAATAGTGACACTGTCAAACTTTATGTCACATTAATTGCGTCCTTAGCCAACGTCGGTAATTTTTAACCGAAAACTTGACATTAATTATCTAAAAATAAGCTTCAAATCAGCGTTTTAATAAAAAATTTGCAGCTCGCAGCACAAATGAGATAATGGAATGAATCAAAAATTAAAATGTTTAAAATACATCAAAGATTACAAGGAACAGTATGTAAACAGAATTATCCACCTTAATTTTCCTACAGGGTCTTTTGAAATTACGAGAAAAAACAACAGTTTGTTTTACTCCTGTATAATATAGCCTAATCGAAAAATGCTACTTTACAAAATGATTTTAAAAAATTACATGAAATGTATCTAAAAACTGATGGTAAAATCATGAGAATCTGATAAAAAATAAAAAATTTATAAAACATCAAACTTGGCCAATATTTCAGGGTGGCGGACGGAATTTTGTGCCGGCGAGTATATTTAATCCACTGAATGGACGTCTTGGTGCGTTCGGTTTATGAGAAACCGTTTAGAGCTCGAGTAAAAATATTTTTAATATATTTTATGCTGTTCTGCTCTGTGTAATTCTGACCAAATCGATTTCATGTTTAAAATATAAAGAGTGTGTTGCTTTAGGTTTACCTCAATTTTCGGATAGATATTAATCTCTCTATAGTAATGAAATGATATCTTGAATCTATGGAAATGATAATTAGTTGAAATTATAATCTTTTTGAGTGGGAGTGAGAGTGAGTGCATCTTTGCCTCTGACAAAAATACTATTGAGTGATGTCAATAAAATAAATAAGTAAATAAAAATAAAATAGAGAGGGTACAAAACACATGCTGTAGACTTCTACATGGAATAAAAGATACGATCATATATCCTAGATAAATTCTGAGTGGAAATGGTAATGGCGTAGAATTCTTTACTTTTACTTTTGTGCACCGATAAAAAAGTGAGATTTATTTTACCCTGAAATAAAAAATGTAATCTCTTTTGTTTATTCTTTTGTGCTCCAACTTATAATTATTGGATTTTAGAGAAATAAGTGGTTTTTTATTGTGGTAAATTATCATAATTTTAAGTTACTGGTGATTTAGTTCGGATAATGGAAAATTACGGGTTAACTAAGAGGTTAGGTTTCACGAAACTATAATTATTATTTATATTTGTTAAGAATTTTATTTGTTTAATAAAGGCATTATCTATCTATTAATCTATATTAGAAAAAAAATTATTTTAATTACGTTATTCAAAACATGACATAAAATTGCATAAATCTTACAGGGAGAAACTAATCCAAGAAACCAAATGGTAGAAGCGTTGATTGAATAATAGAACTGGATAGGAATTAATACTATTATTCAATTAACGGTAGAAGATCTAAAAACATTTCATCTTTTAAAGAATAACGTGTGATTTAAGGATACAAAGTTTAATATTTTTATATACATAATATATTTTATTATATTTTTCAAAAAAATAGGTTTTGTTAATAAGGATAATTTAAGTCTTTTAGGGCCTAACCTTATATAGAGCCATAATTGTACTGCATATAAAAAAAATATAAAAATTTTTTTACTCGAAATTTAATTTCTCCTTAATTTTCGCATAAACCTTGTTTTTACTTTAACCAGAAAATTTAATGACATATTCAATTGTTTTTTTGCCACTTCCGGTTATCCTGAAAACAGCTGTTCGAAATTCAAATTCAAAATTTATTCTTAATTAGACTTGATTAGAGAATTTTTTTTTGTCAATTTACAATGCCTAGAGATCAAAAATTATTTCTGGGTATCTCAATAGGTACCTTGAATACCTGTATGTACAGGGTGTCCCATTTTGGGTACTTTTGCGGGGTATCTGCGTTATTTTTAACGTTATCGTGATGCGGTTTTCGCGACAGAGTACTACTTTTTCGTGAAAATAACGATGCCGTTAACAAAAATTCCAAAGCCCTCTTAGTTTTTAAGATATAGGCCATTTTTGAAAATTCCACATTTTGGGACCCCCCTTGTATTTCGGTTATTCTTTAACTTATCGAATATGTAAAATAACAGTTTTATAGATTTTTTTCCGTAGAATGCAGTGGCGTAGATTATTTTTTTTAATATTTACTGTTTTTGATTTATAAGCCAAACTTATGTTTTTTTTTTAATGGAACACCCTGCACTAATAAATTTGTCTTCTTTTTACCTTTTCAAAAATATATAATGGTATGCCCTTTTTTTTAAGAAACATATAAATAAATGACAATTTTCTAAAATTAAGGACATAAATTTATTAGTATGCCATGACTCTTGTTGATAACAAAATAAAAGTCAACTAAATGTCAAATATTTGTATTGTAAGTATTTGTTTTTTTCTTTATTTAATAAATTCTTTGAAAAATGACAGCGTCTGAAAATTACGAAAAATATGATATGTTGGTATGTTTTATACAAAGTAACGAAAATTCTGAAGAAGCTTCGGCGTTATATTTTCAAAGGTAAGTAAGCGATAATGGGTACTAAAATTTAAATTACGATTATAAGTTTGTGTTTTTTAGATATCCAGAGAGGCGACAACCGTTTATTGAGATATTTGCTCGCTTAAAAGCAAATTTAGTTGAACACGGAACCTTTGTTCGCCCGCCTCCGAATACCTAGAACAAGGAGAATAGGGAAAGAAAAGAAATAGATGTTTTGGGATATATTGAAGCAACACCTTCGTCCTCATGCAGAAAAATTGAGAAAGATATTGGTGTGTCAAAAACTAATGCTCAAAGGATCCTAAAATAATACAAGTATCATCCGTATAAATTTAGTATTGTTCAACAGTTGCATCCTGGCGATGCTGAGCACTGTATTGCCGGTGGTATCTACAACAAATCGAAGTTAATGATTTGTTCGGCAGATTTTTTATTTGGTCAGCATTTTGAATCGTCACAATATCAGGAATTGGAAAACAAAAATCAGCATTTATTGTTCGAAAGGGCACAACAGGGACGTTTTGGAGTTGGGGTGTCGGTAGTTTATCGGATTTTTGAAGGAGGTCTTACAGCACGTAGATACCTAGAAATCCTTGAGGAAGCTATTCCTGAACTCCTAGAAAATATTCCGCTAGCACAATATAATGCAGTTTACTTACAACAAGATGGTGCTCCTAGTCATAATTCAAGGCTAGTAAGGGAATTTCTTGAAAATAATTTTCCGCAAAGATGGTTAGGTACCAACGGACCTGTAAGATGGCCCCCACGATCTCCAGATCTTTCAATTTTCGATTTTTTTTTATGGGGGTATCTACAAAATGAAGTGTATAAAACACGTTATGATGGAATTGCCGAACTTTGAGAGGCAATTTATTTAGCCTTTCAAAATCTGCGAAGGAGACCAATGGTTCTATTTAATGCCATTGAAAGAATCACAAAAATGTGTCAATTTTGCATTCGAGAGAATGGTCATCATTTTGAACATTATCTTTAATTTTTTTTTCTTTTTGTTAAATACAGTTGAGTTTTTTGTTTTGTATGTTTTGTTGTTTTATGCTACAAAACAAGCTTATGTTGTAAAAATTGGAGTTATACTGTTTTAGTGTATTTTTTTTAATAATATGTTTTTGTCTCAATAGGTATATTTTGATTTCATCCAATGAATTTGCAATGAATCCAATTCTTTGTTAGTGATTTGTGTAACTTTTATCTTTGTTATTGTTATTCATGGCCTACTAATAAATTTATGTCCTTAATTTTAAAAAATTGTCATTTATTTGCATGTTTCCTAAAAAAAAGTGCATACCATTATATATTTTTGAAAAAAATTGTGTTCCATTAAAAAAACATAAGTTTGGCTTATAACTCAAAAACAGTAAATATTTAAAAAAAAATATTCTATGCCACTGCATTCTACGGAAAAAAATCTATTAAACGGTTTTTTATATATTCGATAAGTTAAAGAAAAACCGAAATATAAGGAGGGTCCCAAAATGTCGAATTTTCAAAAATGGCCTATATCTTAAAAATTAAGAGGGCTTTGGAATTTTTGTTAACAGCATCGTTATTTTTACGAAAACGTAGCGAAAACCGCATCTCGCTAACGTTAAAAATAACGGAAATACCCCGCAAAAGTACCCAAAATGGGATACCCTGTACATACCTGTATATTTTTTTTGAGCTTACATAATGTTAAAAGCAGCAATAATGTATTTATTTTTTGTCCTAGTCTAACAGAGACTCGCCACTACCATACATACACCTACCTAAAACTAACAAACTAAAACAAAGAAGATAATTATTGAGAAAGTATTTCAACGAAAAAAAATTCTTATATGTATGTAGTGATATATTTTCTTGATCTTTTATTAAACAGGTTTAAGTTATTTTTTGATCTTAGCAACGATATATCGTTAATTTCTTTATTATGTAATACAGTATTAGGATAGAGTCTGCTCTCTATATAGATTTTTTTTTAAAACATAATTCAGAATTATTTTTAATTGTCTCAAATTAGATTAACTCTACCCCATACTATAACACTAGATCTAAGTAATGAGTCTATTAATGACCTATGTGCTTGTATGAGCAATTTTCAGCTTAAATATCTCGAATAATATAGAATTTATGAATGAGTGATAAGTCTTTGAAGTTTACTTGTTTACAAATAATCCAACTGTTCTGTCCACTTCAGATTTTGGCCATTTATAATTCCCGAATATTTTACCTTAATTGAAAGCTTATTTGTCTAATTAAGTTAAAATGTGATTTGTGGGTATCTGTTATAGTGAAAGAAGTAAAATTCCTTTCTTATCTTACATAAGCTTATAGTTTTTGGCTTCTTTGGAAAGAAAGTTACATGAATATTTCAAAATTGTGCATTTTACGGTAGAAACAAAAAAATCGCAATTATTTGAATTTTGGTTGACAATTTTGTATCACCATATTTTTAATACCTTTATATTTCTTCATAATTTTATAAATTAAGTTTTTTAATATGGTTTAAACTTAATGCAGATAGATCTAATTTTATTAATGAGTCTTTTTTCCCCTAATAAAAAAAGTAGATTAGGGGCATAACTTGGAAAATGTGAACCTAATAAGGCTAAAGTGCTCAAAATATAAATTTTTCTAGAAACTTGACGCAAAATTCACCAGTTTAAACTTTTCTCTGAAACAATAAGAAAATTAGCCAGTTGCTTGCACACCTATGCTATATTATAAAAATCATACTGTAATAGAGATACTTGTGTAATAGAGATACTTAGATGTAAAAATAAGATTCTTATTTTTACATAGAAATTTACGATCAAATAATTAAATTTCAAAAATTACTAAATTAAATAATGTGCCATGAAGAAATTTAAATTCTTGCTTCATCCCATATACCTTGTTACATTTACAGGCGAACATATGACCAGCTGACCTTATCTTACGCACTGACAATTCATCCAAGTAACAAGCTATAATTAAAAAGTAATTTATAAACAAAATAACTGTAAATAAACGTCCCACTTATGAAGGTCACTGAAAATATAATATTCGAACACCAGAATTGGAAAATTTCGTAAGTTCTATGTTAATAAATCTCATATGTATAGGTATGCGTGTTGATATATTCTCATTGGGTTGCACCAAAACAAATAAAAAGTGGCCATTAATAAATATTACTACATATGTTAGAAAATTTCTATAGCAGGGAAATTATGGTAAAATACCGACTTGATATCAGGTTTTTCGTAATTTAAAATTTGATAATACTAATTATCATATGGACATAATGGGTTTCTTAGTAGATTTTCATTTTTATTATATAGTCAAGCAGAAATAAATTATAATTTTTTTTTAATGAAATACTTATGAAATTTATTTAAAACCTCACGCCATCTATTATTGGTCAATCGCACATCAAATAGTTTACAAAATCCCATATTATGTGCAGCTGGAGTTTTCAAATTAAAGATTTTCCATACTCACTGAATCTCATAACTTAAAACGATTTAGAGCTATACACAAATTCATCCAATAATCGCAAGAATATTAATAAAATAATTTCAGGTGTATTAAGTTTCAGTCAAATGTATCAAAAGGAAACTTGCATTCCAGTTCACAAGAATCGGAGAAGTCCAAAAAGTCCGTTTCGTCTCTAAACAGCTATCATCAACATGATTTATAAATTATTAGGCTATATATAGTGTGTTTCGAAATGTTGAGTTTTTATATGTTAATTCTAATATAAATAAACATTCTTATCAACTAGCATTGATGATGATTTTTTTATTTTAATACGTCAGATTTCTGATTAATTTTAGAGTTTAACAGGGAGAACTCAAACATTATCAATCGATTAAAGGTTGAAAATTCTCCCTTAACACGAAACATGTAAGGGCCAGGTATATTAAACTCCGCCTTAAAATTTAGAGGACCTAAGTATAAAAATAAGAAAAGCGTGCACATTTCTCCTCAAACGTTAAGAAACATTCAAAGAAAAATTGTAAATAATCCGCGAAAATGCTTACAAAATAATGGTCAAAAAATAGTGGTCATTACGAACATTTAGATTAATAACAATTTACATATTATTTAATAGCCTTTAGTTATTTTAAATAAGTTCTGGATTTATTTTTGTTCATTATTATGTTGTTTATTAAAAATAAATTTATTATAAAGTTAGTCAGATCATTGATGTTTTGTGCATAACATAGAAATATTATTAATATTACCACTTTTATATTATTTTAGCGTTTATAAATATATTTAAATAACAACCACAAAGATAAACTTTTCACTGTATTAATAAGTAATTATCAAGTGTAAACCAAGTGAAAACGGTTGGAGATACTTACCAACCGAAACGTCGTGTTACATTAAATAAATAAGACAATGCAAGTCCGACAAGATGTTTTCACTGTACCATTATCTACCACCTTCAAAAAGAGATATGTGTGCTTATCCACTGTCCCACTGTTTATTTAAGATGGTTCCAAGGTAGTATATTATTGAACAAGTTCAATTCGAGTACCGTTGACATGTAGGTGATCTTCATTTAAATCTCTTTTGCTGATCATCATTGGTTTCGCTTTCTTTACGTTGATATTAGGACCATATTGTTGAATCTACTGCGCGATCTATTAACCATTGCAGTGCTTCCAAGCTCTCTGCTATCACCATGGTATTGTCGGCGTATCGAACATTATTCAATCTGACTCCGTTCAAAAGGATCTTATTCTACTCCGTTATAGGCTTCGATGGAAATTTTTTTGGAATATAGGTTGAATATCAAAGGCGACAGGATACATCCTTATCTGACCCCGTGTTGTATTTTCACCTGTTCGCTTCAAACTCTATCAAGTCTTAAGCAGGCTGTCTGATTCCAGTAGAGATTTGAAATTAATCGACTATCTTTATCGTCCCAGCCGGCCTCTTCCAGGATATTGATCATTTTATGATATACATATGTATATATCACAGTTGACCCCTCTGCATCTCTGGATTAGAACTTAAACTCCAAACAGTGCCTCTCTGATTCTGATTGCATTTATAAAACCGAGTTTTCTGATATTTTTTTGACGTGTTTCTTGTAAATTCTTCTGTTAATGATTTTAAGTAACAATTTTAGCACATGACTCATCAGACTGATGCTTCGCACTTTATTTCTCCAGGTTTTTGGACAGCGCTATCTGATTATAGCCATTTTTCGAGATATTTCTAGAGTTATAGATTCTTTCGAAGATGTTAATAATCCAAGCTATTCCTTCATTACCAAAACATATATTGATCGAAAAATATTCCCAGATATTTAATATTATCAGTTCTATTAATTTTTTTAATACATTTACATCAAGTGGATCTTTGATATTCAGATAACTGGATAACAAGACTATTCCTATCTGGTAGACCTCTATTTTGTCGGAGAATAGCGGCTGTAAGAAATTATCGGACTCTCTATTTTCAGAGGAAATCCTCATCTAACCAAGAAAAACAGCTGAGAACAGTCAATGGCTGCATTGATAATCTCATGCAGAAAGCACATATTAATCACAACTCTCTTTGCTTTTAAATAGTGCAAATCTAAACTATTTCTAGGGTAGTCATCATCATTCACACTATTCTCTACACACCACTAAAAAAGAGAATTATAATCCTTCTCAAGGCAAAATCATCTGTAAACATCAAGGCTCTACTCTATCTCAATCTAATAGTAAAATTTAACAAAATAGCACAGGATTACAGTGAGAGCCTTGGGGTACTCTAGGTAAGAGTTAAATATCTTCTCATATAAAACCACTCAATTTCAAGTATTGTGTTCTTTCAGTATTATGGACTTAAATCCATAAAAAAATGAATATACATAATATCCAAAGCATTAAGCTTACAATAAGATATTTATTGGTTAACTTGACTTAAGGCTTTAGAAAAATCCCTATATAATAAGTACAAGTCATGGTCTATAGAGAATCTAAGAGCGTCTTTCTATACAGTCTAAAATGAAATTGACATACAAAACTAATTTGAACTAACGGCGGATTGTAATTTTGATAACGCTTTGTACCAAGGAAAAAGTAGTTGTGATAATGTAATAAATACATTTTGAGATGTCAAAATCAAAAATAGCTTCATTATCATAACATAGCTGTTGACAAAGCCATTAAGTAAAATAAACATTTTAATGTAGATATAGAATATAAACAATGATACTAAAATTTGTAATGGGAAGAAAGAAATCAGTAAAAAATTGAAAAAATATAAATCACTAAAAAACACATTTAAACTACTTTACACAAGTAAATTTAGATCAGAAAAATTTGATGTAAAAATATAATGGTCAAGGGAAATAAAGTTTTCGAGAAGTCTATGTAAACTATATTGTTTTGATAACTTGACCGTTATTATTTATACATTCTGAAATAAATTTTGTGATTGTAATAAGATTAGAAGTAGTGGATATGCCTTTCATAAAACCATACTGTCGACTGTCGATAAGATGTTTTATGTAATGATGAATAAAAGACCCGCTCAAAAACCTTACAGCAGTTATTAATTATATTGATAAAAGTAACTACTAGCTCTTTCATTATCGATAAGAGCTTTTCATTTATTTTATCGATAGGAATAATTTTAGACTTATTCCAGAGCAGTAGAAACTCTTCAGTTTTGAACAATATCGTCAACTATAGCTTTGGGCTTAATAAATATCAAAGCACTTAGCACATCACTTTCAGTAAAAGATATGATGTTAATAGTGTCAGAGGGTGTATCATTGGTTTCCATTATCTTTTTTTTAGTAAGTTTAGAGTAAGACTTTAAAAAAATTGAGCGAAAGATTCTGCTAATATTTGAAGGTCAGATAGAAGGACATCAGTATGATCATACCTATTAGGTGCCATTGAATTTTTTTTTTGTGAACTTTGCATCCAACTTTAAATGTTGCTCGAATGTGCTAAAAGATTTTGCCCAAGACCAGTAGTACCTATATTAATTATTCTATTTATATTCTTTTATTTGTGTTCGTAGGCTACGAAAGTTATGTAAATCCTGTGGTTTGGCAACATATTTTCTCTATGCATTATGTCTTTGTTTAATTAGTTTTAAAAAATCATCAAAGGTCGGAAATTAAAACTTTTCTTCCCCCATACACTATATAATACTTTTGACTTACATTTTAGATAGAGACAAAAAATTATTTACAAAAATATCACTATAATAAGTTACCTAGAAGACGTAAATTAATAATCCTACTTAGGGTCAAACATAAGTGAACTTATGTCAACAAGATATCACAACATAACACATAAGTAACCTAAATGTAATAAAAATTAAAATTTCGTCAATGACTATGAAAACAGAAACATAAAAAAGAAGCATCATATCAAATTATCTGGATAAAATTCCTCTAAATAATAAAATCCCTTATATACCAAAAAAGTGCCTTTGCTGCTTTCTTAAATTTTTTCCTGCACTTGTTGTCTTATGTTTAATGACAAATGGTTAAAAAGTTGTCTAGCATCATTTACAAATGAATTCTTAACAAGCCTAGATATACCCTACAAAACATACCTAAGTAAACAGACTTGGCGGGTCATATAGTGTCCCTCGAGCTCAACTTCACCATTAAATTCTCTATAGAAGAGTGTTACTGTTTCCAAAATAAATAAGCAGCTCACAGTTAAAATTTTATGTTTAACAAATAAAGGATGACACGACGCACTAGAACAGCTTAACCCACACAAATAGCGAATTGCTCTCTTCTGAAAAACAAACAAGCTATTAAAAAGATACGGAGAACAGGACCCCCAGACTAGGATACTATATCGAAGGTCAATTCGGATATAATATGCATTTTTAGCTGTTGCAATATCCAAATTATTTACTCATTCTAAAGGCATAGCAGCCAGATGAGATCTTATTGCAAACATAAGAGATGTGTTCCCCAAATTTCAAAGTATTATCAATGGTTAAACCCAAAAATGTATTAAGCTGTTGGGTTGCAACAAGAACAGAGTCCATAAGATGATATTAGTCTTAAAAATTAAATAATAGAATAAAACTTATTTATGTATTAAAACTTAACGAATTTGAGTTTCTACTATGTGAAGACCGGCAGTTATTTTTTTTATAAAAGACAAAAACACAAAATCTATAGCATCACAAACCTTTGTTGTAAGTTTGTGATGCTGTAGATATTGTGTTTTGTGTTTTTGCTTTTTTTAAAAACGTATGACCAGCATCTTTGGGAAAATGGATGAATTTCTCGAGTTATTTTTTTGCCTAATTGAGACGGATCTGCATCATGCCACAAGATAGTTGCATAGTCTACAAATACAGTTAACACCAAAACTGACAGACGAGTGGCTTGATACTTTATCATTAAAAACTACTCCCTGAACTCGGTCGGATAAGTAGGACTTTAACCACTTCAAACCAACATCTCCAAAACCGTATTTGCTTAACAACTTACCCAAAAGTACTGCATGATTTACGCAGTCAAAAGCTTTCGACAAATCATAAAACAGTGCTGCAGCAGTAGAAAGCACTCGACGAAATGCAAAAATCGCATCCCTGGTTATAGTATCCTGTCGAAATCCAAAGTGTGTTTAAGAAATGAAATAACTCTTACGAAGAAAAAAAAGTATAAAAACACGCATTGGGAGGGAAATTTTATGGGTCATTTGGATCTCCACACTTGTAAAGAGGGATAATGACATGATTTTGTTAAGTATAAACGAAACACACCCCTGGTAAAAAAGGTATTTATCGAAGCTACAAATATCTCCAATACCTCTGTAGGAAGAGCTAGCAGAACACGCAATTATACTTTATCTCAACCTGAACTAGTTTAATTTTTAATTTTAGAAAAAAGCTTGCTCATTTCTAAAACATTAGTGGGAGCAAGAAAGAAAGATTCAGGTACACTCACATGTGTCAAATACTTCAATAGTCTATCTAATAATTCTCAATTAGTTGTCCTTCAAATACTAAAGGCTTCGTATCTACTAAACGAATATACTTTCCTTGAACCAGTCCTGCCACTGAAACTAAACCAAATTATAAATCGAAAATATTCAATGATTTAAATCATTTAATTCTTTAATCTCAAATGCCTTTAAGTGCCAAACACCTCTTTGCCATTAAATCAGACGAAAACAAGTTTTGAGACCGATTTGTTCGGCATATAATCGATAGCAATAGATAACGTACTGCCAGCTACTATTTCTTGGCAAACTAAGCGTAGTATTTCACACAGAATCCCAAAAATAGGATCGTTTATCAGAAAAATAGCTCTTAACCAACATAAAACTCATATAAATTCATAGCGCAATGCCTTATGTTTTATACCACAGTCGGTCTTCGCGGCACAAAAGAATAAAAACTGTTGATTTATTCGGTAGAGGCGGAGTTGCCAGAAACAGAACACATTAAGTAAATTAATTTTCTGCTACACATTTTCATTTATATAAGAGGGATGAACCCTCCTCCTTGGTATTTAGAAATGTCAAGAATAATATTTAGTATTTCGGTCGTAAAATATTAAAATGAAAAAATAAGAGAAAAATATTATAGTTATATAATGTCATGAATAAAAAAATGGGACTTTATACACGACTTTATGCACGGTAGTGTGCACTAAGTGTTCATCTATTAATAAAAACAAACAAAATAATCATGGAAATTTCTAAATACTATATAAAGGTTATTTTTTAAATACAGGTCGTTTACATGATTTTCAAAAAATCCTATATTTTTTTCTCAATAGAATTATAGGACTGATCACATCGACCATTGGATTGGTATTAACAGTTTTGAACCAAATAATCTGACGCTTCGAAGAATTTCAAATCCATTATTAAAAAAATATATTATTATATATTCTCATACATAAATTCTGTATATTTATATTTTAATACAGTAACACAATATTTATAGACAATCAACTATTTTGCAATATTATAAACCACAAACAGCATTTTCCTTCAAACGGACATATATATATGATTCATCATGAATCGCCAAGTTCACCTACATTTTCTTATAGCGAATTACCTCGGTACTAGTCGAGTACTGCAAGGCCTTGACATTGTGCTGTGAACACTTTCACTAGGTTATTATACCGTACCCATGTTTGCTGAATTTCTATTTTCTTACTCTATGGGTCTAGTTTATTCATCGGTTCTTGTTGGGTTAAGAAATTCTTTATGTAATCTACTTAAAATACTTATGTAAAAAGTGTAAGTACATATGTCATTGTTAAGTTTATTTGAACTAAAATTAAATGAAATCATTTGGAGTTACGTTAGTATAAACGCTTATCCAATCAGAGCACTACTTGAGGGGGTTAGGGTGGAAACAACAGTTGAAACATTTAATTTCTGAAATAAATCAACTTATAAAATTATTAAATTAATAGTTCTATCAATAAACAGAGAAAACCATCAATATATCGTCTAATTAGCTTGGAAAACTAATAGAAAATAATTGATAAGGTGATTGAGAATAACTTCTGGCAAAGTCCCAAAATAGACAACTCAATCAATTGCTAAAAGAAACTATCAACATTTCCGCTAAGAACTTTGGAAAATTAAATGAATAAATTTCGAATCATATCTCATCATCCTAAAATACTTAACAAGGGAAACTATCACCATCGCCTATAAAGAGCTTAGAAAATTAAGTGAAAATAATTGGAATGATGTTGAAGAATGAACACATATTCAATCATATATCTATTAAAAAAATACTTGAGGAAACTGAGATGAAGACATTTAAATACTTAAATAAACAGTGCAATCAATAAATAGATAAAACACCTTTATAGAGCTTGGATATAAATGGGTTTAAAATTCCATGCTCATTAAGTACAATGGTTAAATGAACGTCGTTGCAAATGTATGTATTGCAACTCCTTAATTGTATGAAAGAAGCTCAATCATTTGATAGTTATTACAATTTTTAGTTACTGTAATCATTAGTGAGTTTTATTCATTCATGAATTTATTTTAAAAAAACACAGATAATGCTAAATTTAAGGTTTATAGAAACATGACCAATGTTATTTCTATTACTTCGAATCAGTTATTTCTTCAACAATTTTGGTCATTTCATCGTTTCATATTCCTATTTTTCTTAAATTTTTGAAAAATATATATTGCTGAAATAGAATATCATCAATATACCATTATAATAACGTTAAGGCGTAATTACCATTGCTTCCTTTGGAATCATTTAGGGTATGATTAATTTTTTCTGTCTGATTTATTTTCTTATCATGCTATCACTCAAAATGTTGTCGGCTACTTATGAAATATTAAGTGTACTAAATAAGGCTCAACATTTCAAACACTGACTTAATAGGAAAATATGATAAGCCAAAGTACCAATAACTAAATCAAGTTACATCTCTTTCAATTTTACAGATATCTCTCAGGATAAGAGTAACAGTAAAAACATCGTTCTAAGATTACGAAAAATTTTAAATACGTCAAAATATAGGAACATGTATATCACTAATTATAACAGTATGAATATGTGTAGATCTGTCCATTTTATTTTTTTTAAGAAAAGTTTCATAGTATGCATAAATACGATGCTAGGTGTCTTTTTAATAATTTTGCTAATGAACTCGTCAAAGCATCAAAGTGTTTTTAGACACTTTATTGAAATCGTAAAAATAAGGAATATCTTGATGCTACTAGTATCAACTATAAGACATTCTGATAATATAACTAACTAAGGAGTTAAAAGGATTGCTATCAATTGGAGCGAAACGTGGTGTCTACTGTGCTAAATATCTATAGACTAAGTCCTTCCATCCAAAGCTTATTTCATCTTCAGTTCAAATTCAAATTCAAATCAATGCTTTATTGTCAAGAAATTGTTACAATTTGTAGATAAAGCTGTAAAACAAAAAAGACACAAAAATACAAAGAAAACACAATTAAAGAAAAGAAAAACAAAACAAAATTAAAAAATAAATAAATAAATAAATAGAATAGAATAGAATATCTACAATATATACAGATTAATACAATTTAAAAATTGTAAGTAGTCAAAAATATTATTATAAAATATACAATTTAATGTATACAATGTCAAAAAAAAAATCATTAAAAAAATCTCTCTATGTTAAAAGAAAAAATGTAAAAAATGTGTAAAAAGTAAAAAATTACAAAAAATGCTAAAATAGCTACACAAAGCAGTATACCTAAACATGTACAGATAGTAAAAATACATAATCAGCTAGTGCGAAATTTCAAATCAATGATTACAAAAAAAAAATCGTTAACTGTGTAAAAAGCTCTCTCCAGTAAGAATGCTTTTAATACTTTACGAAATGCAAAAAAAGATGTGGTGGATTTAATTTCCAATGGCAGATGATTGTGCATTTTTTTTGTATTATATAATATGGAACTTTTGACCAACTCTGAATGTGGGGTAGGCAGGTATAGATCATATTCCGTGTTTCTAAGTGGATAACTATGGGAAGGCCTATCAGATGCTGAACCGTGTTTGCGTATTAGAATAACGGACTCAAATATGAATAAAGATGGAAGAGTTAATATTTGAAATTTTTTGAAGAAATGCTGGCAATGACTTCTGTATTTAAGTCTCAGTGTATAACGTAAAGCTCTCTTTTGTAGTCTAAAAATACGGTCAAATTGAGTTGCACTACATGTACCCCAGAATGGAAGGGCGTATCGAAGGTGCGATTCAAAAAGGGCAAAATAAACTGTTCTAGAAGTAGACAGGCTAAGCTCCTTAGAAATTGATCTTAACGCAAAACTAGAGGAACTTAATTTTCTTGATAAAGAGTCAATATGTGTGTCCCATTTTAACGAGTTGTCAACAGTTAGCCCTAAAAACTTTACAGAATCAACTTCGTCAATTGTTGCGTTACCAAGTACAAAAGATTGCAAGGTATTTTTATAGGACAACATTTTAGTTTAGGAAATGTTGAGACAAAGGAGATTAGAGTCGCACCATGATTTGATGGTAGTTAAATCACTTAATACGGTTCCATGAAGTGTAGAAATATCCGGATTACTCCAGGTAAAACTAGTACCATCAGCAAATAGACAGACTTTACCGTTAATATTTAGATTATCAATGTCATTGATGAAGATAAGAAACAAAATAGGGCCAAGTACGGAACCTTGAGGCACTCCACTTTGTATTGGCTTGCAAGAAGACATAGTCGAATCACAGCTTGACTTCTGTTACTGAGATACGACTTAAACCATTCAAAAGGCGCTCCTCTGAACCCGTAATATTGCAACTTTTTTAATAATATGTCATGATTAACACAATCAAAGGCTTTAGAAATATCACAGAAAATTGTTGCTGTAGGGTGTTGGTTGTTTAAGCTAGAGTATACATTATTAAAAAGAGAAAACATAGCATCATTTGTGCATTTGTTATTTAAAAATCCAAATTGATGGGAAGTAAGTATTTTATATTTTAGCAAAAATGATAGAAGTCTTTTTCAATAAGTGTGGGAAGAAGAGTGAAGAAGAAGGGCGATAGTTTGAAGACTGATCTTTGTCTCCTCCTTTATGTAGTGGAATTATTATCGCCAACTTAAGGCAGTTAGGAAAAACACCTTTTTGAAAAGACTGATTGATTAGAGTAATAAGATGACATAATGTACATTAGGGCAGATTTGAACACATTTTGAGAGTAAATCCATTAATTCCAGAAGAGCCTTTGTTTTTAATTTCCCTAATTGAACTGCAAAGCTCTGGTAACACTACGGGCGTAAAGAAAAAACTGTGGAAATTCTCATTTGCAATGGGAAGATATGAAAGTGGATCATGGGAAGGAGTTATCGTACTCATTAATTTATTTTCCACATTTACAAAATAATCATTAAGGTTCTCAGATTAAGTGGAGATAGTATTCGACAACGAAGGCTTATTTCTCAAATCATTAACAATTGACCATGTTTCCTTAGCCACATTTTTAGATTTAGCCAGTCTCCTATTATAGTAAATATCCTTGGCGGCTTTTAAAGTTCTCTGATAAATCTTTTTGTAAAGTCTTACGTATTCATGAAAAAAAGTGCTGTCTGAAAATTTCTTAAGATGAGATAATAAGCGCATGTTCTTAGCAGATGTACGCAAGCCTTGGGTAGACCAGAGGTTTTGTTGCTTCTTTTTAAGAGGTCTCAAAGGAAAGGATTTGTGAGAAAGACTAGATAGCGTTTTTACAAATCTAGAGAATTCTGAATCAACGTCGTCAGAGAGAATATTCCAGTCAGTTGATTGACAAAGGTGCCTAAAATGTAAAAAATTTTTATCCGAGAAAATACGGCCTAATTTGCGTGGAACATTTTTACTTTTAGATTTAGTTATGAAAAACTTTGTTAACACTGCTTCATGGTCTGAGAAACCTGAGCTTAAGACAGTACATTCAACGAAATCTGGCTCAAAGGAAGATACGACATAATGTATTGTACTAGAGCTGGTTTTAGTTATTCTGGTAGGTGATTTAATGTGCATGATTAAGTCAAAAGAGTCGAAAATGGACTGGAGAGATTCTTGAGCAGCACACACACTGGAAAAATCAATGTTTAGGTCGCCACATAAAATGAGTTGAGTAAAAATGGCAGAGACTCAAGCAAGTTTAGTAATTTTTGGAAAAAAACATTTACGTCAGCATCAGGTGTTCTGTAAATACAAACAACGTAAAGATCAAAATTATTATTGTAGACAATGGAAAATTCAAATATTTTTTCAGAAACTAAATTATCGAACTTGGTTACCATTGAAAAGTCGTTGCTAGTAGATAATATCACAGTACCGCCATGAGTTAGATTTGTTCTATCAAATCTGGCAACTGTAGTGTAATTATCCACCATCACAGGCTCACCAACATGCAACCAATGTTCAGTTATGGCAACGATTTCTGGAAAATGAAGCTCTTCTAGTAAAAGAAATAAATCATTAGTTTTATGTCTTAAGGACTAAATATTTAAAGAGAAAATACTAAGCTTGCCATTGTCCAGTATTTCAGAGGGTGATTGATCCTCTGTTCGCGTCAAGTCATTTAAAAATTTTTATTCCTGGCGGGAGATCCACCAGATGTTTACTACACTGAATACAGACAAGGGATAGATCCTCTCTATTTGGCAGTTACTTTATTCAGGAGGCTTAAAGTCATTTCTCAATTATACCAAGAAGTCATAGTAATTTTTATTGCATTTAAGCTACCAAGAAAGTTAGTCATTAAATTCCTTCAGGCAATTAGGAGTCATTCCTTACAGGCAACAGAAATAATTTTCTTTTAGGTAGTGGAAGTTATTTTTTTAGGGATTTTAGTGACACTTCTTGGTATTCAACCTACACTAAAAATGCAATGATCGTTAACATGTTCACTATTAGTATCATCAGCCTTATAATAAACTTTTCCGATTCTAAACTGGATCAAAGCCAATCATTGTTATTAATTATATCCATGCAGTAAACAATAATTCAGAATTTGTCATAGTTAGTTTGTCCTTTTTCAGGACTCAACCTTAACCGATTTATGGCCAAGGATAGAAATAAAACTTAAAATTTTTAAATTATATATTTTAATTATGAAAACACATTACAGAAACACATATGTAAAATCAAAAAAGAAATAAATCTGCTACTTGTGAAATAGTGGTGTTGCGTAAACGCATCAACGCCCTATAGTGTTAAGTGATATTGCCGAAAACAGTCAGCGTGTAAATAAATAGTGCAACGCTCACAAATATAAATTGTTTGACTTCTACAGACACGACATCTTCTTCGGGAGTCAGTCCTACTGATTACATGTCCAGAGTGATCAACCCTCACTTCACTGGGTGGTTCTAATGGAAGTGGTCTAGCGACAAAGTTCTCTGTTTTTAATAAGCGTACGGCGATGAATGATTTAAAATTTAGTTGTGACATTTTATTCACCGTGTTGTAGAGTTTCCAGGAATTGGCAAGAGTACTGTCTATTGTATTTTTAAATAGTGGCCACCACCATTTCTTACCCATCACACCGATTCTATAATTTGCCACGCCCATTATCATGCAAATCTACTCCTCCCATGTATTTATTATATCTGGAAATTACAGCTGGTTGTGGGATTGACACTTCTTTTTTCGATTTTCTATTATATCTTTTAGCAGAAGTAAGAGGTTCTACATAATAATTTGTACTAATTGCCGTGACAATAGAATTATCGTTCCATTTTACCAATGAAATTTGTGTGGATTCATCAAATTGGGAATCATAGGTGCCTCTTTCTTTTTTTGAAATGACTTTATTATCAACCAAAGGACAATGACTGGTTCTGTTTTCGCGAATCGTTCCTGTGGCAAAATAGCCTTTGGTTTTTAAAAGAGATAAGAGCTTGTAGGATGAAAAAAAGTTATCAAAAAAGACGTTATGATTTTGCAGATTTTTCACAATTGACAAAAGTTCAAAAACTACAGTCGCACCAAGTCCAATATCACTGTTCTTCTCTGCTGCTCCCGCATAAGGAATGAATTTGTAGAAATATCCACTAGAAGAACAAATGCACCAAAGTTTGAAACCAAAACGCACAGGCTTGCCTGCATGCAAAATAAGGAACCATTTGCCCATCAATAGAGAAGTTAAATGAAAAAATGTCAAACTGTAAGAATTTTTCATTCATTGTATCAAAAAAAGGGCGGAGTTTTGTGTACTTGTGTCCTTTATCCAGATTATTATTATCACTAAAGTGTAGATCTCGCTTTATCGATCTGAACTTATTCCTATTCATGCAGTCTCTGACAATATGCACAGTTTTGTCCTCATCTAAAGACCAATACATATATGTCTGGGGTAAGCTGTGATATCCAGACAAAATTAGGATCCCAAGAAAATTCAGCAGTTCTTCTCGTGATAGATGAAACTCGTGTCTGTTATTGTCTTGTGCGTATTTTTCTGAAAACTGGATAATCAAATCCATAAGATTCTCAACGACAAATTTGAAAAAAATGTCCAACGGTACACAAACCCTCCAATTCGCCCCTAAGTTCTTAAATGTGTTCCTCTTTTTTGGATAAAGGTAAATTCTTCTGTATGAATGATCCAGATCTCCAATGAAATGAAACCAAGATCTCCTCGGGTTGTAACTTACCGCTTTTTTTTCTAGGATTTTTCGGCGTTTTGTTGCCAAATCTTCTTCGTCAGATTCATCGTAAATCTCATCTCGAACGGTGTGGATCTCGAAAGTTCCCGCTATATCTCCATTCTGGCTATTTTCGATATTTTCCGGGTCCTCTGAAAATTCTTCCTCGTCTGTGAGTTGATCTACCTTGGGTGGAATGTAGACAGCGTCGACTTGTTCTAAATATCACAAATTATTGTTGTGTGTATAATATTGTATGTATAATTAAAAAAAAAAGCGAAAAAAAAGAAAAACAAGAAATATTTACCAACTTCATTTTCAAGCTCATTTACAACCTCCTCCAAGGCCAACTCTAACTCCTTTTGCGTAAGAAATTTTCTCATTTTTTTCAACAAAAAACTCTTATTACAAATAACACGCACTCGATTAGATGCAGACTCAGACTATAACTAACTCAGACTATTTTTTATAAATATTGTATAAATAAAACATAGTAGTCGACTGCCCTAAAAAACTTGTCTAGACACACTTGTGACAGGCAATTTTAGTTATTCGGCCGGTGATGCGAGAACGCAACAGCATAATTTATGACCTAATTAGGAAAACCCTGGTTCTAGATTTTCAATTTTATGGTGTAGTTTGGAATGTAATTAGTGTTAAAAAAATACAAAACTTTGAAAATAAAAACATTAAATAGGAGTATATGATTTTTAAAAATTTGCGGCCATATATAAGAAAAAATCCGGCTTTTTAAAAAATTCGTACAAGAAAGCAAATGAAAAAAATGGTTCAAATTTAATTCTGTCACTTTTGTTCAATCTTGTGTTAATGGTACCAGCCCATATTTCAGGCGAAAAAAGCACTATTTTTGGATAATTAAATATTGCATCTTTGTGAAAAAGATCTTTTGTAGGATAATAGGGACTTGGGACTCATCTCAATGCTTTATCAAGAATATAACAGTTGACAAAACTAACTCGAAAAGTTTTTAGTTCACAATACGTCAGTTCAATGATTAATTAGATGTACTACTGACGCAGTAAATAATTAGCTGATATACCAAAGAAGCTAAAAAATTAGTATGTAAGAGATTAACCTGGTAGTAAGGAGTCATATCACCTTGGAGATGGATAAGTTGGAGCAAATATACCAAAAAATACCAATTGTGGCTCTGAAAAACTTGCTTATGCAATTTTTTGAGAAATTATTTCTTATTTCCGGTAGATCTAATTAATTAATTGGATTTACTGCGATTTAAGCAGCGGATAAGAACCTGGATATATGCGTCTCAATACCATCTCTCAAATGATGAAGATAGCACTGATGTAGTAGCCACATCAGTTTATATTACAAGATTTCAAAACATTGGAAGTGATAGCCCCACTTGGCTCTTAGATATTAAAAAAAGCCCCTGAAAGGTAAAAAAATTATATTTTCCAACTATTGTTGACCAATTGATCACTGCTGAAGCAGGAAATATCAATCTTATATATGAAAATAGACAAATTAAATTAAAATTTTAACTGTCAATTCAATTCCCACCTTAACGAAATAATGTGAAAATAAAATAAAAAACCTTGTTAAAATAGGATATAGTATTGTCATATCAATCTTCTCTTTCTATTAAAAATTCTATTTGTATTTTAGGGCATTAGCAGTGTAAGGTTAAAATATGAAATCTTAACACCGAAAATACAAACTTGGTGACTTTTTGGCTTGAGGTTAGCTTTGGCTTGGCAAAAGATTTAATTTGATTTACTTTTAAAGCAGCCGATAACTGCTCTGCATCTTTATAGATAGCCATCAATTAAGTCCCAATTATAGACGCTAATACAAAACTGTTTAATTGGACAATAGTAAAATTCTAATCTTGCCAGCACTCTAAAAGAAACTGAACCATATCGAAATATAACTTTAATTTTAACTTAAACAGTTTCCTTTATTTTTAGTTGGGAAATCTTTTCTAATTAGATAGGAATTACTGCTTTAAGTTAGGCCAAGCAAAAAATCTACAATTTAATTAACAGTAATCTTTCTTTTCTCCAGCTTTTTCGCTTTGTTACAGCCAAAGTTATAATCATCCCAAGAAAAAAAAACGAAGAGGAGGGTTTTTTTGGTTCATTATATGACTTGAAAAAAAGTTTTGATTAAAATCTACGGTAAAAACCATGAAAACACACACATAACAACTCTTCAAAATAACAATTACGTAAAATCCCTTTTGGAAAGTGCACGTTTTCATCAGCATGAACTCATATATTTTCCTGTCGTAATACCGCCGGCGTAATATTCGCCATATTAAAAAAAAATATTTATGCGCAATATGAAATTGGAAATAGTATTTTTTCCTTAAAAACTGGGTTAGTTAAATATATAGTTGGAATTTCATAGTCGGGCCGGAAAAACGCGGTACCACCCCCTTATTATTCTCCGATGTGGAATTGTTCCGATGCTAATAGCGTAATTAGAACTTTTTTAGGTTTTAATTTGTTGCAATGGAATAATCTGGTGAGTTATTTGTACGTCAAATTATATTGTTTTATTATTTGTGACGCTAGAGTGTATTGTGTACCAAATTAAGGATCAAGGATCAATACCTATAAAAAATATTTTTCATTATACAAAGAAAATTCGACGTATGGTCACATAGGATTTGCGAAAATGGTGATTTTTTATAAAGACAAATGAAGGAAAGTTGACACTTTTGCCCCATGGGAAGAGAAGGGACAAACTAGTCGTAAAAATCTGTCAGAAGTTATTCTTATCTGTTATATATATGATAAAGAAATGCTGATTAAAATTTTGTGTTTCTACCTAATTTTCATTCGCAAATAAGAAAAAAGCCTTAATTCTCTTGCTCTTTAATTAAAAGTAGACCGATGTCACATTTACGTTATTATTGTTAATTTTATTAAAAAGCATCATTAAATTTGGATTTGATTTGTTGGCATTTTCGCTCCATATGCTCAAAAGCGATCAGCTATAAGGCGATTCTATTGACGACTGACGAGCTATTAAAAATCTTCTTTTGTCTTATAAAATTGATATGATTTTTACTAACTTTTAGCTTAAAAATTCAGTTTTCATCACAGATTTAAAAATGTATGCAGGAAATTATTATATTAGTTCATGGTATGAAACAAGATCAGCTGGAAATGTGAAAGCTGACTTGTCATAAATTATTTTTTTGACTTATAAAAAATGCCCTAATTTGTGAAACTGTTGTTTTTCCAAAAAGTATCACTAAATTAGAAGTCAATTTCGAAGAATACAAAAAAATTGAAACTTTTGCTTCACATGATGAAGAGACTGACCTGGAATGCGATTTTATTGACGAGCCGTTAAAAATCTTTTTTTTTGTCTCGTAAAATTAATAGAATTAATAGTTCTTATTAATTTTTGGCATATAAGTTAAAAATTCAACTTCAAGATATTGACACTTCTAATTGGAAAGGAAAAGGTCAATAATAGTAAATAATCAATAAAAAACTGATAAATATTCATTAAATTTAGACCTTTGAGCTTTCTATACCTTAATTGCTTTCTATAGTTTCCTATCTAATTTTCTAATCCTAAGAGTACACATGTTTGTAAGAAATTTTATTTACACCTCTAAAATGCCTCAAAAATTCCTTATTATTAACCGACTAAAGTTCACTCTTTCTTGATTTTTTCCTTTTCAATCTGGTTTTTTTAAAGATTTCTACAAGCTTTTCATCTTTTTAATTTCTTAAATTGAAAAAAAATCACTTTGTTTTACTCTGTTACTATATCTTTTTGTTCAACCTACCGTAAAGCTGTTTGAGCGCGCAACAAATGTTTGTTTTATAATGAGGGGTTCTTTGCTTCAAAAACAGCCCTTCAGTTTAATTTTAAATGAATTCCTCTATCCTTTTGTCCAGGTATTAAAAAGCCCTTTGACCGAAAAGGGTGAAATTCGAATTAGAAACAAAGCATTTAGTATTTTGTTTAATTTTTCCCCTTTTCCTTGTTTATTTGTGAAAAGTAAATTAATATAAAAGCAGACATAGTGAAACAAAGAATGCATTTAGACGAATAATTTTCATATTTCAGCTTTTAATATTCGTTATTATATCTTACAACAGCAAAGAGTCACTCGTATTTTTGTTCTCGATTTAATCTTTAGCCCAATTACAGAACATGTCGAATTCTTTTCTTTGCTTGTCATACATACTATGCTCAACCACGTTTTTTATTTACTCAGGTATTATGGAAAAACCAACTCATGTATTGTAAAATGTTCTTAAGTCGGCAACTATCGTTCTTCATCCCTCGCAAATAATTTTTATAGTCTGACGTATCAACAACTTAAGGCTCTAAGCAGTTATCAAAATCTCTCCAATATATCTTATACTTATCATATCACTTAAATCTTAATTTTTTTCTACCTATGTAATTGAATTATTTATATAACCAACTTGCTAATTTTGATGCACTACTTTATTTGAAAATTAAATTTTTTATTCCTCAACAATAGCTACCGCAATTTATATGACTAGTTAAAAGCAATAAAGATAAGAGTAATTATTATTATTGTACCTATGAAATGGAAAAATTCCTGAACTGAAAAAATTAGATGTTGATCAAGAACTTTTTTGATTTATTAACGAAATTTATTATTTATTTCTATTGAGTTGTATTATTTATTTAATAAAGATTTTATTCTTCTTAGACACGCTACCTCAAAGCATTAATGTGAGCTCTGGCTTATAAATAATCAACAGTACTCTAGCATCAGATTATGTGCCCTTCTTGTAGAATACTAGTGACTGTTACTAGTTCTTAAAATTTGGTTCATTCTTTTTTATAAAGAAAATCAGTTGATAAATATATAAGGAAGAGATCGTAAGAAAGTTATATTAAAAAAAATTATCGCGAGATGGTTGCTTTTACATTTTCCTACCTTTTTTACCATGCTCTATTGAATCCCAAAAGATAAAACCATACCGCAAAGAAGACTGCACAGACATATAGTAGATCCTTCATAATATATTTACATCGAGACTACTTCTTAACTCTTTAACTAAAAACCTACAGCATTCTTTTTTCACATTACGCAAAGGAACTTAACACTTTATAATTTTTTATCTGCTAGCTTTACTAGAAGATCGTAATTTATGGTAGTATAATTGGAAAGCAATTGCATAAATATGGCTTTGCTAGTGTTTAAGACAAGGTAGAAATAAATTTTTATAGTTTGGCATTGCTATCATTTCTCAACCAAATATTAGTATCAAAGCAGACTTCTGAAGCAGAGCTGGATCCGATGTTCGCATCAAACTATACCATAGACTTATAAAGCACCGATTTTGCCAAAAAAGGCTTCTTCGATGCGAAAGATAGTCTTTCGTCGCAGAGATCTTAAAAAAGATCCTGAAGTTTCTTCCCTGCAGACTGAAAACTCGAGTTGATTCAACCGATACTCAGAAAAGGAAAAGAATATGGAGCTCATCAATGACCTTCTGACTGCTCTAATCACGGCAATCGTTAAGGTAACTTGTCAATCAGCAAATTTTGAATTACCCGAGTCCAGTAACATCATTAGCGACCGTCAGTATGGTATTCGAAAACACATGTCTACTGGCGATTTGTTGGCCATGCCACACATGTTTGGATCGAGGCTATCGAGAAGGATGATGAATCCCGTACAATAGCTCTGGATATTTCAAAGGGCATTCGATAGATCCTCGCATGAAAATCTCCTAAACAAAATATATTCTAATGCTTTGCCACCAACTCTCGCTTTGCTTGGAAGGTTTCTCGAGAACCGATCCATCTACGTTGTCGTTGATGGATACATCCCGCAGAGGCGTGTCCATTGGAGACATTGGAGACATGTCCCATACCCTCGTTATACACGGTGTTTCGGGAAGAAAGGGAAATTTTGGGAATATATTTAGAAGATCAAAATAAGATAAATTAACCCATATGTTTTAATCCGATTCTTAACCGTTTCTGAAATAATCGACTCTAAGGTTTTTTTTGTAAATTTTTGGAATAATTACGTTCTCTGTATTTCTAACTCACGTTTCAGATATTTCATAATTGTTTGTTAATACCTATTTTAATTGAATGGTAGTTTTGACAAGCATTGGTTGTCAGTTTGATTAATTCTGAGCATTTCAATTTGAAAAGAGCAAAGTTTCCATTACGTAATGGAACCATCACATGTGGACGTTTGAAATACACTTAGGAAAAACGGTTTTAAGCCTTTTCATATTCAACCGGTTCAACATCTTCAAGAGGGTGATTATGGCTTAAGGGTTCAATTTTGCGAATAAATCCAACAAAATCGAGGCCTACATAAATACATTTTATTTAGCGATGAAGCTCATTTTACCCGCAATAGAATTAATAACCGAAACACTGAACATCGGTGGTCCGATGAAAATCCTCATACCACGTTTGAACGAAACTTTCAACATCGATTCAGTGTTAACGTGTGTGTAATGCTGAACGACCAGTTGTAGACCTTTTGTATTAGATGCGCATCGTACTGGAGAAGGATATTTACGCTTTTTAGAAGACCATTTAGTACACATGTTGGATGATGTTCCATTAATTGTTCGACACAGAATTTATTTTCCACACGATGACAATCATTTTCCAGATCGTTGTATTGGCAGAGGAGGACCTCCTGCTTGGCCACCGAGGTCACCAGAATTAAATCCACTGGTTTATTGCCTCTGGGTGGATAAAACCTCTAGTGTACGAAACACCAGTAGAAACCGTAGAAGGACTCCACAATCAAATTTTGAATGCTTCAAATATTATTAAAAATAATCTCCAAGTAATTAAACAACACGTGCGCTTAACAAACGTGCTGCAGCTTGCCTTGAAGTTGGTGGGGGTATTCTGGAAAATATTTTAAATTGGTTGAATTTTGTTTTTTTTACTAGTATTTGTTTTTGTTGCTTTTAAAATAAAAAATCTTACAAAAAAACTTAAGAATCGATTATTTCAGAGACGACCTTCTGAACATTTTCCCAAAATATTTCCTTTTCCTCCCGAAACACCCTGTATATTAAGAACCTCTTCAACACAACTACAAATGCAATTTATATCTTTGCGGATGACAGTACATTTGTATCTTTCTCCAATCCGCATATTTCTCTTATATATGGAGCTCTGCACTCAAATACGCTTTGAAGCTGCTTCGTTCTATCCAGAAGAGAGCCATACTTCTAATAGGAGGGGATCCAGAGATAACTCTTGGACCGTTTGGAACATAGAAGAAAGGTGGCGAATCTGACTCTGTTTTATCGATACCATCATGGTAAATACTCGAATCGGCCACATTATTCCACTTAAAGCTATACACGCAAGATCTACTTGGCAGGCAGATGCGACTCATGAATATAAAGTGCATCTGCAGACGTTGTTATATCGGGACTTCTTTTTATGAAGTGGAAGACTGTGATATCAATACTCAAAGCATATCTTTCTCGAATATTACAACTTGCAGAACTTTAGAAAAATATCCACCGACCACAACTTCCTAGTACTGGCGCTACTCGTGATACTCGAGAATCCTTTTGTGTCATTGTATTCGGTAGAAATCTGCATATGGAAGTACGAGGCCCGAGGATCCACATAGATCTCGTATTCCAAGCATAAAGATAATATGGTTATTATTTGATTACCATAGTGATTAATAAGATATTGATTTCTGCGCGACACCCAAGCTAGACATCCTATATCAGAGTGAACCCTATCAATAACAGCTGCCAATCAAATATGTTTAAACCTAATTAAAGCACCATACCAAGCATAACGCTTTTTTTAACAACAAACTGTGATCTATTGTGCAGATTGCAAGCCACTCAAAATTTTTGACACATCTTTCTGAATAGCACGACTCAATCATCTTAGAGAGTTACCTTTGAACACATAGGTCTGTAGTTTGCGTTGTCAAACTTTGACCTTCCTTTTCCAATATTGGTAAATATTTATATAAATTTACAAGATTTAAGAACTCTTCATTTACAAACGGCCCATTAATCAATGAGGTGGAAAATTATATCAACAATATTTTTTAGTACCCTACCAGTTCATCAATACCAGCTGATGACGAATGTATTACTTTTAATAATATGACTCTCACCTCTTCAGGAGAGACATCACTGAGAAAGAAACTAGATGGATTATGGATACGTATGAATTTGGAATATTACCAGGTTATGGTCAACGAGTGTTTAAAGATTGAGTGCTTTTAAAAATACTAAATACGACAAAAATTTATTTTCGTAAGTCTAAGACTCGTTCCACCTACAAGAGATTATTTTATTCGAATATTTTACTTGACATCTTATTCTTAATATTACTTTTTTACAATCTATTAAATTTGAAGTGTCATTCTGAGAGGTTCTCGATTTTCCCAATTTTACTCTTCAGTTTCACTTAAATCTACTTTTTTCCTTCCTCAAAATTGTATTGTCTTTATAAAAAGTGTTTCAATAAGCAAGATTTCAGAGTTTAATAAAATGGGTTACTGTAGCAAAGTATTAAAAAAATTATTGATTTTATTAAGAGAATATACATTTGCAAATATTTGACGAAATTTTCAGTAACGTCATTGTATACAGGTGGCGATATTTGATTGATAAAGCATCTATTTTAAGCTTTCAATTCTTTGACACGACCGGAAGCAATTTTGAGAATGATTGTCCATGTTTCACGGGTGGTATGACATGTGGTTTCAGCAAAACGGTACCACATGTGATTTAAGATCAAAAGCTTCCAAATGAGGCACAAGAAACTGTGTTATCATGCCTCGATAACGTTCGCTATTCACCGTTCCTGCATTACCTTCTTCGTTTTCGAAGGAAAACGGTCCAATTATTACTCCAGACCATAATGCACACCATCCAATGACCATACGTGATGAATGCTGTCTGATAAATCATTCGTGGATTTTCTAAGCCCAAAATTTGACAGTTTTTCCTGTTAACCAAGCCATCGAGGTGAAAATTTGCGTCATCACTGAAAATGATTTGGTTTGCAAAATCAGCAGGTTGATCAAGATTCCAATTGGTGAATTCTCTTCGCTGTTCAGGATCTGCTAGCAGAAGTTCAAATCAAATCAAATCAAATCCAATGGTTTATTGTGTCTACAAAAAAAAATCTTTACACTCGTCAAAATATATAAATCGAAAAATCTTACAGCTAAGTATAAAACATTAACAGTAGTTACTACACCACACATAATCAATTAAAATATGGAACAATACACTTAAATTAAGAATAAAAAAACACTAACATTAAAATCATTAAAATACAAATATACGTAATACATTTTAAAACGCTTATAGAGAATGCATTGAAATGCTATGGCGGATGATTAAAACTGGAAGTCAAGAAAGTCTTGTACGCTTTAAAAAGGATTTTTCAATAGAAACCTTTTGATGTGGCATTTGAATTCTTTTAAAGTTTTTTACCTTACAGAACTAGGCAGCTTGTTAAGCAACTTAATACCAATAAAGTCAGGTCTACTCTGACACTTTCCCAAACGGCAAAACACAGGAATAGGAACACAGCTACCCTTGTTTCTGGTGTCATGTGTATGTATGTCCTGATGAGTAACTATATTTCCATTTTTCTTGATGTAAAGAAGGTTTTCTAAGATGTATAGACAAGGGAGTGTCAATATTCCTAACCGAGGGAAAGAGTTTCGGCAGTCCTCTCTATAGCCCATACTACACAGAATCCTAATGGCCCTTCTCTGAAGACCAAAAACTCTTTGTGCGTGAGAGGATCCTCCCCATACAAGCACACCATAAGCCATAACGCTGTGGAAGATGCTAAAGTAGGCGGTTTTTAGGGTATCAGCAGAAACACACCCACACAGATTATACAAGAGAAAAACACTGCTGCCAAGCCTCTTACAAAATACACTCTACATGCACTTCCCATTTTAATGTTGGATCCAGAAGAAGGTGTTTCTTAATGTGAAGGTCATATTTTGCGTCTTCTCCTGGTTCAACAAGAGCCCGTTTGCTAAAACCATTCCTCCACCCGCTCTTTAGCCTCAGATAATTTTGCGAGAGCTTCTGCCTCAGATTTACCAAATGCAAAGGCAGTGGTATCATCAGCAAAGATTACAAATCCCCCATTGCCTTCCAAGAAGAAGATCATTAATAAAGATCAGGAAGAAAACTGGGTTCAGCTCAGACCCCTGAGGAACTCCCACACTTACCCTGGCTTGATCAGAAAATTTACCATTGCTCTTTATCATCTGTCAGCGATCCTGCAAGTAGCTGGATAAAAGATTTATGGTGTTCTCATCAAAATTATAGTATTTAAGTTTTTTTAACAATAAGTCGTGAGACATACAATCGAATGCCTTGCTAAGATCACAGAATAAGGCAGAGAGATAAAGGCGGTCCTCATATCCGTTCATGATGTTATTTAATAAGTCAAGCACCGCATTTATGGTATTTTTACCTTGTCTAAAACCAAACTGAGCATTGCACTCAAAAAAATTTACAATTTGTTTGACTATGACTTTTTCAAAAATTTTAGACACAATTGGAAGCAAGGAAATAGGCCTGTTGTAGTTATTTACAGAGTAGTTATGTCAGTTTAATTTTGTAGTTATACAGCTTTCAATCTTTAGTGAAATCTTGTTGAAGAGTGCCTGTTGAAATGTCCAATTCTTGTGCTCGATGACAATTTGACGTCTCTGGCCTTTTTGTCACACTCTTGCGAACTGCCTTGATGTTTTGTTCTGAACGACCTCTACGAGCTTGTATTGTGTGTTTCACATCACTAACGGAACCAGTACTTTCGAATTTTTTGATTATTCTTTTCATAGTAGATAAATGAGCAACACTATTTCGAACGAATATTGAACACACTTCACGAAAAGTGGTAATTAAGCTTTTACCATTTTGATAATAATGTTTGACAATCAGGACGTTCTACCGTAGAATGCTCCTGATGTTGTTTGAATGTTTTTGTTCTGTTTCGGATGTCCACCACTTGGTGGACTTCATTCTGTCTTCTTATTTGGATTTGTTTTTCCTTTTGGAGTAGATCTTGCGTCGTCTTTCTTCTTTTTGTATGATATTATTGTCTTTGAAATGTATTAATATTTTGTTTTCAGAAAATTTTTGTTTCCTCCGTCTTCTATTTTGTTTCTGTAGGTCTATGTCTTGTTCAGCTTCTGTTGGATAATCTGAGAAACATTTTATGAATTTATGGTGAGGGGGTGTAACCCCCCTCACCATAAATTCCACATTCATGATGCCACATTCAATGTGGCATTGAATGCTACAAGCTTGCGTGAATGAGTACAGTAAGCGTGCTGAAGCTTCTAAAGTTCTACTATTAAATTTAATGTCATGCATTGCTATGGGGAACTGGGAGAAAAGTTGATTAAGGTAGAGATATAAGTTAGACCTGTGATTGTTATTTAACTAAAATTTAAAGAATATGTGTTGTAGGATGCCTCTCTCGCCGCAGATACAGGAGTTACGTAACTCGAATTCTAAACAGGTGATCTGGTGTTGAGCAGTGACTGGATCTAATTTGGTTCATTGTAGTTATTTGCTTTCTTTTTGGATTAACATGCTTAAACATGGTTCCTCAAGTGGACTAACAACACCCTGAGTATATTCCACACCCTTAACCTTGCCCTGCACCTGAAATTAAGTAGACCATTACTTTCATATTACTGCATATATTCGGTATATATGTATATATGTATATTTGAAATAAGCGTCTGGCCCTCTTGGCAAGAGGATCGGCTTTTTCACTCCCGTATATACCAGTGCGGCTTGGTATCCAAGCCGGCCGGATACCCGGGTTGTTCACCACTAGAGTTCTGATTTCAAGTGTCATGTCATCACTGCTGCTGACGATATCTGTCCTACAGATTTTTTTGGAGTGCCCTTCTGGATACTGAGAATGCTCCATGTTTACTAACTACTATCTGCCAACTTTCGATGCGTCATGCTATAATCATGTGACATTATGACCATCAAACATAGCGCGCAATTCAATTATTGCGTTCTTATTGAAATATTCTATTTTATCTTCAACATTTGGTTTTTGTAAGTAATATTTAGACATACATTTTTTTTGGTGAAACGCACTTAAAATGTTTTAATTATTTGATAATTGGAGCATAGGATTACATTTTTCTCTCGTATCCGAAATCTTTTATACATTTTATATTTTTTTAGATTAATAGATTTAATATTAGAGTCCAAGTTTGAATATCTTCTGGATACTTTCTGGAATGAGGTTTATATATATATATATATATATATATATATATATATATATATATATATATATATATATATATATATATATATCAGTTCCCCATCTTAAAACTAATCTGATCTGATCTGCATTTTGTAAGCAATTTTGTGCAATTTTTCAATTCTACTAGAATTTTACTTAGAAATCTTATATTAATTATTCTGCTCTTTAACCTGTAAATCTAAAACCGCGCTTTTTAACTATCCTTTTCTGGCTTTAGTTGCTCCTACTGTTTAAAATAAAAATAATTTATACTTCTAAAACATATTTTATATTCCAGCGATGTCTACCCAATTAATCATATCGACACCCCAATGGTCAAAATCACACTCAGACATAGCGGAATACGAAAAGGATATGCGAAAGCAACAGCAAACAATATTAAAGAAGGAACTTCAAAAAATTTCTGAAAAAGAGCTAAGAGAGACAGATAATTCGAGAAAGGAGTGCTTAAGACAACTGAAAGCTTGGATAGAGAAGAATGAGGACATACGAAACTGCATTATGGGTAAGATTTACTAGTCGTTTATGTACCTTTAATAGTGGAAAAAATAATTTAAATATATGAGTGCTGTAAAACGTAAATAATTTTATGTTTCTTCGCCGATAAATGTCAGAGCAATTTTACGCAATAACTTTAAAATGTTGGGTTTGGCAAACATGCAATTTAGTAAGTTTTTAGATTGATCACTGTACAATGAGTTAAGAAATTCGAATAATTATTTTATATTTACGATAAATGACGAATGGTTGCTTTGAGTAAAATTTAACATGTCAAATATGTTTTTTCTGATTTTTGAAAAAAAAAACACAATAATCGTCAATTAATTAAGAAAATTATTACAATTACAATTTTTATAAAAAAGGGAGAGAAATAGAGAGGAAGAAAAGATAAATGAAGCTTTCTCTAAATTCAACTGGTCTTTTGGGAGAATTTGTCAGTTAAATCTGCCGTATTTTTTCAGCTTAAATAATATCATTTAACTGATTATAAAGATGCATTTCAAACAAATTTAAAAAATTGTTATGATTTAAGTAAGTCCTTAACGACCATAAAAGGATAATATGATCACCCTACTAAAAAATTATATACAAGGATTAAGTAAAATAATTTTTATTAAAAAATATCAAACATTTGTTATGATTATTTCGTGAGTAACAGAAACATGTTTTATACAATTTTAATTGTAGTGAAACTACGTTAAAAAGGACAGTAAAAAATCGATTTTATATCAGTGGCGCTCGTTATCAAGGCGCGGGTAAGATTTCTCATCTTTTTTTTCTTTTCAAGTTCTCTCTCAAGTTTTTTATAAGATTTATTCAAATTGAAATTCATATATTTATGTTAGCATACAACAAAGTATTCACATAAATTAAATATACATAGAAGAATAAAATTTACAAATTTAGTCAATTTTAGCTTATATGTAAATATTTAAATAAGTAGTTATCTACAGTAATTATTATTCTAAAATATAATACAATATATAATATATAGGTAGCAGAATCATGGAGAAAAAGATAAATTCAAATATTCTTCATGTGAACTCTGGGCATTTAATATTAATATTAATATTAATGGAACAGTTATACCAACCGTTGCGGAAAAACGTAATCTAGGGGTTACTTTTGATTCAAATCTCAGCTTTGCCTCCCACATTAAGAACAAAATTAAAATTATTTAGGGTCGTTTAAAAAACTTATATCAATACAAAAATCTGTTACCATCAAACACCAAATATTTGCTTTGCAATTCGCTTGTACTGTCTTTGGTGGATTATGCAGACATTGTGTATGGTACTCACTAACCATATCTCTGTTAAGGACGGTGCAAAAACTGCAAAATAGTTGTATGCGTTTTTTCTTTAATATATCGTATAGGGACCACATTACTCACATTTAATATTAAATATGAGAAATAGAAGGAAGTGTCATATGTATAATTTAATTTACAAAATAATTAAATCAGGTCAGCCGCCTTATTTAAGGGACTTATTTTTTCACCATGATTATATACACAATGTAAGAAATCAAAACTTGATTAGAATTCCATTTCATCGAACATCAGGTTTTAAATAATCATTTCTCCATAAGGCATTCATATGTGGAACAAATTGGAATATGTGAAACAACCGGGGATTACATTAAAAATAGTTCACCAAAGAAATATATTGCATCTGTTAAAGAAATTCTTCTTAATTCTCAACTAACATAGGCATTTTAACAAATTCACACCATCAAATTTTTATTAAAAATGTAATTTAATTATTTTTATTTAATTACAACCATATTATTTTTGAGTTCTTACTTTTCAAATCAACACTGGTTTTGTTGATCTTGCAGGCATAAAAATAAAATTTTAATTGGTTCATTTTGGAATACCTATTCATTTTTGCGTCGTGTTGCCCTGGTTTTCCAGCCTCGGCTCGTGTTTTTTGCTCCTCTCTGTCTATTGCACAAATGGTACCTATATTAATGTAATTGATATAGTCAATTATTACCCTATATTTTTTTGTTTTTAGCTTTTATGTTTTCAGGGCGACTTATTTTCTAAATAATTATAATTGGGAAATTCTTTATTCTTGTTTTACTTGTAATTAGGTTAGTATGTTTTAACGGTTTGAGCAGCACATGTGCGCTAGCTCGTGTATGTGTTATCGGTTGTTTTTATAATCGCAGTTCAGTCCGCATTATTCTTAGCATTGTGTAAATTCTTGTAATAAAAAAAATTTAATTTTCTATGCACAATGTTTAAGTGGTAATAAAAGTCTTTTGAATTTGAATTTTAAATAAGGATTTGTTTCAATTTATGTCTGAAATTAGGATACTCTAAATACAAATAACTGATAGGAAGTTTATCGTATATAGCCAGATACCTCGGATTACTCTGAATCTTTGTCAAGTACTGATAGATTTGAACCAGCCTGTTTGTGTTTTTAGTGTCATGATTATGTATATCTCCATGTACTTTATATCGATCCTTATTCCTATACAACTACAAAAAGTGCTCTTGTATATACATTGATGGTAGAATAAGTATACCCGTTCTAGAGAAAACTGTTCTATACTCCTTCTAGGATGGGCTGCACCTAGCAAATATTTTGATTGCTTTGTAGTGAGAACAATCTTTTCTTGTGCATGCTATAGGATTAAACATTCCAAAGTAGGCCGTTCTTCAAGCAGTCTTAAAAGAACTACCAGAAAATCAATCATCAATCAATATAGGAGTACTATTAAAGAAGAGGATCCAAACAGATTTGTAGAAACTTAACAGTGATATAGAGGCTCTCACTGTCGCTAGCATTTACAAGCGACAACATTATTGCATGTTCATTTCATAATTAGATCTTGAACGATATTCTATTTCATGTACCACGATTTGCTTCTAGAGCAAATATCACTTTTGCTTTAGATCGCGCCAGAACTAACATTAGGTTTCAGGATCCCGTATATCAAATGCAGAATTTTTAATTCGGTATCATCAACCTGTGACATATTTGTATGCTCCATAAAGGATCTAGTTTTGTCTCTGACAAACCAACAGTTACCATAATTCCTTTTCTCTTCCTTTTTTTCCTTGTCCCATGGATCCCTTTCTTTGTTCATTCTAATTTTAATTTACATCTCCTTTAATTTTGATGTATACATGATGTTACTATAGTAATTTAAGTTTTCCTTATTTTTCTTTCTTTTTGTTATTTAATTTATAGTAATTTAATACTTGTTTACACTTTCAAAAAATTAATTGTAGATTTTCCTGTAACTGGGCTTTGCCTGTTGGAAATAAACTGCTAAATAAATAAATAAATAATTAAAATTTTATAACTTGCTTATTATAAATTTTAAAGCATTGAATAAACTTTCTTTTATTTTTAATTCTTTAATTCAATAGAATTTAAAAAAAAATCACCCATTAGATCTACGTCATTGCTTTTTTTTAATGAATCGACGGTTGTTTATTACACACGTGACATACGATATAAATACCTTCTTTCAGTCTTCTTAGGTTTTCTTTTCTATCAAGACATTTCTTTTCAGTAAATAACAAGTTCTTAGAAATATGTCATCTCGATATCTCCAAAACGAGTTATTTCTACTTCTACAAGCACACATTTTCTATCTTTTGATCCGTTTTCTTTGTACAGTTAATACCACGTAATTGCTATATAGAACAGTATCTATAGCAAATTCATTTTATCAAGTTTAAAAGCATTTTCGGGCAAATCGAAAATAAATGAAAGCTTTGCGCTCTAGGGAGCTCTAAGTTATCGACTAATTAGCAGGGGATGAAAGTTTACGAGACCAAAGTGCTAATGTCTGCACACAGAAATTATTTTCGGTTTTCCTATGGTACTTAATTAGCTTTAAGCGCTAACTTTACTTAAGTAAGCCTTAATTCGGCTCTTGTGATCCCCTAATTTAATTTAGGATAAGTCGTGGGTCGTATAGATATCCAGTTAGATCAATCTTATATAAGAGCATTTCCAATGCAATCCATAGAAAATAAGAAAAAAGGAGAATGCTGAATCTCATTTCCTGATGACCATTAAATAGATTCGAAATATCGTTAAATATATTATAACATTGTTAGTTTAAAAGTTACTTATTAGTATTTAAAAAAAAATGGTAATGATTATAAAACTATTTTCGTCATCAGTGAAGGGCAGGACGATATTTTCGTTAAAAAAAATGTGGTAATACCTCTTCTTTTTATTGCCTTTCTTCGACTTGTTATTTTTAATATACTCTTAAAATTTATTGTTTTATTTTTACACGTTCTCTGCTTTTTTCATTCATAATTCTCAATTTTAATTTCTTTTTCTTAATTATGATCCTTTTTTGGACATAATTATTATTCATATAGAAATTAAGGGGAACAAAAATTTAAAAAAAAAACATACCTACTAGATTCTAAAAAGAAAAAGAAATAAAATTCACAAGTTGACTATTTGCTTATACTCGTGATCCCTTATAAAATTTATAACATCCTATATCTATCATTAACGTTTCATTAAATTCTACATTCTTAAAAGGTATTTTATTAAATGCTGAAAGTAGCCGCTATTAATAGCATTTCAAACTAGTCATTTCAATTACCTACACCTCTTCTTATGAATATTTGACATATTTTAAACAAGTGTCAATTATTTAAAAGTTTTAACTGTATTGTTAATTGAAAATATTTCCAATGCATTTAACTGAGAGTTAGAGAATCGAAATATTAATTATGCTTGACAGTGATAAGGAAACTAGAACACATAACGAAGTTCGACTAGTTTTCAAGAATAAAAATCCAAACACACTACCTCTAAGTGTACAATCAGTTGAATTGGAGAAAGCCTGAATCTGTTAAGGATCTTGGCAGACTAGGAAGGACTGGCGTTCCTAATGATAAGAAACTGGATATCCTGATTTCATTACATGAAAATCCAAACCTCTTAAGTACTCAGCTCGCTTTGGATAACACGCTTAACAAAATTATTAAGGAAAGAAAAGTGTCACCTTTATAAAACCCAATTACTTGAAGAGCTACTAGAAAATAATCCAGATTGCAGAAACGAGTTTTGCCACACCATGACCGAAAGAATTAATAATAATACCAGACTAGTAAAACAGGTATTTTGGATGAGGCAACTTTCTGTTTGAATGGACAAGACATCATTAAGCTAAAACCTTAAGAGAATTAAAATATTGCTAGATAATGTTTTCACAAACCGGTGGATAGATCACACGACGTTAATCCATTGTACTAATTTTTTTGGGATTATGTTAAATCCCATTATCATTATTTTTATCTTACTCACACCTTTTAAAAAGTCTTTATAGTTTTTCTGTAAAATATACAGGGAGTCAATATTTGAAAGTATCATAATTTATTCCTAGATTTCCTATGGCCAGCTTGGCGACACACAACCAGGTATATACCTTTATATTAATATTAATTTTTTTCACCCTATTAAATAATTTTTTTTTAATTGTAAGAATACGTAATTGATATCTTTTGAGGCAGTATATTATCTTTCTATATACTGTTTAAATAATAGATAATTATTAGAGGGATTTAAAAAACTCCAGTAACTTAGATTTGACTAAGTGGCTTTGATTATTAAGGTTCCATTGAATCAGGGGAACAGAAATTTAAAAAAAGGGTGCTCAACCTTAAAAACAAGAAACAATAATGAAAAGAAAGAGAAAGGAAAAAATAGAAAGTAAAAAAGAGTAAGAAGAATTTATAACCGAAATCAAATACACAAATTGATTACTTGACTGCTTTTGATTACTTGCTGCTTGAGATCTCTTATTGTTATATTGTATATTTTTATATCAACCCTTTAATTCTAAAAAAATATTTTTTAATTTTTTCATCCTATCAAATTATATTCTATTTATATTTTTAGAGGCAATATATTATCAATCTATATACCTTTAATATAGTACATAATTATTAAAAGCATTATAAAAAATCTCCATAAGCTTCGATTTTATAGGTTCTACTGACTTTTTAATTTAAAATGTTCCTTTTTAATTTAAAAATGCACTTTCACTAAAATATTTAAAAAAATTTTTTGATAAGCCAACACAAACAAAATACAATTTTTTAGTAAATAAAAATCACAGAAAAGGCTATATAATTAAAATCCCATCAAATAATAGTTAAATTGTATGAAAGCTCCTAATATTCTAAATTTTATATAATAAACTTTTTTATTTTTTACCACAGAAATATACATTTTTGCAACACTTATTAAAATAAATTACCCGTTTAGTGTTTCTTCTTTGTTCATATTTCAATACTTCAGTTTCCTTTTTTTGGTATCCATCATTAATCTTTCTGTACGCTTAATGGTTAAAAGACTCTAAATAGGGCATTTTTATCCATTTCAACCGCAAATTAATTACCTGAAATGCGGTTATTTGAGTATATTTCATAATAGGAGAGGCAGAAAGATTTTTAATAATTCTTTGTTTGAAGCTTTTAAGTATTTTTGGTTAATTTATTAGGTAAAATTGCATTTTTCTATGCAAAATCCTATAGTTTCTATTCAAGGTACTATTGGTTTATTCACTTTAAAATGACCTTTAATAACTATATTCCAGCAAATGGTTATTGTTATGAATTTTAAGAAAAAAAATAAAACAATTTTAACTTGTACGTGTAGCTGCTAACGTGATGATTTAAAGTTAGTGATATTCCTCGGTTCATTACCACCTTTCATGCATCATAATTATAATAAAACAAGAGTTTTTAAATAAAAACATAATTATCGTATATTAAACGGATTTTGATCGATAGGTTTAAAGTAGTTTTTTGTGTTTTCGATGAGCGTTGTGTCGTTAAATATCTGTTGAGTTCATAAAATGGTAAGTGAATTTTAACGCCAAATGTGATTCATCTGCACATTTTATAAAATATGTTTTAATTATAATATTAAAGAATTATTAGATATTATAATATTATAATTTTTAAATATGTTATAGTTATTTTAAAAAGTCTGCCAGATAATATTCTTATTCTTTAAATTTCTATTTTAATGGCGTTTTCCTGTATATTAAGGAAAAAATATACTTTGTATCTGATTTTCATCAAAAATTTTCTTGTTGCATTGGTTAATCTCAGAGGCTTTAATATAGTTCTCATGTCTTTCTTTAATTTTTAACACTTGCCGCTTATAGTATCTATGTACTACATACTATCCCTATCGACCTATCGTTATTACTTTTACGCTAGTTTTTTCTTTTTTCTCTATTTTTTAAATTTTATTCTTAAGATTTCGTGCTCTTTTATCTAACTTTCATCACATATTTTGCAACATTTTGTGAAGAATAAATTATAAATTAAATTTGAATTTTTGTGCTTTTATTTTAATTATTAATTTGTCTGTTTTGTTAATAATTATTAAACTTTTTTTTACATAATACATACATTTGTTAAGTCATATTAAGAAAATAATTTTTAATGCAAGTTTTTATTTTATTACGTTTTTTTATTCAAATCTTAAGATTTCATGTTCTTTTGTGTTTCTTAAACTTTAAATGTTTTCCTTTAACCACATCTTTTGCTATTTTTGAACAATATCATTTAAAATAAAATTTTATTTTTTGTACTTGATTTTGTATTTCAATCTTGTGATTTTGTGGTCTTTTAATTAATACTATTTTAATATTTTATTTCTTATTTTAAGTATTCTTTTTTGTTCTATTTTTTTCAATTTTTATATTACAATTTGTAAAGTTGCTCTTAACCCAGATATTGCCACTGTTCTTTTAAAAGCCATACCTGCCATTTTGCCAGAAAATTTTTTTTTTTACTTATTATTTTAGAAGATAAGAAGTACACCCCTGGCCATAAAAATAAAATAGAAAATTATTAAATTTGGCTTTCCGTGAGTCATTTGCGAGAAATTAGGTGTTCTTTTTAAAGGACAGTGGCATAATGCACTACTATATAATCTCATAAATATTTTGTTGATGGCTTACCCAGTTAAAAAAATATGACCATAAGTAAATATATTTATTTTATTAGAAATCTTAACACAAAACTTAACTCCTGCTAAAACTTATTTTAACAAAAAAATATCCCAGTAACATACTAATAAAGAGCCCTTAGAACAAAAAAAACTTCAAATAAACTATTCTTTTATGTGATATTGCTCGAAACAATACTTGGGATGTAAGGCTACTTTACACTTTTCACAAAAAAGTTGCTTTTTTTGTGACACGAAGCACAGCGAGTTTGCTTTTCTTGGTAAGCAACCAGATGATCCCTCGATCATATTTGGAAAAAGCATGTGCTTCTTTTGGAAGTTTACTTGTCCTTCCTTCCGATTTCTTTTTGAATGATTCCAGTATTCCCACCGCAATGGACCGTTTGAAACTAAGATGATCCATTTTTCCATCATTGAATTTGTGAAGACGCCACGAGTTTTGTAGAGCCATATCAACGAAATGACTAAAAAGGGGGAAGTACCATTTTTTGCCTCGAATGGATGTTCTGTATAAACTTATGTTTGTTTTGGTCTACCCTGTCTACTCTGCCCATGTTTTCGTTATATATTCTGATAATATGCGGGTGTGGGACGAGAATCCCTTGTTATCTTTCTTAGAAAATCTTTTGACTTGTATAGTTGGAAAAACCATAGAATAATTGGAAGCGATGTTGACAATACTATTGTCATGCCACTTGCAGACCACAACTTCATTCTTTTCTGTTGTAGCATAGTCAAAATTACCACGTGGTTGTTTCTTTATTTCACTGCCTGTCACTATTGGGCAATTTTTCGGTAAACGATTTTCCCGAGTTGTTCCAGTACTTTTACGCCTCTAGATTTTAATTCAGAAAGCAGCGGCAACGACGTAAATAAATTGTCAAAAAAGATGTGGTAATTCATGTCTTTTTGAGAAGCCTTTAAAGCATCTACGAACTCAAGGACAATACTTGCGCCCATTCCTAAAGGTTTATATTCATCTAACAGTTTAGTATTTGAGCCTTGATATTGCTCAAACCACTCAATATATCCTAATCTGTTGGTTCCAGTCCATATTTTATATCACCAGCGAATGGGTTTTCCACGAATGAATTGTTTCGTTGGATGTCTTCCGTAGTAGGGCACCATCGACTCGTCTACACTGTGATGCTCGGCTGGAGGGGCCATATCCATAAACTTTTTATTTAAAAGATTTATCATCGGACGAAGTTTTCGAAATCTGTCATCAGGCACAAGATTAGCATTGTCGCAACAATGTGGATTTTGCATTATAATTATGACGATACCGGTTTCTTGACATTGAATTAGTGGCCAAGCTATTGTTAGTATCAGGAGAATTTTCCCAGTAGATTTCCCGACGGAAAGACAATTGTAGCTACTTAGTAACAATATTCCAATAAAACATCGCATTTTATCGTTTGTTACATCAGCATTACGATTATTACTACTGGCGTACAAATTTGTGTAAGTGACCAGCAAGTTTATCATTTCATCGTCAAAACATAAAAAGAACGTGTCCACTGGCAACCTGTTGTTGTTTTAGCATACAAACAGCCTCCCAAGTAGTTAAATCAGAAGTGATGTCATTTTTGGTCCACGAAAATTCATTTTTTGATTTCGCTGGCTTGGACATTTTTTTTTCTTTTTACAAGACGAGATAATGGTAAACTATCTTCACTATCGGAGTCGGATGTACTCTCAGGATCAACATTTTCAAAATTTACCTCAGCATACCTTCATCGCCACTGTCTTCATCTATTACATCATCGTTCTTAGGTGGGAAAATCACTATTTCAGTGGGAACTGCGTCATCACAAAGTTCCAACTCCTCTGCCTCAGCTAAGAGTTCGTTGAGAGTCAAAGGTCTTTTCCAGTATAACTAAAAAAAAAACAAATCTTTTTAATGCCAACAGACATAAAATAGACAAACATTTAGGCAACACAGACGATTTGAGCATTATTCGAAAATATATTATTTTTTTATCGAGCTATAAAAATATTTATTTGGTCAAATTTGGCAGTGGAGTTTGCCACTGGGCTTTTAAAAGAACACACATACAAACACTAACCTAACATAAAAACCATAAACTATATCGATGTCATATTTATTGTTGAAGAGAAGAGATACCCATTGTTTGTTTATACAATTTTATAAATTATAATTTTATTTTACAAGTATTTTAAAATATCGAAAACTAATGCTGGCCACCAAACACGTGTGCAACTAAATACACATTAGCGAAAAAGTAGTGCCATCTCTAGAAGAGCAATCTAAGTTATGCTACGATCTATTGATCGATGGCTTTTAAAAGTACAGTGGCTAAATATGATGTCACTGTTTTTACTAGTTCTGGCATTATCTGGGTCTAAAAGCGTTTTAATGATCTTTGTTAAAAATATTTTTGTTTTGAGTTTTTTCTATTTAATTCTTAAAAATTAAGAAGTAGCGTTCCTTTAATTAATATTTTTATATATAATTAAATTTTAATGTTTTTCGTTCTGAAAAACCTATTAGCATTAAAAGTAATCATGATGATCTTTTGTTATTACTTTTTTACAAAATTATCTATTTTCTTCTTTTTAGTGTATTTTTTCTATATTAATTTAAAAATAATATGTTCCTTTTATCTCGTTTACAAAGTTTCTCTTTGTCTAAACAAAATATATATAATTTACTTTGATTAGTTAATTTTAATATTTTTTTTTAGTTTTAATTTTAGCATATGCTAGTATAAACATGCCATCAAGTATTATAACATTGAAAACTATTTTAATAATACGGTCTAATTACCCTTCTGTAAAAATAACATTTTTTTTTGGTAAAAATGTGTGCTATTTTAATCATACAAGCTTTTATTGTTTAAATTAAATATTTTTAAATAAAATTTAGGATTTAGACTCTCGTTTCAATGAATATTTTATCTGTCTTTTCAATTTTTCGCAATAATTTTCATTATGAAATTGATCTTGCCTATTCTAAGTATTAAAATCTAACGTAATGATTCGTGTCAACAAATTTTTTTGCAGCTCTTTAATTTCTTTTACACTTATTTCATTTTTTTCTTTGCTATAGAAATAAACAATGTATAAAAATAAATTAGGAATTTTATTACTAAAATTGTATGTGCCTTTTATTATTCATGCTGTTTACATATTTTAAAATACGACTTGGATTTTAACATTTTAAAATCAAATATATTTCTGACTTTTTTCTTTTGCAGTGAAATTATTTGAATTAAGAATTAAATTTTGTGCTACCATCTAATTACCTACGGTTAAATTTTTAATTTTTTAAAATTTTCAATTCATTATAACTCATTGTAAAGTTGCTCATGCTTAGTATAGTATTGAAACATATCTTAATAATTAATTATAATTAATCTTTTGCTATTACTTTTGTGATAAATTTCTTTCATTTCAATTAATCTGTTATCAATTTCATTGGTTATTAATTCCATGTTTTTTTTTTAATTTTTGGAAAATGTATTCTAATTGAATGGCTCCGCCGAACAACGTTGCAAGTGACAAAAACTTATTTTTTCAGAAATTCAAAAAAACACTGATTGTTCAATGAAATTAATTTCTAATTTACATTTTCTTATTATAAACGAGGCTTTGTTATTGAATGAAATCACCTATAAGAGAAAATATTATTACACTATCATATCTTACTGAGATATTGACATTTTAAAAGTATTTTTTCGGGTACAACGTTGTAAGCGACGGCGCTTGCAACGTTGTTCTTTGAACAAGACGTATAATACTGAAATTAATAGGGCTGATTCAATAATGTAAGTAGGTAGTTTTCAAATATGATCTTTAATAATAATGAATACAAAAAACTTAAGTTTTCTTATTGTTCAACCTTAATATTTTCATAAAAAGGCACATATTCTGGCGGGATGTATTTGCACATATCCAACAAGTCCTTTTTCTTTGCCACTTTGATCGGGAGTCTATCCTTGTATAAAGGTAGGAACCGAGAAACTTCTACTGGGGGCATACTTCTCTTCCCTGGCCCCTTTACTTTTTTTGCTAATGAGTGCGAAGTCCATGTTTAAAGGACATTGTGTGATTTCCTTCCACGCAATGTTATAGCATCATCCTTCGTAATTTGGTACCATACATGGCTAGTTACACTGAATTTATTTTTTTTCAGTGAATCTAACAAAATGTCGGTGTTTTTGAAGTCTGCTGTATCCACAACACAGACAGTAAAACGATTGGGTGGTCCCTTGGTATTAGCTATGACTTCCACCTATTGGTAAGGAACATACACTTTTTTACCCTTTTTTGCTCGTTCAATTAGAGCAAAGTCCCTGTCACAGGGTAGAAAACTATGACCCGTCGTCATAAACTTTTGCTCAACGGCAGTGAAATCTTTATTCAAGCGCAGGTGCTGCAAAACAGGTATAATCCGCCAGTTGTTGTTCTGACCTACGCATCTGTTAGACCAAAGCTTAAAAATTCTCACTTGGCCTGGCTTCAACTTTGTAAAGTTAGGCTCAACATATTTTAAAATACATGACGCTATTTCCGCAGCACCTCGTTTGGCAGTGGTCTCATCCCAGAAAAACATATAAGCTATGTTTCTCCCCTGGTCATGTATAGCCAAATTGTAGCACGATAGTTGCCTCTGGTAAAATACGTTACTATGCGTGAGGTTTGGGCAAAATAAAACTTGTCGTAGGTCTACACAAAGCACAACGTTTTCAGAGCTTAATATGGCACTCTCTTTTAGCTTCAGCAAGCGCCTTGTAAGCAGAGTCAGCCCTCATATGATGAAGTTTGCTTTCATTTTCAATATTTTTTTTTGTCTCTTCAGTGGCAGCTGCAATGAGCTGAATGTGCAGCTGATCACAATAAGTACAGGTATCGGACCTAGGCAGACCAAATCATAGGTTGAACTTACTTTGAAAAACATCACGGTACATGTGAAGTTTTGCAGTACTGTCGGTGTATTTAATGCAGAACAGCTGCCACATTTTCTTGATATTCAGGTCAGGATTCAAACATTATGTGGCAAAGTGTCTTTTGGCATACGCGAAGGGTAGCATCTTTCTTGGGACGTAATATTGAACTGAACAATGTCTAGTAGAGATGTTTTCATTCACTCGACGGCAATTTATATCCCCTACCTTGATGCAAGAAGCAAGAAACCTTGTTTGTTGATTATAGTCCATACTGTAGAAGTCCCTAAATAATTTTAGCATTTCTTCATGGGCAACCAATCTACACTTGTATTGACACTTGCATATTCTACCCTAAAACAGCAAAATAACTAACCTGTAAAACTGTAACGCACATCGAAAATGTCGTGACTTACCTCTTCAGGTGGTAATTTTCCAGGCACTGGCCGCTTTCTTTTGGATATGTATGGATTTCCAGAATCCCTTGAACGCTTACGACATCTTATCTTTCCACTCACTAACTTAAATTTTCCCCTTTTTACCATTATTTAAGCGCTTTTGATCACCAGGCGAAAAAACAACACTCTCCGCGCCGGACATTTTGTCGGTTGCAACGTTGTTCCGAGCGCGTCAACCTGTTTTCGAAGTCATTTAACGTGCTGCCATCTAAACCACATTCATATAAAACTGATACCAAAAACTGCCATGCGGTAGAAAATGTCGTTTACAACGTTATTTTCTGAAAATCTCAATATCGCAATTAATGTCGCTTACAACGTTGTTCGGCGGAGCCATTCAATTATTGTTTTATAGGACCGTGCCTTCGAAATATTAGACCCAAATGCCTAGACTCAAATTTCATAATAAATTATCCTAAAAGAAGCACTAAAATATTCAAAACTCAAATTTATAATCACAATATTTAAATCTCATATATAACTTAAAAAACATAAAAGTAATATAAATAACAGTCCCACTATGATCTATCTTAAATAATAATAAACGAGATATTTTAGTTAGAAGATGCATTAAAAAAAAAGACTTCAGGCAAAAACAATGTGTGAGACAGATATATTCCTGATACAATGGCACTGAAATAAATACCTCTTTGTTTTGTTTTTTTAATTAAAAGAATAATCGATCCAATCTTAAATATGTCGCAATTCACTTAAAATGATTTTCTGTAACTATTTACTATCCTGTCACATATGTTAATGTCATATATGCCATATATTTTAATTTTTAATTGAATTATTTATTTTAGTCTTATGATTTTGCATTCTTTCAAAAATATTCGAAGTCTTTAATTCTGAATTTACTTTAGTTTACTTGTATGGAGAATCTCTCTAATATTGATAACAAAAGATTATTACATCCGTTTTTTTTTTTGAAGAATATGTATCTGAAACGCTCGTTATAAGAACTGTATTTCCGAAACGATACTGAATAAATACATAAGAATTTAACAAAATGACCTACAAATAAACTATCCATTTTCAGATGACAGTTTTCTCCTTCGTTTCCTGCGTGTTAAAAAGTTCAGCATCCCAATGGCCCAGCAGACCCTCCTCAAGTATCTCAACTACCGAAAACGATTTCCGCATATTTTTTTCGAATTAGATTACAGCGTCTCCAAAGTGAACGATTTAATCAGTAACGGGTGAGTTGTTTTAATTTATCAATTAATATTTTGAAAAAGTAATATAAATATGAAATTTAATAACCATCTTTACAGATACATTTTCGTAAGTCCCTTAAGGGACACCAAAGGAAGGAGGGTGATAATTTACGATCTGAGTAAGTAGCAACTTAGGCGTAATAAAATAAATTTTCTGTTATCTCAGGCGAGTGATTTATTTAAGGAATCCGGCTTTCTTACATAAAATATTTAATTAAATAGCGCTTAAAGCCTTGTCCTTGTCATATTTATTCTTTATTTTCAGATAAATTTGATGCTAAAATATACACGGGTACAGATATGGCCAGAGCCCATGCGATAACCTATGAAACCCTTTTGGCTGACGAGGAAAATCAAATATTAGGGGTTACCCATGTGGCGGATATTGGCGGTGTAAATGCTTCATTTTTGACCTTATTTTCTGTTACGGATTTTGGATATTTAATTAAATGGGGAGAGGTAAGCTAAAACTCTATATAAATATATGGCAAAAAACTATGCTCCTTTGTTATTAATTGATCTTCTGATTTGCCTTATGCAATTTTTGATTAAATATTTGCTACTCATCCCATCTTTAAGAATTTAAAATTAAATATGAATTTAAAATTGTTATCTTCTTGTTTGCCATAAAATAAAAATCGATAACATTAAAAAAACACAACTTATTTATTAAAATATAAAATACATAGGAGAATCTGGGTAACAGTGAGACACTTTTTTTTCTTTTTACTATAAGATCATTACTATTAAATGTATAAACAAAATTTTTAATGACTGTATTTTTACATCCTTTTATTAACACAATATGTATAGAATTTAGCAGTACCTGTTTTAATATCAGTTGTCATTTGTCTCAGTGTTATCCATGCATGGGTAATTGCCCAAATATTAGTGATTAAAACAAAATAAAAACTCCAACTTAATTTATTTCAATTTTGATTTTAAACAGAACATCATAGGAAATTGTGGCTTTAAGCTTACTTTAATTTTTAAAGTAAGAAAACATGTCTTAAAAGAAGATTAACACATAGTCATTAAATTAAAGTTTAATTTAAACGAAAAAAATGAATTTTGTCGCTTAGTATGACCGTAATTAATGGGTCTTGGTAAAATCATCTTAACGTACTTAACTGGTATTGTGGCAATGTCTGGGATAACGGGAAAGTAAAATTTTGGATCAGTCTTTTGGCTTTTCATCATAAAACTAATATTCGCCTCATTTGTCTCAGTAACACAAGAAAGCACCTTTCCTATGTAGTAAACAGGCTTTAATTTTGTGTTTTCTGGTTTAAATTCCACCAGAACATAATCCTCAACCTCTAGAAATTTTGACAGATCTTCAAATGCTGTGAAATGCACTCTTGGATCTACTTCAGGCTCAAGATGTTCAGATGATGCATCAGAATGCCATTCTTCATCATCTTCATCACTGTCCTGAATCTTATGCTTTACACTTTTCTTTTTCTGTACATCTATTGAGCTTGAAGGTATTGTTTTTTTAGCCTGTCTTTCTTCCAGCCCAAGTTTTTCGGGAGTATCGGGGGGTATCATGCTTTTTTCCTTTCGTCTATCTTTGGATATCTCTTTTCTCGGCTCAGCTTTAGGAAACTGGCGAATTTGCGTTTAGTTTAGTTTGATCATCAATTGGTTCCCGAGGAGGAGTTTGAATACCCAGTTCTAGTTGAGGTCTATCAGTGACTGAGCATGGCAAAAAATCAATATCTGTAAATATTTCTGTGTCAAAGTGAAGTATTCCGCATTTTTTAAAAGCGGAGGTAATATTTTCTGAAGTCATTGCTTTTTGATATGCTTTCCCCACACAACCTGCAACTTGATAAATGGTAACTGGCTTTTCAGGATGATGCATCAGCCAGCTATCTATAGCAGCATTATAAGCAATACTGAAAGGCTTAAAAATGCCAACGTCTAAAGGTTGCATCTTATTGGTCGAGTGTGGCGGAAATGTCAAAATAGTGACGCAATTTTCCTTAGCAAGATTGGTAACCTGGATGGATAGATGACTCTCATGATTGTCATAAAGTAAAAGACATCGATTTTCTTTCAAACTAGGTGTGCTTAATAAAGTGCTCCATCACTTTTAAAAACAAGTCGGCATTCACCCAACCAGACGGAGACGCCAGACCTAAAATACCAGGCGGAGCACCAATAATCATGTGTTCTTTGAAGTGACCCGTGGAAAAACCATAGCAGGAGGGAGATGATTTCCTGCAGCACTTACTATTGCACATGTTGTTACAAGAACGCCCTTTTCTCCACTTGTAACTTTATTGACTTGTTTTGCTCCTTTTTCGGCTAAAACTTTAGCCGATTTTTGAACAGTCACTGTAGCCGTTTCATCAAGATTAAAAATACGCATCCCATGGCTAAATCTTTCATAGGGTTTCATTGCTTTGCATAAGTTATTAAAAAACATATTAACGTTATGCCTATTAAAGGATGTGGCCCGTGACAGACTACATCTTTCTGGAGTTCTTAAAGAAACATTTGGATTTCTTTATGAAATTTCTCATCCACTCCCTCCTATATCCCTCCTGCCATTTTATTAACGGACCATTTCGGAGGCATCTTAAAATGGTTTATGAAGGCTAGCTCATAAGCCAATTTACGGCAATCACGAAGAGGGAGCCCATAAAACATATGAGATCATTTAATAATATAATCAGCCAGCATTTTTTCTTGCTCGGTATTAAATACTTTATTTACTGCATAATTAGGTGTATACCGAATCAATTCATCCTGACTGGATTTTCTCTTTTGCACATATCTAAAAATAGATATTGTATGTATTTGGTAAGTATGATTAAACTAACTTTTTTTACCTAGATAAGGTCTGGAAACTTAAATTTTCTTGTTTTGCAACAGATCTAGTGCTACGTCCGCTAAGCACAGCTTCAACTGCCCTTTTCATAGTTTCTTCGAAAAATGTTCCATAGTTTGATTTCCTTAGTGGATTCCTTGGCATTCTGAACACTTTTTTTTATAAAATTCTAAAAATAAGAAGCGAGTTCTATATTTTTTAATAATATCTGGGTAACAATGAGACATGTCTCAATGTACCCCGTCTCACTGTTACCCATTGTCGCTAAAGCTAAAAAAAAACATCATAACCCTAACCTTAAATTTCTTTTGCTCTATTAAACTGCCTTATTCTGTTAGCTAATCTACACATAACTTTATGGTAATACTAACAAACTGCTAAATATTCAACTTAATTTTACAAAAAAGTCTCAACCTACCTGTTGATATTTACTTTTTGCACACGAAAGACACGTGAATGCGACAGAATTTAATTCAAACACGAATGAAAATCAAACGGATAGGAAATCGGTAATTGTCAATGTAGCTAAGATACACAAGTAGTGACATCTTTTTACTGGACAAAGAACCGGAGCAATTTCGAATGTCTTACTGGTCCCCGTGGCCCACTGTTACCCAGTTTCCCCTACATATAATTAAGTGTTACTTAAAGTTATCTAAAATGAAGAGCCTTATGGCTTTACGCTGAGTAACTATGAAAATGGTAAAAAGTAAAATTCAAACTAAGTTGATTTTACAAAGTGCAACAACAGTTAATAATATCATACTGGCAAATTAATATTACAGATAGATTAATGCATTAGAAAAGAAGTACATAACAGTGTATACCCAACTACTAAGATATGACAAAAAAAAAGATTGTATCCCCACCAGATTTAACGTAAACATGACATCCTCGACGACTTTTTTAATTAGCAGTAACATTTTACGTTTATGTAATTTACCGTTTTCAAGATAATTAAAATATATATTTTTTACCTAATATAAAGTAAAACATCTGTTTTACTTAAAAAGTTTTTCAAAAAATGTTTAAACTGTAGTCCATTTACTATTTAATATTATTCTTAACGTACTTAAAAATTGTTTTGAAGATTTTCAACGATTTATATAAAAATTAATATACAATGTGTCCCAAATAAAATACATATTATAACGTTATCGATTATTTTTTTAAAAATGGCTTTTATTGCTTATTTGTAAAGAGCATATCGACTTATTCAAACTGCAAAATTATAGTTTTTTAATGACTTACGTTTTACAAGGTAATTGAAACACCTTGTTTTCAAGAAAAATAAAAATATTCTAATTTTTTTCTTTTTATAAGTGTTCAGAATGTAATCTATTCATTTTGAACGTTTCTTATAGCTTCTAGAGAAACTAATTTGCACTCATGCCTTATTTTCGTGTTCAACTCCTCCATGCTTGCGGCCTTAGATACATAAACTTTGGATTTCAAATATCCCAATAGGAAAAAATAGAAGGAGTTAGATCGGAAGATCTTGGTGGCCATTTAAAAGATTCTCTTCTACCAATCGATCTGCCTTGAAATATAGTATCCAGAGAGTTTCGAACAGGACGTGCAAAATGGAGCGCACCATCTTGTTGAAACCAGATGTTCCTATTTGGCATATCAGCTTCTATTTAATCAAGAAACAAAGCAGTTAGATACGGAATTAGTTCTTCGTGTAAAAACTGTAAATATCTTGTTCCATTTAGATTTAAAAAAAAAAGGCCTACAATTCCTGCTCAAACATTTACTTTCTCTGGATGTTAAGTGTGGCATTGCCTCATGTAACATGGATTTTTTTGTGTTCAATAACGGCAATTTTGTCGATTAACTTCTCCGTTCAGCATAAAGGTTCACGCATCAGAAAAAAGAATATTTTCTTTTTCAACAGTATTATTCTGATGTAGTTCCATAACTTGTTCGCAAAATTCGATTCTTCTATCTGCATCTTCGTCATTGAGTTCCTGGAAAATTGTTAGTTTAAAGGGATGAAATGTATGTGCCTTCAGAACCTTTACTACTGAAGACTGACTCACCAATTCGCGCGCTACTTGTCTAGTGGAAATGTTAATATTTTCTTGAATAGATAATAACACGTTAATTTTGGGATTTTCATCGAGCGCAAAATTACGAGAAATAGTTGTTCTTCTAACGTGGCCATTTTCCCGAAACTAATGTTCAATTTTGCTTACAGTATACTTTGCGATATCGGTGATAAATCAGGATACATGTTTCTGAATAAGTCAATAACATTCTTTTGTTTTCTTGTTCTATTTCCGTATCCAATCATCATCAAGATTTCAACCTTTGTGCTTTTCAGTTAAATAGGGCATAACGTTTAAATTTAAAATAAAGTACTTATGATACTTTGACTTATAACGATTAATTTAAGTCAAATACTTTACACTAAAGACAAGTTTTTTAACAATGTAGTATTGTGTTTAAGGTTTTTGAATAAAAAATAATAAATTACGTATCTTGGAAACTATAGATCATGAAATTTTAGAGTTTTGTAAAGCCGTTATGTCTTATTTCTGGAACACATTGTATAAGTTTGTTTTAAATAAAAAAGACGCAACCAAGAATACTAATCGACGGGTTCGAGGATATTTTTGAGAAAAAAAAAGTATATGAACGACGGAATTTATTCCAAGTTACAGGGTGAATGGTGTCTAACTCCTCTCCTCATAGATTCAACTCCACGGGGTAGGTAGCTTCTGGGAAGATCTGGGAAGATATACGTCTTAGTCGGATCCCTTTGTAGATTATGTTATAGCAACTTCTAGGCTTCCATATATCAGGGTGATCCATATGCTGGGGTATCAAATAATTTCTTCCATTACAAGCTTTGCCTTATTGTGATATAATTACACATTCTATCTAATTGATTTGGAGATCTTGACTTTTACTTGCTAGCAGATACTTCGATTTTTATTTTCTACTAGTTAGATGGAACAAGGTGTTATTTCTTGCAGGTCAATTTTATGAAAGAAGATGACCTTTCCATAATTCTCTCGGGAGTTATTTTGTTGGTAAGAGAAGTGCAACTCATTTTCAATCAGAATTTTTTTTTTGGATATTATGTCCTCAAATGTGCTCTGTTTCTATATAGGTATTGAGTAAAGGTGAAAAAAATAATCTGTTTCATATGTTTAGGTATTCTCAATAAAAAAGTTCGAAGTTTGTTCGTTATCATTCATTGATTGATGGCCTTAAGAGTTAATTTAAATTAGTGTTTCGAAAATGATTATATTTAGAAGTCGAGGGGCGATTCGTATTATTTGAACAAATCAACATATAGAGAATAGAAGATATATCGACTCTGTAATTGGGCTTAGGTCTTAATCATCTACTGGGTTAGTAGGAAAAGATCTATTATTATTGTATTGGTTTTGTCTATTCGGATGCCTATATTAACGAATTGGTTTTGAGGATAATTTTAACATTTGTTATTATAATGATTTACTATTATTCCTATGAAAATACTAGAACTGATAATAATATGTATTTATTTTGGAAAGATTTAGTATCATTTTCTTGCAAAACAAATTAAATAGCTTCTGCTAGATCTGCAGGTCGCATACAACGTATAGTAAAGTAGTACCTAAATCTTCCTTAAGACCAGACATAAATGTTGTTAAAGCAAATTTTTGATACATTGCAGGGATAGTTTAAACTACTTTGTGAGCATCAACGTAACTCAAGAGAAGAATTAGAATTTTCAGAACTCTATCATAGAAATTTTGGGGTACTGCATTGCCTTGCTGTCGGAGCATGATAGAAATATTAAGTTTCGTTGCGCAAAATTTCTGCAAAATTTCTACAAAGAGTGTTTTTTAATTTATTCTTAAGTTTACCAATAAGTGAATTAAGAATGTTAATATTCTAAAAAATAGCTGGAATGGCTACATAATAAAAATGATCATTTATTAATGTGGATATTGCAACAATTATCGGTTTAATTCTGATAGACCTTCATTGAATTGCGTCACACATTTTAGGTCCCAGTAGAATTTAATAGTTCCAACTTTTGAAAAGTGAAGCCAGAGCAAATTAAAGGTTTGATTAATAAATTGCTTAATGAATCACTTAATTCGTCAACATCGGACATATATAAAATAATTGCATTTACATACCCGAGGATTCTAAATGCTATTATGTAAGAAGGAAAGACCTGAGGTGTCGAGTTCATCCAAGGCAACGTTCAACTTCTTGCAAACCTGGTCAATGTAGTACCAATCTCCTGGGTTTTTGAGACTATCCAGTTAAATACATGATCTATTTATCTGATTTAGTATACTTTTACTTTGGTCTTTGCAAGTAATTCAATATTTACTTGAATTACTCTAGACCGATTGTTCGATTGCCAATAAATTATAGAACCAATAAAATCAATATGTGACATATTGATCTTTGACAATCCTACTAACGACTGCGCCAATTAAATATCGATATCATTAGAATCCTTAAATCATTAGAAACAAATGTAAAAATCGTAAAATATGTGTATTTTTTGCTACAACCTTTTCATTTCATCTTATAAGTAAATTAAAAATTCAAAATTATTACAAATAAATTTAACCTTTTCTAGACAATGCTCCCTACAAAGCTAGCGAAACACGTATGAAAACTTAAATCTAGCATTAAGTAATCTTCTGGTTTGCTCTATGCATTTTTTGCTACAATCCCTCCAATGTGTCCTATAGCTAGAAATTAAATATTTAATGTTAAACTAAAAATATAAAATGATTAAACCTAAAGAAGTTTTAGTTTTATCGTGAGGATGCTCCCAAGAAGGCTAGCGAAACACGTATAAAGATTTAAATCTCTAATTCGTTGATCTTCATAGATAGTAATTTGAAATTTAATGTTAAATTAAAAATATAAAATTAAAGAACTTTTAGTCTTGTTCTGAGGATGATGCCAACAAGACTAGCAAAACATGTGTCAAGACTGCTATTAATTGTTGATCTTCTAGTTTTCCCCATGTATTTTTTCCTACAATTCTTGCAAATTATTTTATAAATTAAAATTAAAAACTAAATAAAAATTTAACATGGTTAGAGAAACACATTTAAAGATAAAGTAATTTCGTGTAGAGCTTAAACTATGTCTCTTTTATTTTAAGTTTACGCAAAAGGTTTCAATTCCATCACGATGGCTATGATGATAAAAATAATAACTCATGCATTTATCCGAATATCTGAAGGTTAAGTTAAAATTGCAACTATTGATTATATAACAGCATCGGATTGCTAATGTGACACACTTTCGTAAAATTTAATAACGTATATCTACTAACTGATTGCATTTATGTTTTCTGGGAGCGCGCTTCAGTACACACGCGACGAGTTATATTTCTATAAATTAGATTTAGGATAAATTGCTTAGCACATGCTTATCTAATACGAAATTTACTCTTGCTGGAAGTTGGTTACATTGAGAATTAAACAAATGTCCAAAATAAAACAAATAGTCCTCGTGATAAATGTTTTTGGAATGCAAGATATCAAGAAAACCTATTGTATTTTTTTTAGGTAATTTACTCTGTTTATTATGCAAAATTTTGATAACTAAAGTACAAAGAACTTAAAACTTCATAATATTAGCCAAACATTTTAATAAAGAAATAAATAATATACAGTGGCAGATAAAAGTATGAAAACATTTTTAAAGTATAAACAAAAAACTCATATTCATTCAACCATCCTTTACTTTAATATTTAGCTGGCCACCTCTTGGCCTTAATAAATGACTAAAATCTTATTCATACTAAAAAACTAGCCATAAATCTTTTGGATTTTTTATCTTTCTTTTTCTCATTTAATTTGCTGAAAAAGCAATTGCAAAGTGCTGAAAAAAATCTCTATATGGTTCAAATCGGGTGAGTTGGAAAGCCAATCCAATACTCGATTTTTTTTCTTTAGCAACCAATTCTTAACCATTTGGGAAGTGTGTTTAGTATCCTATTGGAAAATCCATAACAATGGTAGATTCTTATCATAGGGCAACAAGTTAATATCTCAATAAATGTTAAACAACTCTCAAATATGTCAACACACTTTTGAGCGTTCAATTCAATTCTGAGAATAGCCCCATTCCATAAGTTTTTCTCCTCCATATTTGGACAGCTGAAATCAAATACTGTGGAATGAATCTTTGACTAGGAGGATTTCTTACATATTCTGTATAATCGTTCCCAAATAAATTGAAATTGCTCTAATCGCTGAAAAGTACTGAAACATCTTGATTTTGTCGAATATAAATTTCTCATTATATGGGGACGTCTAACAGTATTGCCATAAAGCTTTATGTTTGGGTATTCTGCTTTAAGTTTCTCATTTAAATCAATGGCACTTTTTGCATTTTTTACTTTCGGATTTGGCTTTCCTTTTACGTACATATTCTACAGTTCCTTGTGGTAAGTGGTAAGTAACGCTTAATAATTTTATTTAAAGTACCCCTTCTTACGTCAAGACGTTAAGAAGAGTCAATTTGCTTTACACATTTTTGGTATAATATACGTCTTTCGTTCTTTAATTTCCATACGTTTGTTCGCTACTGTACTTTGCAAAACTCTCTGTATACACTGTGAGTCATCAAAAGCAATTCGTATTAGATCAGGTGTTAATTAAAATTTAAAATTAAACTTAAGTAAAAAATTCAAATATATATAATTATGGTATAGAAAATTTATTAAGTAAACTCATTTCTATTTACTTAAACACATATTTAAACAAAAAAATTATATTTCCTATTGAAGCTGTTATAAATACTTATCTATATTTATTTTTGTGAAATTGGTAAGAATAATATACAGAGATAATAAGTTCTTCTAATCCATGTTACTTTAATTGTAACTAATTAAAATTTCAAATTAAATATTAGTACAAAAATTTAAAAATATAATTATGGTAAATAAAATTTGTTAAATACTTAATATCATTATTTATTAGATATTAAAAAAAAATTACTTTAATACAAAATATACAGTACCTTTTTAGGTAATACCTAGATATTCTGCTTCTTAACTTCAACTTATAGAGCGAGTGTCATTAAAACCAATCCTGTCACCTCTAAGTATTGATTACTACTATACATTATTTCTTAAAATACTAAGTTGAACATGGGTCTTAAATTAAAAGAGAAATTATAGTAAATTATATTTGTATTTATAAATCTCTTAATTTGGTTATTTGTTTTAGATATAATTAATTTAAATTAATAATAGTTACCCTATAATTTCTTCTTTTTACGATAATTAGTAAGAAAATTAGTTTAACGTGATACTCCTATAATATATTTTGAAAAATTTTAATTATACTCAGATGTTAAATAACAAATAAAAATTATCTATAAACTCAAAATTAAAAAAAGTATTATCGTAAATTTAATTAATTGAATCGATGTAAGCAGAAAGGGCACATGTCAAAAAAACACATTTTTGGGAAATCGATAAAAACTGTTTTTTCATCAAATTAAGTAAAATTATTAACATTTATTGCTATAATTGATTTGTAGTTTGAATAGCACGATTTGTCTCCTTATATTTTAAATTTAAAAACAGATTTTAGCTCCCCCAGAAGACTTTGAAAGAATTGACATGTGCCGTTTTTACAAATAATGATATTTAGTAAATTTGAAAAATATTTATTTTTTTTAATACAGCTTTAGTTATGTAAAGTACAAGTTAAAAATAAACAGCTAATTTCAATAGAAGAGTACAATGTTTTGGAAAAACTAATCTTCGGATCACTTATTGATTGTTGATTGTAGGCCACTGAAGAATAGCATCAAAATATGGTTTGTGTTCTTCTGCAATAAAAGCAGTGCATTTCCTTATATGCTCCATTTTGTTGGCCTTAATAGGAACTTTTCCTAAGGGATGCGCAAGGCTCGTTGGCAAAGCAGGCCATCCCAGGTTGTGATAAATTAAATGTATATGACACCAAACCGTCAGTAAAAGGATAGGCTTGAACAGTGCCTTTTTGTTGGGATGTATATTTAAAACATGAAAAGGTGCTTATTTGAAAGTTGACCTTTTCGTTACGAGGAAAATGTTTTGTTTCTTCAGAGACACAGGTTTTTTTATAAAATTTTCCCCACCAGTTTTTGAAATCTAATACGTCACTTGTTGCAACCTCTTTGAAAATTTTGTATTATCTTTTGTACTGGTAATAATAATCGTGGAGATCTTGTGAATGGTGCATATTCTATCATGTTTCCGTAATTTTTTTTTCACCAACGCGAAGTCCCTGTCCCGTGACCGAATGAATGCCCTCTAACTGGGAAAAAGTGCCAAATCATGATAAATTTACCAGAACCTGTGAGAGCCAAAAGCATCCTGACCATAGTATGATTCTTGTTTTGGCCCCAGCAGTTATCACTGTAAAGATGAAGCTCTGATTGATTTTCCTTGAATTTATTAAGATATTCGAGAACAAACGTGCAAATTTTGTCAGCTGTTTTCTTTGCCTGTCCCTCATGGTAAACGTACATCCTGGATTTATTTGTCTTAAGATTGTGAATACAAAATACGGACACAGTAAGCTGCTGGTAGTAAAATACCTCACCCACAGAAGTTGTGGGTAACTGGACATTTTGCATAAAATAGAAGGCCAATGACAGAACTTGGTCTTTATTTTCCTTTTCTTCAATATCTTTGGTTATTTTTGGATAAAATTTTTTAGCCCTTCGTTTGTGAACTATCAATTCTGCGACGGCAGTACGCTTGACCGTGTCATTCAAATTTTGGTCTTTTATTTTGTTATTTAGTAATTCACAAGTCGAACAAACATCAACAAGCATCTATAAAATGAAAAGCTTACCTTTTAGTTTGGATACTTCTCTAGGTAAAGCTGATGCATTTTTGTCAAATTTAGCTGGCTATTCAAATAAAATGTTTTTCACGTCCTGAATAGTGGCTGATTTTTATAGGAAATGATTGTATGTGTTCCTTTACACAATTCCAAATTTCTTCTGAGAAAGTATTACCACTTGTCATTTTTCCGCGTAAGTCATTCGGTGACTTGCCTTGTGAGGATAAGGTGTTAATTCTCCTGATGCGTTTGTACGTGATAGCATATAAATTCAAAAATGCTTTAACACAAATCTCTACTTTGGAACTTCCTTTAAATGAGTAGTACTTGAAACTTTTTGATTTGGGTTTATTTTTTTGTCACCTGGTCGAGGACGCCGCTGCTTTACTTCCATCATTTCCACAAGACCCTGTAGAAAAATGTCTTGTTCGTTTTAGAGCTTAAAGTATAAAACTAAATAATGAAATTAACCGATGTGCCAAAAATACAATAAAAGAACCTACCTGCAAAGGACTCCATTATTAATTTTTTTCTCACAAACGTCTCTTCCTTTACTGTTTTTATAAGACTTTCCTTCCAATCTTGCCCTTTTCTGTATGTTGCGAGCATACTTAGAAGGCTCTGCTTTTCATCTTTTATTAGGTGTTAATTCAGAATTGTCATCCATGTCAAATGAAACTAAAACCACGTGCAACTGTCCCTGAAGCAACCAACAGATTAACTGAGATCGAATTTTTGCTGATGACGTAAAACGCACGACAAACACATGTTGACCCCACTATTTGAAACACTAACATTTCGCATAACCGGCACATGTCACTGACGTGTGCCTTTTATGCATAACGCTAGCATTATTACCCGACATTTCTAAGACATCGGGGATGCGGACTTGTGCCCCTTATGCATAATCCGTTGCGTCTACCATATGAGAACACATTTTAGGTATAATGGCAATTTGTCACGTGTCACTGACGCACACAGGCGAAAATCGGGGAAAAGCCGGCCATAAATAGTAGTAGTGCTGATATGAACCACAAACATATTTAATCATAAGAAAATGTTAAAACTAACATAACACGTTCATTTTAAAAAAATTTGTTTAAATCCCCCCCGCCCCCCTTGGGTTCATTTATTGCATTACATAGGCGCTGCGTAAGTACGCATTTCCTTAAAAAATTTCAGAATGTTATTATTTCAACAATTTTTCAGTTAAGAGTTTAAAATTCATAATACGGAAAATTTTTGAAATAAAATTCAAAATGTTGAGACTTTTGATAATATAAGTACCTGAGTTTAATAAAATTTCTTATTATAAATTACTAAATAAAGTTGTGATTTGTTTGTTTTCGTGCTATTTTATAAGTAACCTTTGCTTTGTGTGTAAAAATAAGCAATTAAAATACATGTTAAGAGTAATATATTTAAGTATGTAAAGTATATACAGAGCTTACTTAACAATAACTTTGTAATAATAGTAAAACCTAACCTATCTTAATAATAATTAAAATCAATCAATATCTTCACTATCACTTTCATCAGCAGAAATTGTTGGTTCATCAAAAAATGCCAAAACTTCTAAAGGGTACTGTTTAAGCTTTTTAGCAGATGATTTTTTCATGTTGGAGATTAAAGGATCAGAAGATATTAAGAGATTACAAAATATATCTTCCATGTTTTGTTTTCTTGAAAACTTCCGTGCATGAAATTCTCTGAATCTTTTAATATCTTAATTTCTTGATTCCTGGGCTTCTTCGCCAAGTTGCCCAATTGGAACCAAAAAATATGATATTATATCAGAACTGTGCATTAAGATTTTATGCACGGAAGTTGGCACGCTTTTGAGTAGAATTGTACCACGGATACAATTCTACAAATTTTCTGGCCGTATCATGACAGTAATCCTTAAAACTATCGATTTTAATATGAAAACCACTAGAAATTGTTAATAAAATTACTCTGAATCTAAATATCAAATCTTGATTAATGCCTGTAATTTCCGAAGCTTTAGCAGCATTCTCAAAAAAACGGCGAGCAGTGTTGCCGTCATTATTACTTCCAAAACCAGGTTTTGGTCGGTCAACCAATAGTCCCATTTCTTTAAAAAATAAGTCTTGGATTCGTTTTTTGGCATTTGCAAGTTTTTCTTTGTTTTCCTGGCCTCGCGCTTGCAATTGCTTAAATTCCATCTTATAAGATAGATGCAGCAAACACTCAAAAAAATGAATCCAAGCATGTAAAGATGACAAACCAAATTGAAATCTAGATTCGTCAGCAATTTTCTGTTTTAAAATTGTTAAAATCTTTGGATGTTAGATTACACAAATAGCATCTCTGAGTTGAAGTATTTTCAGTAACAGCATTACACAATTTGCCATCTATCATTGTAAAATATAAAATGTGTTTTAAAAATATATTGTTTCCTTGAATATCAAGCTTTGTTGGTTGCAAATCTGAAATTTGTTGGTCAAAATATTGCTTTTCTCTCACTGATAACTCTGTTGTTTCATGCCTAAACTGGACTCTAAGAGGTCTACAGAATCGTGTGGAGAAAGTTCTGGGATTTTCCCAGATTACAAACTTATGTTTTGATTTCGGATCACCGTTAATGAGCTGAATTGGTACCATTGATGTTAAAAAGATATTAGCATCTGAAATATTGGACTCTGCAAACTGCTGATTGTATTGACTCATCCCAGAACTCCCGTCACACGCCCATTTGCAAATTAAATTTAAATTATTATATTTTTCTTGGTTTAAAGAATTTAAAACTTCTTTTAGGGACTCAAATAACCTTAAAGATGTATGATCCAGCAAACTTTGAAGAGGCACTTCAGCAACATCCTCAGAAATGTTTAGGTTTTCTGGGTAGCACCTTTTTTTGCGGCAGTTATTGACTCATAATTAGGATAAGGAGTTGACCTATGGCTTTTTGCCGAATTTCTTATAAGATTGTATTGAAATTTTGTCAATTTAGCCTCTACAAAAAGCGATAAGGCTTCGTCCGCTGAAAATGGTATTTCACATTCTTTTTCAAGAGATTTTTTATATTTTGATGCACGGGTTGGTGATGAGAATGCAACATTTTTTAACACATCTGCTTCATCCAGTTTACCTTCGGACCTAAACTTCATTTGAGCAGCAAATGTTAGTTCTTCAGGGCTTTGATCTGCTCGCATCTGTTCAGTTCTTCTTCTTTTTGATCGGTCACTTAAATCTAAAAATCCAGTGAATGGCCTCCCTCTATCGATAGAGTTATATCCTGCATTTCGGCTGGTTGAGCTTCATTCATTGCAGAAGAAAATTCCAACTCAATATTTAACCAATCTCGATTTTTATTTTCAAATGCAGTTTTATTTCTTGATGCTGATGGCCATTTTGTGTGATATTTCTCGATGAATTTATATATGGCTCTTGAAGACTCTTCTGACAAGCGTTCAACTCGCATGGTAGAGGTCACTTTTTCTGCCAAATAACGGCACTGCTCCATTCTTTTCTTGGACTGACAAATTCCTAACCAACTGACAAGTTGGCTTCTTTTAAACCAAGCAGATTTTGTTGCTGACCCTGAAATAATAAGTAATTTTGTTAATTATTTTTCATAAGATTTTGCTATTTAAAATTGGTTGCCATATTGAATTTTAAACCCATATGGCAATTTTTTTATTTCTATATTAAATTTTCTATTAAATGATGTTTTATTTTATAAAAATTAATTTATTCTTCAAGTTAGTAGCAGAAAATTATTTCTTGCGTTTTGGACCTACAATAGCATTTTATACGAATTTGGACCCGGACTACAAATCTTTAAAAATATTTTTTCGTCAATATCGCAAATTATCGCAGCAACTTAAGATTGGATCTTACAAAGGACTTATTAAGCAATAATTTAAAACTAATTTAAATTCGGGAAATTACGCGAAATTATACTTTTAGTTTAGCAGAAGATCAGAAATTTAAATTCTTAAAAAAAATTAACTGTTAACTTTTCAAAAAATCAGTAATAAAAAAAAGTAAAGAAATATTTTTAATTAATATAATTTTTAATATTCTACTTACCACTAGCAATAGGCTCCATTGGTGCTTTACAAAATTTTCACCCACACTTTGCCGAAAAACTAAATTTAAATTACTACTTTTTACAGGCACTTTTGAATCACAATGAAATAGTCTCCACGAACATCAACTTTCAACTAAAATATTTCTGCCAAGTGACAAGACGAAAAACAAAAGGGTAATTGTTTATTATACCCAGGTAACTAGATAATTGAATTATACTCAGAATATGCCTTAATTGGAAGTTGGTATTTCCGATTTATGGCCGGCTTTTCCCCGAATTTCGCCTGTGTGTGACGTGTGCCTTTTATGCATAACGCTAGCATTATTACCCGACATTTCTAAGACATCGGGGATGCGGACTTGTGCCCCTTATGCTTAATCCGTTGCGTCTACCATAGTACGCACAACACATTTTAGGTATAATGGCAATTTGTCAAAATATTGACTTGTGCCCTTTCTGCTTACACCGGTTCAATGATAAATTTGTGAGTAAATTTTCATATTTTTCTGAAAGAAAAGAAGAAGTTCTGGATAAGTTCTTATTTTTATAGAAAGTTCTGAATAGGTTCTACTAAAAAACTTGATAGTATTTTATGTTTTCTCAGGTTCTACTTTACAAAAAAGTCATTTAAAAAGCAGCGAATTTAAATTATAGCTTCTACAATAATAAAATATTTACATTACTTATTTTATTATAATAAGCTTTTTGTAAACAGGTAAACTAATTTAATCATAAATATTAACTTGATAATTGTTTTTTTGAAAATATATGTTTTTTTAGATATATATAATATATAATAATCTTTATTTAGCAAATTGCTACATATAAAATAAAAAGAGATTAAAACGACAAAAATTAAATATAAAAAACAAAACATGGGCCTAATAATACTGTGTACTCTTAATAATCGTTTAAAACTATTTATATTATTACAGATTTTTAAGTCATTAGGCAATTTATTAAATTCGAGCAAACCTTTATAGGACGGAATTAAGCATTTGAATGGTGTAACACTTATGAGCTTAAATAAAATCAGTACAATTCCTAGTATTATAATTATTGACATCACGAAATAGCACTAACTTATCACATATATAATTAGGTAAAATGCCTTTCTTTAACTTAAATATAAATACATTAACATTAAACATAATTCGTTGATGGACGGTCAACATTATTTTAATAGGAGTATAGCGGTTACATCTCAATATTGTTCTCATTGCCCTATTTTGAATTTTTTCCAATTGAGAGATTTTATATTGCGGTAAATTATGTAAAAGAGTTGAACAAAATTGTAAATGCGGAAGAGCTATAGCATTAAATAACGTTCTTTTTGTATTCATTGATAAGTTTTGTCCCACCCTATTAATGAATCCTACCTTTTTAGCAAACTTTCTCATGATATAATCCGCATGAGACTGAAAAGTTAAGTTCGAGTCTAAGATTACTCCGAGATATTTAATTTGATCCTCGTAAACTAATTTCTGTCCATCCACACAAACACTTACACTTTCAATGTCAATAGAAGTTATCTTCGACTGTCTACCAAATATACAAAATTTTGATTTTTTGGTATTTAAGCTTAACTTATTGTTACAAAGCCAGTCAAACCAATTGCCAAGTTCTATGTTCATGTCGCAAACCATTTGCTGTAGATTTTGACCAACTATATAGAGCATAGTATCATCAGCAAATAAAATAATATTTGATTTTTAAGCCACCCTAACCATATTATTAATGTAAAATAAAAACAATAATGGACCCAGAACAGTACCTTGGGGCACACCGACATCGACATTTACAGTTTCAGACATAGCATTATTAAACTTCACACGTTGTAACCTATTACACAAATAAGACATTAACCACTTTAAAACGTTCAGCTTAATTCCTATGTGCTCTAACTTACCCAACAATATATCTCTATCAACAGTTTCAAACGCCCTTTTAAAATCCAAAAAACACAGCCAACACATAATTACCTGAGTCAATTGCCTTTAAAAAATTATCACAGATATTCAGAAGTACAGATTCACATGAATGACGTTCACGAAAGCCAGATTGGTTAGGAACTATAATTTGGTTGTTATCACAGAACTGCAGTAATTGCTCTTTTACACATACTTCTAAGACCTTTTCACATATAGGAACAGTATTAATAGGACGAAACTCATTAGACAACTTGGTATTTGGCACCTTTGGGACAGGAATAACTGTTGATATCTTCCAGGACTCCGGGAAGACGCCATTTGAAAGTGAGGTGTTTACGACGTCCAACAGCCTATTTCCAGCAACATGAAAGACATCACAAAGAATCTGTTTGGAGATGCCATCTTCACCCCCGCCTACATTTTTTAGATTATTAACGACTTGTCTCAATTTAGCCATTAATATTGGTTCAAAATTCTGGAGAATATTAGTTGAGGTTGGACTTCTTAGGGCATTGCTAACTATATTTTGTTGCGGTTTATTTTGAATAATCTCACTGATACTATCTATAAAAAAATGATTAAATTGATGTGCTATTGCGGCCACGTCAGTCTCAATCTTTATTCCAAAGAGAATTTCGCTCTGTATTGCTTCAGTTTTACCCGGCAGAAGGGTCTTCAGATTTTTCCATAGCTCCCTTGGATTTTTTCGATTTTCATCTATGGTTGTACCAAAATAATTGTCTTTCTCATTCCTAATTTTACTCACGATAGCATTTCGTCTTGATTTATACTCTGCCCATATGTCTTCACTTTTATGTAAAATGCATAAAATGAGTTTTTAAGTAAATCCAGATTAAAATCTCCCAAAATAATAATAGTGCCATCAAAATCGCTTGCCTCGTCTAGGTAGTTTTCAAAAAACTCAATAAAGGCAGCATCCTGTCCTTGTGGAGCATGATACAATACAGAACACAAATACTTTACACCAGACGAGGACAGTTCCAAGGACAACAACCAAACAAAATTTTCAACACATTGCACATTTTTTAACTTGTATCGAAGATCATTTCTTACCAAAGCAATTACTCCTCCAGTTCTATTATTGTCTGTCGCACACTTTTCTAGTTTGTACCCCTCAACATTAAGTTCACAGGGTTCAATATCCTCTGATACATGAGTTTCACTGAGAAACAAGATCTTAGGTTGCCAATCCTTTAATAAAACAATTATTTCATCCTTATTGTTCAAAAAGCCTTGAGACTTTAAATAGACAATGCTTGAGTTGTAGACAATATTTGAATCTAATTGCTATTTGGTATACTTATTTCGCTGGAGGCCCTCTTTTGTACGAATCACATTTATTGATCTCCCACAAAGTATGACGAACATCTAAGTTAAGACCGTACTTTTGATTTGACGCTGCACAATTTACACATTTAGGTACATCCACATTATATTCTTTGTCATCATGTACGCCAGTACATTTACCGCACACCAGATATATAAAAAATTTGCTATATTTGTCGTTCAAAATACCTATATATTTTTTTTTTCAATCATATTTGGCAGCTAAATTTTTCTATATTTGAAATTTTAAAATGAAGAAAATATGCACATCCAAGTAGTTAAATTTACTTTCAACTTTTGTAGTCAATGTTTTGAAATTCTGATATCTTAAAGATTTTCTTTTATTTTCTAATAGGAAGCCAAAGAATTAAAACAACTTTATTATTTTGAAAGAGAGAATTTATTTTTTGTGTTCCTTAACAAAATAACAAAAAGAATATACAATTATCTAGTTTTTAAAAACTTTGCATCCAGTTTTGCAAAAGTTTAATTTTTTAAGCTTGAGAACTTAAAAGAAACCTGCATTTTCTTTTTTACCTTTAATGATATGGGACCAAAGTAATATAAAAGGAATTTTATTTAAATAATATTTAAAATATAAAAAAATATAGAGCTTGAGCAAGTCATTTTTAGTTATATATATTTAAATTAATTTAAAACAAACTCACAATGACTTTATTATTAAAAAGTAATAAAAAAATTTGAAATAAAAATTTCAAATGCTAAGAGTAAACTACTCATTATCCAGTTGAAATGGCAAGAGCCTAAAAGAATATTTTAACTATTTAATTGTAAGATATAAAAGTAAAAGAGAGAATTTCATTATTAATAAAAAAGTCATTATCCACATTTCCATCCAGCTTTGCCAATTTTTATTAAGGCCTGGAAATGAAAAGCAAACTAATTTCCTATTTTACTTTGAAGCACGGCAATTTCATTTAAATATTATTCAAATCTAAATAAGATATTTGCAGTTACAAAAGTCCATTGTATAATATAATGTTAATAAAAAGAATTAATTTATATTTTTTAATTAAAAATATTTTTTAGGACTTTTCTTAGGTTTTAATAAAGACTGATAGAAATATAGACTAAATCTGCAATAAGTAACCATTGACTTTTTTCGTTTCACCATTTAATTAATTTAGATAATTTTATGCCATCCGAGGATCACCAAGAATTTTTTTCTCTTAATTATAATTTTAAATGAAATGAGTTTCGTTTACTACTAGTTCTACCCAGAAGATTGATAGTAATTTACTTTTCTAGAATCAAAACTCTTTTATTTTCTGTAAATTATTTCATTGGAGAGTCATTGTTTTCACTTAAAGAGTTTAAATGAATTCTAATAATTTATTACAGAGAAATTAATTAATTAATTATTTATTAAAATCAGGTCAAATATATTATTGTTTCTCAAAAACTAAAGTAATTGTATTTTATTTTATTATAGTATTGAATTTTACTAAGTTGCCAGGTCAATGAAGACTATCATATACTTTTCACTTGTGTTAAGTGAGAAATAAATAAAAGTAATAACAATTTTTCAATTAAAGATATTTCTCATTTTTTCAATCATTTCACATTGTTTTCGTTATTTTTTCTAGACCTATAAGAGTTTAACTTACTTCTATAGTATTTAAGTGATTTTATTTAAGTGTATTTAAATTAAACTAATTATTATTGCCACTTTGCCTGCAATACCAAATTAATTTTTTTTAAAATTTTGTAGTACGTAGAGCCTATAATTCTTAACACTTTTTTAATTTTTGCGCTGAAAGAAAATATTGATTACAAATTTACGAAAAAAGAATTTTAAATCTTACCACTACAATTTATCATTTCACTTTTAGCAATCATTTCCAATGCGACACAAAGAGATACACATACTAAATATGCCGCATGCCCTGAAGTACGTGTACGATTTCGCCAAATCGAACATGAGCCAAAAGTTAAAAGAGAGGATAATGGTAAATTTAGGATTAAAAACTTGTTTTATGATTAAATTTAATTTTCTTTTCAATTCGTAGGTTCATAATTCAACTTTAAGCCTTTTTCAAAAAGTCGATAAACGTTGTTTTCCCAAAGAAATGGGCGGAGAAATTCCATCGAAAGATATGATCTCTTCTTGGCAACATGAGTTGGACGACAAACGAAAAAGATTGTTGGCAATCGACGATATTGAGTTGTTGAGTGACAGAGGAATTATTTGTTCAAGAAATTCTAGTAAATATAATGATAATGCAAAGTTGGTTGGAAGCTTTAGAAAACTTGAAGTAGATTAAATTACTTTAAGTTAGTGGATTAAAGTACTTAAGATTGTATGGGTAGTTTGATAAGAAAATGTATTAAAATCTAATAATATTTACAAAGTTTAGGTTTTATATAATAAGCAGCTTAAGCAGATAAACCAAATCACTAAACTTTTCTCAACTAGGAAATATTTTTTCGTGTTCTTGATTAGTACAAAGAGTTTCTTTAAGCAGATTATCCGTGCGACAATGCGATATCTATTTAAAAAAATGAATATAGTATAAGTATTTTTTAGACCAATATTCTTGCCTTTCTAAGATTTATATAAAACTAAGTAATATAACGTTATAGGTTAAGTATAGTTTTAAAAAGAGTTACCACATTCATCATCACATGGATTATTAGTTTTGATAGTGCAATATTAGGCATAGCTACTCAAGAATCAAACATACATATTTTGAACTTTATTTTGAGTTATTTTAACTGTTATATTTAAATATATTTATGTAATCTAGTTATATGACAAAAATTAATATATTATGTTATGTCTTATATAAATAGTTATATAAATAAAATATTTTTATAAATAAATTGATTTCTTTTCTTGCTTCTGTTTAAGTTTGACTACTTTTTTTAAATTTATTTTTGTGTTTAATTAAATATTTTTTTTTTAAGTTTTATTAAGCTACTACTGTTGTGATGCCTTCTGTATATGCAAAATTATCTTCCTAATGTAGATCTGAAAGAAATCTGAAAAAGGGCACTCTCACGAATTATTAAGGGGCTCCGAGACTTTTTTAAAACAATTTCTAAAACTTTTTTTTAAAGTTTATTAAGAAAAATAAAAAAATAATTAGGACTTTATTAATTTATTTCTTTTTCAAATTTTAAACATATTTTAACTCCCGGAAAAAGTAAAAAAAACTATATAGATAATTCAGTAAAGGAAAAAAAACATTTTCTTACAAAAAAAAAACCGAATTAATAAAGTTCTGTTTTTTTTATGAATGTTTAATTAGTTTTATATTTTTCTATTTTGTATTTTAAATCAAATATCTAGATTCCATGAAAATACTCCAATGGTTAATTGCAGATAATCTAGTAAAATGTACGGATTAAATATTTCATATACGTCTTGTTTAATAATCTTGGATAGTCTTTAAGATATCCAAGGAAGATCCTGGATTATTACTGACATTACGGAGTAAGTGCAGTTTCTTATTTTTTTTTTCAATTTGAAGATCTAAATCCGCTACAATTTTACTCCATTAAATACTTAATGTGTTAAGCTTTATTGATGGATAATTGGCACCCCGTCTAATTTTTTGCAGAAATTAAAATGAATCTGACAATATTATAGTCAATTTATTAATTAAGGTAATTTTGCCAACATCGCCGAGACTAGTGAACCGCCAACGCCTATTATTATTCCTTAAGTTTAAGTAAAATTGCGAATCGAATTTGACGTGTCGTGCGTGAAACTGAAACAAGGTAGGAATTTATGATTTTGTTAGGGGTTTGGTACTCATAACTAACGTGAAAACTTTATGACTTCTTAATCAAATAGTTATTTTTCTTGTTGGCAATATTGTTAACTATCTTTAAAATGATTTTTCGTTTAAAAAAATACATATTTTTCAATATAAATAAAATTTGTAGGGTGCCAATGATAGGCAGAGAAAAATGTTATATTGCCAGTGGTTGGCACCTATGCCAATTATTGGATTATTGCTGCTAATAATATTCTCCCAATCATTGGCACCCTATTCTGTTTTTTTATTTGCTCATCTCAAGCAATGAGTTTTGCTTTAAAACTTTAATTTTTTTTCTGTTAAATTCCCCAGGTATAATTTTTAAAATTTTTTAAACATTATTTTTAAAAATTTAAGGCTTACGATATATGTTCCTATTAACTTTTATTCTCAAAATTAACCACTCCCTGTATTATAGGCTCTCAATTATTATACACCCTGTATATTTTTTAAACCAAGTTATTTGACTGTATTTTCATACAAAGTTTTATTTAGATTTAAAAAAAAATCATTAATAAAATAATGGCATTTGTTATACCCACAAAAAAAAAATCCTAAAATTTTATGTATTTAAACAGATGTAACAAGGGAACTTGTTCCATGTTAGATCGGCGGTCTTTATAATTTAAAAAATATAGCATATAAAATATAGGGTGTTTCATCAAGAAGAAATATACTTACCTAAGTATAGAGGTTTTATAGGTTCCTTTCTTTTTTAAGATGGCTTCAAAACGAAAACAGAATCACCCCAATGGCTCCACCAGATATAGCGAGGAAATTGTTCAAAAAGCTGTTGAATAAATTCGATCAGGAGAATCAAAAAAGGCAACATCTCGAAAGTATGGGATTCCAAGGGCAACCCTACAATTCAGACTTAGTAAAAAATAAAAAAAAATAAAAAAGGTCCGTCTACATACATACATAGAGGTAGAGGAGATTCATTTAAAAGAATGGATCATTGATAGTAAGTGCAAAGGTTTCCCAAGGTGTAAAATTAACAATCAAACATCTGTTCAAACATTTCTAAATCAAACTGATAGAAGAACGCCATTCAAAAATAATTTACCAGGCGATAAATGGTTCAACCATTTTTTAAAGCGGCATCCTGAATTAGCAAATCGAACTGCAGAGACGGTTACTTCAGCTTCAGCAAATGAAGCGGAAAGCGATATTAAAAAGTGGTTCACAGATATCGAATTTTATTTAAAAAGGAAGGACCTATTTGACATCATGAAGGATCCCAGCAGAATTTTTAATGGCGATAAAACAAACTTTTATTATGTACCAAAACTTGGACAAGTCGTTGCTCTAAAGGCTCCAAGAACCTTTACGAAGTAGATATGGGAGATCCGAAACAGAATCTCACTGTGATGTTCACCTTCTCAGCATCGGGTACAATAACACCGCCGATGATCATCTTCCCAAACAAGAGACTTCCATAATCGGTGAAGGACAGTGTTCCAGAAGGATGGACATATGCGTCAACTGATAATGGCTGGATGAAATCCGAAACGTTTTAATTTTACCTTGGATTTGTCTTGCATCCCAGCCTTATTAAATCTGGAGTTATGTTTCCAGTAATAGTATTTGTTGATGAACACAAAACACATGTCACATACCAAGTAAGTACTTTATGCTCTAGGCTGGAGATGCAACAACTATATCAAACGGCTTTAAAGCATGTGGTTTATTTCCTTGGGACTCCAATGCAATAGACTATACCAAGTGCCTAGAAAAAAATACCCATATTATTGACGGTGGTAGGAGAACCAGAAGCAAATATCAAGGCCAATCAGAAAAATAAATAAGTTTGACTTTGTTCAAAAAGCTAATAGGTGATAGAAAATTTATGGAACTGGGACAGGCGGAAATGACATCGGACGACGAGAATTTTGCAGCCTTTAAAAGATTATTTAACTACCTTAATGAAATAAGTGAAAAAGATCTTTTTTCAACATCCTTTAGGCAAATGGCAGAATGGCGATTTTGAAACAAATTATACAGAAGAGGAAATAGCAAATATGTCTATTTTTTTAGAAGGAGAAAATTATAATATCCTAAGACTTTTAGACCTAAATAGAGAACAGTTCACCATTAAACCCACAGTTATTGAGGTAATCGACACAAATATAGAAGAAAAGCAAAAGAATAACGCCAATGAAAAGATGAATACTGATAGCGAAATTCTAACACTAGTTGATAATTTGTCGTCCATAGAATTATTTTTATCTAAAACAAAAACACCTGAGAGAAAGGGCAAAAGAGCAGTAACCCAAATGCCTTATGTTATTTCGTCGTCGGGTTTCAAAAATATTCTTGAGGCAAAAGAACAGCTTCAGAGGGAAGAGGAAGAGCAGAAGAATCAAAGAAAAGGAGAGAGACTCCTGGATGATCATCAAAGCAATGTTAGAAACATTTTCAGTTCTCCGCCAAAAAAGCGTCTTTCTCTCTGCACACCTTTGACGGCATCCACTTCATCAAGAGAGAATTTGTTACAAAATTAAGTTTGCTATGTTTGCGTGAAAAATATAAATAGGTCGAAACCAGCACTTAGGTGTAAAAATTGTACGAGAACATATCATGTAGAATGAAGACATTATATTATTAATCCTACTTTTAAGTTTAACTATTCGTTTTGTAAACCTTTGAATATTAGCTCGTTTTATTTATAAACAATATTATTTTGATATTACTTTGGTGCTATTACATATTATAATCAAGATCAATTGTTGTTTTTTTAACAAACCGATATTATATTAATAATATCATAAAAATTTTAGTCATTAATATTTGAGGTGCGTAGTGGACAACGTGCCAATGACTGGGAAAGCGTGCCAACAATTATGCTCTCTCGCTTTACTTTTTATTATTTTGCTATTATAATTTCAAAAAAAAATTTTTTTTTTTCATTTGTGAACAAAGTAGAATCATCAAAGAACATAAACTAGTCACAAGCTGACTATAATATCAATTTTCTGAAAACTAGTAAAATTAAAAATTTAGTATAAAACCAGTTTATCTAAGGAGAAAAAAGATAATGTTTTGATACATAAATAACAGCAACACGTAATCAGTTACAAACAGTCTACAGTACTATATCGGTTCTAATATATTTAGAAACACATAATATATTTTAATAAATCTAAATAAGATACAAGAAGAAGAAACAGGTAGTTACATCATAGGCACAAGATGGTTTAAAACATATTACGACAAAACAATGGCTAAACATTCATAAGTATAGAAGAGTTTAGGAAATTATTAGTTTAAAAATAGCAGATGTTGAATTTTGTTCCTAAATCCAGCCGACGATAGTTTAAATGAATTTAATATTAACATATAGAAATTAATTAACATTATAGAAAAAGGATTTTTAAACAAAAAGCTGTATAAGCTATTTCGGCCATGTGTTCAGTCTGGAACTGAGATTCCAAAAATAAGCCTTAAACAAGAATTTTGCACTTTTTGAATTCTTCTTGCTTGAATTTAATTAAGACACCACTATGGGATAAGCTTGGTGAGAACCAAAGAATCACGTAACTCCTTTTTAATCTCCTTACTTAAGTAGTGCTTTTTATACTAAGCTTTCGTAATAATTTTCAATCTTAAGACATAGATTTAACTTCTTTTAAATGTAAGTAATTAGTTGCTTTCGGCTAGTTTTTAAATTGTTAAAAAAAGGAAAAAATATGTTATCTTTACTAAGTTGTTGCTTTAGGCGGTTGAAGTCAATTCTTTTCTTTAAATTGCTTTAAAGATTTGACGTGTTTTCTTTAATATACGAATAGTTTTAACAAAATCATGCATATTATAAATAAATAACTTTTGCCTGCTAGTAGTAAATATTTTTTATTAAAAAATAAGTTTAGGAAGATCAAAGAAACGATGTCTTACTGTCTAAAAATAAAGTTGTAATTCCCATTCATCTTAAAGATCTAAATAAAATTTAAATTCAGTTTCAATTAATAATAGTTTAAATATTTTAAATAAATTCGACAACTTTACACATGAAAAAGTACAATTTTTTTTTATTTCTAAGCAAAGTAAAAAAAATTGAACTCCTACAAATATTACAAAAAAAAAACCTAAATCAGTGGAAATGAACAGTATGAATTCACATTTCTTAAAACTCTGTTGTCCATATTTATTACCCTACATTACTCATATTTTTAATTATTCTATCGAACATTCCGTTTTTCTTCAATGTTGGAAAAATGCTTTAATAATTTATTCTCAAAATTTTCTATCCTAAGGAAATGAAAAATCTTGAACCAATCAGTGTACTCTCAAATATATTTTCTAAAATATTTCAAAATTTTAGAAAAAATAACAAATTTCAGTGAAAATTGACAGTGGAAAGATTACTACATTATTTAAAAGCCTTTGACATAATATGTCATAAAATGCTTTTGGCAATTTTAAATCACACAGGCCTTTGAACCAATATTGTTAGGGTTTTTTTTAAACTGTTTGCCAGTCTATCAGGCTTGATCAACAATGTTCATATCCTGTAACTATTTCCCAAGGGGCCTTATAAGGTCGATTTTATTCCCACTCTTATATGCCACCCACATATCATTTTTACCTAACTGTCTTAATAAACTTTACGCAGATGACTCCCAAATTTATTTATCCTTCGACAGAATCGATGTTGCCGAGAGCTGTAATACTATGAACTTAAATTTAATAATTTAAAATTTAAACTCTCCTTCGACCATTCTCTTACGTTAAATCCAAATAAATGTTTCGTAATGCTGTTTGGGAAAAAACTGTTACAGATCGGAATAAAATTCAAATTAATGACATAGAGCTACCTATTGAAAAAAAAATCGTAATTTAAGTATTTATTTTAATAATATATTAAGATTTACCACTTATGTTTTTAAATGCATACAAAAGCATTTATTACAATAAAATTGCTATACAACAATAAACACTTCATTTTTCAGAAAACGAAAATTATGCTGTGGGATCTGCTAATTTTTAATCATGGGAATTTTGTTTATAATCATTGCCTCATGAATATAGATAAATAAAGAATACAAAAAAATAAAGATTCTCGTCTGAGGCTGATCTATGCCCTATGACCTAAGGATGTTTAAACCTATTTCTCACAAGATCGCACTAAAGACACATTTTTTTATATAAAAAGTACTAATATCAGTAATAAAACTGAAAGAAAAAAGTTGAGGTTCTAACCCTATAAAGAAAAAAAAAGGACTCCCTAAATTCAGAGAGAAAACTCAGCTTTCCGATTTTCGTAGAAAAGATACGTTTAAACCTTATAAGGTAATCAATTATTCTATCAACAAAAGCCTCATTAAGCCCCCAATAACACTGATGGACGATGGTCAATACAAGAAAACATCACTTTAGAGAGTTTTTTGCGGGACTGTGGCATAAAAAAGCTTTTTAGCTTTCCTGCATTTGTCTTTTGGATGTGCCACGAAAAATATCCCGCTCTTCTGCAAGTGCCATAAAAGAAATGCCAAACTACCTTATCATCCATTAAGCTCTGACAGCGACTTATTTCCTTGGGGACGACGTGTTTTATAGGATAAAACGACCCTTTTAACAAACAGTTGAGAAACTAAATATTTTTTACTCTCATTATCGCGTTAAATTACTTACCTAATTTGAGCCAAATTTGATATTTAAAATAATACAAATTATAACCAAATAAAATGTCTATATTTATTTTCAAGATATAAGAGGTAAATACCGATGGTACCCCCGAAACATAATACAATCAAACAAATTGCACATAATAATCGATCGTAACAATCGGATTCCGTAAAAACGTTGATTGTGATGCTTAGTAGAGTCGCTAACGGATTTCCCGTTTCACCATAATCTGGGACAGGTTCGTTTCTTCGGGTGCTGCTTGAGCTTGAATATCTGTGCAAGCGTGGACATGATGTTGAAGCTGAACATCCTGAAAAATTCAAATCTGACAATGTTACCTTTGTAAAAATACTTAAATGCAAAAGTTATTAAAGAAAAGTAAAAAAAAACACCCGGACTATGGTATATTTAAACAAAGGCCACTACCGTGTCTGTCTGCATAAAGGAGAAGGGAAAATAGATAATTTGACCTTACTATTGGCGTTGAAGCTGATCAGTCTAAAAAAATTCAATCTGATAATATCATCTTTATAAAAACACTTAAATACAAACTTAGATATACATACAAAATTGAGAGGCTAGAATTAGCATTGCCGTGGAACTATGGGCAGTTTGTTTGCCTGTAACATCTCTGATGCAACGATGCCAAAGTTCTTTGTAGAAATGGAAAATGGAAAAAAAACACACTTTATAATATTATAAAAATTTTACAGTTATACTTATTTTGACAGGCGCAAAACAATACTATTCCTCTTTAATAAAATATGAAGATTTTTTTTATAAAATATGATAAAATACTCTATAAAGAAGTCAACATTTAAAGTTAAATGAATATAGATTATGTATATTAGAGGAAAAGGCAACAACATCGCAACGCCGCTCGATCGCATTGTTGATTCCACGACAGAAGTAATCTTTACCAGTGTCGTCCTTAAAAAATATTTACATGATAAAATTTTATTATTAATTGATTATGCTTTAAATTATAAACAATATTACCATTTATGAACTCTACGCATTTTTGTAACGTACTTCATTAGAGTAAGGTACGTATCTAATAAAAAGCATTTTGCTTATAAGCTTGCTTAATAAATTTTTACTATTCTGCGCTTATGACGACGGTTGTCTCTTGATATGATGTTATAACAATATCGGTATTTACTTGTGAAAAGATGGCTTAAATCGCCTGTTTCCCATGGTATGGCATAAACGGCACAAGTTTCTACTATCGTAATAATTCACAAAAACACTGTTAATTGTTATTAGTTTTTTTTTGCTTTAAAGGTGTTATTTTTACGCTTAGAATAACATATATCTATTCTCCTTTTTATTTTTAATCCAAAATTGAACATCAATAAGTTAAATTAAAATTGTTATATGTGTTGATATACATGTGAAACACTACACATCCTACTTCTAGGAATCTTCTTTTCTTCTAATATTGCTCCTTGTAGAAATTCTTTATTTAGTCCAATGTATGTGGTGGCCATAAGATTAATGTGGCCCTGTGTTCTGTTATTTCTGATCTGAAAACTTCTCTTATTTGGGTTCACTTTCGATGTTCTGATGACTCTTCATATTTATCGATGATTTGGTATACGCACATCTTGGTGTCCCAGTTGCTGTGGATCTTTCCTTAACGTCTCTGCAGCTTTTCTAACAGTTTTCTTGGATACCCGTTTTTAAGTCTTTGCTGATGTTTTCTATTTCCCTGCTTTGGTCAACTTATTGCTGCATATTCTAGCAGCATTCTTATACAGGGTTTTGATAATTCCAACCGTTGCTAAACCATTGGAGTTGTAGTGTAGGTATTACCCTGTGTAGTTGGTTTGCAATGTTCTTGTTGTATATTGTTCTTTACAATAAGGGCAGTGTTGATTTAGTTTCGCGTAAATTTTTCGCGCTTTCTTAATTTTTATTGCATTCCGCAAATGTTTCCGATTAAGAGCTTTTGAAGTTTGTAAAAATGTGATGGTGTGAAGTGAGTTTGTACATCAGCAATACATCAGCAAGGTGTAGTAAAATTACGACAGCCACAAGAACTCAGCAAGTAGTAGTAAGTAGAACCACAAATTACAAGATAATTGTCAGTTATATGACAAGTTAGTGCCTTTTTTAGGAACCTTCATCAAATGATAATTGGGGAATTGCAAAAGATATAGAGAACTTAGGATGAAAGTCCAAATATCAAAAGTTTTAAATTCAGACTTTTTGGTGTAATAAAATTACTTTCGATTAACTAAAGGCAATTTAAAAATGGGACCATCAAATCTTATCTCATAGCCAAATTGCAAGCAGATTAAAAGTAGTAAGAGAAAAACCTCAAGAGAATAAAAATAAGGTCTAACAAAACTATAAAAACTCGTGAGTAGTACTCGCAAAATTGTAAAGAAACTGATATATGTAAGTAAGGTTAAAACTCACAAAATCGAAAGTGTACAAGATATCTTGAGTTTTGAATTTATTGGCATAACTTAAATGGAAACAAGTACCTGATATTTATTTAACTATTAGTTAAAATATTACACGAAAAAGTCAGTTGTCATTAAAAGTTTTCTACGATTTTTTTCTTAAACGAGTAATTTACTAATAATACTTCCATTGAGTAGTGAGTTATGTGCGTGTTCAAGGTTTTGAACGAGGTAAATTGTGGCTTTAAAGCTAATTTTTTTAAGGAATATCGCTGATCAGCCCCTAGACCTTGTGAGTTTATATGATCCTGGAATAACTTTGAAGATCACATTTAAATATTTTTTCTTCTTTCGATTGGCTATGTATAAAGTAGGGTTTTCAATTGAGAAATCTAAGTTGAACTTAAATGTCATTCACACACGTAAACCCTTAAGAAATTTGTGAAAAAGGCTTTTCTTGAAATATAGATTTTATTTGATAGGGGGAAAGAGAAGTAGGGTTCAACACTTTTAAATGATTTTGATAGTGTATGTAGAAGTATGGAGAATTTACCTGATTTATAAACAGTACAGCTTCCATCGCATTATTAGCAGTGTTTTACTAATTCATGTAGTCACCTATTTTACTCTTTAACTAACATGTTTTTCGATGCCTACATTTACAAAGTAACTTCGGAAAAGGGAGATGGTGGCGTGCCTTCAAAAACTTTTGTGTTCAGAATGACCTGAATTACCATTTCTTGAAATTTATACCAAAAATTTTAAAAAGTATGGAATAACTAGAAAATAACTCTTATAAAAAGAAAATTGCAGAAAACTTATATAAATATCTAACAGTAAGGATGTGTTGTATAGCTAAAAATTTTCTCTTTTTAAAATGCGTGTAAACTTGAAAACAGAAAATCGATGAATATGTTTTATAAACGAAACACCTTAACAAAGTTGTTGTTTACTAATTCTAGCCTTTCAATGTTCTAAGAATACAAAAGTTGTTTTGAAAAGAAACCCGGACTATGTTCTATTTCAAGAAGGGCCGCTACCGTGTCTCACTGCGTAAAGGAAGGGAGAAAATAGATAATTTGACGTTACTGTTGACGTTGAAGCTGAACATCCTAAAAATCTCAAATCTGATAATTTTATCTTTATAAAAACACTTAAATACAAAACTAATCTCATAAAGACGCTTGGACTATGGTCCATGTAAATAAGGGCAACTACTAAGTCTCTCTGCATAAAGAAAAAGAAAAAATAGATAATGGCGTTGAGGCTGAACATCCTAAACCATTTAATTCTGATGATGTTATCTCTATAAAAATACTTGTAATGTAAAAATTATTTCATAAAGGCGCCTAGACTACGATCAATCTACTACAGGGGCAACTACTGAGTTTATGTACATCAAGGAGAACACAAAATAGATAACTTTAAAAAATTCAATCTGATAATGTCATCTTTATAAAAACACTTAAATGTAAAAGTTATTTCATAAAGACGCTTGGACTATGCTCCATCTGAACAAGGGCCACTACTCTGTCATACTGCATAAAGAAAGAGAGAAACTAGATATGTAGTTTGACATTACTCAACGTTGGGAAAGGCATTGCTAGATAGTCCAAGCATAAATGATATTATTTCATTTAATGATTGCTTTATTAAATTTATATGTTGAAACTCATAGTAAACAAAATTAAGCAATACAAGGTAGAAGAAGAAGAAAGTAAGAAAATTATCAATATAAGCGAAGAACACAAAAAGGAAGAAAAAACGTATACTACCTGACTGGTTGAAGATTAAAATTATACCAATTACTTCAAGCGAAAACAAAATAACTTTTAGCAACCTAGAAGAAGAACAGATTTGAGTTCAAATGACTAAAGAAGATTAAAATTTAGTTATTTAAAATGAAAACCGGAAGGCTTTTAGGAGCATGAAAGATGAAAGAGCTGAAAGTAAGTAACGTTAGTTGCGTAGTTGTTAGCGTAAATATCAAGGGGGTTGAGTTATTTATAATAAATCAATTTTACTTTAAATATGGTAAAACTTGAATAAATTCATTACTCTAAAGGTAATATATTCCTTAGTATTATTAGTATTTTCCTTCTAAAAATCGCTCTAAAAAAATCAGCTAATGTACCTATGCAAGTATAATAACTTTTTCTATAGTAGTATAAAAAATTAATGAATACAGGAAAAAACAAGAAAAAGAATCAGAAAGCCAAAGGATTGCTGGTATATATGAAAGTCAAAAAAAGCAAAGGTTACATCAATTGCTTAAAATAAGATAAAATTTCTTGTAAATACTAAGAAAAGAGAACAAAAACAGGAAGAAGGCATCTGCTTAAAAAAACACAAAAATTAAGTAATTCAAGTCAACTACTTAAGGCAATATCAAAATGGCTATTAAAAGTCAGAAATAAGTAATACTAAACTTCATTTACTTGCAAAAATTCTTCAACTAATTGAAACCTAAGAACGCTACGGCTGCCTCCTGGTCATATGGCTTTTAGAACCCTGGAAATACATAACTTCACCTGCTTGAAGGAAGATATAAAATGGCTTTTAAGTGCTTGGCAGAAGGAAAGACTTGATTTTAGATACTTGGTAGAAATATATTACAATTATTATTTAAAACGCAATAGGCGCAATAACATAAAAAATATTGCCTTTAGACATCCTTAAAAAAAATTTATATCTTGTTTCCGTAAACCTGGGAGAGGAAATTTTATTATTTAATTCGAGGAACGTAACGTTATTTACTTAGTTGTAGGCGCATATATCGTGAGGATAAAGTTGAAGATTCTATAATATTTATTGTAAGAATACCGAATTTTCTTACAAACACAAACACCAACAAAATGGCAGGTAACCGGAAAATAAGAAATTACCTTAATTTTTTAAAACGCAAGCATATGGCTCTTAGAAGCGTGGAAAAAATTAATGCTTTAAGTGTCTTGAATCTGGAAGAATAAATCACGTCATTTACTTGAAACAAGGAAAAGATAATTACTTTAATTGCTTGAAACGTGACAACAATGACTTTGAGAGGGCTAAAACTTAAAAATAGTTGACTTTTTTTACTTGGTAGACGACAAAAATGATTTCAATTACTTGAAATAAAAACAAATTTCTTCTCTGTACCTTGCGAAAGTTTGACTTCCTCTGGATTTCGTAATCCTGGGAAAAAAAAAACTATATTTACTTCATATAAAATAAAATTTTGTGTACGGAAAGATGTCAGACAACTTTTAATGAAGAACAAGGTCAAACTATGGCCTATGAACAGGAAATTGAGAGTATGATGGAGGAACTTAGGGAAAAGAATAGACACTTAGAGAGAATTCGTAGAAATAGTCTGGTTTTTGAGGATGAAGTATTTGAAGCGGAAAGAAAGTTTTCATCGACACTTGATATTCTCAATAAAAAAAATGACAAACTTAGTTACGAGATTGACAATTTTAAGACTAAGGAACATGATCTGAATTTGTTGGTAAAGTCTCTGGAACAGGAAAAAATTGATCTTTCACTCAAAATGGACAAATTAACGGATTTAAATGAGGACCTAATTACCAACATTCACGCTGTAGAAAACGAGTGTCTTGCATATAAACATCAAATTTCTTTGCTACAAAGAGATGTTGATGAGTATTCTTCTATTAGTTAAGGGATGATGACTTCTATAAGAGTTTTAGAAGTAGAAAAAGAAAGACATCTTTTGGAGATTGGGCTCTTGAAAACTCAGCACGTCGTATCAACAGTCAGTGACTCCAGGAATGTGCGTACTGAGATCAATAAACAAAACAATAAACATGATGATTTTCGTCCAAAGCTTCTGTTTGTAGCTGAAAAATGTAATAGATTATTGCTTAAGACATGTGTACAACATTCAATATTTTCTAAAACCTGGTTGCTTGACTCGTGATTTGGTACTAACTGCTTCAGCTCTTGCTTCCAATTTTACCAAGAACGATTTGGTGACCTTGTGGTTGAACGGATCATATTCTCCTAAATCTATTATTAACGATTTTATCATTCCCTGTAAAAACACTACTTTCCTCGTTATGACAAGCCCTTGTTTTGGACCAAGTTGCAGTGTTTTATATAATAGTAATCTGTCATTATAAAAATCTTTCCATAAAAACAACATTGACTTAAGTCGAATACTTGAATGCAATTATGCTAATCATTTTGCTGATTTGGCTTGTATATTACATGGCCACATAAAAAATATTTTCTAAACCCACTGTATAAATCTAAGCATCTAAAACTAAATAGATCACCTAATTTTGTCGAAAGCGTGAGAACTGCGTCTGAGCGTGTGACTGGTTCTGACTCTTTTTTATAGAGGTTGAAGCTCCCTTTCATTGAACTGCAATATCAAAATTAAAGCATTGTAGTGCATTTTTATTAAATCTTCAATCCCTTCGGAATAAGGTGGATGAGCTTCAACTTCTGCTTGCTAATTTTAATTTTCCTGACATTGTTATATTAACAGAACATTGGCTTAGACCTAATGAATGTTTTTGTATTGATGAGTATGTACCACTGTCAGTTTATTATGGACAAAACTCTCTGCATGGAGGGACTGCTGTTCTAATTAGAAGACATTTTCAAAACTTTTTCTGTACTGTTGATAAGTTTGGTGATGCCTCAGTTGAACGGGTTTTTGAGTGTTCGGTGTGTTTTTGTAAATTGTTTAATATGTACGTTATTTGTATATACTGTCCGCCATCTGGGGATATCAGTGTGTTTCTTGACAGGTTAGATTGTCTTCTGTCCCAGCTCCCTATTCACTCGCGTGTTATCTTGGCTGGAGATTTTAATATTAATTATTCAGAGGTTTCCTTACCGCAAAGAATTTCTCTTGATGGAATCTTCAAATTATTTGCACTCACCATGCATGTTAATGTACCCACTCGTATTTCGTCCTCTTCATCGACCACTATAGATTATTTCTGCAGTAATTTGGACGGTGTTACCTGTTCAGTGCACTCAGTGGGTATATCGGATCACGAGGGGGTGTATGTCCAATTCCCTGGTGACTTTAAAAACAAATCTGTCCGCCGCATTGGGAGAGTGTTTAGTGGGAACAATTTGAATTTATTTTCTCAATCCATCGTCTGTTAATTGGAATGCAATTCGGGCTGCTCCACAACCATTTTATTATACATTACGTGATAAAATAAATATCTGCTTTCCCTTGGTTAGACTTAAATTCAAGAGACAAACACAATGGATCACCGCGGGACTAAAAACATCTGCCCAAAATTTGCGATGCTTCGCAAATCTATTGCCAATCAATTCATCAGGTCTTATTTTCAGGATTATCGGAAAATTTATAGGCATCTGATAAAAGTCAGAAAGGAACTGTATTACAATGAGCGCTTAGATTCATCCGGTAACAGACAGAAGGAAAGTTGGTTAATCATTAACGAATGTAGGCAGTCTTCTCGTCAGCGGTTGGTTAAATCGGACTTGGGGCCCGATGATTTCAATGACTATTTTTCTAATATTGCTGAGAAGTTACTGGAAGCAGTTCCCAGTGACGGCGATCCATTGCAGTATCTTAATCAGAATGCTATCAACCAATCATTCTTTTTCCACCCTGTAGATGCCACCGAGGTCCTTGAAACAATTCAGTGCTTGAAGAATCATAGGTCTTCGGGTTCCGATGGTATCTCTTCACGTCTGCTGTCACTTCTGCCCGCGAGCGCTTTAGGTGCTTTGGTTTGGGCAATCAATCAGTCATTTCTTCAGGGCGAGTTCCCATCCTGTTTAAAGGAAGCTATGATTATCCCTCTTAATAAGGGTGGTAGCTTGGACCGACCCTCTAACTTCCGTCCCATATCAATTTTGTCTACCCTCTCTAAGTTTCTTGAGCAGCCTGCAAAAAAGAGACTTTTTTTTTATCGATCGACGTTTTCATGTCGTACGTGACTGTAAGCCAGTAGTTCTCTTCTGGTCGTCTTGTAGAAACGTTTTGTTGTCATATTGGTTTGGCTTTGTGAAAATAACTTCGCACAAATACGTAGTAAAGAATATTAAGTGAATAATTAGTTGGTTTTATTTATTACGGATAAGAGTGAACCGAAAAGCGGGTAAATCCCTAACAAAATTATGGTGATGAGCTTGCAAAAAAGAGAATTGTCTCTTTTTTGACAAAATACAATGTGCTGTCCCCTAATCAGTATGGATTTTAGTCATCTAAGGGCACGCAGGATGCCATTTTCAGATTCTTGGAGAGTGTGTATCTATCTATGAACTCCAAGGAGGCTGCAGCAGCGGTGTTCTGTAATCTGTTCAAGGCCTTCGATTGTGTGGATCATGGAATACTGCTGTCAAAGCTTGATTTTTACGGATTTTGGGGAGTGGCTTTGGGGTGGTTATAGTCATACCTGTCTGGCCATACCCAGAGGGTGGTTGCATCTGGATTTTCGTCAGGGATAGCACATGTTAAATGTGGTGTACCTCAAGGGTCAGTGTTGGGTCCTATTTTATTTTTATTATACGTTAATGACTTACGCTCGTTACGTTAATGACCGATGATACTACAATTCTGTGGCATAACAAAGATCAAAAAGTAGTCAGATCTCTCATAGTAGAGTACCTTCATAAAATTAAAGAGTGGTGCATCTGCAATCAGCTTGTATTCAATGTTGATAAGACTTTTGTTCTGGGCTTTAAGTGTAATGTAGAGGGTTTTTTGTTTGATGAGCAGAGCCCACTACATGGAAGGGATTATTGTCGATTTCTCGGCCTCCTCATTGATGAGAGTTTAAGGTTTGACAACCAAGGGGTTGTCAAACCCCTTGGTTGTTGAGTTGGGGGAGTTGTTTGCTCGTTCCATTTATTTCGATCTAATAGACTCTCATATCCGTTATGGGTTGCCATTTTGGGGTTTGTGCTCCAAGGGACTCCTTAACATAATTTTTACTATTCAGAAAAAATTAAGGCATCTGTTGTGGTGTGGTGTTGAGAGTCTCTTGTAAACCTCTTTTTGTAGCTGAAAGAATTTTAACAGTTTTCTTACTCTTTATATTGGAAACTGCAACACTCATACATAAGTCCGTAAGTTCACCATCCTGCACCAGCCATAATACTCGTCAAGTGGGCAACTTATCTCTTCTAATCCCCACCTCCTCATTTACGAGAAACTCTCTTATATTTATTAGTAGTAAAATATTTAATCATGTTCCTTTTCGATTAGGACTGTTACAGACCTTAAAAAGTTTAGGAGAGAACTAAAGAAATTAATCTTACCAAAAGCTTACTACAGCATTGAAGAGTATTTTAACGACCCATTTTAATATTTAAAATTAATTATATATCCGTTGATCAGATTTATTTTATTTTATTTTTTTTTATTATTCTTATTTTATGTTGGTTCTCGCCTTTTCTTCTCTTCTTTTTTGGTTTTTTCTTTGATTATATAAAATATGCTTCTATGTACAATCAAAATCGATTCTGTATTCTGTTTTTGTGCTGTATTCTGTATAACCAAATAAATACTTATTATAAATTCTAGGATTAGGAAGCTTTTAGCACAAGTTTGTAAACTTAGCAAATAAAGTATATTTTGACTTTGACTTTGACTTAAATAAGAAAATAACGATAGATCCTTATTTGTAAGCGTAGATATCATAAGGTTGAAGTTGAAGATTCTATAATATTAATTATTAGATTAAAGGACATTTTTTAATAGGTAAAAACAACTTTTGTATAAGAATAATAAGTCTTCTACTCTTTCGAAACAAGAACTATTAAGTCTCACTGCAGAATGTAAAAATGTACTTCCTCCAATACTTTCAAACTATAAAGAAATAATCATTTACTTATGCAAACTTGGCATAGTAGCAATTTTAAGAACGATTTTATATTTATTAGAATATGAAGATTGTAGATCAATTTTGTATTTGCTCTTGATCTTCCTCTAAAACCAATGATCTTTCGTTGCAAAAAGAAGATTTTTGATTTTGGAAGTTTTATATGTTTTGTTTGCCTTTTTTTCAATAATTAACAGTAAGATATTTTGAAGAATGCTAAGTAAAGGAAGAGTTACCAATAACTTATTTTTTTATCAGGAGTATGATTTAAGCTGTAATAAGTTGAATACACTTCAAAGTACACTTGTCCGTATTAATGAGTATATTAAATCGGAGGCAAAAAGGAAAGACGAAATGTGGTTTAGAAGAAAGTTAAAAAAAAACAAGAAAACAGCCAAAGAATCACATAGATTAAATACTTTAGAAGTAATAAAAGATAAACCAATAGTGGTGATTTAGAGGAAAAGATGCAATTTCTTTTTAACTTTCAGAGATTCTCGAAAGTTAATATTGTTAATAAAGCATTTTCAATAAGTAAATTGAATTACATATCTTACCAGAATTTAGAAAACTATTACTTTGGTATTTAGCAACATTTTCAGGAACCGAAGGCATATGATTAATTAATGGCGTAGATTCCTTAAAATGTATTTCACTAGCACTTCCACTTTCCGTGTTCATCATGATACCAATAAAGAAATGTAATATTTATAATCGTATGAATATATTGACATAATTAATCACAGGTTGCCTCAAAACCACAAAAAAATATTTATTTATTATATCCAACTCTATTTATAAACGTTATTTAAACGATAGTCTATAAAAAACAAAACTTTCTTATCGAATTTTTAGTTTTTTCCTAAGGGGAATTAATAGGAATAAAAATAAAACTTAATTAAAAGTATTAGGGACTAATAAAAACGACGCCAGATGCCAGTTATCACATTATTAGTTTTGTTCGTATTATTTTGTTTTTTACTTTTTATATAAAGAACAAAAGATCTCGTTAAAGGATGTAAGTAATGGCTTATTAAAGGGATATTGGATATAACAAAACATATTTTTTTCATAATAACAACCAAGTAACTGAACCAGAAAAATGTCGTTTTTTTTTAATTGGGGATATCTACAATAATAAATAAAGGAAATACATTTATTGGATTTTTTGATGGTCTATTAAGATTTCATAATAAAAGTTCTTTTAGAAATCTTCTTGTTTAGACTGATTTTTGTTTTTACTTGACTTTTTTATATATGATTTATTTTATTGAGGTAATATGATGCCTAACTAAGCATATTTTTAACGTAAATCATGTAGAATACTGAAACGGCAACTATAAAATGTTGACACTGCAATATAATATTGTAAGTAAGTTGGTTTGTAAAGAATGTATAATAATACTGATATTATTAATAAAGAAGATCATATAGAATCTATCAGTATCTGTAATTGCAGAGGGTGGTGCGAACACTACTACACTTAGGCCTCATTCTCCTCAAAGTGTGCTTATACAGGGTGTCCCGAAATTACATCGCAATATTTCACCAGCCGCATCTTTGTCTAAAAATAAGACAAAAACTTGTGAGGAACTAATGGCTCAGATAGAATTCACATCTCTTTCCTAGAATAGCCTGTCTTCTGTGCAAGTCATTATGTCACATTTTTATTTTTGAGAATCGGCATAGCCAGAATAGTACGGTCTAGTCAATTGAATTACTTAATTTGTCTCAACTAGTAAACAGCAATTTCAAGTCATTTAATTAAAATGTTAACAAGAGCAGAATATAACAAATGGTATAATAAAATGTTCTATACTGTAAATGTAAATTTCTAGTTTTTTCAACCAAGCTCTACAAAATATATAAAAAAAAGTTAAAAATTAAACAAAGAAGTTTGAAGAAAGATTAAAAAACACCATAGATAACAAAATAGATCAATGATTAAGAAATATATTTTATACAATAATCTACATAAAATGAAAACTATGATAAAATAATTCATTTAAAGAAGGCTTAAGGAAAAAATTAATTACAAAAATGTTATAGTACTTTACTTATTTTTCTTCCAGTATATTCTTATTCAAATATGATTAATTTTAGTCAAATTACAAAATATCATCTTTATTCCGGTTCAATCATGATTTCTGTTGATCGGAATCATTTTCATTTTACGTAGAACATAACATATCATACATAAAATATAACATAAAATGTTCTATGTTAAAAGGAGATAAGGAGAGATAAGAGAGATGCTGAAGTTTTACATTTTATAATTGTTTTTATACTTTTTAAGCAAATTGTATTTAAAAATTAAAAGATTAAACAAAGATATTAAAAAATAAACGATGACATTAAATTTGTCTGTTTATTAATTTTTTACATGTTTTACTTTTTAGCGGTATATTTGTTAGTTTCTTAAGTGTAAAACTTGATTTAATCGGTGCTCTGTCGATGATCCAATAAGTCATAGAAACATCGATATTAACGACGTCTAATTTCTTATTTTTTTATAGACTTCTATCAACAAAACTACTCTTACGTATAAAATAATATAAATTAAATGATATAAGTATCAAACATGCGTAAAAAGAACTAAGGAGAAAACCAAAAATGTAGGGTTTTATAGAACGCCCACAGAGGAAACAGAAACACCTAAAAATTGCAATTCGTGTGAATTTATTAAAAAAAAATCAAAAAATTAAATTATAAAAAAAAGGTTAAAGAAGAAAAAATGAAAGATTAAAATTTATTGTGTGCACGTTTAATTTATTTTCATTTAAATTGTATTAATTCCAATCTTTCTAGTATTTTTTTTTAGATTTTTTTACTCAAATAGCAAAATCACCTGAACATTTTTAGTAAAATAAATAAATTTTTCATAATCCTAAACAATTAATAAACAAACCATTAAACTTTTAAAAGTACAGTTTATCCGGTCAAACCAAATTTATTTATGTTCCTTTAATTTATTCTAATATTTAAAATCGGCCCAGTCGGTTGGACTATTCACCAAACTTATATTACTGATTTCTCATCCAGACCATCTGGCAACCCTGTCTAGACCAAACACGCTCCATTTCAGGTGCTTTGAAGAATGATGCCTCTCGCATTTCTCGGAGGACCTGTCAGAATATATGTTTATGGGATGACGGGTATCATATCATAATAAAAACGCTGGACTTCAACGGTTGTGAGTGATGTTTCGGTGTCTTTTTAAGGGTTTTCGACTGGAAAGCTCTCGAAAAGGGTTGCCAGGGGACAATGCGTATATAAAATAATATATTATCGCATTATGTGTGCGATGGACGAAGAGACATCATAAAAAGGACTATTTTTTTATTAGTGTGGGAGGACATTTTTCTTAAAGGTTATTATAATAATGGTTTATGTGTATCAACCATTTTTCTTAAACCGACTCAATTTAAGTAAATAAAAATTATGTTTTTCAAAATGATTAGAATAAATTATTCAAGAAATATGCTATATAATAATCTTTAATAGAAAGCTCATATACTATAGCGAATATGTTGATGCATTAACGAACTAAAGAGCTTATATTCATTAAAATTATTACAACAAAATGAATTATTATGGTATTATGCATTTAAATGCATCTCTAAAGTGTTACAAGGCAGACAAGAAGTACTTGAAAGGTTATCAAGTGATCAATAAAACTTGTGTCATTAATAAAATTAGTTCTTATTTTGTGACAATGTTCTTATTAGTTTCTGAACAGAAAATAAGTTTGTAATAAATAAAAGAGGTGACTTAAAAAAATGTTTTAAGTAGCAGACTGTAATTACATATTTGAAAGTTGTTTTTAGTTTTAAACTACTTCTCTTTTTAACAATATCTTAGAACAATTTACATTATTATCAAAAAAGATACTTTACTCTTAAGCAAAATTTAAATTTTTTGACAATCTTTATACCTATAGGACTAATAAAATTAGTAAAACAATTCTTAATTTCCTCCAGGCATTTAAATAGCTTTTAAATTTTTTCCAGATAGATTATGTTCTTTATACTTGGCAGTTAAAGAAACTTCAATTGCTTATCAAAAAAGACTCTAAGTTTTTGAAACAAATCAGAAAAAAAATTAGAAGCCAGGAAGAAACAGAAAACATCTTCAAATAGCTGAAGGAAATCAAAATTAGAAATATGCCTCAAGAATAAATACAAAAAATCGTTATTCAAAGTTGGGTTACCGGAGAGGTTATTGCAAGTAAACACCAGTTGAGAAACTTCTGGTTGTCAATATAATTAATAAAGAAGTTTTGCATTTCTTATGAGCATTTTCAGAAGATGGTGGAGTGGAGTTCAGTTTTATTTTTTTCAGATACCTCATGTCATTGCTGATTTATTCAGTTATCGGAATATTTTTGGTTTCTTCCAGGTAGTTGAAGAATCTCATCAATAGCTTGGCAAAAAAAGCTCTACATTTTTCAAAAGAATCAGAAAATTTAGAAGCCAGAAAAAAAGAGAAAATATCGTCAAATGCCTGAACGAAATCAGAATCAGAAATGCCTCTAGAGTGAGCTCAAATCTCGTAAAAATCTATGTAAAAAGTTGTGTTACCGAAGAGGTGATTGCAAGTTAACAAAAGCTAAGAAAAATAGATTTTCGATATAGTTATTGAAGAGGTCCTACATTTCTTTCGGGCATTTAAAGAATTTTTAAATTTTTGATTTATTCAGTCATCTGAATAATTTTGGTTTCTTCCAGGTAGTACAAAAATCTTCAACTACTTAGCAAAAAAGACTTTTTTAATATTTCTGAGAAAATTAAAAAAAAATGAGATGCTAGAAAAAATTGAAAACATCCTCAAATACCTAAAAAAATCAAAAATGCCTTTAAAGTAAACACAATTTTTTATGAAATCATTGGGGAAACTTGGGTTACCGAAGAGGTGATTGCAAGTAAACCTTAGTTAAAAAACTTCTGGTTTTTAATATGAAAAGTTACTAAGTTTCTTCCAGGCATTTCAATTTTTCCAGGCATGTGAAGTCGCTGTTATTTTTCGCAGTAATCTGGAGTAATTTTTTCTTTCTTCTAGGTAATTTAAGGATTTTTAACTGCTTAGCAAAAAAAAACTTCAAATTTCTGAAAAAAATCGGAAAAAAATTGAGATCAAAGAGAAAACTGAAAATATCTCCAAATACCTAAAAGAAATCAAAAATGCCTTTAAACTAAATAGAATTTTCTGTGAAATTATTGTGAAAAGTTGAGTTGCCAAAGAGCTGATTGCAAGTTATAACTAATAAAGATACTTTTAGTTTTCAAAGTAATTATTGGAAAAAATAAAAATGGAAATAGTGTACATAGAAGTGTGAACTAGAAATGAGTGAAATGCGATGGACAAATGCCAGTTTCTTTGACATTGATGATCACCGAATATATTACTCGGGAAGCACGAATGGAGTAATGAGAAAGGATACTTGCTTTGGTTTATTCGTAGCAGAGCAAGAATCTATGATAATAACGACATGGTACAAACTCCAAGTTCGGAGAATATACATCGAAATCCACTCGCGACAGGACGGATTATGTAATTAGAAACCAGATTGACTTGTGAAAAAAAACCGAAGCAGCTGTAATTCAGTAAAAGTCTATCCAAGAACTAACATACACTCAGATCATAATCTCCTTGTCGGTATTTTCAAAACAAAAATAAAGATTTTTAGAAAAGTGACTTAATAAGCACCGCGGAAACTGAAAGAACGACCAATAAGGTAACAAGTAAAACCCACCTTCGATAACAATATCGAAATCAAATTCCTGTTAGGCCCGAGCCATGAGGACCCATTGAGTAAACGCATCGCGGCAATTAACAAACGCAAAGACGACTTGTTACAACCTGATAAAATTAAAAGAGCCATGAGTGATGGACGAGATTCTGCAGTTGATAGAATATCAAAGAAAGACGATGATAGTATGTACAACAGCATAAACAAAATCATTAGAATTAATGGTCGTTAAGCCAAGGAAATAGATTTAAAACAGTGCACTGACATAAAAATACTGCAGACAAGGAATGATATTTTCATTGTACACTGAAAGGTTACAACCAAAATATCTTAAGTAAATATATGATATATAGCGATCAAAATCGCTGTAAATAAATGAGGTACAAATATGGAGCCAAAAAAATATTAATTTAACTTATACGTAACTTTGACCTTAAATGTTTTTTTTGAGTATCTACAAATTGCGTTTGACACTTTTAACATTTTTGGACACTTTTTAAATATCACCATTTCATCTTTCTATTACTGTATAAATTATCTGAAAATTGTATTTTTCTTAAATAGTTTACATAATTATAAAAGAAAATTATCATTTTATAACAATTTTTAAAAATCCTTAATTAAGATAGGGATATACGTAAGTCCCATAATTCTTATGATTTTCTTCAAAAATCACTATTTAATTCTTTATTACTATTTGGAACAAATAGAAATTGTGTTTTTTTATAGAGTTTATTTAATTGTAACCTTAATGTTTTTACTACAAAACGACAAAAAACCGAATTGCCAAGTAATCTTGCAAATTCTTAATTATTAAATCAACATTAGGTACAGTATATATAACAGGTAACAGATTGTAATAATAAAATAAATTTTTACAAAAATAATAAGTTTAAAGCTAGTGAGTTTTCGTTTACTTTATGTACAATTGATGAGGTAAGTCGGGCACTTCATAGCATAACAACTGATGCTTGTGGTAGTGATGGTATAACGGCCAATATGCTTAAGCAGTGTAGCCCTTTTATTGACCCGTACCTTACAAACATTATAAATTATTATATTGAATAACATTATTTTCCAGATACTCGGAAAATTAGTATAGGCAAACCTATACCTAAAAGAAAGTCACCTGGGTCATTTAATGATCTGCGAATACTTTAAATTCTATCAGCCATGTCCAAAATCTTGGAAAAAATATTATATAAGCAAATCTATGAATATTTTAACTTAAATTCTATTCTTCCAGATTTTCAAAATGGAATTCGAAAAGCACATTTAACAACTAGTGCTTTAACAGTGGTTACAAATGATATTATTCAAGCATATGATGAGGGATTGGAGAGTATCCTCATACTCCGGGATTAGTCAAAAGCCTTCGACACAATAAATCACGAACTACTTATAGCAAAGATCAAATATTATGGATTTGAATTCGATTCGTTACAACTTATTACTTTATATATTGAAAACAGAACTCAGAAAAAATAAAATTAGGTAACGAGTATTCCAGTGAGAGCAGAGTACGCTCTGGTGTCCCACAGGGATTTATATTGGGCCGCTGCTTTTTATCATTTATACTGCTGATGTACTCAAATCACTAAATTTTTGTAAAGAACAAGCAGTTGCGGATGACACACAGTTGTTCTGTCTTTTTAACATAAATAATGTAGATTTAACAATTGATAGCATAAACAGGGATCTTCAAAATATAACTAAAGTTCACAAGAGCATGCACTAAAATTCAACTCTGCCAAATCAAAGCTTATCTTTTTTGGTCGTCATAAAAATTAAAATATCTTTTCCAATGGTAATAAAATAAATATACAAGACGAAAAGCTGAAAACTTGTCAACCTGCGCGTAATTTAGGACTTTAAATTGATTGTGAGTCAAATTTTAAGGGACTTGTTAAGAATCTAATACAAAAAGCTTATGTATCTCTAAAACAACTATACAATAGCCGAGCTATTTTAAATATTAATTAAAAAAAGAAATTATCCGAGTCTCTTATACTCTCCCACTATAATTACGCGGATTTTGTTTATGGTCCATGCCTTACACAATATCAGTTACAGAATTCAAAAAATTCAAAACATGTGTTGCCGTTTTAGATTTAACTTAAGAAAATATGATAGTTTCACATAGAATCAATGAAAATCAGTATGAAGTATATCAAATAGAATATAGCTCTTTAGCTCATAATTCTCTATATAATTCTCTGCCTTCCAATATCCTACAATTCAAAATAAGCATTTAAGTATGCATTAAAGTCTCAATTTTTTGAAAAATTAGTAGAGAATTATGATTTAGCCCGTCACTAGCCCTTTTGCTGATTCCGAAGGATTAAAATATGTAAGGAAGTTTATAAGGAATAATTAAGGACTTTTTTAGGGTTGTAAGTTGACGTGGTCAGAAGAGAAATAACATCCATGAACGAAAAAAAATTCCCAGGACCCGATTATATAAATATAGAGTTCTTGCAACTTTTTGACGAATACAGCATGAGATGGTTAATAAATGTATTTAATAAGATATACAGTTCTGGTAAGAATGCGCGCGAATGGCTCACATGGGAGTTTATCAACTTTCTTAAAAAATTGGGAACTAAAAAGTGTGAAGATATAAATAGAATAATATCAGAGTCCAGTCAACTGTATGCCTTTAAACCTCAATAATCAAAAGACAAAACTAAGGATTATAAGCAAAGACAACATCTGTCACTTTATAGTTAACAAAAAACCGATAGAACGAGTGAGCAGTATAACTTACATCTCGAATTTTAGTGAACGAGCAATGGAATCATGCGCAGGAAATATGAAGCAGAATTAAAAAGACCAGGGCTGCATTCAGAGAGACATCTATTCACAAGCCATCACATAATATTCCACACCAAGATAAGATTCCTGCGCTGTTACGTGTTCTTTTTTCTGTTTTACAAGGTAGAAGCATGGATACTTACTAAAGTTTAGTTTAGATGACAATTAAGGTCTATCTAATACCTTAGAACCTAGTTTGGTTGCTTGGCATGAGTATAACTGAGTTATTCTGAGCTGCGGTGAATAAAGTTAAGCTATACAATGTTGGCAATATATTAGAAATAGATAGGAACCATAAAAAGAAGAATGGAAAAATTGTACATTTCTTTCAAGTATTTAAAGAAATTTATTATTTTTCCAAAAATTTTTTACGTCAAGTCGTTGATGATTTATTCATTAATCTGAATAATTTTGGTTTTTTTAGCAGTCTTTTGAATTAACAATAATTAACAATTGAACAATTTTCAATTGCTTGCAAAAAAAAGGAAGCAAATTTCTGAAAGAATTTAGAAATGACTGGAAAAGCTTAAAAGATCGTAAAATGTCTGGAATTATAAATGCCTTTTTGAAATAATTCTGAATGTTTTCCAGTCAATTTTCTCGCAAGAAAATGCTTAAAATTTTTGGAAAAAAAAGACTTAAGAAGCTCGGAAAAAACTGAAAATATTTGTAATTTATTTAGTCAAAAAATGACTTTGAAAACTTGGGCAAATCCAAAAAATACTTAAGATTGGAAAAAACTCAAAATACTTTAAAATACATGAGAAAAATAGAAATACTTACTTGAAAAGTTTCTAAAAATCATTTAAAAGACCCAGTTTAAGTCGTTGCTCATCAGGAAACATCTAAATTAATTTTTGGTTACTTCAAGAAAAACCGTGGAAAACACTCAAAATGCCTGGAAATTAGAAATATCTTGTTTAATATTTTCTGTAATACCATTATGGTAATTTGAATAAAACTTATTTCTCATTTGTTTGATAATTGGAACAATTCATAACGACTTCAAGTTTAAGGGCTCGAAAGAGTCCCTCCATTCTAATTAAAAAAGACCCCGTAGCCTTTATTAAACGTCAATGGAAGAAAGTGTACGATTTATCTCCGGAGAAATAAATTTTTATGATTATTTTGTTTTTAATCATAATTTTATCTTTATAATTATTAATTGTCTAGTGTGATCAAACGTCGAGCAGCCACTGAAGCTATATAAAAAAATGCGGAAAAAATAATGTAATTTTTATTTTTACACAAAAAGCATATCCCGCCTAGTCATATAAGCATCATACACCCCACAAAGAATCCTAATTTTATTCGTTTTCCTGTGAAACGTAATATGCAAGAGACATGGGTAGACCTTTTCTTTCATGAGCTTAGCCGATATTCATTCTTTCAAAAAAACTGACTTCGACATTTTAATAAAAAGGATATCTGGAAAAATGGAAATATAAATTCATTTTATGGTTTATACTATATACCGGGTATCCAGGAACTCTACCGACAAACTTTACAGGGTGATTGTTTAACGAAAAATAAGAAAAAAAATATATGAATGTATGTCTTAAACGTCTTACTTTCGAATCTACAGGGTGCTTACAATTTTAAAAAAAATTTTAAGTAAGTTTACTATCAATGTAGATATTTAAAAAAAATGCAGAGGCGTTTTATGCATTAATGGCCATTTTTTGACGTACAAAAAAATAATTTAATAGTGGCGTCCGTAAGTATTTTATCGTAAATAGTTTTTAATAAATAAATTGTACACCACACATTTTTCTAAAATAATTTTTTTAAATTTGAATCACTGTTTTTGCGTAATTGATAATATTTACTCAATTATTAATTTTTTTTTAGATTATTACTTTAAAATGAATTAACTTTATCTACTTGGAAAATCAATGCAATTTTTCAGCATTTTATACGATAACTGCAAGAAAGAGCAAGCCGCAAGTAATTTTTAAGTGTAAATTCCTAATAAATTAAAAGCAGCAACAATAGCAAAATAAAACAAAACTTAATATTTGCATTAAGTATTCTACATGACGGCCATCTGATTCAGTACGTAATCTTGTTTTTTTTTTGATAACGAACAGCCAGTTCTTTGAAAAATCCTCACTTGATTTCGGAATTTATTACAAGCCTGTATAACTGTTTCCCAAAGCTGTTCTCGAGTGGCTATGCGAACGGCATAAACTGCCTATTTTAAATACCCTCAAATGCAAAAATCACAGGGATTTCATTTTAAAGTCATCCCTTCCTATCCGATTATTTTGGTACATACGTCCTCTTTAAATACTGCCGAACGTTTACACAAAAGTGTGCGAAACAGCCATCATGCATGAACCAATAATTTAGACGGATATTTAAAAGCAGTTCATCCAGCAGTTGTGGTAATATGTTTTCTAAAAAATGTAAATATTATATTAAGGCATTAATAAAATATTACCAATTACTCTTATCCAAAAATCAATATTCAAACTGTGTTAATGACGGGCTTTTATGAAAACGTGAGGAAACGTTTTCTTCAAATAATTATGAACGTTATGAATATTAAAAACTCCATTCTTAGTAAAAAAATATTAACTAAACAAAATCTTAGAAAAAATCTGATGATCGTGTTTGTTTTTATTTTGCTCTCAGTGGAAAAATTCTAAACGGGGGAGGGGTGGGAGGAGGGGAGAGGGTAAATCTCGTGCCAAAAAACCAAATGCCTCAACTTTTTGAAAATAAAATGTATAGAGGTTTTCTTTATGTAAAATATTCCACATAGATGATTTTGACAACTAATTAACCGCAGCAAGGCTTCTTGCACTAATTTCAGGATTTTCTTCAACGGCAACTAAAATAACTTCCTCATCATCAATGTTAATAATGCGGTGTCTTCCTGTCTCATGCTTCTTGAATGACTGATCTGTCTCTCTCTGATGAAGTACAGTAAACGTAGAGCGCAATGGATGTCTTCTGTTAGGAAACTTTTTAGCATACCTGCGTTCAGCTAGTCTAGCATTACTCTGCGATTCGCCATAAACTAAATGTATATCAGCCTATTCTCCCTTATTAAAATAAACCATTACTGTTGTGCATGTGCTGTTTTTTTGTTTGACTCCAGTCGGTCCATGTCTCTTGCCTTTATCTTCTCTTCAAACTCCTTGTCGACTGAAGAGTTCCTTCTTTTAGCCGTATTCTTTCCCACTATCGTTTGTGTACTTGCAATTACTGACCCCTTAATTTAGCTTTTCTCAGCATCTTCCTGGCTAGATGTTGACTCAACGTGTGCTGCCTCTGATATTCTTTATTATAATGTTGAACATTAATACATATTATGATATACAGTGACCGCTTCGATAAAACTGATCGATTCGATAAAAATGATCGATTCGATAAAAATTAGAAACATGATTTTTTGAGAAAACGCTCAGACCCGTCGATTTTTATTTTAAGTTGCGCATTATTTCACATAAATTTTTGTATACAGGGTGCAACAAAAAAAAGATATGACTCATCGGTCATTTTTTTAAATGGAATGCTATATTTTTTATTGCATTTTTGAAATATAGGCGAAATTCCAAGCAAGTTTCGTATAACACACCTTATCTCAAAACTCAACTGTTTCCGAAATATTTACATTTAAATAACAAGAAAACAAATAAGTACGTCTATTTACAAATTAAGGTAAAATCGAGGACAAAAATAATGTTATAAACATTATCAATTGTTGCTATTTCCATGGTTGGGCTTGTAAAGAATCTCAATTTTCAAATGTCACTGTCAGTTCGAAAATTAATAGTTTTTATCAGAATAAATTATGGCTAATTTAATGGAAACCTAACGAATTGAAATTTTGATAATGCTAGGGTACGGGGATGAAGTGCGTACGCAAAAAGAAGTAAGTGAACTGTTTAATGCCAAATACCCAAACCATCCTATTTCTTAGTCAACAGTTAGTAGAATAGAGCACAAATTCATAACTTCAGGTCATGTAAGGGATTTGCCAAGATCAGGTCGTCCAAAAATTTCTGAAGAAACAAAATTAAACGTTCTGCTCTCCGTCGAAAAAAATCCAAATAATGCATATTCACAAATTTCAGTTGATAATAATATAGCCGGAACATCAGTAAGACGCATCTTAATAGCAAATGAATACCACCCTTATAAAATTAGACTAATACACGAATTAAATGAGGACGATCCTGATCGAAGAAACCAATTTTGCGAGCAAATGATGAACATTTGCAATAATAACCGTCAGTTTGTGTTACGAGTTTTGTATTCGAATGAAGCAACTTTTTGTTTAAACGGTATCGTAAATCGTAAACCGGCAAAATTGTCGGTACTGGTCAGTGTCAAATCCACACTGGGCAACTGAGGCTTATACGCAGTACCGTAAATCTATTAATGTTTGGGCTGGTGTGGAAAATAAAGTAATAGGGCCATACTTTTCGAAGAGAACTTAACAGTACAACGCTATTTGAATTTTTTTCAAGAAGATCTTATCCCTGCTTTGGCTGCCCTATACCCAGACGAACAAGACCCTGCTGTCCCGACAGATAATTTGTGGTTTCAGCAAGACGGCGCACCACCACATTTCTTTCGAGATGTCCGTAATTACTTGGATACAGTGTTCCCAGGAAGATGGATAGGACGAAGAAGGCCAATAGAGTGGCCGGCCAGGTCACCAGACCACCTGAAAAGTAAAGTTTATATTGAGAAGTCAAACAATGTAGAAGATTTGAAAAATAGAATTAGATATAAAATTAGACGTATATCACCCGAAATAATTGATAGTGTTTTACATGGGTTTGTAAATCTAAAGCCAAGAAGTAAATGAAGATCAGTTTGAACATTTGATACATTAATAAGAGTTTTCACATTTTATAACATTTTATCCTTCATTTTATCCTAATTTGTAAATAGACGTACTTACTTGCTTTCTTGTTTGTGTGTTTGAAACTTGCTTGGAATTTCGCCTCTATTTCATAAATGCAATAAAAAATATAGCATTCCATTTAAAAAAATAACCGATGACGTCATGTCTTTTTTTGTTCCACCCTGTATACAAAAACTTATGTGAAATAATGCGCAACTTAAAATAAAAATCGACGGGTCCGAGTGCTTTCTCAAAAAATCATGTCTCTAATTTTTATCGAATTTATGCGGTCACTGTATGGATGAATGTGGCTAAATATGCTAAAGACAGAAGACCAAAAGAAACTGGGTACACGTTGCGGGATTTCGGTGGTACAAAATGGATTGGGAAAAAGAAAAAGTTTATTGACTATATTGAAGCTGCCTATGAACTATAACAAATTTATGAGATAGTAAAAGTCAATATTATAAAGACCAAAAGCCTGAGGCATGAAATTTAATGTAAAAAACCAAGCGGTAAAAAAATTTGAAATCTTACAGTCAATTAAACATGAGAAGTAAAAAAAGGGTACCTAGCACTAAATATGGCAGTGGTACGGCGGTACAGCGGATGTGTACAAAAAAGTTTGAAAGTAGGTTAGAAAGGTTAGATTCTTGATAATTTTTAACATATTTCGAAACACTTTTCACAATCAACAGTTCCAGTTCCGCTACCACCTGCAAATCCATATCCATCCTGCTCTTCTTTCACTGATCTATCAATCCCAGCTCAATCAAGTACTGACTGATATTTCGCTTCATTTTACTACTATAGCAAATTTAAGTCTCGTTCCTAAAATTTCATAATAAAAATGTATTACATTAGGTAAAAAATCTAAATTCTGACATTCATCTTTGAATGTTGTAGTATTTTGTTATAGTTTTGGTTAGATAGTCTTTGCTCGTACTTTAGCTCTAACCAAAAAATTGCCACTATCTGCATCTACACCTCTGAGACTTCTTACGTCGATCTTATTGCTGCCTTATCTTGTATTAATTAGCACATGCTTAATTAACTTTTTTATATGTTCTTGTGTTCGAACATTGTTGATTTGATTAATAGGTTGTTGGATGCTGCCGTAGTCGGATTCCGTTATCATTGCAGTACGCATGTAGGCCATGTTTAGCAATTACTGATCTAAAGACCTCCTCTTTTCCTACTTTAACATTCAAGTCTCTTGCATTATTACCATGTCTTGTTTAGGTATTCTGTAAAAAGGTCTGTTCAATTCATTATAGAAGGGTTCCGCACTCATTTAGTTTTTTTCCTTAGTTGAGGCGTAGATAGATAACATTGAATACCACTCGCCCGCAAATCTGATTTGGCAAATCCGCTCATTAACAGGTTTAAACTCTACAACATATCCTACCAGTTCCTCTCTTACTACCCCAAGAGGGGATGGTACCAACTCTAAATCGGTATGTCGTTTAAAAGGTCTTTCGATTCTCCTTACAATAATAATTAGTATGATCCGGTTTAAGAATTTTTTTAATACAGATTATCACGGGCTGTTTTAATTAAAAAATCGCCAGGAAGTAACGTAAAAATGTCGAGTAATATTAAATGACAGACCAAAAATGAGATAGCTTTAATGTCCTTAAAAACATTTTAAATTTATAAATCTAGAGAAATTATCTCCAATAATACTAATTTTGTTTAAAATGTTACCGCACGTTTTGCAATACTTCAGGCGTGATTTGAAGGCACTCATTTAAAATTCTGTTTTGTAAATCTTCTAACGAAGTGAGCTCAGTTTTATAGATTTTGATTCTTAAGTGTCCCCAAAGAAAAAAGGCTAGAGGTAATTAATCTGGTAATAGTGGAGGCTATTTAATAGAACCTCTTAATACTCCCAAATATTGTCAAACAAAAAACGCATAATGTGGTTGGGAACCATCATGCTTAAGCATGAACCTATTTTCTTATACAAGATATATGTCATATTAAATTTCAATTATAGCTGTAGTAGCATTCAAATATTTCATGCTATAAGTTTTTTCTTATATTACATTGAATGGACTTAACATGACTTCTGACTCATCTCATATCTTACCTACCTGTATTTCTATCCATACTACTAAGATTATTGTTTTTCTCTCCAACAAACAAATTAAATACTTTAAATCATCAATTGTCTTTATTAAAATAAACTTATAAAATCATCGTTATATTATTACCTTATTCTCTTTTCGGCCTTCGCCTCCCGGGGGCAACAAAATATTATAAAGTAACAGGTTTCATAGTTTCGCTCTAAAAAACTATACACCCCTTTTAACGATTAAATTCCGAGATATCTTTGCATTTTAAATTTAAGGGAAAACTTAGAAATTAAACTCAAATTTAATTTCAACCCGAACTCATAGGCCTACCACACGAAGAGCAGCGGTAAGCTGAAGTGCATATATTCTGGTGGCACATTGCACTGTCAATGTCAGATCAGATTACCAGGTAAGAAAAATAGACCAACTAAATTACCGCCAAACTATTCTAAACATTTAATTTTCTTTGGATTGTTCGGTACCTCCTCTTCTGCTTACCTTCGTAAAATATTTAGTTGCCGAAAAGATGTACACGGCGTCGATCTAATGTATATAAATAAATAATTGGTTCCTCGTTTTCGTTCGGCTTTATTTCATAGATAATAAATTATCTATAGATATTTAATGCTGTTTCAGTGTAATAATAAACTTTCAAATTTACTTAAGCGTATGTCCATTGCTGGCTGAAAGATAAAACCAAAATCGCATTATCCAACGTTACAGAAAATCTCTAAAAGGAAATATGTTTTTATTTGCTGTCCATCTCCCGGTTTCCATACTATTTATGTTTTCATAATCCATAATCCACGCTATCTACATAACATGGATTTTTTGTTCTTTTAATCGTAAATTAAGTTGATAAGCCATAGACTAGATTTCGTTTATCTGTATTTTGGTATAATATACATCATTTATTTATTTTAAAAATTCCCATAAACAAAGCTATTATCAATACACTTATTACAATGAGGAAATGTCTAGGTCTACTGCATCCAATTTTTTGGGTTTAACATTCGATGAGAATCTAAATTGGAAGGCGCACTGTGATATTCTGAATTTAAAATTAAACAGTCTTTGTTATATGTTCAGAAACCTAAAACTAGTTTCGGATCTGGACCAGCTAATCTGTGTTTACAAGGCTTATGTTGGCTCAAGATTACACTATGGAGTATGTTTTTGCTACTGCAAAACAAGCATGTATAACACAAAAAAGATTATTAAGATTAATTCTTGGTATAAAACAACAAGAGTAATATCGTGAAATTGCCAGGAATATATCAGGTATCCAAATTTATATTTTTGAATAAAACAAAAGTTTTATGCATTTGTATGTTCACAAGCAATTAACAGGGTAAAAAAAATGATTTTCTTTTAGTAAAATGTACATTTGATACAAGTAAAGATTTTCCACACCATTTGGGATTAAAAGCGTTTAATATAAACTTCCCAATAATTTATAAGTTATTAACACTTTTAACTTCAAACTAAAGCTTAAATTGAATCTAGTGAGCCTGGAAATACAGTATCGGACAAAAATAGGCCGACGATACTGTTTTTTTCTTTTATTAAAAAAGTAAAAACGCAAGAAGAATTAAAACTCAATAAAACAAAAACACTTGTTAATAAACATATATTTATTACATAACATACTAAAATTCTTCCGTATAAACAAGATCATAAAAAGAAAAAGAAAAGTTAAATATTTCTATACGAGAAAAATTAAGCGACGCTTACAATAAAAATAAAAGAAAACATTATCAGATTGCGCCCTTAATATTTAGTCCTCAAGCCTTGATTTGCGATTACTTGGCGGCACCTTTGAGGCATCAAAAAAATTAAATTATCAATTATATCTTGATCAATATTTTTCCATATATTTTTAATTTCTTCAAAAATGTACTCTTTGTTTTTATAGGTTTTACTTCTAAGTTACCTATTCACAATTTCCCACAGGTTTTCGATCAGGTTAAGAACGGGCGATTGGGCTGGCCATTTAAGAATGGCTATTTTATTTTCATTAAACCATTCTTTTATACATTTGCTCTATGTTTTGGATCATTGTCGTATTGGAAAACAAAACGTAGTGGCATATTCCATTCCGCATAAGGTAGCATGACATTTTTAACGATATATTTATACTTAAACCTATCCATAATGCCCTCAATTTGGTAAATTGGTCCCATTTCATAGCCAGAGAAACAACCCCACACTAACACGTTGCCACCTCCATGTTTTACAGTACCTTGGACATACTTTGGGTCAAGTCTTTTACCTGCAATACGACGAACATATTGAACACCATCACTTTTATACAAATTAAACTTTGACTCATCACTAAAAAGTACTTTTTTTCATTGCTCTGGTGTCCAGTGAGCATGTTGTTCTGCAAACAGAAGACGTGCTGTAATATTCTTCTTACTAAGTAGCGGTTTTTTGGCAGGTTTGCATGGTTTTAAGCCTACTTTAACTAGTCTGCGCTGTATCGTTCGAGAGGAAACATTAGAGCCCCCAACTTCAGTCAGAATTTGCTTTGCTGACAGAAAAGGATTTGCCTGGGAGATCCTTTTCATTTTTCGATCCAGTTTCCTGGAGGTTTTTCTTGGTCAAACAGACGGGTATTTTCGGTTTACTACTTTTCCTCTAATTCGATAGTTCTGAATGGTCCTCGACACAACAAATTTTGGAACCATTAGTTCTTGTTTTATTACGTATTGTGGTGTTCCCATCTTATACGATGCAATAATTCTTTCTTTAAGATCAATAGAAAAACTTTTACCACAAGGCATTTTTAAACAAAATATAGATTTGATACGACCAAAACCGATGTTTATCTACTAATGGTATGAACAATATCGATGAAGTCGTTTTATATTTGTCCATAAAAAAATGCATAAAAACATACAACAATCTCTTGTTATCCATCACAAGAGGCAAAGAATGTTTAAATACGATTAACAAAGGTATGTACTGATACTAGCAAAATTGTTCCTAATTATACGACGTACAGTCACAAAGTTTTTTAGGAATATTATAGCGTCGCTTAATTTTTGTCCGATACTGTATATAACCTAAATGAGTTTCTTTAATCATTATGTTTGTTTGTTATCAGTGTTTATGATCAATTTTTTTAAGCCTAAAATTGTTTGTAATGTTTTATATATATATTTTTATATATTGTGTAATTAGACTAACTGGGTCACCTTATATCGGGTGAGACAGGAAAAAGGCAACACTTAATACCAACTCTTTTACTCTTTAAGATAAATAAATAAAATTTGGTAGAATAATGGAATTGTTATAAGTGAATCTTTTGACATATTTAGTAGTTTTTGATTACTTTCTGTTTAATCGGAAGTGACATTAACTTTCTTATTTTAAATGTGACACTTGGTATACTATTACGTATTTTAATAGAAAATAATATTTTGAGAACAACGATGCCACATTTGCTACTTTCTGTTTTGTACTCATAAAAAGAATCAATTTTTTTATATTTTAAAATAAGGTGGTATAACTGCGTTAAAAGTTTTAATTTTTTATTCAAGTAATAATTTTAATCAAGAAAAATAGATTTCATTGGCTATTTGGCATTTACTTATTTTTTTTTAATATCACGTTATTGCGAACAACCACTTTTGAAATGGAGATTTTTTTTCCGTATAATTTGATATAGTTTTTAAATTACTTGATAAATAAGGTTATAAGAAGAAAAAAACTAAGTCACATAAATAAACGTATTTATTTATTAAAAATAGCATCGAAGGCTTTGATTCCTTCTCATGGTATCTTATTTCAAAATTTAAAAAATTTATTTTTTCTGAGTATAAAACAAAAAGTGGCAAATGCGGTATCTTTATTCTCAAAATATTATTTTCTATCTCAATACGTAATAATATACCATTCGTATCATTTAAAATATAAAAGTTAGTGTCACTTCCTGCTAAACCGGAAATAACGAAAAATAATTTTTCTATTAAGTTCTATCGATATACCAAATTTCATTTCTATATCTTGAAAAATACAAACGTTATTAACTGTTTCCTTTTTTTCTGTGTCAACCGGTATAGTTATAACAGAGTCCAATCTATTAATAGGTAACTTAATTCTATTAAAATTTTCTTTTTATTAATGCATTCCAAACCTGTAAATTATAGCTATTTAAAGTAAAGGATTTCAAAACTAAAGAAGATGGTAGTCACTTTGAGCATAATTATGCTTTGATGTACGTGCTCAAACCGTTGTTGTTACTAAAATATGAAATCAAAAATTTGTAAAATTTTTTAAAAATGGTATAAGGCAAAAATTTTCAATTTGAACTAAATGCGTTTTGATAAGCCCGAACTGGGATTTTAAAAGTTTCTATAGCCAAGTCTTTTTTTTTTTTGGTCCATTTAAATTTTCATACGTATACCAGGTTTTCTTCAAAGGATTTTTACCTTTAAGCAACTTTTTCAGAGAGTACCTTCTTGTAGGAAAATTGTTTGATTTTTCCGAATTTCCGAGGACTTTCCATCCAAAACTTTTAAGCAACAAAAAAGTTAACCACGTGTGCATCTCTAGACGCCACTGACAATTTTAAAGTTTCTGTTTATGAGTATTATGTCTAATACATATCTTTGTTGTTATAAGCATAAAATCACTCGACGAGCACCATCTTTAAATGACCATCTCTTCCCTAGGAGGCGGATCAGAAAAAAATTACTGTTGTCTTAAAATCTTATGTCCCTGAAGTAACAACTTGGACTTTTGTAACGCCTTGTAGTTTTTTCTTAAATATTTAATAGGAAAAATTGAGATGAAATCTGCTTTTTTTAAGTAACTTTTTCGCGTTTTTCATACACACATAACTAGGATTGTTTTTTCGATTTCTTTTGTCAAGGTATATGACGGTCCAATTAACTAGGAAAACATTGTCCAATTTGGCAACCGAGCATTCTCTTATCACAAACTTTCAGGCGAAAATTTCAGCCAGTACAGTTTTCAGCCGAAGACTGGATGTCCCTACAACGGACGAGTCTGGATCGGGATACGCGGGATAAAATAAAACACGCGAATTTACCGGACAAATTGTACGGGAATTTAATTTTCAATGCGAGTAAATCGATTTTTTTTTCAGGATTTCAGCTCAAAAATGGAAAGTTTTTAAAGTATACATTTTATTATTAAGGTAGGTCACACACAGAAAAAATATGATTATTAGAGTCACAAGTAGTACTACAATATGGATACATAGAAGATATTATTAGGAAGATTTAACTAAATATTTTTTAATAAATAAGTTTGCTCTAATATAGGCTTTTGGAGTTTTCATATAATAAAAACTTTTTTTTAATAAATCGACAAAAATTCATCATTAATGTATAAAATTTTATTTTATAAATTTTCATTTTAATAAAATTTAATTTTTATACTTTTTTATTTTACCTATTGATTTAGACATTCTTTATTTAGCCAAAAAAATTGGTAAGGAAAACGGAATTTTTTTAATAAAACAACTAGAAAAATTCAAAAGTATAAAAACGATGTTTCTTGAAAAAAAAAACGAATTTTCTGCATCCCATATTTTATTAACCCAGTAGAGCCCGAGTGGTAATAATAATTTTTTTTACAAATTTAGCGAGTGAATATCAAATATTAGCAATGAGACTTAAATCTAATGGTTATTGTCTAAAAAAAATAATGTAGTGCATTGCAAACATCATAAAATGTAAATACACAATTTCAAACTAAAATTATTATTGCGATTTTTGGTTAGGAAAAATTTTAAAATTTTCAAAATTAAAAAAAAATTAAAAAAATTGATCTTAAAAGTCCGCATATTTGACGAAAAAAATTATAATTCCCATAAAATCATGTGAATTTTATAATTTTTTAGGACTTAAAAATAATTTATTTTTTTTTATTAATATATATTATAATGAAAAAGTTACATGATTAAAGTTTTCATTTCCGAATATAAAAACATTATAATTTTTCGAAAAATCTGTTTTATGGACATTTTCGAAAACTCTTATAGGTTATTACTTTTTACAAAGTAGAATAATACCTTGAAAAATCTGTAAGTGCAAATTTTCTCAAAATAATTGGGAAATTGGTTGTTTTTTGTGACCCAAACATTTTAATTCCTATTGCTGACGTTTCGGCCTATATTAGGCCATCTTCGGGTCGATAAAAAGTGAAAATCTATTATCCACAAATATTTAAAAAGTTCATCCATTATTCTCAAAGAGACTTTAATAATATCTAACAAGGAGGAAAGTCAAAGTCTCACTAATGTAGCGTCTATTAGTTAGGTTATGCGTTTCGCCTTACGGCCTGATCAGACCTTATTTTAAGTACAATAACACACATTGAATAACACTTGTAACAACTTACTACCTCATCTTAAACATCTTAAACATAAGTCGAACTAATAAGTTATTTAATTATTTAGGTCGGTAATAATAAAACTTAAAACCTGAGTTTTATTTGACTTCACATCTAATTGTTATAATATTATAATTGGTAAGTTCTTTAATTTTTCCAATCAATGATTTCTTTAGGCATGAAATAGGTATTTCACATTTTTATTTCAACATTTTTGATGTTTGGCTGATAAATTTAAAAACTTTCAAAAATAAAAAATAAAGTTTAGCAAAAAAACCCTGTCAAGAGTTTGACAAAAAAGTCATATAGGTTTATTTTCCAAATTAACAAAATACAACTTAAAATTAACACTATCTTCAACTAAGCAGGATAAACAATTTTCACAGAAGTTGGTTTATTTAGCAACTTGTTATAATGTCTAATCATGTATAACTGATTGTCTAATTCAGTACCTTGTCAAAATGCGGGAAAATATACCTTAATAATTTTATTAGAATATAATATTTAATTTTTATTAATAATATAACCGAAATAAGTTTTATCAAATATAAGGTATAATATACTTATAATACAATATACTACGACTAGTGAAATAGTATATTTATACACAATATTATTCACCAAATTATTAAATGTCACCGCATCTGTGGATCCATTTATTTATTATTTAAATAAAATATAAAAGATTCTATGTAAGATTCGGTAAATTTTGCATTTTTTTTAAATTCATAATTTATTTTAAATTATATTTTTTTTGTTATTTATAGCATATTAAAAAAATAAAAAACCTTAATTATTACTTTTTTTACTTACTTACTATTACGTTTTCTATTACTTTCAAAAAAAAACAACAATCTCTTATAAAAATAAGGAATATTTCAAAACATCGAAATTAATTCTTTGTTTTAGATATCATAGTAATAAATACATAGTATAAATTATATATAAATATAAAAAAATGCCGAATATATCCGGAGAAATTTTGAATCTGAAAAAAAATCGTTTCAATGAAAATGATGATGATGATTTCAACAATTTAGGTATAAAGGAATCAAAGACACTATCATTATAAATATTCTTGCATGAGGCGGTCCAAAATATCGAATTTTCTTATTTTATGCCTTTTTTTGGGTGAATCTCCTTTAATTTAATTTCTGTAGCTTATCTTGTTACTTAGAACCTCTGACAGTAATGAACCAAAAATACTTTCAAAAGTCCCAAGGAAATAAATAATAGCAAGTTGGAAAAAAGGGAATGCGTAATTTAAAATATTGTAAAAAATAACAAGTGTATAATATTCTTAAAAATACTTTTATATATATATTTTTTTAACAGAAACGTTTTATAATTTAAGTCTAACGTAAAATAGTTTTGTTTTCAATAAATATATGGTCAAAAGTTCAAAAAAAGTAAATAATTTGTACATACAACTAATATAAGTTCTTCTAATAAATTCTCTTCATCGCTATATTCCTCAATAAAAGAACATAGATTACGGCCTGATATTCTGAAGTTATACTTGGAAGAACATTTGAAACCTAACATGCGACAGAACAAATCTTCTCTGCAATTGCAGAACACCATTTTTTTATATCTGGTAGAGCCATTTCCTTTGTAAGAACTTTAGGGTAGAGATTGTCGCATTTATCTTTTTTATCTACCTTGCGACCAATCTATTCCTGTATCTAGAATACATATTTAGGTGTAAAGAAATCGTAAAAAAAACTAATCCAGTTTACCTGACAATAAACTCGAAGTATGTGTTGTTCAGCAGCATCTTTTGTAGGTAGTAATACAGCCAGATTAAATGTTGATGATACTCCCTATCGTGAAGCTTTTCTATTGTATCAAGTGAATCTTAAATTCTAAAAGTATTTTTTCGGAATACTGTATAGCATTTTAAAAAATGTCAATCTTATTTCATTTAATTTTTCTCCGGATATTCTTCCAGAAATAAAAATATTTAAAGGCTAGCACTTTGACTAATATCATTTTTTATACTTCTCATACAGTATTTCCTTTTTCTTAAAAATGAAAGAGGTGGTGTCACATCCCGAAACAGCATGTGAAGACAAATTACATTCTTTTATGGGATCTTAGTAATTCTATCAGGTTTTGCAGCTTTTCCTAGATGTAACATAACCAAATTTTTAGTTTTGTGTTTTGAGTGTTGGGTTAAAAGAATAGCAGTATCAGTATTTTTGGATATATCCCAACAGTTTTTTTGTTATTTTAAAAATGTACAGCGGTTTCAATAATTAGATAGTCTGCAACCCTTTCTGCTTGTATCATTCTTATGTTGTTACATTTTTAAGTCTTGAGAAGATTTATAAACTCTTGTTTATTTTTACTATTCTTACTATACCCGATCTTTTGTCCTGCAAGTTACTTTTTTTTGTTAAATAATTTGCATCAAAAGTTTTTCAAAAGTCAAAAAAATTGAAATAATTATCCATCAAAGACTATACGATCTTTAGAGTAAACGTGTTTTGCGTAATTTATATACCGAAGACAAATCTGTTGAAACGTTGCGGGTTTCTGCCAAGTTTAAAAAGCGTTAAAGGGTACAATGACAACTCAAATTTAAAGTAATTTTTTACATCCTCTTTCATATTGTTTGAACAGATAATTCGGTTAAAAAACTGAAAACTGCTACGAGAGATGTTAACATATTGTTGGTGGATTTTTCCATTATTGTTCATCTGCGACAAATTTTTTACTTTGTCACTCTTGTTGCATTTTATGTCTAGATATTTTTTCCTGAATTTTCTTTTATTACTTCTTGTCCAAGTCCTTCTGCCAAATTATCTGCTCCGATTACTCTTAAGAAAATTTACATAAAATCCTTACATTGAAATGGATTGTATTCCTTAATTTTCACAAAGCTGCTTCATCGCCTTATTTTCTTGAGTGAATACCAGTTAAGTCCTCTATTGCAATAGTGAATGTTATGCATACCCATGCCAGCAATCCACCTTGCTAGTGATGAAGTTGTAAATCCCGTTGCTTTTATATGCCTCATTGGAATCTGCTCAATTACTATCCCCATCCATATACCCAAATAAAATGTATTTGATATTCTTATTGTTAAAAACCATCTGCAGTAAAACTTCTGTAATATGTTCATGATAGTGATCTTGACATTTATGTATTTGTTGAATACAAAGTTGGCAGTATTATTATGCCTAGTGGCGTAAAATATGGGTATAATTTTTTGTACGCAATAAACATGACGCATTCAATTTCCCGTTTCTTTAGCTCTTATATGTAACTCTAGAATATTTACTAGATTTCACTAATTGCTCCATAAGCGACCTGTTTGGCTAGTTTTAGTCACTTTTTCCAGTTTTTTTACTTATTTTATTTACAATCCCCTAATTTATATTTTACAGGTTATAAAAAATGACAATGATTCTGGTTTAGTTACGTAAATATAACAAATTCAGAAATGTGGGACTTCTAATATAATATATTAATAAGTAAGTATTATTCCAGACATTCTTGCAAAACTTAGCCTATCACGATTTTTTTCCACCTAATTTGACTATGCTAATACCTAAAAACTCTAAATTATTTCTCGTCGATAATGAAACACCCCGCATAATGTAGTCCTATTACCTAAATAACATTATGGCGTGTTCCATCACTAAAAAACGCTTAGATATTACTTGGAAAACCCGGAAAGAGGAATCTGCGATTAGACATATAGCGTTCCGAGTATATCAACAGGTTTTTATAGGGACTTTGTCCCGACAAAGTCTTGAATTTTATTGACGCGTCTGACCCTCGTAATAAATAACATTTTGTGCCGCAGCGCCTCGACGGGTATAAAGTAGCGTTTAATTTAAAAACTGCATTGAAAATGAAGTTGAGTAATGTAGTTTTATGTGAAATTTAACATTTATGTAGATAAATCCAAGTGTCGGGAAAATTATTAATTATCCATAAAAGAGATATTTATGACTGTTGTGTACATTATTCATGTCAATGAAATCAGAATAATTATAACATATTTTTAGTAGTTCATTTTGGTTTGATTTGCAAATGACAGATTGCAAAAATTGAAAAATGTTTACAAATTTTTGTAAATATTGGTAAAAATATAAACTTTTATTATCAACACATTTATCTATTATTAATATACAGTGCATCCCAAAAGTTGTGTGTCTAAATTTATTTCATTTAAAATTCAGGGGTGTGTTCGAAAAAAACGCTTGGACCCGTCGATTTTTATTTCAAGTTGCGCATTTTTGTACATGAAGTTTATATATACAGGGTTGCTCAAAAATATATTACGACCATCAACTTAATTTTTTCAAATTAAAGCACCTTTTTTATTTCATTTTTGAATTTCACGTGTAGTTCTACGTATGTTTCGTACATCATGTCCTATACCTAAAGTCAACAGTTATCGAAAAAAAGACGACCAAACATTATTATTGACTTATTTAAGAAAATTCAATTAATTTCTACGAGTTAAATATCCGGTAAACTCCCATTTGATCCAACTTTTAAAAATGTATTTCTTTTTGAGAAAGTCCTTAATATAAAAAGTTACGCAAAGGAAAATAAAGTCATATTTATCATCGAAATGCCGATCGTAGAGAAGAACAGTTATCTACTGTACCACCTTTATCCTCTACCTACTCCTTCAAAAACCTTCCACGATGTAATATTTCCGCAAACCAAATACCTAATCCTTAATGAGCCGAAGTATGCAAAATCCAACCAACTATGCAGGAAGATCACCACTAACGAATACGTTTGCCAAGACTTTAACCCCTTGTCTATAGACGAAGATGCATCTTACGAAGTACAGATGCTAAAATTTAGAGAATCAATATCCCAATGCCAGCAGACGAAAATCCAAATTACCACCATTAAAGCAGAAAAACCGGAAGAAGGAAAATGGATGCTAATCGTACCTCGACCTCTTGCAGCTATTCAGACTTATGGTTCCAATCAAGACAATATCCCATTAAATGGCACCTACATCGTAAAACTGGATTCTACTTGTGAACTTTGTATCGGAAACATTGTCATCAAAAATTACAAGGATCCAGAAACATCAAACTACCTCAAATTAACCTATCACAGCCTAGCAATGAAGCTACACCAATTCTCTTCAATAATTTGGAATTAAGCTCACTGGACCTAAATGAAGCCAAACATCTTCATAAATCCATCGAGATTCAGCATCAAAGATTTGACCGGGCCCTGAACCAACCTGTATACTACCACAGAACCAGCATTTATACTGTATTACTTTATATTCTGCTAGTAGCAATAATTAGCTACTTTATGGTGCAGAAATTCCTGATGCTAAAAATATCTAAGAGAAGCCTACATCCAGACGAATCTATGACGAAGTCCTGCTCAGAGATCGTCATATAACCACCTCACCAATCCTGCACCATCCGTAAGCTCGTTTCTTAGGAGGGAGGAGTTATGGAACATATAACCCCTTACTATAGTATATTTTATTCCTTACTTTATAGAATATGATCTTTTGCATTGTTATTATTTTTACTTTAGCTAAGAAGTAATTTGTATCGTTTTAATTAGATAGATTTAAGGTTTGGTAGAGTTAAGTCATAACGCTGTAATGTTCTTAAAATAAATTTTTTTTAAAAGCCTTTTCGTCTTTCAAATTTATAACTTACGAGTCACCTTATCTCTGAGAATTTTTATACAGAGCAAAATTCCATTCATTCGTGTTTTTTTATTGTTGGCTGGTGACTTCGTGTATTTTCATGAAAACTGTATGACAGTTGTACGCCAAACAGATATTGTCAAGTGTGAAGTGTACGAGCAAAGTTGCGGTTTTCACAATGGTAAAGTTAACGGAACGAGAAAAAATTCTGTGCATGGTTGGTGATAGAACACATATTCAAAGAGAGGCTGTTCAATTATTCAATGAAATCCATCCTGATCGTCCTCCGATATGTCAAAAGGTGGTAAGTAGAATAGAGGCTAAATTTAGAGAATTCGGTCATGTTAGAGATCTGCCTAAATCTGGTCGTCCTGCTCGAGATGAAAATGAACAACTTGGCGTTTTGCTTTCTTTGGAAGAAAATCCATGCACTCCTCTGTCGCAGATTGGGGCAAATTTACACATGGCGAAATCTATAGTTCACCGAATAGTTAAAAAGCACAAATATCGCCTCTACAAAGTTATTTCTGTGCAAGAGTTATTTGATGACGATTTCGATAGGCGGAATGAGTTTTGTGAACACTTACAAAACATGTGCAATCTAAATAATAATTTAGTAACAAATATTATTTTTTCCGATGAAGCCACGTTCTGTTTGAATGATAGTGTGAACATACAAACTTATCGATATTGGCCAACAGAAAATCCGCATTGGATGATGGAGGTAAACACCCAGTACCCTCAAAAACTAAATGTGTGGTGTGGAATAGTGCGCGGAAGAGTAATAGGTCCCTTTTTCTTTGATCAGACTTTAACGGGACGAGTGTATCTCGATTTTCTCCAATTTGAATTAGTTCCAGCATTACTAGCTTTATTTCCAAATCCATTGGACCCAGACTATCCCGACGAAGAACTAATTTTCCAGCAAGATGGCGCTCCTCCGCACTATGCTGCCACTGTGCATACATTTTTGGGTGAAACCTTTCATAATCGGTGGATAGGAAGGAGAGAACCCATCGAATGGCCTGCTAGGTCGCCTGACCTAACACCAATGGACTTTTTTTTGTGGGGATAGCTCAAGTCGAAGGTATTTGTTAATAGGCCAAATAATCTAGACGACTTAAAAGAGAGAATTCGCAGAGAAGTGCGCGCCATAACTCCGGAAATGATTAAAAATGTGCAACGAGACTTTATTGATTGCCTTGGATATTGTCAAGCCGTGAATGGCAACCATTTTGAATATTTAACTTAATTTTTGTTCTTTATTTCTTTGTTACATGAATCGTCTTTTTTTCGATAACTGTTGACTTTAGGTATAGGACATAATGCATGAAACATACGTAGAATTCCACGCGAAATTCAAAGATGAAATAAAAAAAGGTGCTTTTATTTGAAAAAATTAAGTTGATGGTCGTAATTTATTTTTGAGCAACCCTGTATATACAAACTTCACGTACAAAAATGCGCAACTTGAAATAAAAATCGATAAGTCCGAGCGTTTTTTTTTCGAAGACACCACTGAATTTTAAATGAATTTAGACATCACTTTTGGGATGCACTGTATAGCAATTACTAAATACAAAACTTTTTTGTAACATATTACAAATCTAGGAGCAGAACTCGCGCATGGGCAATATTATTGGTAGCAATATTCTTGATATAGGGCTGTATAATTTTCAGTTCATTTATAAGGTCTAATAAATCCCTAAAGATTCGAAAACTGTTTTTTCCTAAAATATAAATATTTACTGGTAAGAAAATAATCATCTATCGTGTGAATATTAATTTAAATATTAACTATCTATTAACTATTGCCTTGCTTATGCATCAAGTTTTAATTTAGCCTTAAATACCTTAGACGTATTAGAAGTGCTAACTAGCTTTACATCTTTTTAAAAATATTAGCACTTAAATAAAAGAAACTACGCCGCTATAGTTTTGGGCATTTTGAGTTTTATTATACCTTTTTACTTATATCTGGTGTTAAGTCTGTACTTAATATTTCTTGTCGAAATTTTGTCTATATGACATTTTTTTGAAAATATAATAGCTTTATATCAGAAATGTTTGTTTCTGAAAAAATCAAAGCTATTGGATAGAGTCTGTTTTTTTTATAGAATAATTTGCCATTATTCATAAAAAGCCATTTTTAAACTACATTAACTAATCTTAAATGCGTTTTGATCATCTTGCTTCACGCAAGAAGACCATATAGTAAATGAGTCTTAGACAAGGCCACCGAACATAAACTAGAATAGAAGGATCACTCTAAGCGCCGCCCAAAATGTTGCCTTTCTCACTCGCTTTCTGATGCTACTCTTTTTTGCTGCCCGGTGGCGACTGCGTTATACAGGGGCGTCTTCAATATTAGAACTATAATAGCGTTGTGCGGAAATTTTGTACTTACTAAATGTACTATTGTACTAAAAATGCCGGCGATATGTTGCGTAGCTGGCTGCAGGAGTAAAAGGGGATATACATTTTTTTAAAAATAAAAATGGATTAGTTTACAGAAAAAAATATACGCTTTTCTTCAGTATTTCTTAAATATCTCGGAAAATTGAGATCCTACAAAAAAATTCAAAAAGTGTCAGCGATTTAGAGTACATATTTTTTTTAAATCGTGATTTTAATGTAAAAAAATGCAAAATTTTTGGTAATATTCTGTTATTAGTGGTGGTTTTTAATAGTGAAAGCTATCCGATTTATTATTAGTTGCATTGCAATCATTTGAATGATATAAATTTTAGCCACTTATACCGTCTAACCATACTTAAAACTGCATTTTTTTCGTCATTAAGGGTGGTTTTTAAGGGTTTAAGTTTCAAAATATTGATGTGTACTATAATCCCCAATTTAAAACTATATTTATTTTGAATATTTATATGAATTCTAGGTTGTAAAACACCAATTTTCGTTTTATTTGAATTTTAGTGGTTTGTTCTTTCATCCCCTATTTAAAAAGCAAATAATTAGGCATTTAATAAGTTTTTTTTATTTAACTGCCTTTTTATATTTCACTCTTACCGAGTTCCATATGCTGAGTGTTGTTATCACATTATTATGTAAATTTTATTAAATATTTAAAAAATGGGTATATTAACGAAGTTAAGCTTTAATTGTGTACATTCTAATAAACTTAATTTTAAAGCTATCTACCAAGTGTTTTTCTTACAGTTATTTGTTCAAAAGAGATACTTAATAATATTCTTTCAATTTCATTTTAACAATAATACAAAATGCCTTTAATTTCAAAAAATTCCATGATTTACGACCGCGTAAAAAAAGTCGGCACTGTTTAGATGTCCCTACTTCAAACGGCCGCAAGAGAGTGAACCTACTGTCTTGTTCTTTATACTCTGACAAGGCGTTATAAAGATTTCCCAACTCTTCTTCTGAAAATAAAGAGAGTAATTAAACACCTAAGCATATTTTCGACATAAATTACATGATGATCACACTTAAGATAAGAATCAATATAAACTTCAACATATTTATAATATGAGCAATTTTTAATTTCAATGGTCTGAGAAATGTGATTGAATTGTAAACTGAAAATTAGGCAAACCTCGGGTATCAGTAGTAAAAGATGTATATAAAATCTTTGTAAAATTTAAACTTAATAGGTTATTAACAAACCAGGTCTTCATAACCGATTTTTTAGTGTGGGTGCCGTTTAGAATAATATGGTATCATTAGCAAAACTTGTAAAATTGGCCTTTTGACTAAGTTTAAACGTTAATATAAAGAGGGAGTTCTGCAAGGTAAGGGAAAAAATTTCACAACGTGTTCTTTAGGTAAATTCGAATCAAAAATGTCCTAAGTAAATGGGTCTGCACATTTTTCCTTATCAAGATAAATTTTTTTTAAATTTAATAGTTGTTTCGAAAACTGCAATAATTCCAAAAAATTATTTTATTTTACAAAAAAACTCAATCCTTCTGTAAAAATAACTCTTAACAATAATTGTTTAAAGTGTCCACCTTCACATTGTAAGCATAGTCTGGTCCTTTAAGTAGCTTTCTCAATAACACGAGGGTTATTACTTAGGTCGTTAGCGGTGTTATTAATTTAACGGAGCAGTTCAGTCCTGGTACATAATTTCTCTGCATACAATAAGCTTTTCATATGGATATAAATACTTTACACATTATAGTCTATAAAGGATTTATATCCAATTCCACGTCTAGGAAAAATGTTATTTATATTCAGTTACATTTCTACTATTGTTGGGCGAAGCAGTACCACATTTGTTGTCTTCTTTAAATCTAAATATTCTTCAATAACACAGGCAGTTGCAGATGAACGTATGAGAGAAGCATTTGAAAATGTTCCTATTACTCTCTATTGATTAAAAGCTCTCTCAAATACTCGTGTATCAGGTATTCTTCGATTTGGATTTCAGCGATACTCAACCAATGCTGCTCTACCACTTCCATTACAATATTTGCATACTAGCAGCATGTCTGTGTATTCTACAGTTCCTTAGCTAACTGTTAAGTGGTTTATTGAGTAATCCCTTAATATTGACCCATTGCACCCTGTCTTTTAAATAGCTTTTTAGTAACACTAAAATTTTCCTAAACACCTTATATTTTGTTATAAGCAATTTATGTGATATGGTATAGAAAGCCTTTGCAAGATCTACTAAATTGACTTTTTTGTCAATTACACTGTAAACTTTTGTTATAAAATCTGTAAGGTCCTTAGTGGATTTGCTCTCACGAAAGTCATATTTTTGATGAAAAGTATATGACATTTTTTAAATAATTTGTGATATTTTGTCTATACTTGGGTTACCGAACAGATGGAGTGGTCACGTGATCGTTCTGTGCCGGAGGTGTGGCCTAGAGCCTCGATAGGGTTCATGACTTGGGGTTTTATTTCATTTTATTAGTCGAGCGGCTTTAGATCATTTTGGTTGAATTTTCTGCTATTCGAATGCTTGAATCTTCGCAATATTGAAAAGTTGAGATTGTGTTTATTTGTTTATTTTTTTGTTAATTTATTTGTTAATAAATAATGGCTGACGCACCACGTACACCCCCATTGTCACCCCCCAAAGAAAAGAGTACGGAAACATTTGACCATTGCTAAAAAGGAAGTGATTATGAACATATATAAAACATGTGGTAACGAGCATCCAGCATACAACAAAGTGCAAAAAGTTAGTTTACAGCAGAAGCAGCAGGTAACAAATATTTTTAATATACAGTGTGTCCCAGGATGAGATGATGAAATAATTTTAATTTTTTACATAATTATAAACATAATGTGTAAAAAATTTATTAAAAAATTTCTCACAACCAGATTATGATCATAAAATTATATTTTATAATGGCCGGGTTCATCAGAAAAAAGCGCTCCCCGAGCGCTCGATTGTTGCTCAGGTATGACAATTTTTATTGGTCGTTACTATTATAGGCAAAACTTCCAGCGCTCAGGTAGCGCTCGGTTCTGATGAACCTGGCCAATTACATCCTAAATGTTTGACCTGGCACGATTACTCAAAAGGATTAGCTATCACTTTTCGGTAAACCCCAATATATTAACATAACTTTGCATAACAAAATACTTAAAAGGGATTATTATATCATTACCTGGCACAACCTCAAAATCGGTTTGGACCCATTTTACAGGCAACCGTATTATATTTAAAAAAAAGCTGCTCACAAAGCAAAGCTGTACGGTAAAATAATTTAAAATAAGTAGGCATAATTCTTCTCATCTAAATCTGCCAAGGTTGCATCGATGGGTGGGCCTATATTTCGCGCACATCATTTACTCCATCTGTTCGGTAATCCGACTATAACTAGTATTTATTACCGCAATTGGTCAATAATTAGTTAGTTCATAGTATTCCCGTGCTTTAAATACTGGTTCTATAATTGCCTCTTTAAATATATCTGGCAAGACATTCTGTTAAATAGAGCTGTTAATTATAAGGGCTTACATCTAAACTTGCCTGTTTCTTTTACGACTTCTGTTTATAGTTAAGTTATACCATCTTTGTCTGAAGAGTTTTGGAGCTTTAATGAATATATTGTTTCCAAAATGTCTTTGTCAGTTATTAAAGTTAGTTTAAGCCTGTTATCTATTCTAGTCTGCTGAAATTGTAGGTCATTATTTATTAAAATGGTTTCCTATTTGCTTACTATCTGTTAAAATAGTATTATTTTAATTTTTAACTTTTCTTGTTAATTGGGTTATTATATTTTATGCAATTCGAGAGTTTATTACACTTATTAACATTTTTATTTTTAAACAGCTTGTGACTATTATCGACTATTTGTAATGATCTACTCACTGTCGATAATGCGGACAAATTTATTTTTATAATTTAATGAAGTTTCATTAAAACAATTTTTTCAGAGACACAAAGTAATTTTAAATTTTTAAATGACTTATATAATATGAATAGTTTCAAAAAAAGCTTCAATTAAAGAAATATTAGTTCTTACATTACAGTCTCATTAGGTTTTACTCTGGAGCTTATTAAACTATTCTTTATGTTTTTTTTAAATCAAAGTTTTTTAATTTGCAATGTACTATTTTATCTATTTATGAATCTATAACCATTTTAATAATATTTTATAAATGTATCATTAATAAAGATGCCATATTCCTGACTTAAACCGTTTGTAGAATCGTGAAGATCTTAAAGAAATTGAAACGTTGATCCAATATAAGTTAGATCATCAAAGAGCAGTTTATTTTAAATCTCCGTACTTTGATCAGTTGGGACCAGTAGAAATTTTCCTTAATTTTAATCAGTAGAAAGTTTTTTAAATACAATTCAAGTCGAAATAACCATTGAAGATTGTTTAATAGTTGCTCCGACAACGCTACTCACCGCGTTATATTTCTTACAAGCTTTGAGTCTACGGTTTTTGGGGTATCATGCTTCACAGAACCACGATGTGATAGTAGCTCCGCTCGAATTTAAGTATGCTTTAAAATTTAATATGGCTGCAGCATTTGACGTAAAAACACATATGCACAATATTTCAAAACTTTGCAAAAATTTTAAAAATCTTCCAAAAAAAAATCCTAAATAAATCTCAAATACCAAGTTTTAGTGAAATCAGACCCATAGGAATAAAGTTTTAATAACCACATGACCTTAAAACTCAATATTTCAAAAATTTGTGAATAATCAATAATTATTTCTTAAATAAATTCCAAATACCAAATTTCAATCCATCCATCGTCACGTGACTAGTGACCCTAAAAGTCAATAATTTAAAAATTTGATCCAAACCAATCATTATTTCATAAATAAATCCCAAATGCCAAATTTCAATCCAATCGGACCCATAGGAAAAAACTTTTCATAGTCACGTAACCCTAAAATTCAATATTTTAAAAATTTTCAAAAAATTAATAATTATACCCTAAACCAAACCCAAATACCAAATTTCATTCAAATGGGGCAAATACCAAAAAAGTAAAAAAAAAAATTACCACATAAAATAATAATACCCATTAAATCCCGATTAGATTTTTTTTTAAAGGACCCACTGTGTTGTAATTTTTGTCTAGCAAAATGCCTTGTATAGATTACTGTGTCGCATGAATATTAAAATAATACACGGAAAATGCTAAAACGTCAAAACGTTGCGAATTATCATGGCTAAAAAAACCCGATTTGGTAAAAGATATGCACATATTCGGATTCTCTAGAGTCTCTTTAATAATTCCGTATCAATTTTAGAAAGTTCCGAGCTATTTTAGGCATTTTATCAATGAAATTAGGAAGCAAGTCCGAGCCGATTCATCCACGTTGACGCCATGTTGTCAAAACTGCCGTAAAAGTCGGCATTAAAATCGCGCGTAAACGTCAAAATCGACCATTTTCAGACGATGATTTCGGGTATAAAAAAAGGTTTTTACCTTATGATTTGGACATGGAAAAATAGTATGAAGCCTTAGGAACAATTTAACATCAATTCTGAAACGATTCCGATCGGTTTTAGTAGTTAAATTTCGATTATAAAAAGGGTCTTATTTTAAGTGGAAACGGGCGAAAATCGCCTTTTTCGTTGCCATGGAGACGTCGTCTTTATAGCTCTTGTGTGGGTACATTTTTAGCGATTTTTCGTGCTTGGGACTTTTTTGAAAAAAAATTACTTTTAGGGTACTTGTAAAAATAGCGAAAAAATGAACTTTTAGTATGTTATAGTAAAATGAATGGCGCATCTGCTCGACTGGTTTTGGTTCTTCTATCACATACCGGGTGCTCACAATTAATTTCCAAAGTTAAAAAATTAAAAAAAAATAAACTCAAAAACGGTTTTACTTAGAAGTACTGTTGAAATTGCAAAACATTCTTTTTATTACACGCTACAAACCGCCCATAAGCCATTTGGCTCTAAGTGGCGTCACTAAAAAGTTATTAAGGATGAAAAAAAAAAGTGTGAAAAAGGGTATTTTCACCTGAGCACTGCTCTGTATAAATGATAGCGTTAAACTTAATACTTTGTTTCATTTGGAAAGAATGTATGTTTAATTAATCCAAATTCAATTTTTTAAAATTTTGCACGATAAAAATTTTACACAGAAAAAACTAAAAAAAATTAATTTTTTTGGGTTTTTTTTATTTTTTGCCCAAAAAAAAACATTTTTTCAAAAAAAGTCCTTAATAAAACTCGTAGTTCTCGATAAGGCAAACATATCTTCTGTGAGTCATTATTTCCAGAAAACAACTGTTAAACCGTCAGAGGGGCTAGAATATCACTCATGTCTGGAATTTTGGACGTTAAAAAAATACTTCCCGTATGCTGAAAATAGCCAAAAACTATACTGCACTGTCTCACGTAAACTTTAATCGATCCGTGAAGTTTCATAACATTCAAAGAAGCGTTGCGACCTGTAGCGAATTCCCATTGAAAAAATTGGACAAAAAAAATTTTTTGACTTTGAAGGCGTCCTAGCCCTTAACAAAAAACAAATGAAAATCTGTAAACAACTAAGTTGTAGCCTGATATTCGTAGATTATAAAAAGGTAAAAATCATTTCTCTACCCTTATTAGAAAAAAAGTTATAGGCACTTTTATCCGACGAGTCCCGAGGTCGTGCGAAAACTCCCAAAAAGAACCGACCCCCTATTAAGAGCTACGCTCTTATAATAAAATAGAAATAGAATAAAATACAATTAAATACTAACAATAGAATAAAACTTAATACAAACTGAGGTCACGAAGATTGAGTTACATATAAGAAGATTTTTAATAAAAAGTCAAAAACTTTTTAAGTTAGTGGCAAATGTGCCAAAGTTCAAGTATCACCAAATTTAATTTGTTGAAATTACTTAGAAACCATCTAAAATAATTTTTGGTAAAGGAATAGTTTAATTCTGTAACCGGTATGAAACCATAGTTTCGGAATGAGCACCTGTGGCGCCATCTAAAAGTGGTAAATTAAACTGTTCAAACAAAACTAAAAAACTAAATTAATCGTAGTAACTTTCGTAGAGCTATTTCTCTCTACTTGAATTTTTTCACACTTAATACAAAATATACTATTCTACGATTTCTAGGCCTCTGGGAGTAATTCTTTAAGTCTTCCAGGCATTTGACGTAATTTCTATAAACTTTAAATTATTTCTTGTTCTAGACTTTTAAATATGTATTATACTAGGCAGGTTTTTATTAGTTTTTTTTAACGTCTTTTAGGCACTTAAACTCATTTTTATCTTTTTAGGGATAATTTTCCATTTTGTTTCAGGCTTTTAATATTGCTTCTAAATCAGGTAATTATTGTTTCATGTTTTTAAAGAAAATTTTTTCATTCCAGGTTTTCAAGAATAATCGTTATTTATTATTTATAATTTTTTAATAGGTTATAAAGAAGCTACTGTGTTTTTGTAATAGTTGCCACTCTTTGGGGTGATTTAGATTTAGGTACTTTCTTGGAAACGAAGGAAAGTTGACAAATATTTCAGAACAGTCATAGAATAGTAAGTTCTATGTCCACACTTAGTGAATGTTTATGAAACATAATATACTTAATGGGTTAATAACAGACAACTCGTAAGTATTTTTTTTAAGAAGGCATTGAGGGTGGATCGTTTTGAAATGAAAGCACTGTATATTCTATACAATAATGACCATTCTTTACACTTATGAGTTCTATAGCTTAAATTTAATTTATCTAAGCATAAAATTAAAGAATATTTGTTGCTCTAACAAATCGGTAACCAGGAATAGCTATCGTTCCCTATAACCAGAAAAAAGATTTTTTGCTTGCCTTGCCCTTAAAGATCCAATAAACAGAAATATGAGTTGGCAAGTACCACGTTTGTTCTTTCGGCATATAGAGTATCCAGAAAAAACTGTTCCTCTATTATTAAACCCTTCCTGCTAACGTTCTTAAAATAAAAATACTTATTTGCTGTATATAAGAATTTAAGATATGCTTTTCAATATGAAATATGCAGATCGATGCAGGAAAAGAATTTTCGAACAAAATACAAAGAACGGTCGTCTCACTATATCACGGCCAATAAGGTGAGCTAGTATTATAGTATATGAAATATAAAAATCAGATTTTCTTTTTATTAAAAATCTAACATCAAGACTTATTCACAGTCCGCCTTGAAAGCTTTGTGCGACTTTTCCTTCTGCGCTTTTGGCAAAAAATTTATTTCTCAAAGGCCCTTTGAATTATCCAAAGGGATTTACATACTTTTCAATAGTAACGCAAAGCTTAATAGCATAGCGTTAATCCGGTGAACCCTTCATTTTGCTGTAATACAACTTGCTCAAAACAGCTTTATAGCAATAAAATTTTGATGTTAACTTTCCGGATGTTTGGAATTTGGAACTTGGCTCAAAGGCGCTTTGAAGCGGTTGATTTACTTTTCAACCTCGTCTCTCGTGAAAATGTTAAAAAATATATAGCGTATATCGCAGCCAAATGATTTTTCCTTATGATTTTTTTCCTCTTAGAATAAAGGCACTTTCGAATATTTAACCTTACAATGTTTTGATTTTTGTAATTCTAATATTTAATTAAAATATAAGTTATGTGTATATAATTATCAGGAAATTTTTACTGACTGAAAAAGAAAAGGCTAGTTTTTTATACTTTCTGTAGCTCTGACTTGGCGCAAAATGCACAATTTTAAAATATCTATATTGGCAGTCTATATTAAATCTAAAAAAACTTAAATCTGGTCTCATAAAGGGACAAGTAGGGTGCCATTTATCACATAGAATCATTGCTTTTAAGTTTATTTAAATAAAAAAGGTTGATGATTTCAAAGAAACTCATAAGATGGCCTGCCTCTTAATTACATAAACCCACTCAGAAATTAACTAATTACAGTATTTTGTTATTATATAGATATATAGGATAATTGTATGTGGTATTTCTTGTTAATATGCGATTACATAAATTCGCAGAATAACCTGATATAAGCGAATTTGATGTTATCTCTTAAGTAATAACAATAATTTTACTAGGATTATCTTGAATAAATACCCATTAGCCTGGAACTACTATATCAAAAAGCAAACAGGCTAATTTATATAATTATAGATGTAGAGCAGGCATCGTGTAAATAAATGTTTACATGTTAAGCATAATATCAGTGAATGTTAAGGTCTTTCTTTATATTTTATTTAAATGCAAACTTTAAGTTTTAGGATAAAATAATAGGATAAAAAATAGCGAGGTTAATTTTGAAATTTATAAAAGAATCCATATACAGGTAAAAACTATAGAGGAATCTACTAAATTGGGTCTAATTTATATTTAAACTAATTAGTTGCATATATCTATGATAAGTTTAAATCATCTAGTGATATACAACAACATACGTAATTGTAGAGCTTTTATTTTATTAGATCGGTGTAACATAATACAAAGGCTAAATTTACCGTTGTTTAAAATATTTAGTGGATTTAATAGATTACCTAATATTATTAAAATATGTCATTACTAAAACCAATTAAACAAACTTAAATTTTATATTTAATTACGGTAAGTTTATTTTAATCATTTAAACATACTTTATTTTTTTGTTTATATTTCTATAGTTTTAGATTTTATTTTTAAATTTTATCGTAGTTAAGTCTGGATTTAACCCATTTTTTTAATTTAAGTATTTTACCTATTTGTAACCTAATAACTTGTCAGGTTATGTTAGTTCTGTCTTGTGTTTTTTTGGAAATAATAAAAATTTTAGTCTGATTACTTTTCTTTTGTAAGTGACTCCATATAATTATTATTTGTTATTATAATTGTATACCCCCATTTTTAATATCTGCCACTCAGAATTAGAATTAGAATATCTAAGTAAAATAACACTAATTAGGTTTTATTTAAAAAATCCGAAAATAATAGAAAATTTCAAAAAAAGTCAAAAACTAAGTTTTTTGGTTTTTGTGATTTTCAGTTTTTTAGGCATATTCTGGAAACATTTACTAACGACATGCCATATTATCTATTTTTAAGTCACATATATTACATGGAATATCTCAAAGCTATTCTTAATAAGAGACTGATGTCTGAAATAATTCTTGGCATATATAGACATTTTTGGAGATGATATTAAAAGTCCATCTTGAATAAAACTGTATCGTTATGAGCCTCCCCCTGGCAGAAAACATTTCATTTTTCAATTCCCTCCAGAAGTATTTTCATATTTTAAAAATGAAAACAGCACGGAAATATTTGCTTAAGATATTAAGATTTTTAGTGGGTCATAAAGCGGGCAAAAGAAACGTTACTTTTCCCGGATTTTATCGCCCAGCGAATCGACGTCTCGAAGGAAATAAAAGTTTTACGAGCACTCCATATCGGCTGACTTCAGCAATCTTGCTCACACTTTACCGATACAAACCACTATATGGTCGTAATAAAGCAATACGCGGCAGGACCTAATCGATGTTACTCCCTAATTCAATTATGTTTATTTTTTTTTAACGGTTGTGGAAAATGCGGTTGTGAATACCCGTTTTACACTTTTCCTTTCCATTACTTACCTAATATCTTAAAGAAAATCTTTTGGTATGTGCTTTTTTAACTCTTTGCCATTCAATTCAGCACTCTTCAACTTATGGTTTTTCATTAGTTAATTCTGCGAAATGTGCATTTTTAAAATCAAAAACGTGTCCGACAATTAAAGAGCGCCATCTTATTTTACCGCAGTGCTGCACTTTCTAACTAAAATTATAAGACAAGCGAACAAATTTCGGTTTAAACCCGAACTTTCTATGAGTTCGTTCCATTAGTATGGTATCTGCATGTTTTTCGACAACTGGGCTGATTTTAGATTCGTAATAAGCGTCCTTTACGAAGATAGAACCGACGATAAACTCATTAGCTTACACAAAGGACCCGAAGCTTGAAGACAAAAGCTCTTAGTCATTCCAATTGAGAGGTCGGAATGCTGTTCGACAATTTGAACGTCTCTCGAACGAACTTCCTGTCGCTTTGTCGCATTGTCAATAAACCTTGTTTGAATTTATTATTATATGAGATGTTTCGTAGGCGTAAATAAGGCTTTTGTTTTGCTTCTTTTTATATTAAAATTTGTTTGTTTTGATGACGCACTCTTTTTCGTGTTTTTTGTCACCTTGTTTTGTGTATACAGAAAGTATACCATATAAAATTTTTTTTTTCTTGATGAATGGATAATAAATTTTTGTTTTATCTAATCAAAAAACTAAAAATTAAAATTAATCTATTTCAACAATCATAACTACAAATTACTCTTACATCTGACACAAGATGTTTCATACCGAGTGACAATGAAAACAAACAGCATTTATTATTGCCCCTCCCAATGATAGGAAAATTAGACAAAACACGTCAATTTATATATCAAGGGAGATAATTTTTGAGGCATTTTAACCTCACAAATTAGTGAAATGTATTTTATGTACATTTAAAGAGTGCAACTCCTTGAAAAATTATGATAATGATTAATCGGGGCAAAACTGCAGCCTGGCTTTGTCCCCAAATAGAGGGGGACACAATTGCTTAATTGTGCCACTGGAGAGTACTAGTGGACTGTTTTTATTTTTTTTGTTTGTTCATCGAAAGACCACAGCTTATATGGCGCTGAATCAATTACCTTAATAAATGAAACAATCCTTTACAATACAAAATATGCTCATTTATTAGTTCCGAAGATGGGAAAATGAAACAGTTATTCATTAAAGCAGTAGTAAACTATGAATTGTCCTTGCTGTCTTTCTGTATACTTAATTTAATCTTATTTAGACTCACTTTGTTTCTTAGCAGGTAAGTTTACTCACTTCTTACTACTTACAAAGGTTATACTCTACTTTAACCTATTGTATCAATACGCGACGACCGAACTCATAATTAACTGAGCTTTAACTGAGTTTGAAGTATCAGGGTACTTACGGATCTTTCTGGATCACTAAAGGTCTAAAAAAAGAGAGAGAGAAAGAGAAAAACCCGTCTTGGGTATTAGTGAAGTACCTCTTCAAATTAATTATTTTCTGACCTGTGGGAATAAATAGAAAGAAGAAATACAGCTCGATGACAAAAAAGGGTGTTGTTGAGTTATTTCCCAACAATGATAATGAAATACTGGAAACTTTACTTTTACTAGTTTATGAATTGTTCAAAATGGGTTCCATTCTTCTCCAAGCACAAGTACAGCCGGTATTCAAACTGTTCTCGGATGTTTTGAAGAGTTTTAAGTAAAATACTTTTACACTCCTGTACAATTCCTTGTTGTAATTGTTGAATTGAATCTGGTTGAGTTTTATATACAACGGAATTTTAAGTGACCCCATAAGAAAAAATCCAGCGGTGTCAGATCTGGTGACCTAGGTGGCCATTCTAAGGTAGATCCTCTCCTACCAATTCACTGCTCTGGCTAATAATTATTCAACCACTCTCTTACTGGGCGTAGGGTAAAAGGATGGAAGATGGACCAGGAGGGTAGACGGTCCACTCAAAATATCCGGCAAGGTTTGGCAACAGGGCAAGACTAACCTGTCCTGTTCTGTTTCTTAGCGTCAGTTGCCTTTATGACGGCGACTGGAACGCATTATAACGCACCTTCGCGAATGTTATTTACGATAGTTGAAATCACCACGTGCAAAAATTTTATATCAGTTTTGAGAATCTTTTTTTTTTTTTAAATCAGGTCAGTTTAACCGATTTTTGTTGGATTAGTGTTTAGATACCATATACAACGTGTACTAGAGAGCACCAATCGTAGCTCTAATTGGCATATTTTAGAAGCTAGACACTGTTCCATCTATCCCCCTATTTGAGGATAGATGGCCCACTTAAGTGGAGGAGAGTTGGACCAGCCTATTTTGTTTTAGGATTATGCCCAATAAATATATCCGAAAACAAAACGCACCTAAAAGAGGTTCTTGGACAGCTAGCGCATTAGGTGATGCAGTTGATGCTGTGAAGAATGGCGGTATGGGCATTAACGAAGCCGCGAAAGCATTTGGGATCTCAAAAACAACCTTTATGCGCAGATTAAAAGCAAATAACATCGATAGCTGTAATCGTCTGGAGCCAGATTGTTCTTTGGGCTCGAACGTCGAAACAAAAATAGTCAGTCACATAAAAAAACTGCAAAAGGCAGGCTTTGCATCCACCAGAACAGAAGTAAGAATCATGGCGTTTAATTTAGCTGAACAATTGGGGATTCCAAATAAATTTAATAAAAAAGAAGGTATATTAAAAAAAAATTAAAATCACATTGCTAATTTATTATCGTCTTTTTTAGGTAAAGCTGGCCAAAAATAGTTAGAACTGTTTTTAAAGTGAAGACCTGACATTTTAATCAGAAAATCCGAGAACACCTCAATTGCGAGAGCTTTGGGAATGTCAAGAGAAACCGTTAATAATTACTTTTCGGATCTAGAGAGAATTATGACTGAACACAATTTTTATGATAAATCTGGGCATATATTCAATACAGACGAAACAGGATTACAGCTGAACACTAGGGCTGGTCAGGTACTAGCCGAAAAAGGATCAAAATGTGTTCCAAGCGTAAGCTCTGTGGAAAAGGGTGAGACAATTAGTGTCATAGCATGTTGTAGCGCAGAAGGCACTTTTATTCCCCATATTGTATTTTCAAAGGAAAAAATAAAAAAGAAGACTGGCATGAAGGTATGCCACCGGGTTCTAAAATTAGAATGTCGGAAAAATCTGCTTACGGTAATAGCGAGATTTTTTTAGAATGGTTACGAACACATTTTCTACCAAGAAAGCCCTTGGGTAAAACTTTACTAATAGTAGATGGCTCCACGTCCCATACGACCAACCTGGACCTACTAGAACTTGCTGAGCAAAATGATATAATTTTGTTTTGTTTACCATCGCATACCACTCACTACCTGCAGCCTCTTGATCGCGCCTTCTTTAAATCTCTTAACTTACTTAAAGCAACTTCTACGCTGAATGCCGTTTTATGGTTCAAAATAATCCAAACAGGGTCCTTAATCGTCTTTAATTTGGTAAGATGTTAGGTCGAGCATGGGGAAACTCAGCAACTGTTCAAAATGCGGCCTCTGCATTTAAATCCACTGGGATTTGTCCATTTAATCCTAATTATCCCGGAATATGCTTTTTAACACACACAGACACCCCTTGAAAGTCCTGAAACAGAAACATTACAGACGGTCCAGATGGATAACTTATCAGTTAGAGCTGAGTCTCCTCAACCAGGCCCCTCCGGAATTCAAAATCTAAAAGCCTTACCTATCAACCCTAACAAGTCATCAGTACCTGAAGAAGATAAACTCCTGGAAAGGCTCTTGATGAAGTAACGCCTGTACCTGTTTTATCTGCAGCAGTAAAAAGAGTTCGTAAAAAAATATCCGGAGAGATAACAGCTAAGGAATTTATAAAAAATAGGAAAGATGCACAACTCAAAAAGAACGGAAAACCTGTAAGAAAATTAAAAAGTAAGAGAAAGGTGAGTGAATCTTCAGTGTCTGAAGATGACGTTACTCTTGATGACAGTTCCAGTGGTGAAGAAAACTAGTGATTTAGAAAATGAATGTGTCGGTTGCAAGGAGGACTATAACCAAACGTCTAAAAACGACGAATGGCTGCAATGTATCATTTGTAAACGTTGGTTACATGAAACTTGTTCTAGCTTCGTTAACCTTTGCAATAAGTGTGGAAAGACTGTAGCCACCAAAAAAAAGAAAGTATAGCATGGTCCGTCTATCCTACCCCTAGTGGTCCATCTCATCTCCACAGAGCAGGATAGATGGACCAATGGCATACCTGTCATTATGTATTTTTTTTAGTGCCTAGCATTAATACTTTTAATTCTTAATTATACCAAAAGAAATACCAATGTTATGTTATGTTATATATATTTTTTCCAATTTTGTTATTTTTTTTTATTAAAGAAGCACGTTCAATTTTTTAAAATGGGGTCCATCTCTCCTCCTTTTACCCTACATAACGCGGAGGCGCTCCGTCCTGTTGGAAGTGCAGCAAATACGACGTTTTTTTTACCTTGATAGACTTACAATAAGTAGATAACTTTATGTAACACTGAATTTTTTGGATTAAAAATTTAATTTCTCTATCCCAGGACTCATTTGATAAAAATGACACTAATTTCTGATTATCTAATTTTAGTTGAAATTTAGTATTAGTTTGAAGTGGAATTTTATTAAAATTTAAATGTAATAGCACCGGAACGTGATCAGAAACTGACTGATTGTGTACTGGCTTACATCAAAATTATTCAAAATTAATATACTAAGATTTATATCTCCACAATTTATGTCAATATCACAGGTTCGGTCAATCCTATTATACAAAAGAAAATCTAAACTTCTTCAAAAAAAAAAAATTAACACTTACTGATAGAAGGCAAAATATTGCAGTAAACCCTATACGTTTTTGGTTTTTGCATAATTTTATCCTTATAAATGTATTGTTATTTACTTCTATAATACTGTTATGTAAAAATAATTCTTGCTTGACATATTAAACACAGCCATCACACTTATTACCTATACTGTTGTCATAAATATCTTGATAGCTCTCAATATCAAAATGATTTATATTATGCCTGCCTCATACAAACGAATTGTATCAAATGATTTGTTTAGGACTTTTTAATTCCCCTAATATTGACATGAGCAAAGTACCTGAAGGGGCTATCAAAAATGTTTGTGTCATTTATACTCTTAGAAAAGTTAAATTGTTATATGCCATAATGAACTTACATTAAATTTTCAGCCTATAGTAAAGTTTATACAATTTAAGTTACGTAGTTTCTTTATTAGCATCCTGTTTTTCCTCTAGCGGCCCTTCTATATGTAAAGAATCTCGAATTCTTATAGTATCGTTTCCTTTTTTTAGCCTTGCATAAACCATTTTATACCATACATAGCTATACCCGGCAAGACTAAGGCGTTTTGCATCAATAAGCATTCCATGCATAGGATAATGTGGTCATCTGCTCATTTTTTTAGATGTTTTTACTTCAGCAATGATGATTCCCTTCTGCTTCATTTTCTTCAATAGTAAATATTTTTCTTCGACCGAATCCAATTTAATAATGACCATTTTTTTTGTATTTTGTAGCAGAACATTGTTAATTGATCTCCTTCCAAGCCTGGATTAATATATTTTAAAACAGTTTTTACTTTTTTTTTGATGCTATATACATATTCTTTGCTATTATCTGTGATACCTGTAATTACAAGATCTTTTATAACCTTGTTGGTCTCTTTCTTATTTATGTAGGTTCTTAGAACATGAATCTTTTTTTTAGAAAATTATTTTCCGCATTGATTTCCTGCATCATGTTGGCCATAATTTTATTTTTTGACTTTTTACCGCCATATTTATCACTCAGAAAAGTGAGTGTTTTAGTCCTTGAAGTTCTGCTTTTAGACCCTAATTTTTAGCTCCAAAAGTAGACTTTTTAAGTGGGCCATATCTTCTTGGCAAATGATGCCCTGATGACTGCTTCACCTATTAATTAGGGGTTAAATCTGTTGAATTTGAGCTTTCTGGATGAAATGTATCACGAGAAGATCGACGTGTGATGTATGATGAAACGGAAGGTTGATTATCTCTTTTGGAGTCTTTGCATCTCCAAGCCTTTTTATTTTTAAGGAGAAATTTCTCATTTACTTCATTAACTTATGCATTAATGATGAAACCACTTTTTGAATTTCGATCAAAACACTTTATAGATAGACTACGTTATATTTGCTACGCATAGCTTACAGATGGGTTTTCTCCCCATTCCGTATGAACTATCCAAAGTATCGATATATCGACACAGCTCTAGTTTCTGTGAGCTAACTTCACGTCTCACTCTTTCAAATGCGCTGTTGGTTGGTGATACTGATGCCTGAAGTTGTTTTGTTCAATTGATGGCTCTGCTACGAGGTAATTTGCCAGCACGATTTGGAGATTCGGGAAAACCGTCGGGTATGTACCCTGTTCCCCGAATAGACACTTTCACTATATTAAATTATCAATCACAATCGAAACTTCTCAATGCACGATGTCGCCTTCCTCATCCGGCCTGGTTACCGGCGTGAATAGGATCAGCTACCACCGGCAAGGGGTAGGGAAGGGCCTGGGAAAGGGATTTAAAGGATAGGAAGGACGAACAACCACGTGTTGATAAGATGAAGGATAACGCGGAAGTGGGATAGAAACTTTAATAAAAACTAATAAAAACTAAAAATAATAAAAACTAAAAAGAAACTCATTACTTTTACTCTCTCTTTACTTTCATATTACTCTCTTAACATGAAAGTATATTCTACTTAAAAAACTAAAATTAAAAATTCAATGTTAATCTATGGTTTTTTGTGTTAGGGCTAATAGGGGATACTTAAATCATTTAAGATTGCTCTTTGGTTTTTTTTTATTTGCTTGATAAATTCTAAATAAGTTAATTCTGAAAAAGTTCGAGAAAAACAGTGACATTGACAGTGAGTTACGACAATTTCAACATCAGCTGTCAATATCAAATTCCAGTGTCGGTGGCGCCGCCCTTTCTAGCCATTGGAACTACGAACTCCTTAGAACATTGAAAGGCTAGAATTAGCATTGCCGTGGAACTATGGGCAGTTTGTTTGCTTGCAACATCTCTGATGTAATAATGCCAAATGCTTATATAGAAATGGCAAAAAAAAACACTTACTATTTTCATAAAAATTTGTCACTTATTTTGACAGACGCAAAATAATACTATTCATCTTTAATAAAATATGAAGCATTTTTTTTAATAAAATATGATAAGATAGGACCTATAAAAAAGTCAAAACTTAAGTTAAATAAATGTAGATAACGTCCCTATATTATAGAAATAGGCAACAACATCGCAACGCCGCTCAATCGCGTTGTTGATTCCACCGACACAAGTAACCTTTACCAGTGACGTGGTGAAAAAATATTTACAAGATAAATATTTATAATTAATAGATTATGCTTTTGATTATAAACAATTTTTAACGTTTATAAACCCCTTATGCTTTTTTTGAACGTACATCATTAGAGTAAAGGTACTGATCTAATAAAAAACATTTTTATGGAAATTAAATATTTTATAATTATTATAGATTTCTTAATAAGTTTTTATTATTCTACGTTTATGACGACGGTTGTCCCTTGATTTGATGTTATGACATTATCGGTATTTACTTGTGAAAAGATCGGCTTAAATCGCCTTTTTTCCAAAGTGCGACATAAACGGCACAAATTTTTACTATCGTAACAGTTCACAAAAACACTGAAATGACTCAAGCTTGTTACTTTTTCAACCAAAACTAAAGAAAAAAACACAGAACTTCACAAATGCCGAATGTAAATACAAAGCCGTTTGTCAAGAAGACAATTCACAAGATGGCATCAGCTTTTGTTTGCGGTATTGCCGTTTAAAATTTTTTAGAAGCGGTTTTAGGAATACCTAAGAATGTTAATAATTTTTTTTTGCTCTTCGAATAACATATATCTATTTCTACTTTTTATTTTTAATCCAAAATCTAATATTAATAAGTTAAATTAACATTATTATATGTGTTGATATATAACTGAAAAATTCTTCTTTTTAAAATGCGTGTAAACTTGACAACCGAGAATCGATGAATATGCTTGTTAACAAAACATCTCTCTTCCCACTGTGCACATGTTGAACTCAAAGTTGTTGATTACTAATTCTAGTCTTTCAATGTTCTTAAGACTAACTCTCATATGTCAAAAATAAGGTGTTCGAAATATGATATAATTTGACGTCCCTCTTATTTTACCTTCTCTCTGGATTCACCGAAATTCGCACTTTACAGCAGAGACGTAAATACAGCTCAATTGACGTGACGCGTACAATCGCAGCTCAAAAAAGCACATGTTGCCTATCAAAAAATATAAGACACTGAAAGTTTTTACCCAGTTTTCTAAAGGAAAATTCAAAACAAGGGCCTTAGAAATAACTGAATGCGTTATAAGAGCCGTAGCGTTTGTATGCCTATAATTTACGACCATAATTTGTAACTTCCAGCGAAAGCTTCTGCTAAAGTTAAAAATACAATATCCCGAAAAAACCTGTTCCTGTCCAAACTAGCTAAGGAAACTTGTAGTTTTAAAATTTATTGCCGGGCTTTCGGCGTTCCGTTCGAAATGTTTTTCTAAGTCTTCTATGCACATTACTTCCCTCCGTAAGCGCAAGGAAAGACATAAGGAATATTCTTAACTGCATACTACTTCGTACTTCTATTACCGGATTAAGTTCCTAACTGGGTCGAAAGTGCCCGAACTTTCGGGTATATAAGGCAAAGGCCGATTTAAAAGTGAGCTGAGAATTTATAAGCTGCTTAAACGTTATATATTGGGTGAATTATGTGAGAGTGCAGATGGCAGATTTAAGGGCTAATATATCGTGGATACGGGCCATTAAATTTGGTTGGGGATCATTATTTTTTTACATATTTATGGTCAAATAAATAATATGAAAACCAGGATTTGGAATCAGTGATTTATATCGTTCTATTTTATTTTTATTTTCGTTCATTTTAAAGGCTTTTAAAAATGTTATATGCCAATATTTGGTTCGAGAAAAGGCTTTATGGATCCTAGGGTAAGAAGGATAAAATTATCAATAAAAAATATCTATATATATTTTCTTAACTAAAATCCAAAATTCTCCTTATGAAAAAACCAATGGAACGATAATGATAACTGAAAAATCCTTAAAAATCCCTAAATTCGTGTCGAGTTATTCTCAGTGGTGTTACTTAGGATATGTTACGAAATGCATTAAATAAACAATTACGACCCATTGAAATTTGGCTCTTAAATGTTTAGCTAATTTAAGCTCTTAACGCAATTCATTAATCATTAACATATCAATTCAATCATTCAATCATTAACATAAAAGCTATTGGTTTCTCTTTGCTGGGCACAGGTCAAATCATATATTACATTCGAAGATCAGAGAATCATTTTAGTATTAATATTTTTCAAAAATTTGAAAGCAAAGCATACATCATAGTACTCGGTTATACTTACTTACTTTACAGTGATAGATATGATATGGTCTGATTAGCTGAAAGAAATGTGCCTGATCTCGAAAGGATAAATTCTACTGATATTTATTTGATATTTAGGGGACCATATTATATTAGCAAACTTAAGACTAGATCTGACCAGAGATATATACAAAGATTTAAATTCATAAATATTACCTACTGAAATCTCACTGTCTCTTAAGAAAGCCCAACATTCCAGTTTTCCTTAAATATAATATGATTAAAGTGATGAGAAAATCGAAGCTTAGGACCTAAGTAGATACTAACATCATTTACCAAGTTAACCTACATTAAAGTTGCGTTATTAATTGAGTATTCTACAGGCTATAGACTTCTCTTTCTACTGAATCTCATAAATCATAACATTTATTAAAGTTAAGAGACATGCTATTTAATTGCACCAAGAAAAGATTATTATAATGTCAGTCTGCAGAATTTTAATATCTAGAGGAGAGCAGACCTGCCTATAAGAATGTTAATGGTCAGCAAATGGGAGATATTTTGACTTTAGGAAAAGAGCAAGATCGTTTATAAATAGAATAAACAGGAGAATACCGACATGCAAACCTTGTGAGACTCCTGAAAAAGCCTTAAAGCATCGAGACAAGCAATCACCAATTTCAACTTGCTACTCACCATTGCTTGAATATGTTGAACTGACAAACCTGTGTTGTTGATCAACATTGCTCAAACGTTGGATACCTCCCAATGTTCAGAGAACAGATCCTGATTTAATGAATCATAAAATATTTTGTAAAAAGTGAGATAAAGAGAATAGCAGCATCCTTTCAATAGCCTGTTGGCAATTTGATCAGAATTTGTACTCTTGACTTGCATAAACTTTTAAAAGTGCAGTTTCAACATCAATAGAACTTATTACAACCTGAGATACAAAATTAAATTTATAATTGATATGGTTATTAGAGTCAAATGAGCAATTTTGGTTGCTATATACAGAAGAGAAATGCTTAGGAAATAGTTCAGCAACAGAGTAATCAGAATCAGCAAGGAGCATTATTACACTAGGAATATTGGACTCACCATTAAACTAAAATCGTATGAACTTTCAGAAGAACCTGATGTCTCTGTTTAAAGCATTTTCAGCCCTACTAACATAATTGCTACAACAACCCCTAGATAGCAAATTGAGCTAAATTTTGCACAATCAGCCGAGGATAGACAAGTTCAAGATATTCAAATTGGGCCTTTAGAAGAATTCTTTTAATATTGTCAAGTAATTCCTCATATCTTCTGCATTCTTAAGAGTCCTTTTTTGTACATTTTAAGTCATTTAAAATTCGAGAATCAATTGAAGTAATTTCTCATTAGTTCTGTGCTCCGAAGAGGACTTTTCTGATAACTTTAAACTATTTGAACTAATTTTCAACATCTTTAAGGCAGTTGAAGTTATTCCTTGGATCCTTTAAGGATGCTAAAAATAACTTAAAATTTCTTTAAGACGTAAGTCAAACTCTTAAGAGCTCAGAAGACATGAGGCATTAGTTAGTGCATGAATTAGTGCCTGTAAGAAGTTAATAATTATATTTAATATTTTCTAGATATGCAAGAAAAGAACTTTTAAAAGCTTAGAAGATCATATGAGGAATGACTGCAACTCTCTGTAAAACATTTACAGAAACTTCCTGGACTATCTCCGATGAAATTCGTGTCATCAGAATATGGAACCCTCCTGAAAGAAGAATCCTCTTAAGAATGTGAAGTACTTTCTTATCTCTTTTGGGCTCTTACGAGTCCTCTTCTAGTTCAGCTTAAGAAATTTTCAACTCTTGAAACTCTAGAAGATAAATATGAGGAATGACATAACTTATTGTCCTAACAGAAAATTCCTGGAGTATCTCAAATATTCCATTTGTGTTATCAAAATATGAAATACTTCTAAGGTGTTCTCAGTGCTGTAACCTAAAGTGTGGAAATAAATGCAATGACAAAATTAAAGAGTCTTCTTAAGACCCTAGAAGAATATGTAAGGAATGACTTCAGGTGCATGTAAGATGTTTAAGATGACTTCCAATGCCTGGAACAAAAGAAGTGTCCTCTCAAGAGCCGGAAAGAATTTCCTAAAAGACTTTCTTTTTCTCAAGTAATTAAATTAGGACTATTTACAGTAAAGAAGTGTTACAGTAAAAGCCATTAGTTCTGGACCTAAGTAGAAAAAATCTTCTTCTCAACTTCTCACTATACCCTAAGAACTCTAATAACTGATTATAACTGTATAACCTTGATTATGCCAAGAATCTTTTATGATTATCTATCTTATAATTTTTACTGCTGCCAGGTCCGAAGTCTATCACAGGTAAATTATTAATTTAATAATAAATTAGTCTCTTTATCGATCACCTGACAAGTAGTTCAAGACTCTTGAATAGGAGTAACTCGAAAGAACCTCTATCATTTTCTGACAGTTTTAGCCGATGTTGCTTTACTATTATGTAAATACACCTACAGTACCCTTTTCTCAACTATTTGGTAAGCCTGTGACTAAGACATTAAAGACAGAAGACTTTTAAATGTTTGTCCTCCAAGACTTTAACATCTGATCTTGTTTTTGGATACTATTCTAATCTTCATCGTTTTCTACTAGTATCAGAAATCCACTGTTTGGTCATCAAGTCGCTTAGTTCTACAGCTTTCAGTTGAGTTCCTTTCCAAATATCTGCACAGCTATTGCCCTTTTTATCGATTAACTGTAGAATGACCTACAACAGGTCTTTATTTTAATTTATCTTAAATAAAAATGTTTCTGTTTCTTTTTTTAATATTGTTTGACTGGAAATAGACGAATTAAAGATGTGCGACCAACGCTAAAGAAGGCCAAACATGAATATTACTGAGCAGTATAGTTTAACTGTTGTAATACTTATTTTTGTGCGCTATAATAATTTACTGTAATATTCAATAGAATTTTCCGTATATGTGTAACATAAATAAATAAACAAACTTCAAAGAAATAAACATATTTTTCTATGGTATTATTATTAGTATGCAAACGAAGAACCGAGCTCAACAGTTACCAAATTTACACGAACACGCTTTTATAAATATTTAAAAAGATTTTTAGGTTAAACGTGAGAGAATTTTAAATGTGTGATGCCTTTTAGAAGCTTATACATATTTTCTACATTTGAGAAAGTTTATTTATGGATATTTTATGTATCGACGTAATGTAAATTGCTTTTATTTAAAACGTATGTATGTTTATTTAGATTTAGATAACATGCAATATTTCAATTTAATGAAAATGTTTGTAGTAGATATACATTGTTGTTTTATTGAGGACTATTGATATCTGGAAAAGCAATTTTATAGAGAGTATATAGAAATCTTTTAAAAGATTTAAATTGAAAATTTAATGAAACCTAAACAATTAGTTTTTTGAATATTGAATACCAAATAGGTAGGGTAACCATATATATTATGGTGTTTAATAGATGAAAGCTGAAAATATCCAGGTTCACATTTACAAATTACCAATGAAAGTCTAATTTTCGAACTTCTATTGTTTTTATTTCAAATTTAGAACAACGTTTCGGTTGGCAAGCATGTCCAACATCAAGTGCAGCAACTATTCTGCGGGCTTAAATACTGGAGGTTTGTGACGTCCGGTCATGTTTGAAGCGAATTAAACATTGCAGTGTTCTGACAATAGGGGTCTCCAGATATGGAAAATATCAACACTGCTTCCTCTCTTGTTCGGATCCACTTTCGATGCTCTTTTGTTCTGACTTTCAGTGGTCGCTTTAATTCATTTACATATGACTTTCCATATTCATAGGGGATTTGGCACACGTAGTTCTTAGTGACCAGTAAGTCCTTGATACTAAACCAAGTATTTTCGAAGTGAAGCAATCTTGATGTTGAATTTTCTGACAATTCTCCTGTTTTTCTCCGAGGATCCCTTGATGTATTGAATCGTTAAAAATCCTGTATGATCCTTCAGTTGCTGTGGCTTTTTCCTTGTTCTCTTTCCTACTTTTCTAATAGTTGTCTTTATCAGTTTGCTTGGATACCCGTTCTGCTACAAGTAAGTTTGGTGATGTTTTCAATTTCTTTGTTGAGCAACAATATTGTTGCAGAGTGTGGCTGCTTCTCTATATAGAGTTTTAATGATTCTCATCTTTGTATAACCAGGATGGTTGAAGAGAACTAAAAAGGACAGTGCTGACTCAGTTTGCAGCTTCACCGTGAACTTGGTGCTTGTGTCGCTTTTGTTCTAAATAATTAATGTGCTAAGCTACATCTTAGATTTGGATTGAGCTGTCCTTATCGCGTGCTCTCTAAACCTGATAAGTTACGAAAATCAACCTCCAAAAGGTCCATTATTCACTCCAGTGGAAGTCCAGTTCTGTCTGCAGGTATTGCGTCCTATTTTTCCCTGATAATATTAAGGGATTTTCCGATGGGCATATTAGTAAAAAAGTTAAGCTTTCTATCGGTGGGTCTAACATCAGTGGCCTGAAGGAGTTCAAAGTTCGGAAGAAACGTCATGCTAATAGTTCAAGTTTTTAGACGAAAACAAGACTTTACTAATTTCAAAAACAAAAGGGATTCTAAGAGTTAAAATATAAAGGAACTTAATGTTTTTGATGTCTTGAAAAAAGTCGAACCCTTCGTCGTGATTACATTTTTTATCTAAAAAATAATGTTTTCATATTTTTTAAATTTATTTTAGCCAATCAAAAGTAAAAAATTGTTTCAAAAATATCAGTTTTGTATTTAACAAATTCGTTTATATTCCACAATGTTAACACTATTTTCGCCATATACCAGACACAAAAAAATATTATATTGCCTTTAAGTGGCAATATAATATTTTTTGTGTCTCTAAAACCCAAGATTTCTTTAAATCTCAGAACGGATAATGTAATGATATAAAAAATATAAAAAAGCTTATAATAGAGATAAAAACAAAGAACTCAATAGGATAAAAAAAAGAACAAGGAAATTAATATGACAAATATTTTGCCTAATATACCATAATTATTAAATAGAATAAATAAATGCTAAAATATAACATTTTTTGAAGATATATAAAAATAAGAGAAATAAAGCAGAAAATATTAATAAAACAAAATAATATAATAATCTTTCTTTATTTAGTAAAGAGTGCTACATACAAAAAAATAAAAATATACAAAGATGTTTGATTAGTAATTAATAACTAAAAAAATCAATCTACGTATGTACAAATGTCGAATCGAAAAGGAGGCCTAGCTAATGTGGACACAGATCAAAATAAAAATAGATGTTATACGATAAAGGTGCATTGTATAAGCAGTACATAAACCTTAGACCTAAACTTAAATAAATAAAAGATTGTAAAAATAAAACCTAAAAAATTAAATAAAATATCTTTAACATTAAACATAAAAATTAGATAAAAACTTGATTCTAAAATAAAATTTTAATAAAAATCAGAAAAAAATAGTCATGTTAATAAATAAAATGTAAAGAATAACAGTCACCATGATAAAAAACATAAAACCTAAACCTAAAAAATAAAGCTAAATTTAAAAAGTTATTAAAATTGTAAAAATAAATAAAACCAACAATAAGAATAACAATAACAATCACCGCATGATTAAGAACATAAAACTTAAACCTAAAAAATAAAGCTAAAAAAGAAATATAAACAGTTAACAGTTATTTTGAACATATTCCCTCAAGAGCTGTTTCAACTAGTTTAAGTTATCACAGTTTTTAATACTTACTGGTAACTTGTTAAATTCAATAATACCCTTATGGAACACCGAATTATACATTTGGGCTGTCTGGCATCTGTCGAGTAATATAAAATCATTACGATTTCTGGTGTTATATGTGTGGACATCACTAAAATCTTTAACTTTATCACATATATATTTTGAGTGCCTGTTATGTTTCGATTTAAATACAAATACATGAACATTATACGCGATTCTTTGCTTAACTGACAACACATTTAGGATAGTTAACATGGTTTCTATAGGGATATAACGATTACAACGCAAAATTACTTTTAAAGCTCTGTTTTGTATTACTTCCAATTGTTTTATTTTAAATTTCAGCAAATTGGACAATAAAGTTGAGCAGAACTGCAAATGGGGTAGTGCTATTGCATTATACAGGGACAATTTTGTGTTTATGGATAATTCGTTGCCTATTCGGCTAATAAATCCAAGTTTTTTAGAAAATTTTGACAATGACATTATTACTAACGCAGAACTCAAGTAGCTGTTCTGTTACACAAATTTTTAATAGCTTTTCATAAACCGGCACTGTATTTATTGGTCTAAATTCATTGTGAAGATTAGTATTGTGGACTTTGGAAACAGGGATTACGGTCGACAATTTCCACGTCTCTGGGAATAAAACTGATCCAAGTGATGTATTGATTATATGTAATAGTCGATCTCCAATGGCAGAAGTAACGTCACAAAGAACCTGTTTACAAATACCACTGTCTCCACCTCCAAGATTTTTTAAACTTTTAAGAAATTCTTTCATTCGACTCATTGATATTTTTTCAAATTTGGATAGTCTTATTAGTCACTGTGGTTCCATTGTTAAAGGGCGGTATGTTGGCGGGCTGTGGTATATTTAGAATTATATGTTTAATACTATTAACAAAATACTTATTAAATCTGTCCGCTATATCTGCCTTTTTAGTAATTATTTCGGCTTCAAATCTTATGGTATGTGGCAGTAATTGCTTTTTTCCTGGTAGTAGAGTTCTAAGGTTTTTCCACAGTTCTTTTGGATTTTTTCTATGTAAATCAATAGTTTCAGCGTAATATTTTTCTTTCTCAACCCGAATTTTATTTACAATGAAATTTCTTTTAGCTTTATCCTCACCCCAGGTTCTTTCACTCTTATCGATAACTGCCCTTTTGTATATTATATCTCTATCCTGCATTAGTTCCCTGATCTCAACACTAATCTACTTTTTATATAAATATCTCTGTTTTTGGACAAATTTAATTTTAAAACACATGCGATTTATAATATTTTTTATTTCAGTGACAAAAGAATCAGCCAAAACATTTACATCAGATATATCCCTGTTCCACTCAATGCTTAAGAACACTTGCTGTAACTGATCATTTTTGTAATTTTTAAAAGACCTTTGATAACATATTATATCTGCATCTTGCTCTTTTTCTTTATTTAAATCTATGGACAAAATAGCGTGATCACTAATTTTGGGTGTTAAATAGACTCTGTGTGGGAGCTGTTTATGATTGGTTATTATATAATCTTTAAGAGTTTGGCTATTATGGGCAATTCTGGTAGCTGTTTTAACAATCTGGTGAAACCCACCCGTGTAAATATTATTACCTATTTTATTGCCGTAAAATGTGTCTTTTAAAAGATAAAAATTAAAATCTCCCACTATAATATTAATGCCGATAAAATCACTTACAAGATCAAGATAGTCATTAAAGTATTCTAAGAATTTACCATCCTGTTTTTGAGGAGGATAATATAAAACAGTACACAAAAATATTTAACACCAGACGAAGATACTTCAAGAGACAAACAACCAAACATAATTATCAACACTCTGAATGGTTTTAATCTAATATCACACCTAACCAGAGCCATAACACCTCCTGTTCTGTTGTTGTTAGTGGTACATTGCTCTAATTTGTACCCATCTACATGCAATTCACATAATTCAATTTCTGAACTAACATGTGTCTCACTTAAAAATACTATTCTAGGCTTCCAATCATTAAATAAAACTAGAACGTTATCCGTGTTGTTAAGATATCCCTGACAATTTAAATATATTATACTTGAATTTAAAACAATATTAAAGTCTAATTGCTATTTTAAGTACTTACTACGTTGGAAGTCTTCAATTCTCTTGTACGATTCACATCTCTGTACATCCCAAGAAACATGGCTCACATCCAGATTAAGACCATATTTCTTATTGGACACAGCACAGTTTGCATATTTAACAAAATCGACGCTACACTCTTTGAAATCGTGATTTCCACTACACTTTGCACATACCTTGTCCTCCTTGCACTCATTCACAACATGGCCATATCGGCAACACCTAAAACACCTCCTTATTCCATAGTCGTTGAACACTAGACAGCGATTCCAGCCAATGTTCATCCTCTCGCTTTCCATAAGTTTTCCGTATGTGGTAGCATCAACCTCCAGCACCAAAGTAAACTTACGATTTACCACTTTCGTTCTACGTACAATTTTAATTTTCTTTTCTGGGGCATTTGAAACGTTATTTTGACTCACAATTTTTGAAACAACCTCATTATCACTTAAAGTATATTCCGTCTCACTAACTCCTACTAGTTTGACTCGATGTTTTAACAGTTTCGGGACATCCACACTATATGAGTCACCCATTTTCTTTTGTATTTGTGCCTGAATGTTGGATAGATCCTTCTCATTGCCACATTTTACAATTATACCTCCATTCTTAGTGGGTTTACCCAAAGATAAACCAGCACCTATATCAGTAGGGTTTACGTTTTTGCGCAGGTCTTCCTTAACTTGTTGGGCATCTTTTTATGGGCACTTCTGTTTAACTACTAATACTTTGTTGTCATTTTTCTTCTGGACCGTTGAAGCATAAGTAACAACACCACCCCTAGGTTCCACTGCTGCTGGATGTTTCGGTTCTTTTAAGATGTCGATTTCAGCTTTAAGGCTGCTGTTTTCCACCAATAAAAGATCAACTTTCTGAGTGAATTCTTTGGTTTTCTCTACTAAAAATAATAATGTAGCACCGACATCTATCTCTTGATCTACGAGATCATCTATACGGCTTCTTTTTCGCAGGCGTGGTTCTTGCACTAAATTTTGACCACTAGTAGAAGTTGTATTGTAATTCTCACACTTCCAAATCGATTTCTTCATATGGAAACCACGCATATCCACATTGAAACATTTTCCATGGAAGTACCGATTACACACAGTACACTGGATAATGGACCTTACATCATCAAACACCACCTTACACTTAGAACAGCTACTTGCAGGATCTTTATCGAAAGTTTTGCTACTGCCTGCCATATTATTTTACTAACCGGATATTGGAACGCAGTCGCCTAAATACCTCCCGATATTGTTGATAACAGAATTGGCGGTAAGGAATATACTATGGTATTTTTTACGTTTTATTCCTTAACAATGCGATTTAAGATTCACAAACAATACTGATGATCCATTGTAACTGACACAACACCATACATACAAAAAAAAATTAAAACCTATAAAAAGTGCCAAACTTAGACGAGAAAGGCAGACATATACGATAACAATACCGACTACGGCTACGTTCCCGGCACACTATGAAAAAAGAAAATATGTGCATCTTAATATAAAACTTCTGGACAATTCTTCCTTAAGATTTTTCTCTGCCTAAACAGTTACAGTATTTTGTGAATATTCAACTTATATCGCTTAGCTGAATTAACAAACCTGGAATACTCGAAAAACTCATCCATTACCCAAAGATGCTGGTCATACACTTTTATAAAAGGTAAAAAACACGAAATCTACAGCATCACAAAAAAAAAAAAAACCTGGAATAAGCACTGCCGAAGATCTAAGAAAAGGGTAATTTAAAAAAAATTAACTTCTACAAATAACCACAAGAACATTGAACTTTACACTTGAGTTATGAATTAGACAAATCTTTGCTGCAGATGTATACAACGTATTCAATAAAATTTACTACTGACTACCAAAAACGTTTACGCTTTTCATTTTGAAGTAAAATAACAGCAGCGGTACTAAAAAATATATCAATTAATAACGAAAAAAAATATAAGCCGTAGGCTCATGATTCGCTTTTCTCTGGATATATATATCCTGTTTCAAAAATTTTCTTTCAGGGCTGAGATGACTATAGAGACATGACAAAAGAAATAAAATTATCTATTTTCAGAAATAAAAAGTTTTCATAAAAACATTCTTTACAATGTGCTTTCTTTAATAAAGGTTCTCCCTCAGAAAACCCGAGCAACGAAAATTTAGTTACTCGAACGCGGACCTAATACAAATGGCCCGTTTTTCCATTCCCCAATCCATTTACTTAACAAATTTAGAAACCTATTACAACACTTCACCTTTAGAAACCCATTTTAATACCCTTGTTTTTACGATGTGCTTGAAAAAAACTACCCGAATATGTGCTTGAATATTTATTAGGGATTTTTCATTAAATGATGGCGGGTTTCTGGTGTTTTTACGAATATTTGCACGTCATAGTAATCTCAGAATAGAAATATTGGTTTCATTATCTAAAAATGCAGCCTTAAAGCTAGAAAATAAAAACGAAAATAGATTTTCTGTGATACTTTGGTAGATTTACAATCTGATGGAGTAAATAAGGAAGAACAAATTTTTAAACGGACAATTTATCATTGCCTAAAGATGCAGCCAGAAGTGGTGAAACCCATAGTAATATGAAATAAAATTAGGGATTTGTATGACTTACTTTGTGGCTCTTAGTCTTTTAAAATCTTCGGCAAATATAGATGGAAGCTGAGTATAAAGAATGTGTTCATAAGCAAAATGTTGATGGTTGTCTGAGGATTCAGCTATGACATTCTAAATCAGTAGTAATACGATATAAAATTAGGGAACTCTAAGACTTTCTTTGTCTGTCTTAGTTTTTTTAAATAATCTGCAAATATAGATAGCAGATAAATAAAATGATCATGATCAGAATATTTATAGTTGCCTGAGGTTGCAACTTAGAGATGCAAATGGGTAGTAGTAATACAAAAAAATGGGATTTATAAGTCACTTTTAAAATCTTGTGCTAATATTGATGGAAGCTAAAGAAAATGAATATATTCATAAGCGCACTGTTTCTCGTTGTCTGAGGATGCAGCTGTAAGATGTGAAACCGGTAATAGTATAAAACAAAATTATGAATAAAGAAAACGCTTATGAGCACAGGTCTATCGCTGCTTGAAGATGCACCGTAACCTTGAAAGATTTAAGAGTGACAGGGTTGTATTTGAAATTCGTATGGCTCCTCATTATTGAGTACATTCCCATTTCTTTGAATGCATTGGTTGTCATTTACTAATTGAATCTTCTTGCTTTCATCAGAAATTACACACGACAATGTTTTCTTCTTGCTTCTATACCTAATATCTCATCAGTTTTCCAGTTTTGATCTCCTTGAGCTCTGGTTTTATCTGATACTAAATTTTAGCGAAGATTTATGGTTTTAATAATAAGATTGCTGATGAGGTTTGTTAAGATTTTCTGCCTTGTACTCTACAGAGGGACAGACTGATAAACTTTTCACCACTACGACAAAGTAACCTCTCCAAATTTGGCCTGTGTAGCAGCAAGACAGAGCTAAAACTTGAATGGACTATTGCAAAGTGTGTCATAATCACAGCATACTTCAGGAGAGGAAGCCTTAACCATTGTCAGCTATCTAGCAAATTTCGTACTTTATTCTTCTTTTCCAGTTCCTGTTCATTTGCTGGTGGTTCCTGGCTGGTGCCAAAGAAAACTTAGAGAGCACATACATGAAGAACGTTCTCCTTCCGATCGATTTTTCAATGATTTCCACGAACCACTAAACGTTTTTCCGAAATGCAAATTTTTATTGACCCTGATTTGCTCTCATGATAATAGAAATAATGTTTATCAATATTTTTGTAAAGATGCAGTTATGCCAAATAGTTAGCATAAATTGATGACAATTCGAAAAAAATTGAGTATTAAGAAAGAGGCGGACTGTATTTCATAATCTTAAAAAATCTACAAATGAATAGAATGGATTTACGAATATAAATAAAATGTTCATAAGCACAACGTTGACCGTTGCCTGAAGATGCAGCTATGAGAGGCAAAATCGGTAACTATACGAAACCAAATTAGTAATTTATAAGACTCATATTATCTCTCTTTTCAATTTTTGAAATCATTTACAATTATGTGAAAGTAGATTACACTCGAGATCCTGCAGAATGAAAACAGGCATATATATCGTTCATCCATAACAAAGGGAATATAAAGTCATCTGTATGGGAAAATTATCTGGAATCTCATTGCACATGAATATATGTACAAAGAAGAGATTAGGATTTCGAAACCCTATAATACAGTCCCTGTCAAGAAGTTGTCGAGAGTTTTACAGGAAACCAATTTTAGTTACTCTATAATAAAAGCTCTCAAAAACCTGTATAATGAAACATCGTCAACAGTAAAAATCGGTAATAACTTATCAGAGAAGTTCCCAGTAAATAAAGGTTTACACCAAGGCTGCTGTGCATCACCTACATTGTTTAAAATCTATGTAGGGTGAGTTTTGTACCAATGAAAGAGAATATATAACGGGATGGGCATCGATATTGGAGACTCTTACCTCTATACTATACAATTTGCTGACGACCAAGTTACAATAGCGAATAAAAAAGACGTTATAGAATATACGGCGCTAAAATTGCTGGAAGAGTATAATAAGTAGGGACTGGAAATCAGAACCATCGATAAAATATAGATGAAGTAACTAGTTGCAAGGTTTACAAGTATCTTGGTGTGAAGTTTGAATTTGTGTGAAAATGACTGGAAAGGACAATAAAGAAATAACGAAAAGAATAACACAAACCAGAAGAATTATAGGATGTCTAAATGGTGTACTATGGAGTAATGAAATTGAAAAACAACGTAAATACAACATATATGTAAAACTCAGTAACAGTTTAACTTATAGAGCATAGATCTGGAAAATAACGGAACAAAATCGAAGAAAACTTAAAGCGACTGAAATGGTTGGAAATTACTGGAAATATCAAAAAGAAATAGAATAGGAAATGACGACGTATGACAATGAATGGGAATAAATATTTCGATAATTACAAACATGATATGGTACGGACATGTCCAAAGGATGAAAGAAATGAGACTGCCCAAAACTTCCATGAAGTTCGTACCATCAAATCGCAGAAACCGAGGGAGACCTAAGAAAAATTAGACAGAAGGCCATCAGAATAAAGAAAGTGGCCATGAGTACCAGATACCTGACAGAGGAACATATGTATATATATTTACAAATGTAGATGGAAGCTGAGGGTAAAAAATAAGTTTATCAACATGATATTTCATCTTTATCATTGCCTGAGGATGCAGCTTTGAGATACGAAACGGATAGTCATATGGAACAAATTTAGGGATTTATATCACTCAATCTCTAAATCTTGAAAAAGAATCTGCAAATGTGGAGAGAAGCTGAAAATAAAGAAAATGTTCAACAAAGTTTATCTTTACCGGAGGATGCACCAAAGCTTTAAGACCATCAATAGTATGAGATGATATTTGGAATTTTTAAGATTATTGATTTGTGTATTTTAATTACTTCAAATCTGCGAGTCAAGAAACATAAAAAACATTCCCCTGTTTTTTTCCCTTCCTATAGACTTTCCATCATCTTAACATCTAAATCTCTTTTCTTAGCAAATCGTTTTGAATTAATGCAGAATAACATATTGTATAGACATTGTTAGTACATAAAAATCTCAACAATTATTAATTTATTTAATTTTTGGTTTTATTTATATAATATTCAATTTTTTTAATTATTGAGTTTTTTTTAATATTCTTATATTTTATTTTTAGAAACCTTAACATCGCCTAAATGAAGATGACTATACTGCACTCTTGTTGCTGCTGGAACTCGGTGAGAAAGGGAACCATAGCCTGCGGAATTTATACAGGGGTAAGAATAATTTTTAAAACAAACAATATAAACTCAATAGTTCGTCTAATATAAACACGGATTACGAACGTATATTATGAAAACAAATAGCGCCATTAAGCACAAACGGTGCTGAAAATATTTTGGTAAAAATGGACGTTAAAAATATACAATTTAGCTAAGTGCCCAAAGTTTGTTTGATGGAATAATATTGTTTATGTATAGACAGCTGGGGTCTTGAGGGATATTGTTATTTCATGTAAACGTAAAAAATGACGCTGAACAAACAAGCGTTTTAATTAATTACAAACGGACGTCAAATAAATTATGTTTAATTTTATAACTCAAACCTAAAAATACAAGAATTTTATTATTTCTGTTTTTAATGTTAATATTTTCACGCGTACATGGTTTTGTATATTGGTAAGTGATGAAGGTAATAGATATTATTGAGAGTTCGTCCGTATTTTGCCATTTCTTCCATTTTAATTTTTTAAGATACAAAGGATGCGTGAAGGTAAAGTTAGCGCCTATGAATTTACTAAAATTAAATATGCAATATCTCAACATTTTTAAATGAAAAATTCGTTTTTTATGTAATTTAATTTATCTGTGAAATTCCTTCATTTATTGCTAAATATATCCTATGCTCAACTGTCGTTGTTGCCCAAATTTATGTGTAAAAAAAATTAAATCTAAAAAAGCGTATTTTTGAAGTAATTATGAAAATTACTAAAAGAATATATTTAATAATTCTGATATATTTTAATAGCCATTTTTACATCTAGCTCTGTTTTTCTACTCTAATTAATAGATTTAATATAAATATTTATTAAATTAGATAAGATTTTTAATTTTTATTTCTCATTATGAACTTTCCATATAAGGAACTTGTTGATATGATATGTGCCTTGAAGGCTGCTGAAAGAAATACTCTTTTAACATCTAGAATTTATGGTAAAATATATTTTGAAAGAAGACATGCCCACAAGTGATTCAAAATCTATCAATCAAGTTTTTAAAGAATATATTCATAAGAACGGAAAATGTAATGTACAAAACTACTGCTTAATTTTCTGCTCTTTGGTATCTTTTTTCACTGATTTGATTTCACTGCTTTTTAAGCTATTGTAAGATTAGCAAAAGCAGTATTATCGAATATCATAGAAGATGATCATTTTTTATTTCCTGGATAAACCTTCAATTTTCAATATTCTATTTTTGGCACTCTTCTATTAGAGCACAACTAATTTAAAATTGTGTCGTATCTCTTATAATAAACTATTATTAATAATGCATCAAAAAAGATGCTCAGAATAAACTAATACCCTAGTTTTTGAAAAGCTTACTTCAGTAATATAGCTTCAATTCCAGTCTTATCTAAACATTGAAATTTATCTGCTTTTTTAATAATATTTTGTCTATTTACATCGATTTTAGCAACGTTTTTGATAAAGTTAGTGTGATTAATATTGTCCTAAATTGTCAAGGTCGAAGCTTACCTTATGGTAATCTCAATTAGTTATCTAACAGAAAATTTAAAGTTTTCATTAATAGTATAAATTCCGAAATATTAGACTATCTAAAGCACCTCAAGGGTAGCATTTGGGACGTTTATTTTTTATCATTTATATTACGATAACTCAGAATTTTTGTTTCATGCAGATGATCTTAAAATTTATAAATTAATTAAATCAATTTAAGACTTTTATCTTATAGAAATCTTTAAGATAAAGAACGATTTAGTGAAAATTGTCAAGTTAGTAGCTTATTTTTGATAGAGATAAATGTCATTTCAACTAAATTACTAAAAATAAATAAAAAATTCGCTACATTTATTGGTAGGGGAATTATTAATGTTATTCTTGATAGAGTTCGAGAAGTTAGAGACCTGGGAATTACGTTCGAGACAAAGTTAATTTTTGACAAACATATAAACAATTTAGTTAAAAGCCTATATCAAATATTAGGATTTGTTAATCGACAATCAAAAATATATTTTTTTTTAAATCATATATTTCATTATATGAAGTGCATTGTTTGGATTTTGTATTTAGTATTCCAAGGTAGATTGGAAGATGTGCAAAATAGACTTTTTTTTAAAACGCCTTTCTTATAAAGACAATTTTAACATCGTTGTCAATTACTTCGTATATTTATTGTAGAAAATAGAAGAAAGCATTCAGATCTTCTATTTCTTCACTTAAAATACATTAATTTTTTTATTTCTGTATACAGGGTGTCCATTTAATATCGCGGTGCTCGATTGCGGCTGAACCCTGAAACGAAAAAAAACTTTAATAGTGGGAATGTTAACTGAGTTAGAGATCTACTTTTTAAAATTAGTTTGGTTGATGCAGGGTGTCCCAAAAAAGCGTGATACATACTGTGAACTTATTTTTATATAGAACTACCTAAATTTTTTTTCTGAAATGGAAGTCTCATTTGACTCTCTCTTTATAGTCTAAGAGCTGGCTACGTAGGTCAACGGGTCACTCGGTAAACGTGAAATTTTGTTATATACAGGCTCGGTTGTTACTGACATAGCAAGGGCAGACCGTCAGAACTCGCCCTGGACGGAATAAATGGGGGTAGGGGGTTGAACATGTAATTTTCTTATGAAAATTAGGTACAAAGCTGACAATTTGTACTAGTATAGGAGACGATATTAGAAAATAAAAAAAAAATTGTTAGAAGTCTACGCGGAAGATAAAGGGTCGTCAGAAGTCAGTAATATTGCAAAAATGTTCGCAACAATTTTGTCACTAGGTACACTTCTGACATTTTGCATACTTATTTTATAATTCAAATTAAAATTATCTGCAAGTCGTCAGAAGACCAGGGGGAAGAATAACGGAGATATTATTAATAATATGAGCATCGGCACTTCACTCCCACCTTCATAATATCTCGTATTTTAATTTTTTTGTCATCAGGTTTATTTCTGACAATTTGAGAACATAATTTACAATGTTTGAACATACTATTGCTCAACTGTCAGAAGTAAACTCGAAAGACATTGCTAATTATTAATAAATTAATAATTCAAAAAATGAAAAAAAAAATTAATTTTATTTCATTAGAGATGTTAAATATTAATTGAATATTCATATTATTATTACCGCATACTTATACTAATGAATCGCGAATAATAATACTAATTAATCTATATTTTTGCAAATACTAATATTGATCGAAAATAAAATTAGTCTGATCCACATTCCTCCATATCGTCATCAAATTCAAAATCATCATCGCTGATATATGTGGTTTCGTCATCGTCAGCTGAAAATACAAATCAGTAATTTAGTTGAATTTATAAATTGTCAAAAGTAAATTCAAAATTACCTTCCGACTATTCACTGTCAGTGAGAATATCTTTGATGATGGTGCCAATTGTGGTCCTTCAAACCAATTGAAGTCATAATTGGATCCATCCAAAGTCCATCCGCAATTATTTTCGGCTTCCAATTCATATGGATCAAACAAATTCGCGTTTGTCCATATGTTGGAGATAAAATGAGCCCTCTCCATATGTTGACGTAATTTAACATAGGAAGGTGGCAAGCAAGAAAAATCGAAATTTTGTTTGAATCAATTGTTTTTTTGAAAGGGCTCATTTATATTTTTTATCGTATAGTTTCGGTGAAATAATTCATATCGGAGTTGATTAACTTTCTGCATGATTTAATACCGTACATGTTACAGACAAACGATTCAATGACGGAAAAAGTGTTCTCTTTATTGGCGCCTATATTTCCTAAATTGGCGAATGCATTTTGATAGTCTATTGATTTAGAGTTTATAAGGACGTTCTTTACTTTTTCTGTAGAATGCGGGATTAAAATCGCATCCGGTCAAAGCGTGAAATCCCGGTAGTGCTCTGCACAAGTCTGATCCAAGGGATTCATGTAGCGCATTAATATCAATAACGTGACGCTTATCGGAAATACCACATTCGATCCATACTTTAGATTTAATTTTATGAAAGTTACCTTTAATTAGTTAATTTACCTGAGACATTTCCAAAAGGCGCCAGTGAGTTCTTATTTTTTTCAGGAAATGTCAATTCGGCATATTTTTGTAGGTACTTCTTTGGAATTGCCAAGAAATTTTTAGAACAAATTGAATGGTACCCATGAGTTTTAGTCACATGTTCAGGAAGATCAATGTCGCCGTATTTCATGTGCAACGCTTTACGAACACATAGCTTCTCTTGGCATTATTTTAATTTTTCTTCAGTGAAAATTAATAATATATCAGGCACATCCTTACATTGAAACACGCAGAATGTATCCAAATTCATTTTGTATATCTTATATTATCAATATACTCTCAACACAGAAACGCAAATATATTTGATGATAAAAATACGCTAACAATCTGTACGCTTCTATATCTTAGCTAAACTGCCGCTCGTGCCCATATTCCTCCAAAATGCGTCACTCTCCCTTCCAGCGAAAATAATGCCCTATGATATATAAAGCTATGTATGATAGACAGAGAAAAATAAAGAGAGACAGAGAGCAATAGAGCAGATGTTCAGAAGCGACCGTATACCTGGTCGTCACAAAATATCCCCCCCTATAAATTTCACTTAAATGCGCATTCCCGTGAAATAATAAAGACTTATGCAGTCAGTCGTCAGGGAGCGCTGTAGTCATCGTCAAGTCGTAAAGTCTGCCCAACCAATCTGTAGCTAAGCGGTATCGGTGCGGGGAACGTGGTTGTAGACTAGACCCGCCTCATTTCATTCATGAAATGGCCAGTGACGTGCGAAATTTTATAAACCGATTACACAGATTTGAATGTATTAAATATTAAAAAATATGGTTTGGTTTTAATTTTAAAATAGGTATTTGTAAGTAAGATATTAATTTGGAAATTAAGGTCTTCTAAAATATTTTATTTGTAAATATGTAAGAAAAAAATGACAGACAAGATTAGGGAAGTTTGAGATAAAAGTAAAGTAAAGAAAACACAAAATTTGTAATACACCTTAGTTTATTCACTTAAAATAAGAATGCCGTACTCGATGCCTGGATATCGCGAGGGAAAGAGCACGGCAGATAATCCCAATTATGCTGTTTAAACATTGAATTTACTACATAATATGTATAATTTAAATTATTATTTAAATAAGTATAATCAATTTGTACCTGTTGAAGATATATTGCTAACCACTCCAGTAACAGGCTCACTCTGCCAGCATTTTTTAAACGTTAGGTCATTGTCTATCCAAGTTTCATCTAAATAGGCAATATTGCGACCTTCGGCTCGGTGTTTTTTTATTTCTCTTAGGTATTTATACCTTAAAGATGTTATTTTTGGAAAATTTTTTTCTTCTGGCAATTTTTGCAACAGCTTTTGGCTAGTAGGCACAACTTTAAACCCATATAAATTCGATTTATTAGGTGTTTAACTATTTGAAAATGAAAGTTGTCGTCTTGTTCCACCTTCGTCATTCGCGGTCTTTTTTTGCCGGGACTAGAAAGCATTTTGTTGGGGTCCGTCCGCATTCTTTCTTCATCTTCTTTGTGAATTTTTTTCACGATTGAAATGCTTACGCCAGTATATTGAGATACTCTTTCAAGTTTGCGCTTTACTGGTAGATTAACGAAGTTATTAGTAGCTTCTTCATTTCAAACCCTAAGAATTTGTACAAGAAGTATATAATCCTGATATTCGATTTTTTTTAGTCAACGTTCCAATTCATATTACTTATATTTATAGACATTTTATATTCAAAATAACCAACATTAACTTTAAATCTTTTTTGTTTGTAAAGCAATCGAGCTTGGTTTTATTTCATTAAATATGATTTTTATTTATTACAACATTAGGTACATAATTTTTGAAATTTAGTGTCGCATAAATTATGATTTTATTTTAATGTTTTTTTTTTCATAACTGTGCTTAGGCTTTATAATTTTCTTATTATATAAGTAAAATGATATATATTATATCATTTTACTTACCTATAAACATTCGCAATCACTTCCCTTACATGGCTATGAATAAAGTTATTAATTTTAACGTAAATAACACAAAAACTGTTAAAAATTATGAACTTTAACAACAAAGAAACAAATAACACAAAACAACAACAAAACAGCAACAACAATAATAGCAAATAAACTAAACTATGCTACACTACTCAAAAGTCATAGGTCAGAAATTAAGTAGGTACCTAAAAATACAGCAATAAAAACAGTTTAATAGCTCAAAAGTATTAACATACGCCGCCGCCACTGAATCCGCAAGAAATCGATATTATTCCGAGAATTACACAAAACCTGGTAGGATGCGATCCAATAAGATAGAGAAAGACAGAGAGCTGCATAAAAATAATAAATTAATGGCCGCGATGTCATCAACCAATCACCTGTCCCCAAACAGCGAGATGCTTCCGCGAAAGCACGACGTTGCCGGCTTTGTAAGTTTTATTAGGAATTTCGGATAAATGTTAGTCAATATTGGATTTTATAATATGCAAAACATTAGCAAATAGAACTAAAAAATATGGTTTAAACTGCATTACATTATTTATTATCTTTTTTATGATTAAATAGCTTAATTTTACCATTATATTTACTTTTCATTCAATACTATTTCATTTTTGCAATAAGACGTGACAACGCTTCAAAATTTCGCCCGCATTCTTTTCGTAGACACAGATCCGATGGTCAAACTGTAAGTTCGCCACTCAGTCCGCCATTTGATTATTTTCTTTGTTTACGTGTTTTGTTATTGTACGTTCTTACTCGTTTTTACCGAGACTATTAAGGAGTGGTGTTTTCTTTAAAGGATTTAACTGCTTATTGAAAGTTACTTTTTGAGTGTTTGTTTACCGTTTTTTTATGAGTTAATAGCCATGTATTTTGCTGGTGAAAAAAGACCTCAAAAAAAAATGTTGTGTACCGGGTTGCTCCAATAAAGATGGCAGTCGCTTTCGTTTTCCCAATAAAAACCATAAATATTGGATTGATGAGTGGCTGAAAAAAGTTAACAATCCGAAGCTTATGACAATGCCTTATGATACTTTATACCAAAATTGTGTTGTGTGTGAGACATTTTCTGCCTGAACAAAGGCAATATGGCTCGAGGCGGGGGCTTAAGCTAGATGCAGTGCCAGTTCTATTTCTCACTAATAAATCAGGTAAAAAAAAATAATTATTGTTTATTAATAGTAGTTTTGTTAATAAACTAAGTATGTAACTAACTATAAGTATTTCTTAGTAACGTATATAATAAGTAAATCTTGTTTTGGTCATAAACTTTTAAAACAACAATGTTTTTGTGTTTTTTTTATAACTACTACTGTTTCTGTATGATAATTTTTACTTTAAAGTTACTAATATGTATGATTTGCAATTTTTTTGTTGTGATCTTTGTCGTAACAGAAAAATTGCAAATAAATTTACATATTTGACAACTTTAAAGTAAAAATTATCAGAAAAGCAAAAATAACACCACTTTTAAATTTCCGCGCCCGCCATAAAGCACCGTAGTGGTGCGGTCAGTCAAAAGGTGGCGCTGTAATAAGTCCAATTCTTGAACGGAGAGTTTCTTCTAGGGAGGGATATTTTGCTGGTCGTGTACAACGTACTAAATGACACAGCGACAACGCTTTAGTGGAAAATTTCCAAATGGAAATGTAAAATTTTAACGGTATATTCAAATATCATAAATTAATATAAATAATCAATAAATATTTCAAATCTCTAATGATATAAAATTAATAATTTTTTTTCATTTTTTGAATTATTAATTTATTAATAATTAGCAATGTCTTCCGAATTTACCTCTGACAGTTGAGCAATAGTATGCTCAAACATTGTAAATTATGTTCTCAAATTGTCAGAAGTAAACGTGATGACAAAAAAATTAAAATACTAAATATTATGAAGGTGGGAGTGGAGGGCCGACGCTCATATTATTAATAATATCTCCGTTATTCTTCCACTTGGACTTCTGACGACTTGCAGGTAATTTCAATTTGAATTATAATATAAGTATGCAAAATGTCAGAAGTGTACCTGTTGCAATAATTTTGGCAACATTACCGACTTCTGACGACCCTTTATCTTCCGCGTAGACTTCTGACAATTTTTTCCTATTTTCTAATATCGTCTCCTATACTAGTGCAAATTGTCAGCTTTGTACCTAATCAAAAAATTTTCATAAAAAATTACATGTTTAACCCCCTACCCTCACTTATTCCGTCCAGGGCGAGTTCTGACGCTCTGCCTCTTGCTATGTCAGTAACAACCGAGCCTGTATCTAACAAAATTTCACGTTTACCAAGTGACCAATCGACCTACGTAGCCAGCTCTTCGTCTATTAACCCTAAAATTGTTTTGCCCTAAAATGCGACGTTGCCTAGTTATTAACAATTTAAAGAAATTTTTACGAAAATCAATGTTTCACTTTCTTTCACTGAGAAAATCCGAAAATTACAGTAAGACAAAAAATGACTTACAAATAGGTCCGTTGGAAAATGGCACAAGAAAAATTAATATCATCCCCTTAATTTCAGTTACATCAAGGATTCATCAAATACATTAACAACACAAAAATTGCTCAAATGTTTACCGTTTTGCTCTAAACACAAATCAGCCGTGCGTGCGAAAAATTTTTTAGCTGCACGAATCGTAGTAGACGTCTAAAAGACTCTTGTATGCGCTTCACCATATCTTGCCTAGATTTACAGACTTCCCCACAAGAAGAAATCCAGAAGCGTTAATTCCGGTGACAGTGGGGCCTATCCAGTATAAAGTTTAATAAATATGTATACAAAAATTAATTTGAATAGCTAACCTAGCCTTGCAATCCATCTATTACCAAATTGGTGTGTGATATATTCCCTGACATCAGTACAAATGTAAGCTTGTGCACTCTTTAAATTCTCTCTTAAGAAACTTAGAAAACCTTTCCTGTTAAACGATTTTCAAAAAGGATGGAACAATAACAAAATCATGTAATATTGCACCCTCTAAACATTGATGTTCCATCATTGTTGAAAATTATTCATAAAAACTCGATGGAGATTCACAAAATTATTTTTGTGGAATGTACATTCATTAAGCTGGCCGCACACCTAAGTTACAAATGTGGCGCCATATTTGTCTTTCGACATAATTTCGTTCAACATTTTGTACATTTGCCACAAATGCAGTACAAGTACGCACATCAGGGCATAGTTCTGTTCCGCATTTGTAGCCATGTCGTCGTCTTCTGATGACGATAATTTTATGATGTGGCAATTATTAAGTCAAAACCGAAGGAAACGTCGTTACTGGGTTCATCTCTATAATAATGGTTCTTCAAAAAAGGGAAATTTTGAAGTATTAAAGCAATTATTAAATCATGATGATGAATTTCAAGCTTACTGAATGTTACCTGTAAAGTGTGGTCATATAAGATTTCTCTACTTTCTGAATAAAAAAAAATGGTTTGTGTAATATCGTTCTTCATTTTTATTTCAAAAGGTGACATGACACGCCGCAAAAAATATTGGACAGGCTGATTATCCGGGGAGTAAACATAAATGCGGTGTGGCTTGAGTGGCTTCAAATGCCGTTTGGTAGCAAATGCATCTTAGATGTGTAGATCCAAATTAAGTAATACGCGCGAGTTAAATACTGTCTGATACATTTGTAGAAAAGCATTTGTGGCGCAACATTTGTATCGTAGGTGTGCGGCCTGCTTTAGTGAAGGGCACACATATGCTGCTTTATTTTATGCCTTGATGTAGCTCTGCATGATAGGATCTTATTTGTTTCCCTTGCGATATTTTCTCACGGACGATTTCGATATTTCTAAATTCTTACTTATTCGTTCTCTACAACCTAAATTCCAGTGTTGCAACAACCGACATGGTGATTATCAATTGGTTTTCTTAAAACTGTTTTCGTTCTAGTTTGCTTTTGTACAGGATATTGGAAATTATAAGGAAATTTTTCCTAATAAGCCCTTGAACCAAAAAAAAAACTTTCCAAGGCATTCACCGATAACGTAAATAATTTACTCATTATCGCTGAGAGTAATTCATTTTGACACAAATCTAATTAACATAACAATTAAGTAAACATTATAATTGACGTCACACAACAAAGAATAAATCAATTATGGCCAACTTTTTACTTGTAAGACAAAATTTCTTATTTTTAAATGAGATAGCATCAGGGGTTAATATTATTTGTCTCTAACTACTATTATTTTATTATAGTTATTACAACTATTGACTTTTTTCTTACTAAAAAGTGTTCGAAATAGAATTGAATAGAGATCTGATTCCATAAAATGTCTATTAATTGTTTTCCATCATAAGTGTCGTAATGCCTATGAACAATATGTGTCACTCTTCCTTTAAGAACAAATTTTGAGAAAACGGTCAAAGATAGACGCAAACTTGTTGATATCAAATTGAAGATAAAAAATGCTCTATTAAAATGCGTTACTAGATATAGGGTGTTCTATTTAAAAAAAATAGTGCAAAATTTAATTAAAAATATCATTATTTGAGTAACGAATTTGTATAAAAATAAATAAATTTTGGAATTTCATCAGATAAAATGAACTTAGCCAAGGACTTTAATTTTTTTAAATTGTTAATAACTAGGCAACGTCGCATTTTGGGGCAAAACAATTTTAGAGTTAAAGAGAGAGTCAAATGAGACTCCCATTTCAGAAAAATATATAAGTAATTTGGTTGACACGCTGTATCAACCAAACTAATTTTAAAAAGTGGTCCCTCTAACTCAATTAACATTCCCACTATTAAAGGTTTTTTCCGTTTCACGGTTTATCCGCAATCGAGCACCGCGATAATAAATGGACACTCTGTATATCTATTGACTAATAAGGCTGATTGTCCTAATTTATATTATCACTATTTAGTAATTAATTTTTTATACGCCCCTTAAGGTATAATAAATTTTTCCATATATCTTTTAGAAATACCGCCAGTTGTCAGTCATCTCCTTTCTGCAAAATGATGAAATTTTCAAATTCTTGCTATTAAAGAGAAATTTTGTGTAACGGTCCTTTCAGTAGTCTATACTGAAAACGTTTCTTTAATATCAATAAGTTGTTCCCTTCTGGTATATGGCTATCTTTTTATCGTTAATCCTATCTATCTTATCCCTTAAAAAATCCGAATTTCTCTTACCAAGTCAATCAAAATCCAATACATCGAGCCTTGGTAGACAACCATTTTATCCCTGAATATCACCAGGTATGCCGCACATAAAAAAGAAAGAACAAGAACAAAACAAGAACTTTTATCTCAATCTAGAAGAAGAATGCAAACGTCTTTGCAGCCCCCTGTTAATACAGATGGATTTAATGGTACAATATAAAATCAATTTAGTTCAACCAGGAACTAACGCAAATACATTTTAAAACTAACTCTACGCTTTTATTGAGCCATATGAATTGTAAAATAAAAAGAGAGAATCTATTCAGCACCTCGCCGCTCTTTTCTGTCTCCAGTGATTATAAGAAGAGACATGACAATGTCGCTCAAAAACAAGTATTTTGATTAAAGTATAACTTAGTGCAAGAAAGTTATGTTTTTTTAAGTTCTTTTGTAACCTATCATTTATTTTGTTGATCATTTGCTTATTCCTTTTCTAAACATTAATATAAAAAAAATATAATTTTATTAAAAACATATATAAATTATTTTTACCATTACCATATGTTTCTTAATAAAAATCATCTTTGCTCTCCAATCCTTTTTTTCTTATGATTAACATCTTAATCCTAAGGTTTTCTTCTATCTTTCTAAGCTAGCATTACTAAGCATCATATTCTTTGGCTATAAAGTAGATTAGTTTAAATATCGACATTACTTAACTACGTTCTTTTTGATTAAGCGTTATTTGGTTTTCTCCGTCATTTGCGCTTTCCTCAGTAGCATTTCCTAAATTCCTAAAAACTTTCTTAAGTCCAGTTCAGTTTTTACTTTCGAGGTCTATTTTTTCACTACATCCCGCATCTATTTAATAATCGTTGATCTTCTTACATACTACCTTTCAACTACGAGTTTCTTGAAAGTTTTAAACTTTCTTAAAAGGATTTCCATCTAAAATGCCAATAAAATAAGACAACTAGAGAAAAGACATTTATTTATTAGCATTATACCTTTAAAGATTGCCATAAAGTCGATTTCGTTGAATTATCTAAGATACCGCACTCCACGAACGTCACGCCATAAAGAATTTAATAAAACTGGAAGTATTTTGCTCTAGTGACTCAAGTCTCATACAAAGTAAGTAAAAATCAGATTTTTCCAGTAATATTAGAAGTTATGTCACGTACCCGTAAAAGTCCGTGTATTTGTGGATTTATGTGTGACTGAACTCTTTTGCGATCGTTATGGGATTTCAAACATTACGTATAAAGCTGGTCCGAACTCTCGTAACTAGTAAAAACCAAACGAACTTTGTAAAAGTTAATTAACAACTCTGTACGTAAAAGTCATTTTCTGGAAAATTGGTTTTTGTTAGGTATTTCTTTTTTGTATCAAAAAAAAGTTGGAAAACATAACGATGATTGACAAACAGACTGATTAATAATTTGTCAGATATCATTCAATATCTGTAAAAGAAATTTATCAGGGAGAGTTAACGAATTAGGGATAAACGATCGTTATCTATAGAGGAAAAATATTGTATGTGTATTTAAAAGAAATTCTTCCACTAGAGGCTGTGATTAATAGTGAATGACAAATTTATTACTAATATTTATAAAGAAGGAATTGTAAAGATAATTAAATTGATAAAAGATATTGAATATACCCAAATTAGAAAAAAATTAATAAAAAAGCGTTTCAAATGGAAACAAGCATGTGATAAATAAACAGGAAATTCACAATATAAAACAACTTGAGATATGCAAGTCAACTGATATAATGATTAAAGAAGATAAAAAATAAGAAAGGCAGCAGATATACAATAAAAATGATGTGAACCTGGCACCATTTTGAACTCTCTTAACTTGCCTCTTGAGACATGTTTCATTGTCTAACTTTTAATAATAGAACGAAAGTACGAAGCTGTACTAAAGTAAAATATGGATTTAAACACCTGAAGCTGTTGTCTGAAAAAGATCTCTTAAAAACACCAAAATTAATTAACTTTAAACAATTGATGATTAAAAAAGGACAAAGAATCATGAAACCCTAAAACTCTATTCTGCCTGCCTTCTATTATACGGCGCCATATTTTGTTAAATAAAAAATTAAATTAATTATTGATTTGCTTTTTTTGCTTCTTTAAATTTATAGGGTAAAATCTTATCATCTTTCATATAATATATTAAAAAAAATTTAATCAGAGGCAAAAAAAACTGCTTTCTTTAGTAAGAAAAAACTCAATTCTTAATAAGGCACCTATTACTAATGTAAGAATGTAATGTGAGCACACCATAAACATGAAAAGATAGTCCATAACTCAAATCTTAAACAATACTTCTTTACGAGATTCTCAATGAAATCATTGCTGCATTTTTCCAATTTATGATACTTGACGAGTAAACAATGTGTTTATTATAATAAATACATATTTATTATACATAACACCAATACATACCAATAATACCAATACATTGTTTACTCGTCAATGTCACTTGGGAAAATTTAACATCACTTGGGGTTAACGTAAATTCTATGAAGGTGATTTTTAAAATTATTTAATTGAATTGTGCATGTTAAAATTTTTAAGACGAAATAAATCTAATAATTAAATTAACAACGAGAAAAAGGATAATAGTTTTTAAATAATTTCCAACTCGCAAAAAATTATTAATTTGTCACTGACTGCTGAAAAACATTTTAGATATGAAAGAGTAAATATAATTAGATTGAATACAGTAGAAGCACCATGTTTATCTCTACACAAATGAAAAAATTAAATTAAACCTATTGAACACTCACATAGTACCTGAGCAAGAAAACAAACTGTTAGCTTGCCCAAAGCATGCAGAACTTTGACACAGCGTTCGTTTAACCCAAAAATTAACGTAAATCTGAATCAGATGAACTAACTAACATATCCATGCTAAGGGCTTTTAAAAAAGAACTTAAAAATTCACTATACGAACAAATTACGATCAAAATAGAGCAAAATATAGAGACATAAAACTGATACTACCAAACCATAGGCAGATTGCTTTACCTGATGATTGACCATTGCCTTAATATTCTAGAAATACATAGATAGATAAATGAGATAGAGCATTTTAAGATATTTGTTTACTTTTAGATTTTTTTGATATTTCAATTTTAATATAACTATTAATATTATAATTTTCAGCCAAAAGGCTTGTACTCCATCATACGGATCATTCACCCATCCCAGACACCTATATGTAATATTAAAGGGATTAAGCTTTGGGAAAGCCCTTTTCAAGCTTTCGGGTTCGTGAGGATGATCTGGGATGAACGATGTTGGATTTTCGAATCAAATTTTCGAACAATCTAAGCTTCAGGTTATTTGATACAATTCCTCTACTTAATAATATGATTGGTACAGTCCTAACTGTCACGATTGTTGCTGTAGACACAGTGTTTACAGTGTTTACCTGTTCCAGGTCGCGGTATTTCAAGATGGTGCGTCCCATTAGAGTTTGTCGTTCCTATTTTTTTTAAATAGTTTTCAGCAGATACTTATGAAATGATGAGATACTTATTATGGAATTTTTTTACCCTGCAAGAGATTTAATTTTAAAGCCAGCTCCTGGTATATCTATAGATTTAATATTGTACCTCCTAAACAGTCGGGAATTAGAGCTTACCACAGATGTTCAACTGCACTGTCTGACATATTGGATGACGTACTGACGTTTAAAATTCTAATGATGTGACTTCCACTTATTTATTCCCATAGATACTAATTATCCCAAGGAAACCAAGGCGATGCTTTGTCACGCCTTAGTGTTATCACACTTCTATTTTTCAGATCATGTATTTTTAGATAGTATGGATAAAGGTAGAGTTCAAAAGACGCAAAATTCTTGCCTTGGACTGATCTTTGGTACAAGGCGTAGAGAAAGAATATCTCCTTAATTACCTGAGTTATGTTGGGTTAATATGGCTGACCGATGTACCTTGCACTCTGTTGTCTTTTTTTATAAAGTTATTATATAGGTATACATGCTTCCCATATCTTTACCAAAAGATAACTTATTGAACATATGTCCATAATATTAATGTCCGTAGAATAAATCTTGTAATAATACCTGTTTATAGATTTGAAGCATTTTAAAAATCATTTGCCTATCAAATTGCCTTTCATATAGATAAATACAAAGTTTTGGATTTCTCCTTGTCAATTTCTAGTAAAAAAAAATTAAGGATTGCTTCTAAACGCCTGAAGTATACCCCGCTGATCTCCGTTTATGTTTCTTTTCTTTCTCACTTTCCCTTTATCAATCTTTTTTACACTTTAAATTCTCTCTTCTCTTTTCTGTTATTCTCTTTGTTCGATAATTCTTATTATGCCATTCTGTTATGATATTATAAATCTACTTTTTAGTTAAACCCTACTCTTTTATAAAAAATAGTGATATTCGTAGTTATCATAATAATTTTTCTCACACTTTCTAATCTCTTGAGCAGCTGCTCCATCCGAAACATGCGGATGTAGCCTTTTATTTTATTATAGATTGTAAGGTGAAATGTAGTACTGTAATCTTTTAATGTTAAATAAACAAACGTTTAATTATTAATATTATTATTGGTATTATATAATTTTTCCTACCACATCATATATCTCTTCGTAATTATTAGGTGCAAATATTTGACATCCTTCTGTTATATGCTGGATGGTTTTAGAGATTGGGCATCCCTATCTACATCTATCATCAGTAACACTTGCATTTTTATAAAAAAAAAATAAATTAAATAAATTTAAACTAGTTATAAGTAGCAATTAGTTGATCTTATATAGTTAACAAAAGTCTTAAATAATAGACACTTTTATTTAATCCGAGACCAGCCAATACATTGACGTGGTTTTGTCAACATATTCTAGCATGATCTTAATATGCGTTCCGTGTAGGGGTTTTTGGTTCCAGCTCTATATTTTTCCATTTTATTCTAACCTGAGAAAAGTAAATTTATCAACTTGATATATGGCTACGTGAAGTGGTGATTTATTAGTAAGTTGTTCGTCTAGTTGTTTATCTGCAAGCCCTCTTCCAACTTCATATCGTGGAAGCATGGTTCTTTGGACAGCACTTCTTCAGTTGAGTTGGGTCCAAGCACTGGAAAGTCATATGTGTTTATAGCCTTAGTTGCCTTAGATAGGTTTTTGCTATCGAGTCCAGTTTTTAAAAGTTGTTTTAGTCTTTTATCCATCTCTGATATTATTTTTTTTTAATTATCCATTGGTCTCTTTATTGTACTTACCTTACTCCTAAGTACACGCAGCTTGTATCGATTTAAACGTCTTCCCATTTTCCATCTAAAAGATATTCTAAATCGATACTCATCTATCTCAAAATGCATACTTATTTCATTCTTTCGAGAACTCATCTACGATTTTTTATTATTACTTAAGTTGACGTTTAGTGCCTACCAAGAGCTTTAAATAGTCCATATAGAGCAATATTATTATTATTACTATTCATTTTCATTTCACTCATTAGCATTATTAAGTCATTTTGTATATTCATTTGGACAGGCAGTCGGTGTTATTATTGATAATATTCTAAGTTATATCGTCTGCGTAAAGTAAAAAGTTAGAATGGTGAAAGAACTTTTAATATTATTAATATACGAGGTCTGGCTATTAAATAACGAGACTGGTTTCGAAAAAGGGTTTTATTATAAAAATTACATTCGAATGCTCCCCTTCAATATACTCCCCTCCCCTCGCCACACATCTTTCCATACGTTTTTTCCATTGATTGAAGCAGTGCTGGAAGTCTTCTTTGGTGAGGGCCTTTAGGAGCTCTGCCGTTTTTTGCTTTACCGCTTCCATCGACTCAAATCGGGTCCCTTTCAGATTTTATCTTCGGAAACAAAAAATAGTCGCACGGGGCCAAATCTGGCGAATACGGCGCGTGTTCGAGCACTGGAGTGCGCTTACCGGCCAAATACTGCTTCACAGATAGCGCGTTATGGGCAGGTGCGTTGTCCTGGTGCAAAATCCACGAGTTGTTTTTTCACAACTCGGGCCGTTTCTTACGAACTCGTTCTCGCAGTGTTGCCAAAACTGACAAATAGTAAGTCTGACTGACAGTCTGACCCTCTGGAACCTCTTCAGACATTACGATACCGTTAATGTCGAAAAAAAACGATCAACATTGCCTTTAATTTTGATTTGGACAACCTTGCTTTTTTTATTCTGGGTAAATTCGGCGTCTTTCAATGTATCGATTGCCGCTTGGTTTCAACATCGTATTGAAAAATCCAAGTTTCGTCGCAAGTAATAATGTTTTTCATCAGTCCGGAATCTTCTTCTAACCTTTCAAGGAAATCTGAGCAGACCTGTTAACGCAAGAGTTTTTGGTCAGGAGTCAGGTTTTTTGGTACCAACTTCGCACAAACTTTTGTCATGTATAATTCCCCATGTAACATTTTTCTAACCGTTTTTTTATCGGCGGTTACAGCCTCGGCAATCATCCGGGTGCTCATTCGACGATCTGCACGTACAATTTGGTTGATTTTGGTCACTGTTTTCGGAGTTGAAACAGTGACAGGGCGACCTGAGCGCTGGTCATCTTTAGTGCTCTCTCGGCCCTCACTAAAGTGCTTACACTACTCAAAAACACGCGCACGAGAGAGAGAATTTTCCCTATAGGCCTCTTGCAACAATTTATAGCACTCAGTTGGAGTTTTTTCAATTTAACGAGAAATTTAAGATTGATGCGTTGCTCTTGTTTTCCGTCACACATGGTTTTCGGCACGAGAAAAAAACACGTTCGTTTCAAACCGCTACTGCACGAATACTATAATAGTGACGAAAACGTATTTTGGTACGTGCATAAACAAGATATCTAGATACCCAACGCACTATTCGTTTTTTTCCCCACCCGTCTATAGATTAAGTTCCAGAATTTAATCCAGAGAATTATCCTTCAACGGTAATCAGTTTTGTCAGTAGTATCTGTCAACTTCTTCTGAATGGTTTGCGAGCAAGACGCGTTGCCAGGTGCTCGGCACACCTTTGGCAGTTTTAAATCAGAACGTACAGCAACTAATTCATCAGTAAAATGAATGCGTGTTCATTCAGGCTCTTGCCACTTTTGATGTTTTTCGGCCCATCCTAACCTCCTTGCGCAATTTCCGCGGGATAGTACTGGAGCTCCAACGGAACGTCTGGTGTAAAGATTGTTTTTATGTAACCTATTCCTTATTATTTGAGTAGAGACACTAAAAAACGCCATTAACATTTTGAAGCTTATATCTTAACTAGTTGGCAATAATATTGGGGTTTCGTAATACTTGAACTAGAATAAAAAATATACTAATAATTAATAATATAAATAATATACAAAAATCCTGTTGCTCTTATTTGACCAGTATTTCTTTCTCTAACATCACCAATCTTCTCTCCTATAGTGCCCTTGATAGAACTGAAAGCTTCGTACATCGCGGATGTGTATACTATGCTGTATCATCTAAACAGCTGTATTTCATGATCAAGATATTGCCTTTGAATATCGACATGTTGCACACACAATTTAATGATATTTCTTACTACGCTGGTAGCAAAAATTATAATGAATACTTTTTTCAGCTTAGAAAAGAAAAAAAAATTAAAGTTTAATTCAAGGATGTCTGTGATAAGGTATGTTCAAAGGAATATCTTACAGATAATTAACATAATTTATATTGGAGTCAATTTTTTTCGTCTTGAAGATTTTGACGTGTATATAAAGAAAAATTAAGGTCTTAAAGGAATCCTTACAGAGGACTACATGAAGCGGTAAAAAATACTAAAATAAGAAAATACTTGGAGAGTCACCTTCATTACTCTATTCTAAAAGATCCACCCATCTTAAGATGATACTACCCACACCGATTTCTGCTGATCTAGCCATATGTTTTCTACACATACTAAAATCTGTGTAGAAAACATTAACCTAGTCCGATAGTCCATCCATAATTATACTGCTCATGTAAACACAAAAAAATGGTATCAATAGACCTTCCCTTATAAAGAACTTATTATAAAACTTATTATATTTTTTAACAAACTAAGAAAAGATTCATAGAGCACCATTTCAAAAAATTCTGTTACTATAGAAAGTTTGCTAATAATTGATCTATAGTTTATAACATCATCTTTTGAGAATTAGAAGAAGTTCAGCCAGTACAAACATGCAATATTTGTTTAAATATTGGATGTTTAAATATTGATAACTGATATTTATCTCCGGTCCTCTTTCAGCTTGATAGATGGCCATGTAAGAATATAGGAATAAATATCATATCGAAGTTTTATCGAACCTATCAATTTAATGTATAACTGAATCGTTCAAAGATGCACCATAAGTGTATAAGAAGTAAACTCTTTTTTTTTGAGTGGTTTATTTTTAATCCATTTTCATTTTCACTTCAGCTTAACCTATAAACATTTCATAATAAAGTATGAAATAGTCTGGTTGCAAAATAACCTAAAAAGTCTTAATAGATTCTATACTGTTCACAAAAAGTTGAAGAAATATATTTTTACATAATCTTAGAAAATGCAGGTTTTGTAGTCTTAATTTGTCTTTATCATAGATATCTTTTGCATAACACAGTTTCGTTATTACTATCATCCAGGTTAGTTTTTTTTTGTTTTATTGGTATTTGGATAAAGTTAATTTTTAATACCTGTTTAAATTGCATAGCCTTTAAACTATATATTTTATTTTACTTTAATTTTTTTATAGGCTCTTGAGGGATTTTTACGTTAGAGACGTTATATTACCACTAATAGATAATTGTTTTACATTATTTGATCCGTGAATACTTGTTTATTTTTTATCTGATTTACTCCTCTTGTAGCTCCTCAGCAACTTCAGCTAAATTCCAGACTTACATTACTGTTTTAGTATTAAATTACTCAATTAATAAATCAAACCATGCCTCACAATAAAATACGTCGCTTTTATACTTATGAAACATCAAAACACAACTAGACTCCAGAAGCACCTGACATACTGTTTACACAGGCCAAACTACCTTGAGAAGGGTTAACTGAACAATTACCTAATCCATTTCAAACGTATTTACATTCAGCTTTATCGAGTTTCATCTATTCAACCAGAATATCGTCTACTTCTAAAATGTTTGTTAATTGTAGTCGCACTTGTGGATATTTCCGAAGTAAATAGCTTAAAAGCCCATTCTATTGTTCGTCCTAAACTTGTTTTGACGTATAGCTGCGGAAAATATCCCAAAGGGCTTTTATTAGAGTGGAAAACCCATTAAAGAAGAAAAAATTCGCCCGTTAAATTTGATGCCGTCGGTGTAGTAACAACGTGTCGGTTACACGTGCGGTTGAAATGCGTCAATTTTTTTTGGTTAAGGAAAATGAGTGGCGGGTGATATTTATCATTATTTTATTTTAAAATTGCTTCATTGAGTGTTGCCCTGTGAGAGATAAAGTAATGATTATCAAAAAATTAACCTATTTCTGTATTATTATCCGTAAGGATATAAATATAAAAATAGGTTAATAAGAATAACTCCTGGATTAGTGAATGCCTAATAACATATGGAAACAAACCAATAGAACTAAATAAGAACTCTAATTATTATGAAGAATATAAAAAATTATAAAACTAAATAATATCATCCCTAATATTACATATTGTTTTGGGCAAATGTACTAAGGATGTACTAATGCATAAAAGTTTTGTTTTGGATGGTCTATTAGATTTGGAAGGTAAAGAATACGATAAGACCATTAAATTGTAAAGATTGAGTCCCTAATTTTTCCAAAATTGTGATGCAAACGACACAGTTTGACATATCTATGGTACATGCAAATGTGAAAATATGTCCCTAGTCATAACTTTTTAAAAATAAAAATTAAAAAGAAAAAGGATAAAAAGAGGAAAAAAAGGGTATGAGTCGTGAGAATCTCCTTAATAATATGGGATATCAACGTGTTTATTTTTAATTTGAAATTCCCTGTGTATTTTTGAATTCTGAGATAAAGCTGAAATGTTACATTTTGATTAGTCACTAGCCAGTTTTCAAAAGAAATAATTCATATTTTGGACTGAAATAATAGAACTAATAATATTTTTTTTTGTATTAAACTCTGTTTAATTACATAGAATTTGTAATCAAAAGACTTTCCTTGTGTCTTTAATACTTTTAGAGATATTTGCCATTAAGGCTGCTGAGGCAGGAATCTGATGTCACGCGCACCTGGGAATTCTTTCCGGCTAATTGCCACAAATCTTATGGTACAATTAAGCTTTTAATACCTCTATTTTGGAAGTTTTAATCACAACTTACTTGCGAGAAACGCAACCTCAGCATAATTCCACAAAAATTATCAGTTGAGCAAATAAATATTACAAACGTGAGTTTATACGAATAAATGAATTATCTATAGCGATCTTTATCCACTTAATGAACGTTTCTGTACTTTTTGACTCACGCCCTTGTCAGTATATTGACGGCAACTATTAGCTTTAAATATTCTCTTCTAAAAAAATTGAAAAACTTATTAAATCTTGAAATAAAACTTACAAATTTATGAAAAGGAATGTCAGTTGAAGTGTTACAATTTAACTGTAACCTTGATTTCAGGTCGGGTTTCCAAGTCAATGTCAATCAAATGCATATCGGTTTTTGTAATACATTCTGAGCCTGCACGTCCAGAGGCATGTTTTTGTTGACTGGCAGAAGAAAAGTTTTGAAATTATTTTCGAAAGTCAAATCTAAGGTAAAATGGTTGAGTAACGATGTGTTTGGTAGGCGAGGACGATGTCTATGTGAGTGAACAATGACATCTGACGCTGTTAAATTTAATGGGTAATTTAAATAAACTAATTAAAACAAAAGCTCTTTTATTGAAACATATCAACCATTCTTTTTCCAAGAGACCACAAAAAAAAACAGAACAAAAAAAACAAAAATAAAAAACTCCTAGTCAGGGTCTCATTAAATATATGTATATGGTACGGGTAAAGTTAGAATAACGGTTAAACTTAGGTTTACCCGGATAAACTGCACAATACCCAGAAAACCTGATAAAGTCCAAAATATTAATAAAATTGTACACGTTTCGGGCTTAACCCGGGTACACCGCGTTCTATCCGCCTTGGCATGGTTAATGTTAAAAAATAATGCCATAAATATTTGGAGAAATTTATTTAATTAAAAAAACAGATTTTACAAATTAAAGGTTACACTAAAACTGTATCCTAACAAAGTAAAAGATAATATAATCTATTTGTTCAAACAAGACAAGCTGCTGTGACATTTCGAGTTACAAAGATTTCCAATAGCTTTACATTTACATTTATTGGTCATGCATTTAGTTTCACAGTTGCATCGTTTATAACCTTGACCTCCTAAAAGTGACTATTCGTTTGCAAGTTGTCTTAAATGTTTCTTTTCCGGTAATACACTTTCCATCTCAATAAGCTTCTCACTGCACACAGAAAATTGGTTCCTGGAAAACATTTCTTCAATAGTTCCTCTCTTGTTCGCTAGCTTATACAAATCGTCGTCAGTTTTTTCGATAACTGTCATGAGAATGTTTCTAAAATCCCCCTTCCTCGATCAACGTCTGGAATTTTTACTCTCACTGTATCTTCAACAGAACATGGGGGAAACTTTGAATTAGATAAAGCTTTCATCTTCTTTGCTTGATTTTCTAAATTTCTTTTTGCGTCTAGTCTGTTTGACTGTATATTCCTTTGGTACAAGCAAAGTTCACACCTTATATTCCCTGATGTATTTAAATTGTCACACTCTACACACTTGCTCTGATTTTCTGAAGTTTCTGTATTACTAGCGTTTTCTCGATAATTATTGTTGTCATTTTCCATATTGCCACCTTCAGTAATATCTTCTTGCAAATTGTCTGGTTCTGGGTCACTATCCATAGACTGGTTTATATTTATTTCTTGTTGAGGCTGTTCACCTAAACCAAATTCCCTTACCACTTTCTCGAGCTCTTCTTCGGTTCGTAGATTTTCAATAGCTTCTTTTGGAACAGCTAATGTGGATAGGCTGACTTTAATATCCAAACATGGCGGCATAAGGAGCTTGTTTTATCGCATCATGGTATGCCCTATTTTTCATTAACTGAACAAATCTTAGACCTTCTGACCATCGCGTGCAGTTTTCATCGTCCATCCACGTCATAAGCATGTTCTGTATATCTTGATTTGCCCTTTCCACGCTGCCTTGTGACTGACTGTGACGTGGTTTCCCACGGACTATTTTAAGGCCACTCCACATCGTACATAACTCTTCAATGACATGGTTGGCGAACTCCCGGCCGTTGTCCGATTGTAGTATAGATGGGGCGCCGAAAATTCAAAATATGTCTACCAGGCTCTTATTTACTTCCTCAGCCCTTTTCGACGTTAATGGACGTATTTGAACAAACTTAGTTAAGTGGTCCTGATACACCATAATAAATTTGTATTCTCTATCCGGATGGGCTGTTCATCTCCGAAAAAACCATTGGTTTAACCACAAGTCCTTTTTTGGCAGATTTCAGTTTCTTTTTTGGCACTCTTCACACAAGCGCAGATATAACTTAATAACATCTTGAGTTATATTCTTGTACTTTTTTTACATTCGCTTTCCATACGGTGCTTACCGCCATGTCCTATAGCTAAATGAGCATCATTCAAAAATGTCAAACATTTTGTCGTTTGTAACGTAATATTTAATGCTAGATTCACCTGACGATACACGAGCAATAAGCTTTTAAACGCCTCTAACAGAACATGTCAAACCTCTTTAACCGCCGCTATTGTAGCCCAGTCTTAGTTTTAGAGTGTTTTGCCAACTTGACTGATTCTAACATTTCTTGGTATTGTTCATTATTAAAATAAAAACTGTTTGCACTTTTCGTAGATACCACGATACACCAAAACACGGTATGTCAGCCGCTCGAGTAAAAATTTTTTCGTTCTGCGCATTGTGTCATCTGTGTAACAGATGATGTGAATTTTTAAGCACGTAAACGTAAATACCTAATAGGCGAAAATTTTTTATTTGTGTGCCATATATGTGATTAATTTTTATTTAAAAGTTTGTTTGGCAGTTTAAGAAGACTTTTTATTATATAAATCGAGTATCCAGCATTATTATTTAAAAGATTATAGTATATTAATTATATGTTGTGTGTGTGGTGTGCCGTTTTTCAATATGGTGAACTGTGCGGTTCTGGGGTGTAAAAATCACACAAAAAAGACAAAAGAAACTGAATTTAAGTATTTTCGATTTCCAAAACAAGAAGACCTTGCTAAACAATGGGTAATTAGGTGTCACCGAGGAGACAAAATTAATCTGAAAAATGGTAGGTGTTCAAAATATGTATTTTAGGTACCAAGGGGGCAGTGTTATTACTAATTAATACTATTTTGATGTACATACACATTTTCTATAATTTTGATGATTTTTTTAATGACTATAGTTTGTGCATAGTTTTTACTATTTGGTGTACAAAATTGTTCTAAGTGGTTGACCCCTCGTATTAATAGGTACCTTCCTTTATTTTTATGAATTTACCTCTCAATAACTTGTACTTCTCAATTGCAGCATGCATTTGTTCAGAACATTTTGAACAGGATTGTTATGAAGTGCCTTTAAGATAGCGGTTACCGAATTATAATCCAAAGAATACTTGGATTTTAAAAGAAGATGCTTTGCCAACTTTAAATTTGCCATTAGCAAAGTCCTCAATGTCATCACAACTAAAAGAAAATCTTAATCCAATGCTCAAATCCTCGACGAGCACAAACAGTGTATCTTATGAAGGCACTAGCATCAATATGGACATTGATTCTCTGCCTGAAATGTAAGTTTTTTAGTATTAATAATTACATAATTTGAAATATTATTTATGTTTAATTATTTTTAGAATTTCATGTCAAGAACACCTAGACAAAATAGAGAAATTCACAGCAAAAGTTTCAGTGTTAGGGCAAAAAAATAAAATGCTTTTAAAGAGACTAAAGAAAAAATCAAAGAGGGAAGTGGATGAAAACATCTTTAATGAAAATTTTCTCTCCAGGACAAATTAAAAAACTGGAACATCCTGAAAAGAAAACTGTTCATTGGAGCTCGGAGGACATTGCATCGGCCATATCTTTAGTCAGTGTCAGCCCCAAAGCTTATAGATATTTACGAGCTAATGGCTATCCTCTACTAGGGCTCTCAACTCTTAGAACCTGGACAGCCACTTTTAATATCGTTCGTAATCACCTTCTTGACCAAGGATTTACTGTAAACGGGGAAAAAATCGACAAGGTATGTTTCCAAACACTTCTAGATTGTTCAATATCTGAATTAACAATTGCGCACAAGATAACCGAATACCATTTAAATGTAACTGGAGCAGAGCGACAAAAAGTTAGGCCAGCGGTGCAGCTATTGTCAAATTCAAATGCAAAAGCGATTAGATACCCTGGGGAAAATGGATATATGCCAGATAACGTATCATGGAAAAGTGTAGCAGACATTTGTCAATTATTTAATGATTGGTTCGATTTATTGAATTCAAGAAATAAATTTTCAGGGTGCATGGAAAAAAATGCCTTTGGTACAGAACTGAGAGCCCAACAAGACTTACTAAATCAGGTCTCAAATGTAGTTCTGGGTATGACCGTTGGCACCCATAAATATTTGCTTCTTTTTCAGAAAGGTATAATTTTAACCAACAGGTCTATGATAGGTTTATTTGAGTACGTGCAAAAGAGATTTGGTATTGAATACATTTTAACATCAAGGCTGAACCAAGATGTGCTTGAAAATTTTTTTTCATACATTCGAGGAATAGGTGGGTCAAATGATCATTCCAGCCCCCTAGATTTTGTGTATCGCCTGAGATGGTATATACTCGGGAAAAATTCCTCTGCAATTTTCACAGAAAATACTAATACTCAAGAAACTATAGAGCCGTGCTTGCTTAAGCCTTTACAAGTAACATTAGAACCCCACCCCAAAAATTAAGTTTGTTCAATGCAAACAGTTCTTTTTAGCCTGACAAAAAATTCAAATATCGACAAATCTCTTGACCCGGAAGAGGTATTGTTAGAAAGTTACGACGTTTCTAAGCCGGCATACACAGAAATACATATTTCTGAGGCAGAAGGTAACGCTGACAGTAACGAACTTCTGAAAACTTTCGAGTTAAAAGATAGAGTTAACGAGGACGCCTTAACGTACATAGCAGGATAGGTGGCCTACAGATTCAAGGACAAATTTAACCTAGGTGTTGAAACAAAAAAAATTACAATTAACAGAGTGTCACAGAATTGGCTTACATTTATTTCCAGAGTAAACCTTTTATATCCAAATGAGGAGTTATTAAATGCTACTAGGATTTTAGAGGTTGAATTCCAAAACATGCATGGAGCATCATTGCTGAGCGAAAAATATTAATTTAAAAAGTTGGCATATCAAACAATAGCCAAACTTACAACTGAATCCCATATCTTTTGTGTTTATCTAGAGCTCGTACATACATCAGATTATGAGATTTGAATTGTAAAATTAGTTTTTTAAACATTAAAAAACGATTAGAACGCAAAATGTCAACGTTTACTAATGTTAAGAAAAAATAATACTTAATTATGGAAAAAAATATATAAATTTGTATTTTAATTATTATTATGATGTTTTCAATAAAAGCAGTTTTTATTTTTAAACAAAATGTATCTACTAAAAATGTATTTCTGTTTTATTTGAAAATTATTAGTCATAATAATTAAAGTGTATACATATTAAAATAAAGAAAAAATTAAAAAATATGTATTAACTACTTCAAGTTGTGTTTTATGTATTTTTTAATTTAATTACTCATAGGTTTACTTATTCATACATTTTATTAACAAAAAGTTTTTTTTTAATTTGTTCCACTAATAAATCTCAAATAGATTTTCGATTCTTTACACTGTCCTACGAATTTCAAGTCAACCCAACTCCATAATCCTCTAAATACGTAATACATTTTATTAATAATTATAACATTTTGGTTGTATTTTACAGTTAATAGACTTTTCCTGTATATTCTATAAAATAAAACAAATTATACTAAATAAAATTTTGCCCCCCTTAAACTATTAATTCAGCAAATTAATAAATTTTATCCGTTTCTATCCCGCGTCTAGTGGTATGGGATGTTACACACGTGACGTCACACCAACCGGGAAATGCGTTATGTGTGCGCGCTGACATACCGTGTTTTGGTGTATCGTGGTAGACACCAACTCGTTAAAAACTTAAACACTGTGCTAAACGCGCACGTCCACTCTCTTCGGTTGCCATTTTAGAACTGAACTGAACGTGGTGAAAGATGATTCAATAATAATTCCTACATCCAACTTTACCCACGCAAAAGCGGATAGAACGCGGTTTACCCGGGTAAAATCCGAAATATGTGTAATTTCAATATTATTTCGGACTTTACCCATGTTTTCTGGGTATTGTGCAGTTTATCCGGGTAAACCTAAGTTTAACCGTTATTCTAACTTTACCCGTAACGTATATATAATTTCTTAAAAAGCGACACGTGTTTTGCTCCTATCGGAGCATCATAAGATCTAAATGTAAATAAAAATAGTACAAAAAGAACGCTTATAAAATATGTTAAAAAACTTTTTACCTAGACATACACAGATCACATTACAACAAATCTAAAGCTAGGTTAGGTTAACAATATTCACCTTAGATAGAAATAAACAAATAAAAAATAAAAAAGTAAAAACGTAAAATGTCATAAATGGGGAACGATCCAGCAACCTTAAGATTCACAGGCGCGCGTTTAACTCATAGGCCACCAAGTTATATGACAAACCATAAAAATGATTCGTTAAAAAATAATTCGTAAAACTATATCAATAATGTTTATAATATTTTATTTTAACAATGAAAATTTTAAAGAAAAATACTTAAACTTAAATAGAGAGGTTGTTATAGATAAGTTTTAAAGGCAAAAATGTCATTAACACACACAAGGACGAGGCTTTTCTTAGCTTTAGTAATTTCCATTTTTTCTAACAGGTCCAGTTTTATGCCTTTTGAGCATTCGTGTAAGCTCTTTTAATATTTCCATATGGACTATCTCGTTTTTTTAGTATCTATGAGCATTATAATATCTTAAACGATTTCTGATGTTTTCGTGTATAAACAAATGTAAATAACAAAATGAAGAAAAGTATAATGTACAGGATGTCCCATTTTGGGTACTTTTGCAGGATATCTCCGTTATTTTTAGAGATAGAGAGTTGCGGTTTTCGCGATACTGTGCTACTTTTTCGTAAAACTAAATATGACGTCAACAAAATTTTCATAGCCCTTTTATTTTAAAAGATACAGGCCATTTTTGAAATTTTTGCAATTTGGGATCCTCCTCGTATCTCCGTTATTTTTTAAGTTTTTGTAAAAGTAAAAAACTTATTCTTATAGATTTTTTCCGTAGAATCTAATGGTGAAGATATATTTTTTTTGATTAATAGTTTTTGAGTTATAACCCAAACTTTTGTTTTTTTAAGCGGAACACCCTGTATATTTATAGTTCATAAAATTGGCCTTTTTTTACCCTTCATTTTCAAAAATACGCAAATAACCAACATGTTTCTAAATTAAATGCATAATTTAATAGTAGACCATGAATAACAATAATAAATAAACAAAAAGTTACAAATTAATAACGACGAATGGGGAATTGCATCATTCTTATTTATTTTTGTAATAAAAGAACATAAAAAATAAATATATAAATTTAATAAACACTATAAGAAAACAACCCTATAACAAAACAACAATGTAACAAAACAATATTTTTACAAGAGATGACCACCATCTTCTCTGATACAAAATTGGCACATCTTTGTAACCCTTTGAGTAGCATTAAAAATAATAATTTATCTTCTCAGATTTTTAAATGCTAAATAAATTACGTCTTGAAGTTCTATTAGATTATTGCATTGTCTTCTATACACCTGATCCTATATATACCCTCATAAAAAAAATGTAAAACCGAGAGATCGGAAGACTATGGAGGCCATCTAACAGATCCGTTGGTACATATCATTTTTGAGGAAAATTATTTTCAAGAAATGCCCTTACTAGCCCAGAGTTATGACCAGAGTAGGTAGACAGTGTTATATTGGGCTAGAGGGATATTTTCCTGAAGTTCTCGAATAACTTCCTCAAGTATGTCTAGGTACCTACGTGCTGTAAGATTCCCTTCGAAAATTCGGTATACTATTTGTTCCAAAAATAAAACAAGAAACTCCAACTTCAAAGGCACTCGGCATCACCAGGATGTAAATGTTGAACTATGTTAAATTTGTATGGATAATACTTATATTTTTTTAAGATCCGTTGTGCTTCAGTTTTTGGCACTCCAATTTTTTTTCTGATTTTTTTGCATAAGCTCGAAGATGTCCATTCTATATAACCTAAAACATCTATTTGTTTTTCTTCTCTATTTTCTTTATTGTATGCTTTAGGACGCGGCTGAACAAAAGATCCGTGCTTAAGTAAATTGTTCTTTAAACGAGCAAATATACTAAAAAAACGGTTGCCTTCTCTATGGATATCTAACAGGCATAAAATTACAACATTAGAAATTGGTGTAGAATTAGATTAGAAACTGGATGTGGTCATGTAACGGCTTTTAACTTACATATGAAAATATAGTTCCGAAGCTTCCTCAGCACTTTCACTGCTTTGATAAAATATAAAAGCATATCATATTTTTCATAATTTTCAAATGCTGCTTTTATGGCAAAATTCACAAATAAAGAAAATAAATGGGTTTTGGAGCATAAACTCAATCAAAAGCAGAGAAATGTCAATCAAAACCCGAATATAGTTGACATTTATCTATTTATTTGTCATTTTTTTATTTTTTGTTATAAATAGCCATGGGCTCCCACTAACTTATGAATTTGATCATTTAAATTTAGTTATTTATTTGCGTATTTTTGAAAATAAGTCCATACTGTTATATATTTTTAAAAAGGTAAAAAAAATATTATGGAATATAAATATATAGGGTAAAAAAAACATAAGTTTGAGTTATAACTCAAAAACTATTAATCAAAAAAAGTATATATCTACACCACTGGATTCTACGGAAAAAAAAATCTATGAGAATGAGTTTTTACTTTTACAAACACTTTATAGATAACGGAGATACGATGGGGGTCCCAAAATGCAAAATTTTCAAAAATGCCCTGTATCATAAAAACTACAACGGCTATGAAAATTTTGTTGATGGTATCTTTAGTTTTACGGAAAAGTAGCACAGTGTCGCAAAAACCGCAACTTTCTATCTATAAAAATAACGGAGATATCCTGCAAAAGTACCCAAATGGGACACCCTGTACATTTAACAACTTATAAAAAAACTACTCTGCGATTTAAAAAAAAATTAGAGGTCTTATAAAAAACCAAATCTCTCGCCAAATTGCCAAGCCTTAATGAGTGGTGCCTAAGAAATAGCTCTTAAAAAATATGTTTTAAAAGGTGAATGAAAATTGCAAATATTCAAAATTAATTATATCATTATTCAATAACATGTTGATTTCGATCAAACTGGTTTAATATGTCAAAATATAGCCAATTTTAAGCTTAAAACATTGCCACACTTTAAAATTATCTATTTTTTTTAATAGCGTTATCAGAGTTATCGCTTGTTTAGTAATATTGCTGACATCCGGTATACATCAATATTACCACAATAATTCCGAATAAATCCGAAGTACGCTTGCGGCAAAAATTAAGGAGCAAAAGAATTTAGAGCAAAACATATATTCCAGTAATTAATTATATTATTCAAAGTTAGGAAAAATAAAACATGCTGAATCAAAAAATTAATAATATGTGTGACTTCCGTGAACCTCGTTAATGTTAAGGACCAAATTTTTAAGCCGATATTGAAGGTATGTTTTGTGATAGCTCGTTGGAAAGGGAATAAAAAAAGGAATATGATTCACTACTTACTTTTGCATTTTGGTAAGCTAGAAAGCCAGAAAAATAATAAAATTTTGCCATTTTAGCAACTGGATTTTGCCTGCGCGGAATGTCTTAATAAAAAGGGAAAATTTTAATTGATAAGGTTTTTTGTTTACTCGTCTGTCGCATTCCAATGGTCACTTTATTTTTAGTTTAGCAGAAGCATTTTAACTTTATTTGATACTAAATCGACTATCCTCAAAGTTCAATTTGTGTTTTAAAAAATAAATTTATTTTGACTTCTAATTCTTAAAATATACTTAACTTTAACCACACAGTTCACGAAGAATTTGTTTATTCAAGGTTTTGTAATACAAGACATTCTAAAGTGATTATCTGAAAAATGAAAAACGTACTTTTTTTTGAAAATAGGAAAATTTTGTTACATATATTAAGTATTAAAAAAAGAAAATGATAAGAAACGTGACAAAGCAATAGTTTCTATATTCGAAAAATCTTTATAATATTTAAATTTTAAGATACAAAATGTATTTGCTTTTCGTCGATTTTTTATAAATTCAATTTATTGTATATACTGATTAGATATAAATAAAGTTACATATTAAACTGAGGAGATTTTCTATTTTCTGTTTAAAGTATACTAATCTTTTAACTGAAACTGATTACCTACTACAGTTTATGGAACTCATTTATTCAAAGTATTACATTAAAGGAAAGTCTCAATACGTTCTTCAATACTACTTTTCTTGGAAAACATGAACATTTTGCTAAATTTATTGAGTTTCAAAGAGAGAATATGACAAAAACAGTTACAAAGTAATACAGTTTCGATATTAGAAAATGTCTTCTAGCGAGAAAATATTGAAACTTCTAGGATCTTTTGACAAGGCAGATGTTTGTATGTAAGCTTTTTATCATTTTCCATATGCGTCTTTTTTATATATTTTAGTTTTACGCATTTTCGTTCAGTGGCTTTTTCTATGAAACTTTTTGTAATGAATTAAAATGTTAGAACGTTATGGAGAATGAAAAATATATTTTTTTTTGAATAGTAAATTTAAGCTAAAAATATCGTTGAGCTTTAAAAAAAGAATGTGACAAAAACATTTACAATGCAGCGCAGTTTTTATATTGGAAAATTGTTAGTATATTATATATGTTATTAACGTTTATATTGCATTTTAAAAGCAAATGTTTTAATTTAGTTCAGTTTTCGTTTAATTCAGATGGTATAACTCGTTTTCTCAACAACTTGTCATCTTTAATGAATAACTTTTTTAAAGTTCACTTTTACTTTGTAAACTCTTGTAACATTAAAACACTTTCCAGATATAGCGCTTATAATTGACTTTATTAACCTTATCTAACTTTCTCAAGTATACGAGACCCTGCGGTGAAGTTAAAATAACTTTAAAATTTCCATTTAAAATTTTATGGTCATTGGAAAACGATTTGGGGCGCATGAATCCATAACTGAACGGATTTATTAACTATTTTTTAACGAGAAATTGAAAATATCTAAGGTTTATTAAATAACTTTATATCGTCAAACAGGAACATCGTATGAGAGAGGCGGAAGACAAGGAAACTTCCGATAGTACGAAAAATGCAATCGTTCTCTTTTTAAATTGTTATCAATACATTTCCGCATCCAGGACCTCAATTTGTCAGGCGTGTATATGAATAGGTGTATATACTTATGTTGCGTCTTCTTAAAACAAAGGCTGATCAAGCGAATGCCATAAGATGTTGCAAATGTGATTAAATTTAATTTTTAATTGGGTGTTTCTATCTATTATTATATGAGTATCTTCTGAAGGAAGAAGGTTTATTAGGGTAAAGAGCCAGTTTGCATTCTACATATAGGCCATACCATAGCCTACATACATCCCTTCCGAAATTAGAAATTAGAAAACTATAACCAAAGCGCTAAGTTAAAGAGAAAACGAAAATAATAATAATAAAGGTCTTTATTTGTACAAAACATCACTAATTTAAATAAGGAAATGAGTAAAAAAAAGCGGTTTTCACTTTACTAGGTTCTCAAACAACCATCTGTTCAGCTAACATAGTAGTAAGTAAGAAAATATACATAATATCATAATTTTAAATATTATGTGTTAATTTAAATAAACCGCTTGTATTATTTTCTTAACGAATTAACTACATATATTCGAAAACTACTTGTAGATTAATTTATAATACTTTCCGGCAGATCATTTAACCCATATTAGACCACATGTTGTTTGAGGTTATGTTTCACATATTTCGCATTCAGTCCGAGAAGTGCCGGTGTAGACATATTTTAGTGGTATTTGTGAGCATTTGCTTTTATTAGGAAACTATGGATTTGTCGCTTTATAATACCTACCCAGGAGGGTAAGTGTAGCTAATTTATTTTAAATATAATATATTATTTAAACTCTAAGTATGGAAACTATCACTATTCGTAACATACTCTACAGACTATGTTCAGACATAATCCAAATTTTTATTATGATCGGTTTTCAAAATATTGATTACTTTTGTTAACAGATACTATGCAATACGACTACCATTACTTATGTTTTTATATTATTTTCAGTTTAGCCTTGCACGAACTTCTTGAATAACTAGATGAAGGTTATGGAGTAGAGGATAATAATCCCAATATTAATATACACACAACCAAACTTATATGGAATCACCTTGTATTAATACGAAATATTTTAGTAAGATATTTTTTGTTGCAAGCAATAAAAAAGTACAAGTATTTACTCTCAAGGACAGGCAGATTAATAATAAATAATAATGTTTTACCTAGCAGTGTCGATTTTACTGTTTCACTTGCAAGTCGCATCAAATTTATAATTTATTTATTTTTGAAAACTTAACAAGAATGCCATACATTGGGCTATCGGAAGTTCAGAGGGGAAGAATTATTGCTCTGGCAGAACAAGGCATATCACAAAGGCAGATAGCTAGAACGGTGGGGGTTACACAAGGTGTTGTTTCAAAAACATATTCAAGATTTCTGGAATTGGGAACCTTAAAAAACAGACCAAGGAGAAGTCGTGAAAGAGCAACTACTGAAGGGCAGGATCGCTTTTTAGCTCAAATAGCAAGAAGAAATCCCACAACATCTCATCCAGAGCTTCAAAGGCAACTTTTACAAGCTACGGGTGTGAGTGTTTCTGTCGAAACTATTAGAAGAAGACTTCGCGCTCGGGAATTATTTAGCAGAAGACAGTTAAGGGTTCCAGAACTTTCAAGGCAACATAAAATTGACCGTTTAAATTGGTGTTTGGAGCATGAAAATTGGGATATTGAAAATTGGAAAAATGTCTTATGTTCGGATGAAACCAGAATAGGACTACGATCCGATGACCGGCGGATTCGCATTTTAAGAGGTAGAGGGAGACAAGCTAGACTTCGTGCTGCCAAACCTATCCCGAAATACAAAGGAGGTACTGTAATGTTTTGGGGTGGAATTATGATTGGTGAAAGAACTCCTTTAATTCCAATTCGACAAACCCTAACAGGTCAAAGGTATGTAGATTTGGTATTGCAACCTGTAGTTAGGCTCTGGCGAGGTGGTTTTGGCAATTTTTTTTTATTTATGCAAGATAATGCCCCTCCACATACCAGCAGAGTTGCAAAATGTTTCTTAGAAACGGAAGGTATTGCCGTTTTAGAGTGCCCTTCTTGCTCACCGGATCTTAATCCTATAGAGCACTTATGGGATAAGATAAAAAGAAAGATTAGAGCTCGCCAGAATGCTCCTGGTAACACTGAGCAACTTATTCAAGCGGTTTTAGAGGAATGGACAAATGTTCTCCAAGAAGACATTGACAATTTGATAAATAGCATGCTTCGTCGAATTCGTGCTTGCATCGATGCTAGAGGTGGCAATACTGATTATTAACATTTAATTTTAAATTAAATTTTCTTATTCTTTCTTGTTAAATTGTCATATTCAGAAAAATCATTTTTATAGAAATCTACACTTTTTGTTTTTTGTTCTATTATTGTGAAAATTGTAATCAGTTTTATTATTTTTTTTAATAAACTTGGTTTTGAAAAAGTTCCCTTTATACCTCAATGACTATTTTTTAAAATAAATTCCATTTTGCGAAATTACTGGGTGATTCCATATAAGTTTGGTTGTGTGTATATGCAATTCCCCCTATTGATGGTCCTGATAGTGAAGAAGACAGTGACGGAACTGAAATATGAAGGAAACTTCCCTTGACTATCTCTCTGGTCGTACTATGCTTCGAACAACTTATGAATTTTTTTCAAAAATTAACGATAGCGGGTTATAAATGAATGTTATCATTTAAACTTTCCAAAAACGAAGACAATCAACTATTGGAAGCATGATAATTAAAATCAAGAATTGGAGAAGAATATTTCTCTATTAAATTTTGTCAAGCAAAAACAACCTATAGAAATAACATAGAAAAAAACTGCTATTCCTAATTACAAGATAAAATTTGTAATAAGGAATAGCAAAAAAAATTGTACGCAAAGTCACTAAGCAATGCAGCCACTGAGTGTAAAGCATCAGTTGATTTCTTTCATTAATTTTTCACTAAAGATTTATTGAACAAAATTGTTCAGCAATTAAATTTTTATACATTGCAGAAAAACACTAAACTAACTACAGAAATTCTAAATTTAACTCTTGATGTATTGCATGTAGTACCGGGGAGAGTTTTGCTGTCCGGATACAAAATATATCCGAATAGGCGTTTGTATTGGTCAAGAGAAAATGATATGCCCACTGTTTTGCCTGAAAGTATACGCCTAAATAGATTTGAGCAGGTGTAAGACATCTTCCTTTGAATGATAACAACCAGATTAATAAAAATGATTGTTACAACAACTAAATACAACATTTCAAATGCATAGTGGCCTGGAGAAAAATTTATCCATGGATGAACCCATATTATGAAAAACACTATTCCAAACAATTTATAAAAGGGAAACGAGTGAGGTGCGGCTTAAAAAATTGGGCTTGATGCTATACATGGTTTTGATTGATATATATGTTAGAAAATCCAACAATGTAAAATATTTGATATTGGAGGAGACATTGTCCCATCATTTGTCGCAGATGTTCAGCCTTATACTGGCCACAAATTATTCTTCGATAGTTCTCATCGCTAAATTTATTTAAACATTTGGCTGATGAAGGTTTTTACGCAACCGCTATGATTTAGGATACTGAAATAATGAAGGGCCCCTTGCAAAACTCTAAGCAAATGGGTATGTCAAAATTTGCGCCAAACTTTGGTATGTCAAATGGCTATCCCATGGTGTGATAAATTATTTTAAAAGGCATTCATTATGCTATCAATGGTTGTAAAAAAAAATTAAATTGATTGAACAAGAAGCAATTAAAGTGTAAATCGGTAGGGTAGAAAAACAAATTTAATTAGTTTAACAAATTTATTTTATTAAATGTTCAAAATGCGCGCCGTTATTAGCAAGACAATAAAAAAGCCTATTTTCAAACTCCTTACGAACATTGGCAAGGGTCTACCCGCTAATTCTAAAAAAAAAATTTAATTTTCGAGAAAAGTGGATTGGCAGACGTGGTGCAATCGAATGGCCTGCGCGGTCTCCGGACCTAACCCCACTAGACTTTTTTCTTTCGGGCTACTTAAAAAGCAAAGTTTATAAAACCTCACCTGAGAGTATTGAGAATTTAAAAAATAGAATATTTCGGAATTAACGGAATTAACGGAATTTTCTTCAATTATTCTATTCCGTGACTATAGACTGTTTATTTACTGTTCGTAATATTTCGTTCTCAAAAACCTCTTGTTTCCGGAATCTTCACCAGACCTCCTATCAACACTAGTTGGCGTAGCATTAGTAGGAAATAGAGTGGTTTTGTCAAAGACTAGTTCCAAAAAAGATTTCCCAATCCAAATTTTCATTTTCTATTCTATGCCGGAGAAATGTATTTTCTTTTTGCAAGTTGTTCACTGCAGTCTTCACTATAGCGCATCCAATTCTTTCTTAAAATGTGCAACATCATTATTAATGGCTAGGTCATCATTGGTTCTGCGCTAAGTAAAGCAAAAATCTGCTCATTTATTTTTTTCTAAAGCAAAAACCATGTGGGCTTACTATTATTTGCCTTAATATCGTAGTATAAGGACAATTACTTGTAATATAAAATAAAATTGCAGAAAGCTTGGTCACGACTCTCCTATCCAAAGAAGAAACTACTTATTAAAACTTCAAGAAGACTACCTACTTATGGCGGTTTAATGATGAGACATTTTTATGTTGTTATATTACTTAAGCTTACTATATACTCCAATAATGATTCACTGCTTTCCTGATTCACCACTTGCGCCTGCCTTTAAGAGGGGCAATTCACTCCACGACTTGGCTTTCACTGCGGTCACTTTGACTCGAACTGTGGTTTGTAGGAGAAACGTAATCGTTTTCTCTTTAACTTATTGTCAATACATTATTTTCCCATGCAAGACCTTAGTGTGCCAGGCGTGTATACATATGTAGGTACTTCTATTGTGCTTTTTTAGAAACAAAAACTGATCGAGCAAATGCCACATTATTCTAGGAGACGAGATGGTTAAGAGTGGGTAATTTGACATTCTATATATATATATCCACGTGAAAGCTTAGTTTTTGTATTTATTTTTTGTTGGATTTATTTTTTTCAATAAAATTTTAATTGTTATCAACTTTAATGGGATTAAAAAAAATTCCAGCATTAGTATTCAACTAGGCAATTACTTTTTTTTATCATTACGTCTTTTTTATGCCCATTTTAATTGCTTGACCAAAAAAACAAAAATAACAATTTAACCCCACGCACACATCTGTGGAAAAACAATTTTCCAAACAAAAACGAAAATAGCGTTCATCAAACATGTATCCAGCTGATTTGAAACCCGCCTCAGTTACAATGGATTGACATGTACGAATTCGGAGGTGAATTTATTCGGTCCCATATAAAATTGATGTTTCCAGACATTAAGTGATCAATTACAAAAGCTCGCCCACGTTAAAATAAATTGAAGCTTAATTTGCAATTTTCTTTTACTTGTATGTTCTGTGTAGTTCATAAGCTTTATATAGTCTGGCAATCTGGGTTATTGACTTTAAGTGTGGTTTAATGAGTCCTATATGTCGCCGATTTCATGAAAAGCGAAGAGGTTTATATGCAATAATGGATTTAGGTTGAATATAAATTTAATGATTATATATTTGAAACTGCCTAAGGATGCTAATAAATAAATCAGAGATAAATTTCACATGCACAATACTATTTTTCTAAAGGTTCTTATATTATACAGTACATGAGCGAGATAAAAAAGTCCACCCTAAAAATCTAACACCTATTTTATTAAATGTTGAAAATAATCTCCGTTGACTTACATACAAAAATACAATTGTTCAAAACGTCTGCGCACATTAGCGGGAATTTAGGGCATTATTTACTGACATTTGTTACCAATTCTATTTCCAAGATCTTCAAGGGAGTAAGGCTTTGTGGCAAAGACTTTGGTTCTTAGATGACTTTATAAAAAAATCCACAGGGGTAAGATTGGGAGATCTAGTAGGCCATTCTACGGTACCTCTCTGGCCAATTGATTATCCAGGAAAAATTTCGTTTAAAAAATGACGAACGGCAGCAGCATAATGTGGTGGTGCCCCATTTTGATGAAACATCAGTTAATTTTCTAGAAGGTTGGCATCTTGTTTAAGTAACTCAGTTATTCTGGGATTAATGGGGTTCTGCAGAAGTTGCAAGTAACTTTCATCATTACGATTTGTGTTAATAGAAAAAGGTCCAATATTATATGATCAGTGCAACAAATAACAATACAACAAATATGATCTTCGAGGATACCAGCCCATACATTAAGTTTTTGAGGTCGCTGCCTATATGTTTATGGAAATAAATGAAGATTAGTGTCACTCTAGTATCGACAGTTGTGTTTATTAACTTCTCCATGTAAATAAAGGCAGCATTTATAAAAATAACTAAACCAACAAAACCCTCGAAATTAAAGGTATTTACTGCATATTTTGACATTTCTGTCAACATTTTTATATTTCTCTCAAAAAAAACTTGAATCTTCGGCATGTATTTTTTTCTTAGAGATAATACCTGGATAATTAAAAAAAAAATTATGCAGGTAAAAAGAATATCAGCGACGTTTATTCGTATTTCTTCAAAAGGAAGTGATAAATTAAAAATTAAAAATAGTGCTATGAAGAGAAGAAAATTACCCTATTCCTATTTAAAAAATTGACATAGGGACTCGGGGAGGGGGTGAATGTCGTGGACAAGTTTTTATATAAAAAATAATCACATTGTTTTTGCTGGCTAGGTAATAGAACTAAAGCACCACGATTGCAGACACATGTATTTTTATGATACGATGAATCTGTTTTTTATTAGAGTCAACTCCAAATGTGTCCAATTCTCCAGAATTAGATAGAAATTAAATTGCTAGTTTAAAATCAAAAATCCAAAGTAACCGGTAATATAATGGTTTTCGTATGCTAGAGAGGTCATCTTGCAAGACTTAAGTTTTTCTATTAACTACCAATCATAAAATATAAGAAAAAATATATGAGTCACTAATCAACAGGCAACTAAGTGAATTGAAAGAGTAGAAAATATAGCTATTAGCATTAAGAATAAATCAAAAAAGTTTGGAATATTAAAGAGGATATTGGTGGTTCATAAGCCTATAATATATTAATACTTGCAGAACCTCAGTTTATTTAGTTCTTTAGTTGCATCTTTGATAAATCTAAAGCTATCTGTGACGACTCCATGACGAGGAGAGAATAGTTCTAATAATATTGATTCTAAGGCAAAGAAGTTTTAGGTAATGCAGAAAAAATTGACAAGACAATGAATTTCTGGTTAGCATCAATTTTTATTGACTGGTTAGTATTTAAATTCTAGTTTCACTGGCTTTCTGGAAAGCCTTGGTATCGGTTGAGCGGGTTATGTTTTTAAAGCTGTCTGCTAGGATTCTGAAAGGGTGGGCATGTATCCATTAGCTTTATAAGAGAATAAGAAAACTTAAAAGTAGAAGAAGTTATTTGTTGATGAGCAGTTGATGATGTTGAAGAAAATATCGATTGGTATACCAACATTTATTTAGTAGTACCTCTTCAAAATTTAAAAAGCTAGTGAAACATTATAATGTTAATATTTTAACAAGTAAAAGCAGATAAACCCTAATTAGAGAGGATATTAGTTTTCTTTCATTCATAGATTACCAAAATTTCATTTCATTACATAACCAAATTAAAGATAGATTTCTGGAATTTGAGCAACTTAATCCTCCCTGATTAAAGGGTCAATCTAGTTGATTTCTTTTAAAGAAGGAACTAGGGAGAACCATTAATAATCTTAAAGTATCTTATTTTTATTTCTTGGAAGTTTCTATTGCGTATTATCCAATTTAGTTGGGTAAAACGCGAATAAGTTTAATGACTTTGTGTCTTATCCGGATAATTCTAGATCTATCCAGTGACCATTGGATAAGATGGTAAAATTGTAGGTACAAAAACACTAAAAACACACTGTGTTTAATTTTGACATAAAAAATTTGAATTTTTGACAAAAAAAGTTAGAAATATTAATGTTTAATCAAAATTATTATAAAATTACTTATTTGAGCAAGATAAGCTCGAATGACATTTTGAGTTACATAGTACTTCTGAGGATTTACACCGACGTTTCAGTTTTATGCATTTTGCTTTACAATGGCATCTTCTATATCCCTGACCATCGGATATAGACTGGCTGGTAGCAATCTGGCGTAAAGATTTCTTTTGTGATGACACATGATCGGATATTGACATTTATTAAGCATGATGACAAGTGTGTCATAATGTCTTTCTTATCATTATACTTAAAAGAATTTAAATATGAAAATTTAAAAGAGACGGATTTAGGAAAAATTTGAATAGGTAGAGTACCTCGATGACAGATTTAGTGAAGAATTTGTCAAATTTGCATTTAGGGATTTTAGTAAAAAGATATATCATAAGTTAATAAGTTACAGCTTATTCAAACGATATATGCATCTCCGTTTGCTTCCACTACTGACATTAAATTATTTCTAAATTCACCTCTTCCTCTATTAACATCAGGAATTTTTAATCGGACAGTATCCTCTATATTACATGGAGGGAATTTAACACTCAATATTTGCTTTATTTCCTTAGCTTGGTTTTCTAGGTTGCTTTTAGCTTCATCTCTAATTAAAAGAACCTGTTATTTTCTGTAACAAAATTCACAAATTCCGTTAACCAACGAACTCTTTCGATGCTCTCTATAACCTCTTTAAATAAACCATTGTAGTATGAAACATAATCATGCACTTATCATCCAAAAATGTTAATTACAAGTAGTTTTTTATCCATTTTATAAAGAATCATATAAAAAGTAAATGAATAGTTTCATACCGACACGTACACATTCCCAGTCAACGCAGTAAGCTTGGCTCTAAGTACGTATTAAAAGAATACTACAACTTCGTTTTTTTTTCTAAATCCCTCAAAAATCAAAGCTTTTAAATTGCATATAACAAGAAAGTTTAAGAAAAATTAAGCTATCAAAATATGAAAACAGAAAATTTTTAGTGAAAACAGTTTAGAAATAATTTTTTTTTTCAACCGCTAAAAAACAACCTTTGCAAATGAAGATTCTAATAAAATCGGTCAAGCATTTTTGGCGCAATCGTAGCACAGACATAGAGGCATACATAGACACACCAAAAAAAAACTGACAATTTTAATACCCTCTCTCACTGATAGGTTGGAAAGGTAAAAATATTTGATTCAACTCGACTTGAAAATAAATTTAATTTTCCCAAACAAATTCTGATAATTAAACAAATATAGTTAATATTATTTGTTCCAATATTAACGTTTTACCTCTTGAGGTATCGAGGAAGACTTAAGTCCAACTTTAATTTAAGATCCGAACATTGCCTTATACGGTGAAAGTTTAATTCCTTTATGATATGCCTGATTTTTCATTATTTGAACGAATCTTAGTCCTTCTGACCAGTTAGTAGTTTTTTGGTCACTCATCCAAGTCACAAGCATATTTTGGACGTCCTGGTTCGCTCGCTCCACACTTCCTTGAGATTGACTGTGTCTAGGATTACTATGAACAATTTTCAGCCCGTCCCACATTAAGCACAACTTCTCAATAATGCGATTAGCGAATTCCCGACCTAATTAAAGAAAATAACAATTAGGGTGACTGATACATAAAGGTTTTTTAAAATTTACTTACTATAGTAAAAGACCTCGCCCTTATAGATCTTATACGAAATATAGTAAGAAACCAAAGTGACTAAAATCAAAATGACTTATACTTTTTTATATGGTGGCAACATCGTAAAGTTAAAAGTATATTAGATGAAGGGGGAATTTGAATTATTACCCATCATTTTTTGGGAGGTAGAAAACCTTCTGTTTTCTGTCTTTTAGGCACTGATTTTGTTTAGCGCGTTGAAACAATTAAACCACAAAGTTCCTCTGTACTACAAATTTATTTGCATAAACCAGCAAACAATCTGACTACTTCCTCCAATAATGCTTAAATGTCTTTTATCATCACTTGACAACTCTATTCGAATTGCACACAGGCAAACACAACTCTTTTAGCTTACATATAGCTAATGAATTAACATTCATCTGTTCTAATTGATTTACAAATTAAAAACGTATGATTTTATATTGAGAGTAGAGATATAATCTATGTCGAGAGAGTGAGAGAGCGACAGAGAGAGAGAGAGAGATCGATATTTACTTCTTGCAGCTAAGACGCGAGATGACCCTTGACTCTTGAGAAACTTTTTTTGACTTGCCGAATTTGTCTCCGTTACGTCGCACCCTCACTACTGAAGCAGGTGACGTACTTGATGCTGATTGGTGCGCCAGGGAATAATAACATTATCGAATTCTTACTATGAGCAATTCTTACTATTATAATGCGGCATGGCGTCGACCGGAAAGAGATTCTAAGAAAGGCGGCAGTTTTGATGCGGTTTTTTGCTTGGTTGATGTTTGCGTTAAAATCTATTTTAAATGAGAACCGAAAATATATACCATGTGAGATAATTTCGAACATTAGATAAATAGAACAATATTAATTACCAAACTACCCGCATAAAAATAACTCAACTTATCGTTATCTGACTGTAAAATGGACGGTGCTACAAATATATAAAAAATATCTTGTAAATTTTACCATTTTGTTAAATTTGACCATAATAAACTTATACCCTTTGACTGCATGTCGATCAAATCAACTTGGCATCTACTATTTATTTGTAAAAACACATTGGACTTGACAACAAGACCCTTTTTTAATAGATTTCTGTTTCTTTTGACGTGCCACACACAGTTTAAGGTATATCATCATTATTTCGTTATATTTGTACGTTATATTTTTATACTATTTATTTTCTTCTTTTAACATACATCATTTCAAGCCTTTCAACTTCACCAATTACACAAACGTCAAACCTTATCAATCGCCGAGTTACATTTCGCTTCATTCGCCACTCTTAAAACTATATTGCATTGAATTCATACAAGATGTATTTAAGTCTTTATGTGATATCAATTCATTTCATTAAATCGTGTCTTGCAAACATACTTCTAAGTCACTCATTTTTTTGCGCTATCTGGAACTGCCTATTTAGGCAGTTCAGTTCAATATTTATTGCATCATGTAGTTTTATCCAAGAAACATTGGGAAATACTAGTATTAACCGGATAAATCCAGAATACAACGATATTTTGGACTTTATCCACTTTGTTTGGATAGTTTGGGTTTTATCCAGGTAAGAACTAATATTCGTGTTTTAGCCGTAACAAATACATTAAAAAAATTTAGTTTTGTTTCTCAGTAATAGAAAAAAATTCTATGTATTTCTATGGGCCTGTTTTTTCTTTCTTAGACTTTTTTCCATAATTTTTATCGAAAGTAATTAAAAGTTACTTTTGTAAAAGTCTTTCTTTAAAAGCCTATTATAAAAAGAAGCCTAAAAACTTGTGAAAGCCTATTATGAAAATAACAGAACTTAAAGGAAAACCTCGGCTATATTACTCAATTGAAAGTATTGTAAATGACCTTGGTTGTTCACGAGGCAGTATTTTTCTGAAGAGCCTCAGTCTGTATTGCAGAACATCAGGTTATTGAGTTCTTCAGTTAGTTCTTTAATGGATTTAAAGCTAGTTGTGACAACTGCATATCGAGCAAATATGCATTATTATAATTTTGATTATGTATGATGTATACTTATAAAAGTGGAAGGTATTAAGAAATTAGTAAATCAATGAATTTTGGAAAACTGAATCTACATATATTGACTGGTTAGTAACTAAAGTCAGCTCCGATTAGAATTAAGAAAAGTTTAAATTATTAAGACTAATATATTTATATATGTTCCTTACCTTTTAAAGGACGTAATAGAAGTTAAAGATATTGAAGAGTTTAATTGGATTGGCAATGAATCTAAAAGAATTTGGAAATGTATTGAATAAGTAATAAATCATAAACCTAAAGAGGAAGTAAAAAAAGGTAATTTTATTAAGAAAGAATAATATTTTATAAAACAGTATCATCCTCAAGAATCTCTAAGCTCCTTTAAAGGTAAAGGTGATGGAGATAAAGTTGTTTGCTAGTGGGCCAGTATCTTTCTAAAGAACCTAGATCTACTGAGCTGGTGGTAGAATCAAAACACTCTACTATGCCTCTAAATGAGTAAAATATATATGTGTACTATAATGAGTAGAATCATAGAATTTAAAGATGATCATTATTTACAAGACAGTCTGCCATAAACTTTTCTAATGGAGAAATATTCACCATCAATAAAGACACTTTCAGGTTTTCTAAACTGGATATAATAATCATTTTATTGTATCATTTGACTATATGTCATTAGTATTATTATTAATATCATTATATCATTACAATATATAGAGTTAAAAAAAGTTGAGAGTGTTTTTATTAATCTAAATTTTCATGGATGATAGCTTAGAATTTATTAAAATAGCTTTGATAGTCATGATTTTTATTGAATGTTTTAAGGGATAAACATTTATGAATTACAGTAGTTTTTCTTCTTTAAATGATTTTTGCTATTTGTTATAGAATAGAAATAAATGGGCGAATATAGAAGTTAAATATTTAGTCCATTTAATCACATAAGCATCTAAATAAGTTACATACGAATCGTCTTTAACCCTAAAAAAATCAAAAAGTTTTTTATATTTTGTAAAAATACATTGTACTATAAAATTAAACCTGAAAAGTTTTGCCTGCATTGTATTAAATTAAACGACATCATAAAGTTTTATTGAGCGATCTTATAAGCGTTCCATTTTATACTTTTATAGAGCAAGATGTACGTAAACGTAAATGTTATATTTTTAATAAAATTAAAAAATATTTTTCTTTGAATATACTATAAATGTATTTTTTTTTCCAGATTTATTACCTTTTGAATGCTGCCCATTCGTCATTTCTGCTCCACGAGGAAATTAGATATTTAAAAAACTTATCAAATCAGTCTCTGATTGATCATGATATTACAACCGAAAGTAAGTATGAAAAAAATTTTTTTTTAAGGTAAATATCCTTCAGTCGAAACCAATTTTGTTCCTAAAATTTATTCCATTAATAAAATTCTAATTATATTGGATAAACGTTAACCTTTTTTGTTAAATGAGGTCACGGGATATTTTTTCGGTAAGCAACTGAATCGAGAGACGGGGATTTATTCGTTTCCTAAATTGGCCGTGAGAGTTAATCAAACTTTGATAATATTAAACTGAGGAAGTTAATAAAACTTTGGAAAAACCGCTTTCTACCCACTTAGGATAAATTAAGATTTTTATTTCGTAGGTAGAAATATAATCCAAAAGTTGGACGTTGTAATACAGCTTGTACTTATGGGCTTTATAATTTTTGAACAATATTGTATTTTTATTACAAACTAGATATATAATAAGCTGTATACAGTGTGGCCCAAATTGGGTGCACATGTATGGGTATCTTGGAAACTATAAGAGATAGAAAATTGGTTAAATGGGGAAAATTGTAGGGCAGTTAGTACCAGCAGCTGTTCTGGTGTATACAGTTTTTTCATTTTGAAAAGCACTCCGAGTTTTTTGGAAGCTGCCCGGGCGACCTAGGCAACGTGGTCATGCCAGGACACACTGTTGGTGACCTCGACTCCTAGAAGATGTAAAGATGATTTCATTGGCAGTGTTTTCCCTGTCATAACCAGCTCCGGGCCACCAAGGTTAGTCTTCATCTTAAATACTGCAGCCTGCGTTTTTTTAGCGTTAAAATTGACCAAATTGTTATCGCCCCACTCCAAGATTGCTCTAATATTGCTCTAATATCGTTATGGGTTGTAGCTACTTGTTGCTGCCTAAGATTCTGAGAACTTGCGGCTGTCGTTGGTTTGGCGGACTTAAATGTGGAAATAAGTGTGCTATCGTCCGCAAAGCTGTAGATTGGATTGACAGTGGTTCCTAGCAAATCGTTCAATAATGAGTTTTGTATGCCGATTGAGGAGAGCTTGGTTAGTACTCCCTCATGCCACACTCTGTCAAATGCCTTGGAAATGTCAAGAGCGACTGAGCGGGACTCGCCGTGCTTCTCCATGGCCTCCGTCCACAAGTGTGTGACATAGGCCAGAAGATCGCCGGTGGATCTAAGCTTTCGGAAGCCGTATTGATGATCGCTGATTAGTCCAGATGATTCCAGATATCTTAACAGTTGTTGGTTGACTGCTTTCTCCATAATCTTCGATATTACTGGAATTGGTGCAATCGGGCGGTAATTGGAGGGCATCTTCTTCTTACCCTTTTTAGGTACAGCTTGCACTCGAGCAATTTTCCAGCTTGTTGGAAATTGGCCCTGCTTATACGATGCCGTGAACAGTCTACATAAGGGAGGAGTCAAATCGTCTACACAACGTTTTAGTATTAGGGCTGGAATTCCATCGGGTCCAGAAGCTTTGTTGGTGTCTACGCTTTTAAGAATTTTATTTATAATTCGTTGAGGAAATGAAATTTCTCCCATCGATGAATTCACCCTTGGCAAATATGGCGGTGTTTTGCATTGCGAGTGCAGAGTAGAATTGGACGCGAAGAGTTTACCCAGTAAGTTGGCTTTTTCCCTTGCTGCTACCGCGATAGAACCATCATCTGCTGTTAGGGGTGGCAAGGCCGACTTAGCAAATCCTTGACTAACGGCTTTCGATACCGACCAGAAAGATCTTGTTCCATTTGGGCAGTTAAGGAGTTTGTTTTTGATCCTGTTGTTGTGACTCTCTTTGCATTCATCAATAATTCGCTTGCAGCTATTTCTGGAGGCTAAGAAGTTCCTCCGATTTTCGATGGAAGGATGTTGACGCCATTTGCGATATGCTGCGTTTTTAGTGTTTACTGCCTTTTTGCAATTCAGGTTGAACCATTGCTTGTTGTTTGATCTGCATTTAGTAGAAAAAGGGATATAAGCTTCCATTCCTGCCAAGATCGTCTCTGTAATTTGGTTTGCACATTCTGAGATGTTATTGGTTCTAAAGCAGACTTCTTTGCAAGGGAATGAGCGATAAAATTCCCGAAGATGGTTCCCTCTGCTGATTTATAGTGTCATACCTTCCGCGGCATCGGAGGATCCTGCGTTTTAACCTCCAACTGGCAAGAGATTGTTACCAATTTGTGGTCCAATGTTCCTAGGGGAGCATGTACTGATACTGTGTACGAGTCAGGGTCTGAATCCAAGATCAGATCTAGAAGACTCGCGAACTCGCCGTCTCGATCGGGGATTCTGGTAGGTTCCTCCACAAGCTGCGTAAGCCGGCATATGGTGGCAAATAGCTCAGCTTCTCGTCCTTCATCGTCGTTCTTGTTGCAGAAGCGCAGCCAGTTGATATTGCGAACGTTAAAATCACCCATGACGATGATTTCTGCGCTCGGGTAGTCAATTTGCAGATGGTTAATGCAATCAACCAGGTTCAAAAAGAGCCGTCTATATTGGGTGTCGCTTGGTGGTCTGTAGATACAGCAGATAAATTCCGTGGCACCACTGGCTAATATTTTGAGCCACATGACGTCGAAGTCTGCAGGTTCAAGCGTTTCCTGCCAATCCAAAGTTTAGTCGAAATCGGGTGTGTAGATCATATCCAGGATAAATGAGGTGAACATTTGTTGTTAAAGGTTTCACCTTTGTTTCTGCCAGTGCCAGAATGTGAGGCTTATTTGATTGCAGGTGTTGGTGTACTGCATTAATATTGGTGTTTAGGCCTCTGATATTGCAGAAATTGATTTTTAGGCTTTTTGATTCGCCTAATGGACCCCCCCGACCAGCCTCCGCCCGGAGATTCGAATGGGAGGCGAGTTTACCTCCGGAAAGTTTTGGTCGTGAGGGCGCCATGATGCATTTACTTTTCTTCTCGATTTCCCCTTTGGAAACCGGACACATCGACATGGTGGCGAAACGTGAGTTCCATGGAACCACTTCACGCCGCCTAAGTCCTATGTGGTGGTATTGAACCGGGCGATGCAAGTGGACAACATCTACCACCAAAGGGGTTACTCTTTTAGTCGCCTTTTACGACAGGCAGAGCGTACCGGAGGGCTATTCTACCCCGGCCCTCCCCGGGGGAAAGTCTATGATCCGTAAAAAATTATATTGACTTTGAAAATATTGACATTTTTAAGACTTTTTGACAAGAATGTGGCTTAAATTCCTAATAATTCTCTGTATTTATTATAGTATTAATATTTTAAGACGACTTAAGACATGACTAAATAATCTCAAAACAATATTATTTAACTCATTTTTTCACAAGTAAATTACAATTCGACTGTAATTTATTAATTTACGTATTAAGAATATAATTAATAAATGGCTAAAGATGTGACTAAGAAATTGACATCCCATGCCTGTCGAATCTTTACAATCGATTGATTGATAAAATGATTAAAAATTATCCAATAATGATTAAAGAAAGAAAATTTAATTTAACAAGAAAAATGACGATTTAGCACAATGAAATCATGATTTTTGTATTTGGTTAGTATAACTACGTATTAACAATAGTATTTTAAGATTACTTCACAAGCGAATAATAAAAATAAATGATATCCAACGTATTTTTTTTAAAACGATTCAGGTCAAAGAATATACTACATTTATACAAAGATTTTACGTTATAAATAAATTTTTTATATTAAAATCAGTCAAACGATCTATTTCTTTCTACCAATGTATTTTGCTAATAAGTTTGTTACTGTGGATGATACTGCCCTGATTTGTGTAGGAAAATAATACAAACTTTAATGCAAAATTCTTTAAATAAAATCTTAATTTTTTTTAAATTACTGGATACTTCTGTTCTACATAGCTTTACTTTGAACGTTTTGATAAAACAACTAAATTTTTTTGGTTCTGACACCAAATTTTAATAGCATTATAATCGAGGGATTTACGAAAAAAATTATACGTGCGAAGAGCTTACTTAAGTGGTAGTTCTTATAAAAAATTAGTTCATAATTTTCAACTCCTATGAAAATCATACCAAAGTATGATATATTTAGATAGAAACGTTTATATACAGAAAAATTGATGAAGACTATTTTTTTTTAATATTAATTTTTAACTAAGCAAAAAATTAAAGCTACGATACAGGTCAGAGTCTCTACAGTTTATGTAAAAGAGAACAAAAAACGATAAGGAACTCTTCGTATATGTATTAATAAAAGGAATATTAAATAATTTAAAAAGCGAAAAAAAAATTATTATTTATTTAATTACGAGGGCTAATTAAATAAAAAAATCACAAGCTGTCAAAGTTAGTCTGTTCATTGACGCAAATATAGTTAGGAGATACGAGTATCATGGCTCTATTTATTTCAAAAGCTTTCAAAAAGTCCAATTTTAATCCCTTCTGACAGACATGAAGGACTTCTATATTGAGTCTCAGATCAAAGAGCATTTTTTAAAAATATTGTAAAATTATTTAAAATTATTTCGTTTTTTGTAAAATATCGAGAATTCATTAAATAAAAAATATCTATTTAATAAATAAATAGCTAAATATTAAATCAAAAATATAATTTTAATTATATCAAAAATATATATTTAAAATTATATCAAAAATATAATTTTAATAGAAAATCCCTTTCTTATTGCCTCTTTCCAGAAATAATCTCCACTATCAATTTTTTTTAAGAAATTTCAATTTAAATGCAAATATATGTAAAAATATAAAAGTTCAACAAACTCATTAAAAGAACATTTCGAGATCATTTATAATAAGTTTCGGTGTTTTTATTTCAGAGTTCGTGACCAAAACTGCTGAGGTGAACTATTTATCTTCTTTTAAAAACTCATGTTTGGCGCAAAGACATTTTCATGTTTCCTAGGAAAATGTAAGCGTTTTCTCGTTATATTTGTATATACATATATACTAAAGTAAGGTGAATGACTCATTTTTCCTGGTCTGGCAGCATTCAAAATTAATGATTTGCCTTCACGTTGATTTATGTAGCTTAATATATAAAGAAATTAAATTTTTCCAAACAATTTAAAAAAAATATATAAATAAAATTGAATAAACGATATGAGTTTTGCACCCTGCTTTTCTTAATATTTTTTTCATATCAGGAAATTCCACTTATATATATGTATATTGTTCCACAAAAAAACATATCTTATATATAAAAAGACCTATCAGTTACTTTGATGTCAAAAAGATAAAACGGCAATGTTCAATTTATAATGGAAAACCTGCCGGCTTAAATCAAAAGAAAAGGAATGTTTTTCATCTGCTTTGTGTCTGTTTTTTAATTTAAATATTTGCTTGTAGACGTGCCTTCAATATACGTATATTATTATATTTTTCGGCGGAAATTCCTTTAGGCTTGATTTATTGAATAAAAATAAATATTAAAATTTTAAATATGGGAAAATATTAAAAATATGGATACAAAATTGTTTTTATGTAAGTAGCTCTGTGTGACAAGATTAAAACGCGACACGTCATACGTGAACCTCCAAAACGTTTAATTTATAATTATAATTTATGCGACAAAATATTCATTCTCTACATACAAAATCCACTAAATTATTTTCTTTTTATTTGAAAAAATATTCTAAATGGTAAGTATCTCGAGGAGTTTCATCAAACATTTACAATCTCACTTAAAAAACCTGGTGTGTGAGAGTTAAAAATTATTATTTTAACACACAATTGAAAGATCGTTTTTATTTAGAAATCCTCTATACGTTAAAAATTTAGTAGCTTTATTAAACCTATATAAATCGAAATAAACTCCACTTTTGGTTAGAAAAATTTTGTCTTCGAATTATTTTATTTGAAGAGATACTATTGTAGAAAATTCACTATTCCGATCCGTGTATATAAGGCAACTATAACGTGCAGAGGTTAGTGCGAACACCACTGCATTAAGGCCTCAGTACGCCAATTGTGCGTCTTTGTTGAATGAGGAAAGGAGCCATCCTTATATAAAGGAGACGATCCTCTGCTATCTTTAAGGGATGAATGAGCTACACCGAGATCTCTACTGCATATTGACAAGAACAGGGACAATCGCAAAGTATGTCCTCTATTGCCTCTCATTTGTCCAGGTATGTGAAAAGCTTCTTAGGCAAAAACCCACCACTTTTTGAATTATTTAAGAGAGTATGTTTTTATTAGCTCTCTGATGATCACCATAATTAGACAAAAGAAAAGCTTCGGAGCTAGTGCTTTAAGAGCGGCGGTCCTTTGAGCCTAATTCTTCCACAACCTACATGTAATATTGACATTTAAAATAGAAATATCCCAGGCGAGTAGAGTTAAGTGCTTAGAATTTTGCGATTGATTCAAGCCAGTCTCAAAGACTCTCGGGGAGGCAAAACCCCAACACAAGCAGACGAGAAATGGAAAGCAAACAAGAACATCACAATGAGACTCGAAGGACACCTACTAAATCTAGAAAGCGAATTCCAAAACATCAAATGAGACATCCTAGGAACTAGGGAAACACAATAAGAATGTGATACTACCACGACTCTAAAATCTGGACATATGCTCTGAAATTCCGAAACAAACCATCAACTCGTTGAAGGAGCACGATCATGGTAAACATCAACAGAAAATATTTGGTCTCAAAGCAAAGTTATATAGAAAAATATAGCAAAGTTATTACAGACAGCGTTATTTACATTATGCCTTTTGCATGCAGATAATACAGGCATATGGAGCCACAACAACTTGACATCAATATTCGAAGATGTCGAGCAATGAAAAATGTGAACATAGCTAAAAACCAAACAAACCGATGTAAGTTCTTAGACGTTGTAATAATAAAAGTGACCATAGAATCGTAATAGCCAAAATAAATAAAAATATACGCTTGGAAAAAAAAAGTTAATTGATAAAGGTGTTTGTTCAACAGGGACCCAGCTCAAAGAAAAAATGGAACAATAACATGCTCAAATCAAAAAAAAAACTCAAATTAACTGAAGATCAGAGAAATATGGGTCTAAATAAGTTATCGGAGAAAATCACTAGCAGCATACAAGTAAAAATTATGCAAAACTCAACCAGAGCTTAAACGCACTCCTAGTAGAACCCAGAAAAATGGACAGAGACTCAATAGGATATTAAAATAGACCTAAGATTTCATATAAAAATGCTACATGTAGCCGTCGACCACATAAATATGAAAATTCGCCGATCAAAAAAAAAACAAAGAAAAAGTCATTCATATAATAAATTAAGAACTAGCAAGAATAAATTGTGATAGACAGCGAGCAAATCACATGCACTATCCAGCACTTCTATCCGGAATTCTACAGTCCATTGGTACTTAAGCCAAACCGGACCAAATATAGACCAGGTATTCCTGAATGTAGGCTCCGAGGAGATACTGTAGATTGATACTGCAGAGATTGGAATAGCACTGAAGGAGATGAAAATTTGAAATGCCCCAGGAGAAGATCTTCTTACAACAAAAATCGTAAAGAGAGAGAACAAATCTAAAGAAAGCACTGATCATTCTTTTTGACAATGTGTGGAAAAGGGAAAAATTCTTGACTAATATTTCTTTGCAAAAAAGGAGACCGAAACAATATCCAAAACTATAGACGGTTTTGTATAAGCTTTTAACTAAAATTATAACCAACCGACTCAATAAAAAGTTGGATCAAACCTTACGTACTTTTATTAAGAAGTGTACCGAATATATTATCCCATAACACCTTACAATATAACAACCGAAAAGATACTTATATGGAGAGAATGGTTGGAAAGGATGGTTGGAAAAAATACAAAACTTTGGAAATTACGAAAATTTTTCTGTTTTCAATAAATTTGTGGGCGGGATTAATCAAGGACCAACTTATTAGCCCGATAGAGTTACCCAACCGTTTTACCACCGAAAAGTATTTAAATATGCTGGAACATAATCTTGGGCAGCTTTTGGAAGACGTTCCTCTTAACATACGACGGAATTTAATATTTCAGCACGACGGAGCATCGCGACGTTCGTTACTGGATGGATTGTTGAAAGTTATAATTAAGAGCTTGTTTTAATTTTGGCACTTGAGCCAAGGCCAGGCCTGCTATTATATAGGTATCAATGCCCAATATTTTATGTTAATTGTGTCTAAGGATTTTTAAATGCAAAGATTGCAGAAGCAAGGTCTACTAGCAGAGGAAGTAAGTTTGTTGCTTTTTGCCAGAAGCGAACCTCTGGCAGACGAATCTAATATGCCAAAGGGAGTCATCGTGAGCTAGACGACCTCTTTAACATAAATATTTATGTTATGATTTTATGTCTCATGTTACCTGTATAGTGTTAGCACAGGTCTTATGATAACTGTATAGATCCATATAACTATCCGGGTGGAACCTCCAGATGCTACCAATTATGCACCTATAGTGTTTATTTAAGATATATACTTTCTGTATTTCCTTTATGATATGAAAGTTTAAATTTCATGTCTAAAGGAAAACTTAAGTAGTACAAGTAAATAGGTACCCGATAGTTTACGTGCCAGTAAATATTTTCTTTTTTTAGTGAATAGTTCCATCAGAATTTTTGAAGTAAATGGATAAGGGGAATTTGCACACTATTTCTCTATTCCTTCGTTAATCTTGCTCTATTCGAGTGTTCGAATTTAAAGAATAAGTAGATCATGCGCGTAAACTATTGAGTGTAATTATTAGGTGGATAGTAAAAAGTTATATTCTATAGAAGACCATATTCTATCGCATGTACCTACATTATATTTCTTATAATTCTTGAATATTTAAGTAAATTAATTTTCCGGTACACTTATTAATAAACAAAAATTAACGTCCAAAAATCACATTATAAATAATGTAAAGCCACATCATTTACATTATTTATAAACTTTACTAGCCCTTTAATTTTCGTATTATTTTAGGCCATTTACAACTCACGCCCCAGACCCTTAAATTGATCTATTTTATTCAGGAATAATAAATTAATCCGCTTGTCATTAACAAACAACGATCCGTTACAACTGAAGTGCGTGAAAACATTAATTTTCTGTTTTGTTAGCTTGTTTCATTTACGCATATTTTTGCAATTTTCCAACCGCGTAATTCTCTTATCCGGAGTTCAATCTTCTTTGTTATAAGTTATGCTAAATAAAGCATTATTATGCTTTTCAGTGCGAGAGAAGGGAGCTTTTGAAGATACACTTATTGTTTTAAATGTTTGCAAAATGGTGGGATTTTCAGTTATAGCAGTAGTAGATAAGTCACATAACTTACATTCTTGTGAAACAGATTTTGAAAGTAGCAATTTACAAAAAAAAAATATACAGTGTAGCACAGATAAAATGATATTAATTTTAATAAAAAAATATGATATTGTTTTTTCTAGATATTTTGTTAGACTGAATCAAAGTTTAAACCACCAAGAGTTTGTCATATAACGATTTGAAACCATTTTTAACTTTTTGTCACTTCCTCATTCTATTTCTAATACTCTACGCCACTGAATGTTAAAAAAAATGGATTCTCATTTATTTAAGTAAAAAAATGGTCTTCAAAATGTTTATTTACTGTTTTCTACAGCCTTGAAGTAATTTCATGTTTTTAAAATTTTGTAAGCTCTTGAGGTTTTTTTTTTAATTTTTTTTAAGGGATTTAGGGGGTAGCAGATTGCCTTATTAGCACATTTAGCACACACAATTAACGTAAATTAACAATAAATTATAAATTCCAAAAAAATTATACTCATAATTCGTGGTCTGTTTCTTGCTTCCTTTCCGACGCTACTAAATATTTAAAAGGAACAAAAAATGTGAATTCCTTGTTTATTTGAACATAAAAGTGGCTCTTGAAAATGTTTGAGTTATTGATTTTTTTTTTGAGAAATTTGGGAATCAATTAAGGGTTGTTACCTACTTGATTTTTTAATTTTGTATTAGTTGTTAAAAATAAGAAAATTAGTAAAAATATAAAGAGGTTTATTTATGTACTGAAGTTTTTAAAAATTATTAAAAACAAATAAATGAAATTTCTTTCAGAAAAGTCTTTTACGGATTTCCGTTTTTGTTAAAAAGTTTAAGATTTTATTTTTAAATGAATGAAATTAAATGAATGAAACAAATAAATGACAAATGATAACTTAAGACTCGTGTGAAAGGTACTTACGGTAGGGAAATTTACACTCAGGCCAGATCACAATGTTATGACAAAAATAATAGTCCGGCAAGACTAACCGGTTTACACGGACTATTTATAGGGAGTTGAGTTTGTTCGACAGTCTTGATATAAAAGTTCTAAACAGCAAAAACAACTCCCTAGATCTGATAGGTTCCAGAAACCCTGTTAATCAGACCGGCTTCGTAGCTTCTCTGTATGGTCAGTTGTCTCAGTCACAATCACTCACTCAGTAGTAAAACACCTTTATTTAATTTAAATAAGGTGTTTATTAAAGTTGTAAGGCAAACAAAATCTACATGGAAAGTAAATATGCATGATGGTATTAAAAATGTAAACAAAAATAAATAAAAAATATATAATATAATTTTATATATTTTATAAATAAGATATATATATATATAAAATATATATCTATAAAATATTTATAATAAGATATAAATATTTTATAGATAAAATAATAAATTCATGTTAAATCATACGACAAAGAAATCAAAAAAATATGGTTAAGATCAATTAAAGAGGAAATGAAAAAGACTAGTAAACTAACGGGTCAAGTTCCATGGGGTTCTTCTTTCGGGGGCGAGAGCCCGCGATGGGTTATTTCTCACCGCATAGGGCTTAAGGCATGATGTGGGTTGACGGGGCTAAGGGCGGCGAAATTATCTGCTTCTTGGCTTCAGGGCGAAATCCTCATCACTGCTTACAAATTCATATTCAAGGAGCCCCAAGAGAAATTTCTCAATGGAAACACGGTACACCAAATAAAATGTCACCAACGGTGAAAACTACTTACGAAGATTCAAGAGGCACCACTAAGAACCATCCTGCTTCAAAAAATATTTGATTGGAAATGAAGAAACACTAATGAATTTTAGTTTTTAGTATTAATTTAGCTAAAAATGTGCTGGCAGAGAGAGATGATACTAGATTTATTTAACGAGACGACTAATCTCTCTTCGTCACAGCGGACAGCACGGTTCACCTTTGACAGACGCAGGAGCTGGAAAGACCCCCCCCGATGCGTCGCGGAACTGCTTAAGTAGCAGTCTAAAAGACGTCTGGGCGCAAGACCGGAGATTGAGGAACTTCGCTCATTACTTTATGGGTTTAGCCGCTATGGGCCCAACCAATACCCATACATAAATCACTAATAAGAAAACCATAAAGTGCCTAGTAGAAAGTACAAATACGGGACAAATCGTAGTAATTCGACACGCGGCGCCACTGGCGTCCGCTTTAGTAAACCGGTTGACCAATTCAGTTGCCGTGAAATCTTCTCCATGCACAGCATATTGTAAACAATAACAAATAATTAAAGTGGAGATAACGTTGATAGTGGTTCAATAAAAAACATTGGCGAAAAATTTCCATTAAAAATCGAGGGCAATTAGAATTATGGTGGGTGTCTCAGTCAGCAGTCTCGTACTTATAAAGTTTTGAAAGAAAGATTTATAACAAGCTCATTTTTAAATATTTTAACCAAATGAATAAAAGTTAGGATTCTCCAGATGCCGTCTAAAGCGTAATTAATCCTGTAACAACACAAGTATTCTTTAGCAACAATTATTATATTCTTTAGAGACATACCCCACAATAGGGCTTTAACAAGAGACTTGACTAGAGCCTTGACTAGATCTTGACTAGAGCTTAAAAAGCACATGTGACACATGGCAGGTGGCAGAAACACGTGGAACCTAAGTATAGTTTTCGCAGAAAATCAACAATAAAAAGGACTCACCTCAAGATTTTAGGAGGGGCATTAGTTAGTGTACACATGCTAGACACAACGACTTAAAAAAGACGAAAGCAAACTACATGCTACCTCAATATTTGACCGACTTTCAGTTTTTCAGGAAGTCGTTTCATCCATTAGAGTCCTTTAGAAAAAGAACCAAGATCACAAATTACTTACTAATGAACCTTTGTTTTTTGTGACCAAAATGGTCGATATTTGAACCTGCTGAAAGTTACACTTTCAGAAGATAATCCCCAATCCCTATGAACGATAATGGCAAACATAACCAAAATAACACACTACTAAAGGATTTTATATTCAAGTTGAATGTAACACTTCCGCGTCGTCCTTCACCCAGTCAACACGTGGACGTTCTTTTCCTTTCCTATCCTTCGGATTCCTTTCCTAAATCGTTTCCTACCCCTTGCCATTGTAGAGGCCTTTAAGAACTACATTTAGTGAAAAGATCTAGCCCACTTCCGCGTCATCCTTTACCCAGTCAACACGTGGTCGTTCTTTCCTTTTCTATCCTTTGGAACCCTTTCCTATATTTTCTTTCCTGCATTTCACTATTAACAATTGTGAAAATATCGATTCGGGGAACAGGGTACATACTCGACGGTTTTCCCGAATCTCCAAGTCGTGCTGGTAGATTGGGTCGTAGCAGAGCTATTAAATTAGCAAATCCAAGTCCAAGTCCAAGTAGAATGTAAACATTATAAAAAACAACGGTAAAAAAGCCGAGTCACTATAAAGATAGCATGATCGTTGACTGTCTGGGATTATGACTTAGTGTCAATGGTCCACTTCAGCTAAAGACATCTCGTGTCAAGAGTGATAACCTATTTCCAAAACACATAAATCACAGAAGAAAATCGCTTCAGATTTATGTGCCGTATGTTGGCAACTTCCTTCTTTCCGGTGTTTGGTTACTCCTATCTCCTAGCTACGGGAAGCTTTATTAACTACTACTTTCCTTAGGCCTAGAGTCCCGACAGCTGCGTTGAGCAGCGTTGTGATATTCATTTCTATATTTCCAGCACCCTTGTCCTGATCTTCCTGTCCTGCAATGGAGTTCGCTTTGATTGTTTGATACAAATGAGCATCGTATAGTGCTTTTATTGCCTTTTTAAGGTCTCTAAGGGCTATTTTATATTTCTACTATTCTACTTTTTAGTTTTTCTTTAGTTGTATTGTCTGCTACTCTCTTCTTTTGTATCTGTATTCACAACTTACACACGACTAAGTGGTCGGATCATGTATTGGCTTAGGTCAGGCTTCTTATGTCTAATATTTGGATGAGTCTTTGCTTTATTTGATATTACTTTATTTATAGTTGAGTTTTATCTTCTGGTGTTCTGTCATGTAATTTACTGTTGGGTTTTATATTTTAAAAAGGTGTTCTTTATTCTCATGTCGTAGAGTGCCCATAGGTCCATTAGCGCTTCTCCGTTTTTATTCGTGTTATCTTCATTATTAGTATTTTTCCTTTTTCGGTATTCTTCCCAATTAACTTTTCATATTTTCGTAGAATTCTTCCGCCTTTTCTTTCCTCTTGCTCATTTTCAGACCATATATATTTATTAAATTAAAATTTCCAGTTCCTATATTGGGTGACATGTTCAGAATCCTTTCGTTTGCGTAATATATATCCTGCATAAGGTCTTTATATTTTTCGACTAGATTAAACCCACTCTAGCTGTGGCTCTTTTGTTTGGCAACACCGTTATGTATTATTTAATACGCAGTTTGGCAATTTAATGCTTCCTTTGCTTTTCCGCATTTCCATTTTTAATAATATTTTGCTGTCTTTGGTGTTCCAGGACATTAGGTTCCAGCACGCTGTTGCGTTTTTTTTCCATTTTTGCTTCTTGCTCAGTTTGATTTATTTGTTTCTCAGTTCCTCGCAAGAGTCTCGGGGTTCTTCATCGTTTGGTCTCTCCTATTCCGAGGCGGATTGTTGGATCTGTAAACAAACGATGATTTTAACGTGAAGTAGGTTGCTAGCCTCGACCGACAACCCTCTTCCTTTTATCCGGGCTTGTGACCAGTAACTCTGTTCACTAGACTTCTCAATTCATCCAGTTATCCAAAATTAAATTCTCTATTAATTAGAGCATAAAAATTGATCGTCGATTTATTTTTGACAACTTTTTGACCCTATTGAACTATTAAGTAGTTGGGATATGAAGATCCGAAAATTTAATTTTCTTAAGAAGACAACCAGTGGTGCCGAATACAATTTTTTGTAACTTTCATTAGGCGTAATCCAGTTCTTTTAAAATTCAATTTTTATCCATTAATCAAAGTCATACCCAAGAGAGCGAATACTCATTATAAAGGGTTTTAAATTATATTGAAACAACATATTATATCGCCAAACGTAATTAATAACTAAAACCGATTTATTAAATCTTGCACGCCTCAGAAAATAACACCTCGATGCGGGTAAAGCAAAATGGATACCCTTATAATCCCGTAAAATCTCTCTCCTTCTGGCAAAATCCAATAACTGAATAATTAATTAATAAACGCTACGAGCCATCCCTAGCCGAGGTGGATATTTATAAATTTCCAGTTTTATAGATGAGTGATTTTTCTCATTTCTAATTGAATTTGAAGTTTATTTAGGATCTTGCAGTTTTATTAAGTGATTGAAAAATTAGAATATCTATGAAAGAAAAAGATTAAAATTATTAAGTTATTGCTAATTTTTGAAACGATTTATGGGCATAAAAAGCTTAAAAAATATCTTTATGAATTAAAGTTAGTTTTAGTGAAATTTCTTTTTTACTTAGTAACTTATATAGAGTTTTTTTCAGAAAGGTGCTATTATTTAAACCAAATGAAATCAAATATTTACCATATACAATTTTTTATACACGTCGGACCACCAAACTATTATACATATATAAATTGAAATGATCATATAACACTGATTAAGTTGCTTGGATTCCAATACCCTTACATTAAACGGTAGGACATTAAAAAAATTTATGCAAAAATAGTCTATCCCTCTCCGAGTTACTGAGAGCTTGCGAAAATTAGGACTAGACATGTATAGATATATAGAAATGGGAAAGTAAGAAATTTAATGATTATAAAATATTGCTGACAATACTTATGGTAACCCAGTCCTGCCAAAGTTTTCACACACTTTTTCTAAAATCCAAAAATCTCCTTAGTATGAGGACTATGTCCCCAATTCAATATTCCATCAAACATGTGAGCAAAATAATATCCATGGTAGGATGTTAAAATGCTTGGAAGAGATACATACATACGCCGATGTTGCTTTTATCAGAAAGATAATCTTGCAAAGCTTATTATTCAGTTGTAGAAAATGCTGTTCTCAATTTAAGGAGGGATTAATAGTAACGTGTCATCACAGGGCAGAATAGGATTACTTTAATGAAAGATAAAATTTAAATTTTGAGTTTTAGACCTGTTAAGACTAAATTGATTGGTTACAAGCCAGGAAAATAGATTCCGCTGAGTCACTTCCGGACTATAACAATGGATCTGCAGGGTGATACTTTATAACATTGATTTTACCATCAGCAAAAACTATAAGATTGCAGTCATTTTGAGAGTTTGATAGATCATTATTATAATTTAAAAATAAGAGCGGCCGAAACACTGAGTGTTGATACACTTCATGTTTAATAATTTCTTTTTGTGATATATTATTGTTGAAGTTAACAACTTAAGTATGATCTTAGAGAAAGGAATTTATAAAATTAACACTTGTGTTGTCAAAGATATAGTAGCTTAGTTGTTTAATTAATATTGAATATGAGACGCTATCAAAAGCTTCTGTAATATCATAAAAGGAGGTTTATTAATAGCCAGAGGGTTCAGTTCTCAGTTTTTTATCTTTATTCTTTAATATAGATACGACCTTACCATATTTTAAAGTAGAGAAGAAAACTCCAGCCCAAATGTAATAATTAATAAGTTATTGCATTTGCCAATATATCTTTAAGGCTTTTGACAATTTTTGTTGATAAGTCAAAGTAGGCTCGGATTTTGCTATTTTTTAGCATAGATATTACTAGATTATTAGACTCTAACTTGATTGAAATTTACCAGATGAAAATTGAAACCATTTAAACCATTTACTTAAGGCCTAGTCAGATAGTGATTAAGATATTTATAGGTCACTGGGAAATCCTTTACAATCTCATCAGCAATGTGAAAAAGTTATTAAATGTTTGTGCATTTAGAATATTGCTGTCTGGAGTTCGGAATTGAGATAAATTAGACTTTATACTATTCCACATGGTAACTTTGACCTATATAATCTTTTTTTTTTTTGAAATTTTATGTCTATAAATTTTTTTATGCTGTAGTACAATTTTTTTAGGAATTGATATAGGATAGTTCTTATTTATAGCAATTCAAGTATGCTGCTCTCTCTTTGCTTAACTCAGTTTAGAATTTACCCTATTAAAATCATATACTATATTTTTGTGATCAGAAAGACGTTAAAGATCAAAAGACCTACAACAGTCTTAATATTTGTAAAAATATTATTAGGGCAAGCATTATTTCTTGGAGCAAAATTAACCATCATGTGTAGTCCATAAGATTGCAGAAGATTCCCCATGTAAACTGTTCTACGATCATGAATATTAAAAAACATTACGGCTTTCGGTAATAGTGACATTCAAAGAAAGATTTAAAGTATGCAGAACACTTGTTAAAATAATTAATATCTGAAAATCATCACCAAGAGATCTATAAACAATGATAAGTTGAGTGGAATGCTGCAACAACAAAACTTCCGCAACCTCACAGTCCATTTTCTCTGAGAATGTTGCAACATTCAGATCATGATAGTCAATATTGAGTTTTTAATAAATCACAACTCCCCATAAATCCTAACTAACCTAAAGAAATCAGAAACAACCCTATAACCCTTCAATGTTAATTCAGGAACTGGTCATTGAAACAAACATATTCAAAAAATTTCTCATTAAGGACTATGTCCATACAGGTATTTTATTATAAATACTTTAAATATATAATATAAATATAAAAGTTTTAGATTTAACTTCACTCACTGAGTATCTTTTTTGGAAGGAGAGACTTTGTTTTATTGTGGGCGTTATATATTACAAAAATGGTTAATTTTTATCCCTTTTAGTCACAAATCAGGATCCATAATTTTGTTATGGCGATATTATTGCGATAGAAAATATGATTTTTGACCTCTATCATACAAAAATTACATAGTTCTTAACAAAGAAATTTACAAAAAAATAATAAATTACAATGAATTTGTATACAAATTTAATAAATACTTATCCTAAAAATGACCGAAATTAATCAATTTATATGTCAATTTGACAAATAACTCCTTTAAAAATTCTGAGGGAACGAAAAGTGGAGAGAAACAGAAAAAGAAGTGGTGCCCTCTATAATTATGAAATAAACTAAGGCAATATTTAAATTTTTCATATTACCCTCCATGCTATATTTTCTTTAAATTATTTTCAAAATTGTTAAAAAATTCGAGGAAAATTAAATTTTTATGCATAACTTTATTGGCTACCAACAACTATTTTTTAGTTAAACTAAGATAAAGTTTTACTAAGGGATAAATAATTTTTAAATGGAATTAATAATTAATAATACAGAGTATTTCATAACTTATCCGCCATATAGCAACAGAAAATACTAATGATACTAAAATTTGTTTATTAAACGTGGTGGAAAATGTGTACAGTGTTGAAAGTAAAAGTTAAGTTTTGACAATTTTAACTCAGTTGAACGTGATCAATATAAAAACTAGTGTACAAAAGTTTTTGAAATTGAGAAATTCGGGTTTGGTATTCGTTTGAATCTGGTTCCTAGAGAGAATTTTGCTATAAACTAGATATTTTTGACGTAAAAAACGTATTTTTTATCAAGGTCATTATCCAAAGCTATTTGCCAGTCACTTTGAATATGCCATTGAATGTTTAGTAGATAAAAAATAACAAAACACTTCGTGATAACAATATTAATTTTATATTTCTTGTAACAAATTGCATTATGATGACATTAATATCGCGGCATAATAAGCTTTCTAATCATAATTTAAGTGATATGCTTTGCATTTATGCACGAGTAAATTATATATATTAATGTGGCTGCTATCTATTAACCTGTTTAACGTTTGTTTCTAGAAAATTTGCCAGCTTGAATAGAGTTTTGCCAAAATGTACGAATTTAATCGAGGACTATAATGTTTCTGCAAAAAAAAAATATTTACCGACAATGTAACATTTACCAGACAAGAAGTTTTTAACTATCAAAAAAATAATTTTAAAAATTCATATTTACCAAAGGAAAGATACTTTCAACACAAATGTTATATATTGGTGCAGCAGAATTGATACTTTTTTAATCGGTGTATTTAAGCTTTCCCTAATACTTCGTGGCATTACTATTTGCAATTTTTAAAAATCAATTTACTAGACCGTCTGGCCGACACACCTTCAAATTTCAGGCATACTGGTTTTTTTTAAGATACGGTCGCATTTCGAGCCACAGTGCAAAATTCTTTAAACCAAAGTTTGTCACATCGATGCAATTATATACATTGGGTGCAATCGTTCTTTTGTCCATCCGTAGCCCTAATTAATAAGAGAGGTTTCAAGCACAATATACATAAAAAAATATAAATAAAATATAGATAAAAGATTTTGTACAAGGAACAACATTGGAAGAAAAGAATATTCTCCGAACCGAAGTTTGAAGAATAGTTGTCGTTGTTGAGTTCCACTTCTCAAAACTCCACTCTTCAAACTCATTTTTCCTGTTTTTTTTTTGTATATCCATGTCTCATTTTTTTATTACTAAATCTTCTATCTTATTCCTAGCATTTTAATGTAATTTTTGTCTTTTATTGTTTTCCATTAATTGGAAATAGTTTTACAAGCTTTTGATGGAATTTATTATATTTTTAAAGAGATTTCTAAAATATTTTTTAACGTTTTCCACACTTCTCTTTTAGGCATATAACGTAGTTTCAAAACCTAATATTCATTTTATATCAGGCGTTTAAAATTGTCATGTTTTGGTTTGAATTGGTTGCTTGAAGTTTTTATTTCCTGAGCGTAATTTTGATGTCTTTCATGCATTTTTAATGTGTTTATAAATTTAGAGGATATTTTCCTATTTTTCAGGCAAGTCTGCTTGGCATGTCATTTCTAGATGTACAGCAAATACAGTTGAAGTATTTGTTTTCAAAAAAATCTAATGAGGAATTATTAACAAAAATAAAACAACTACACTGAAAAAGAGTTATAGACCGTGCTGCGCCCTCTAACGGCGATAATTAAAAAGTATCTATATTAGGTTTTACATATGAACCACCATCTGTGACCCAATTTAAAAATAAATAAACAAAAAATAAATATTTTTTTTCACTTTAGCACCTCTATCTCGAAAGCAACCCTTTAAAACGGCTTATTTTGACCTAAGGAATATAGGCTAAAACTTTTAACATACTCTTTTAAGAGATACCCTGTATATTTTTTATGATCCTTTCAAAGTACTTAATAATAATTCTAAAGAAAAAGAGATTTTAAAAGGAAAAAGGAATAGCTTAAATATAATTTCCACTTAGTATACCGTCTGCTTTTGCAAAACCCTTTTTATCTCCAAATGCGCAAACATCCTCGCTTTTAAAAACAAATAGAGCGAATAATACCGATCGTGATTTCAAATAAAAATTCGATTTGGTCCAAAAAAAGACCCAAAAGACCCGAGGCGGAGACTAATTAAATTTTCACGTAGAAAAAAGTTTTTTCCGTTCTCGCTTAAATCCATTTTATTTTTTTTTTGCAGCGTCAGCAGTATTTTCGGCACTCATTTTTGCCTTCTCTTCCTGCGGCGTCGTCACAACGCTACTGCTTTTTGTCGGGATTTTTAAGGTAAGTTCAGCGTCTTTTTTGCTTACAGAATCAAAATGTAATTTACTGTTTTTCTTTAAAATCTTGTAATGCTTTGAGTAAAGAACCTTCCTTTTACGTCTCGAATGTGAGAGCAAAATGATATTTTCTTATGACGATATATAAGTATAAGTGTAGCAGAAAGTTTTAGCTTAAAATGTATTTAGGATCAATTCAAGATAGAGAAATATGCTTTTGCATTTATAGTGACTTTGCGATAACACACTTTGTCATCATTAGTGTAATAAAAATTCGCAATACAGCTAGAAAGGTCAAAAACTAAAATCAATTGTTGCAAAAAATTATCGAAAAACGAATTTATGGCAATTTATAAACAACATTTTTTCTTTTTATATAATTAATCTTGAAATTAATAAACAATACAAGTAAACATACACTTTTTAATTTTTCTTACTGTTATTTTAAGTCATATTTTAAGGCAAAATAAATGAAAAAGTTATTTAAAATTAACAATACGACGTTCCGTTTTTTAACGACCATCATCAACATTTTCAGAGTAAAAATTATCTACTTGTCTCTCTTTTTTTCGCAAAACTCCTAATGAAAGTACCCGAATTAACTGTTGGATAATATAACAAGCATTGCCAAAAATCCTTATATTTTGAAAATTCATATAATCTCACTCAAATAATTTTTAGAGATAAGAGCTGACGAGTTTCTATATCAAAAAGTTTTTCCAAGTTTTTTTCCAAATACAGCATTTTTGAAGTTATTGGGTAGTTTTTTATAGAAATAAAAAATTGTTGATACTCAAAGGTTTTACAAATCTCTAAATATTGTAGAAATTTATGTATTGATTTTGGTTTTATATAAAAGCTGACGAGTTTCTCAATTAAAAATAATTTTAAGTACTTTCCATAATACTTCTGGAAAATGGAAAACAAAAAATATTAGGGATAACCTATAAAAAACCAATACAGGAGACCTCAGAAGTATAATGGTGATATCTTTTTATTCTAGTTTTTGCTTCTATATTTGACCTTAATATTAAGCACCGAATATAAATATAAATTTTACTATATTTTCCTTCTTATTTATTCCAATCCATGTGAATATTTCTTAATTTAAATCACAACTGAACATACTACTAAAAACACCTATAAGGCTTATTTCCAGAAAGTACACAATTGGGTCAGATACGTGTCTTTCATTATCGCTAGTTAAAGCTGCTCTTAGAGGCCTCAAAGGGCTTTTACAGCACGAATAATATTACACTACGGATAACAACATATCCTTAGTAAATAGCAAATATTAAAGCCCTACTGAGGTACTAGTTTATTACTAATCACATATTATATGCAAAAAAAATTGTAATTTTATTATTAAAACGAATTATCGTCATCATAAATAGTGTAAATGAACTTTAGCATTATTAATAAAATAATTAATTCTGGTGCTGTATCTTAATTTACTTTTAGTCAATTTTTACAAAAAACGGCGATATTTAGCGATTTTTTTTGAGAGCACCTTTTTTATGCAAAAGGCATAAGAGCATCATAATCTGATACCCAAATGGGCAGAAATAGAAGTCTTAGACAAACGGGGCAAAATTTTCCAAATATCCCCCTGGTTTCTACAATAAGAAAGAATAAACTTACTAATAATAATTTATGTCCCAAAATTGGCTGCGGTACCTAAAATAGTTCCGAAGCTAAACGAAAACTAGTTTTTGAAGGTTATCTTTAAAGAGCTCTAGCTCCCTGAGGAGTATTTCCTGACTCATGTTCATATGAACTTTTCTTTTTATTTTCTATCTGCCCCAAAAGTCTGTAAAATGATCAACGGAACCCCCTGTATACTTATATAATGAAAAATTGATTATTTTGATTTGTAGCTGAAATTTGATATTAAATATTTTTTGTGGATAATTTATTCAGTTTTTGCACTAAAGTCAACTATAAAGTAAAAGAATAATTAAAAAACTTTAGACTCATTTTTTGCTAAATTGGATTTTTTAGTAAAAATCGCTTTTAGACTAAAGAACGATAGCAAAATTTTCAATGTATACTTCGGTTTACTCAAATGTTAATTGGAAAAAAAAATAGGAACTAAAATTTGATTCATTCTATTATTTAATTTTTAATATCGTCTTCTATTTATTGCTGATTTTCTGGAAACGAATCACTTTATAATAATCCTAATGAGAATTTATCTTCTTAACGCCCATAGGATTAGTAGAGCTTCGCAGTATATTAAATAATACAGGGTATTTCAGAACTATGGGATCAAACTTCTGGGAGTTGTTCAGTGCAACAGAAGAATCCATTTGTCCATTTGAGTATAGGAACCCATGTCCGGAAATGCGTCATTAGGCCACTACGGCCCTAAGACGCGTTAAAATTTATAAAAAATACTAATTATCTAAATAGGATCTGCTGCATTTATTTTTACCTTTTGAATTGTTGTGATACCATATCAACAATTGTTTAAAATCAACGCTTATCGATGTCAATTCTCAATGTCATGTTTAAAGATTTTATAGCTTTCAATTTTTAAACATTTATTGCTAATGGAAAACCTTACCAATCAAGAATTGGCGGATATGCATTTGGCATACGGAGCAACAAACTGCAATGCACGAGCAGCATCGCGGTTGTATCATGAACGTTATCCCAAACGACAGCATCCTGGATACAAAAAGTTTATTGCGGTTCATCGGCGGCTCTCTGAGACAGGCATGTTTAAGACCAAGATGCATGATACTGGTGTTGCTCGAACCCTAAGCACGGTCGAATTTGAAGAAGAGGTGCTTCAGCGAGTTGCCGATGAACCACCAAATAGCACACGTGACGTCGCTAAGAATATGAATACGTGTAACGCTTCTGTCTGGCGGGTACTACACTAGCAACAACTCCATCCTTATCACTTCCAGAAAAATCAAAGTATGACTACAGCCGATTATCATCCTAGAGTTCAATTTTGTCGATGGCTTCTGGATCACATCATTGCACAACCAAATTTTATACGATATGTTTTGTGGACCGATGAAGCCTCTTTCACAAGAGACCGTATTTTTAATAGTAGGAATAGCCATGTTTGAGACGAAAAAAATCCTTATGCAATTTTTCCAAGAAAACATCAGAATCGTTAATCTGTCAACGTACAGGCATTGTTGATAATTATTTAATTGGGCCATACATTCTACCGAAACGGTTAACAGGACCTATTTATCTGCGTTTCTTGGAGGAAGTTCTCCCAGAACTCGAAAGTATTCCACTAAACGTTAGACAGCAAATGTGGTTTCAGCATGATGGAGCGCCGGCTCACTTTGCTGTACAAGTACGTGAGTATTTGGCTCAGCGGTTTGGGCACCGTTGGATTGCCAGAGGTGGAGCAGTTTCTTGGCCTCCTAGGTCACCCGATTTAACGTCGCTCGATTTTTTCTTGCGGGGACATGTAAAGTCTTTAGTCTACGAAACTCCAGTAGAATCAGCGCTAGACGTAATTGGATGAATAACAGCAGCATTTGAAATTATTCAAAACGAGGATCAAATTTTTAGTATAGTCCGCTGAAATCCTGTGCGGCGTTTAAATCAGTGTATTGAGGTTGGAGGAAGACATTTTGAACACTTGTTGTGATGGTATCCTATACAAAAGGTAAAAATAAATGTATAAGATTCTATTTAGGTAATTAATATTTTTCTAAATTTAAACGCGTCTTAGGGCCGTAGTGGCGTAGTGATACATTTCCGGACATGGGTTCCTATACTCAAATGGATTCTACTGTTGCACTGAACAACCCCTAGAAGTTTGATCCCATAGTTCTGAAACACCCTGTATAAGAAGGAAACCATCTTACGAATATGAATAGTAAGTCATTTTAAAATGGAGCTTTTCAAGCTAAAGTTAAAGTTACTACGGCAATTACTATTCTGTAGTAAAAGAGGTGATACAGATTAAGTTTCGAATTTTTGCCTTATGGCAGCCCTTTAGATTGGTTAAAAAAATACTTATTTTCTTTTTGAATTCCTAAGTAACAAAGGTACCAACGATATTGTTTTTCTTTTTTAATATAATATATTCCGGTCTAAACAAAGATTACTTGACAGCAACAATTTTCTTCTAATTTTTGTAAATCTCTCGACTGTGTAAATCATAATAAATAAGTTTTATTCCTACAGGTCCAGAGGAACACCTTTCGAATGGTTTAAGTCATATCTTAACACAAGTCAAATCAGCACAAATTAGCTTGTAAGAGTTAATATGACATCTTCTTGCAGGCCGATAGAATGAGGGATACATTAAGGTTTAGTTCTGGGGCCTACTTCGTTTCTACTCTTTATAAATGACATTATAGACAGTCTGGATATCACCGGTAAAATCTGTGTCTTTGCAGACGATAGAGAAACCCGGCTATTAAGGAACTACATAGAACTGTATTAAATGATATAGTTAGGGGAAGGGTGTACTAAATGACATAGGGTTTTCAAAAATAAAAATTGCCTATGAACAAAAAATATTTTAATTCTACAAAAGTAACAAAAAAATACAGACATCTCTACTCTATTTTCCAAAATAAAAATCCCTAAAAAAACTCAAAAAGAAATTCTCATTTTAAAGTATTAATTTAAAAAGGTAAAAGTTCGTTTTACCCTCTTAAGTGCGTAAAATGACATACCTATTAAATATTGCCAAAAATTCCTGTAGAAAATTAATTATCGCAACACAGTTCACAAATAAAAATCTTAGTTTTTTTTGTCGACTCCAGCACACGCAGCGTGTGCCCATTTCGAGCAAGAATAATCAATCTTCGTAAAAAAGTACAATCTTCGTCGTCTTCTATTAAGAATGGGTTGTTTTCCGATTCAGAGTCAGTGTCAACAAATAGCTTTTTAGTTGCAGCTCTTTTTTTATTTTCGACAATGGGTGTAGTTCTTGATTTTGCTTCCTCCAAATTTGGAGTAGAATGTAGCACGGGAGTTCCCTGACGCTTTCTCGGCTTCCTCTTTCCCTAGCCTGAGATAAATGTTCCTACTGGAATGGGACTCAGATCGGAGACAGTAGCGGCAAGTAAACTTTTATTTTGTTGATCTGATGTACTGGGGATTACTTTTTGAAGATTGGTTACGGCCTTTAAATTGCCCATCCCGCTTGAAGTTTGTAGAGATAGTGCTGCAGAAGGTTCTTTAGCTAGAGTGTTTTTTATATTTATATTACCTTCAGATTCTAGAATATTTGTTGTCTCTGCTGCTTGAAACATGTATTCTGGAAATACATCAGGATTTAGTGGGCATATTCCGGTTTTAAAAAAGCCGTTGGTTGCATTTTAAATATTGACAGCTTTTTCATATGCTTCAGTAAGTAAGGCACCTATTTAAATTGCGTTACAACTCTGCCTGGGTGTGCCTTAAGCCACTTGGTTATAGCTTGATCGAAATAGGTTTTTAAGGGACCGAAGAATGAAACATCAAGGGGCTGCAGTCGGTGGGTGCAGTGAGGAGGCAAGCAGAGCAGAACAATACCATGTTCTTTGGAGAAAATCAGACCATCAAGGTACCTATGGCTGGAATGGCCATCAACAATTAAAAGCACCTTTTCATCTGATAAAGCCTTCGTAAACTTTTGAAAATGTTTTAACCATTGCAAAAATACTGGTCCAATCATCCAACCAGATTCCTGAGCAATGCCAAGAGTCCCTGCGGGAGTATTATTAGTAAGTTCGTTCTTTATGTTTTTTCTGGGAAATATTAAGGCTGGTGGGATAAAATTACCATTGGAACTCATGCAGCAAACAACGGTTACATGGGGTACCCCTTTCGGCACTGGTTATGGCTCCTACTTGCTTACGACTTGTTGTTGTAAATATTTTTTGAGGCTTTTGCACAGTAGAGAGTGCTGATCCATCGACGTTATATATGTTAAGTGGGTTGATATTTTCTTTTTTAATCACCTTTTCTAGAATCTCAAAAAAACGAGCAACTTGTGGTTTGTTGAAAGCCTGGGCTCTAGCAGCAGATGTCGCCTCTGGCTTACGTAATGCTATATCCGAATTTCTTCTTCGGAATTCTCGCAGCCAATCTTTTCCTGCTGTTTTCTTCTCACGGTTAAAGTTGTGTTAAAAGCTATTTTTAAAAGCTAACTGGTAGGCCAAGCTTAACACATCCTTCCTTGTGAGTCCAAAAAACTTGACTCTAGAAGTTTTAGATGTTCAAATAACTGCCGTTCTACTTCTGGTGGAAAAGTAGGCTTAAATATACCGAGGCGTTTTTTCCCCGTCTTTATTGTTTTATTTGTTTTTAAAGCCTGTCTTCGTAGGGTTGCTTATGGTACCCCGTAAGTCTTACATGCCTTTAACCAGCCCATTTCACCATTATTGACCGCTTCTATGGCTTTTAACATCGAATCTGTACTCCATGACTGCCTATTTGTCTTTCTTTCGTACAATCGGGGCATGACAATCTGCAATAACAAATAAAAAAATTAATTCTATAAGTCGGGCAAAATGACATACTATGTCATTTTAGCCGACAACGCACTATGTCATTTTACACGACTAGAGAAAACAAAAAAATATATTTTTTCTAATATTTGCCTTATTCCTCTTGTAAATCTCTTATTACTAAATGTTAAAAAAAATAGTTTAAATAATCAGTTAAAATAAAATAACTTACCTAGCGAAATGTTGTCTAGTATTATAACCAAATTAAACAAAGCGCGAAAAATATTTTTGCACCACAAATTTAGAAATATCGAGCGTACACCTCCGTTAGTGAGCAGAGACAAACGATGAAGTGGTTGGAACCTGTTGGGTAAATAATTTATGATCTAATTTAGCTCAAGCGTATATTCTTACGACTTTAGCAAGTTACATATAATAAGTATGTCATTTTACCTCACTAATGTCGTTTTGTACACCTTTCCCCTACCATTAAATCTTGGCACGATTTAAATCTTCTATGCCTCAAGGATTCTAAAACTAGTCTTGTTATGCAAAAATATGTTGGAATCTTTTGAATTTCATAATACCAGCTAAGCTGTTATTGAATTTGAAGTTTTTGAGACTTATTGTAGGTAAGTCATTAAAATGGGACTTAGATCAGAATCAGAATAGAATGGTATAGTTTGCACTTGGATCATTTTACGGGAAGCTGAAGATTGGCAGTGTCTAGATTACTCTATAATGTCCTTTTTAAGTCGCATCTCCGATATGATAGGTACAAGTCTTATATCAATTTGTTTGTATTTTTGAACTACAACAAAGAGCTGTTCATTATTCATTAAAACTAAGTAATGGGACTCCCTACCAAGAATTCTTTAAAAAATATAAAATATTAACTTGTCTGCTTAATTCGCAAGCATGTATCAACAATTCCAGAAAGGCCATCTCACAATAACCACTTAGGAACGGAAAGCATGCACAATCATTCGAAATCAAGTCCATATCTTCTTTTTTCTGTATTGCGCAAACGTTATAAATATTCGTATTTTGTATTTTATGGTTCAAAGATTTGTAAAATGTATTTATGTGTATTTATATTTTATGTATATTCTGTTTTTTTTTACAACATTTCTTAAAATTTTTTTGACAATGAAGCAAGTTATTATTTTTTTTTAGCAAATTTATACAATAATTTTAATAAGGTTATGCATATATGCATAACTTACATGGCTACGATTTTTAGATGCTAAAAATTTTTATTAAAAAAATATTTTTTATGGAGTGTAATTTTGCATATCTAAGATCATTTTTTTAATAATATACTAACAGTTACAAAAAATATTAGTGATTTAATATAGAATGTGACTGCTATACTTTTCGTAAATAATTTCGTAGTATTATTGGTTTTTATGCTGCTTCTTTTTAATAAGATCGTTCTATTATTTCGCCATTAAAAAATACTTTTTACCAAGTTCCAAAAATATTACTTTCTAATATAAAAAAATAAATTTCATAAACAATACACAGTTTTTCCTAACATCCTTCTCAGTATATTAAAGATGATCTTTTTTTAGATTAAAATCTAACATATTTTAGTTAAAAACTAATTAAAAAGGCCATTATAGGGCATATTATCACTTTTTAATAATTTAATATCGTAATGACTTTTATAATAATATTAATTTTTCTTAAGAATAAGTATTTAATTTTTTTAATTGATCATTCTTATTTATCTGCAAAATAATTTTGCTTCCTTAATCGCTAAAAAATATCAGGCTTCATGTATAATTAATTCAATTGGTTATGAGTTTTGATTCGTCTAAAATAAATCTATAAAGGCTTTGAAATTATATATTATATATTATAGCTGAACTTTTACTGCTTCACCCATTAATACTTTTCTGTTTTAAATATTAAATAATATAGAGGTCTAACGTAATAAATCTAGTTTTTTAAAAACATTTAAATAATGCTCTTAATTTTAGTAAATTTATTATGACAAGCAGCTTTATAAAGAAATGGCTGGTTACCACTTTACCTAAATTATATAATATAACATAACATAGGTAGAATAATTTTATAATTATTATTCTAATCTATCTATTATCTAATTTTCGATTGAAATATTATTGTATATAAGTTAAGAAATTATTAATTATCAGTTTAGAAAAAATCTTTATTGTCTTATTTGCTTAGTTGCCTAAGCTTTTTATGATTTTTATATTTCTTAATTTATTTTAAACAAGGGTAGCTCTTTGACAAATATTAACATTTTATTTTTAGATATCTTATTTTTAGAATCATAAATACAATTTAAGAATATATTAAATATAAAAATTAGGTTTTTGTGGTTTTTTAAGTAAAGTTTTATAGTGGTCTTACCTTATTAATTTATTAGCATTTTTTTCCTATTAAGTAAATTCGATAATATTAAAAATCTGAATTTATCAATAAACTTATAAACCACTTTTCAAACTCACATAAACTTGCACTTGAATATTCTTATGATGCTCTTATAGGAAAGTGAAGTATCGATCATTTTTAATAAGCATTCATCAACCTTCGTCAATCTCTTTTTAACTAATTAAAATAGGATTCTGGATCATTAACTCATTCCTTGAATTCTTCTTAAAAGTTTTTAATTTTAAAATGTTTATTTTAGTGAATATTATATATTTATATATCAAGTTTTATATTGTTCTAGAATATAAATATGTCCGGATCCCTAAAATCTCAGACATATTTTTCTTTAATATGATAGATATGGCTTGTGGAATTAGATTTATCATTCTTCTTTTAACCTCTGTTTTTTTAACCAAATTTAATATATGAAAAATGTATCTATTTTTAAAGATATGTATATGCTTTATTCGGTTTAACTTCATATTGCAAATGCATTAAATTTGTTGCATATTTGTACTAACAAAACAAATATTCCTGTTTAAGCTTTATAAAGTACGATAATAATATGCGTATGCATTTAAATTATATATATATAATTCATTTTTCTACGGAAGGTGTTGTTTTATAAATGTTGGTAGTTTTATAAAGGTGTTATTATTTTAAATTATACCTAGAATAAATATTTACCATTTTTAAAAAAATATTTAATTAATATTTATATTTAATAATATTTATTAATTAATATTTATATAACTTATTATTCTCATCATTAACTACTAAAAATTAACAAATTATCTGATTATGATTTTTGATAGATATCTTGTTTCAGGATATAAAATATTTCCTTATACCGTGGATCTTCAACATGTTCTTCTTTACCATCGTAGACATCGTCTTTGTAGTATATGGTCTAATAGTTCATGCCGTAAGTATAAACAAAAATTTAATTTTAAATAAACCTTTGTTTAAAATTTGAAATAAATACGGCAAATATTAGGTTAATTAATTTTTCTTTTAGCTTCAATGGAATCCATCTGTAGCTATCTTGGTAACCATAGACTTCTTTTTAAATGCTCTTAACGTAAGTAGCTTTAAAACTAATTAGTATTAAATATTACAAAAAAAACAGAATACCAACCATATCCATTAAAGTTATGCTCCTCATAAACTACTTTAATATTATACTCCAACTTACTTTTTACCTTTTTCAGATGTATGCCTTATTATGTGTGACATCCCAATACCAAGAATATAATGCAGGGCGGGGTAGAGCGATAGACGAAGAAATAATGAGGGTAAGTGTTAATAAAAGTTGATACAATTTAGTGATGATTAAATTCAGTTTTATGTCGCTTTTACGGCAGGGTTAACTAGTTACTCGCTGTTAAACTTACCCGTTGATGAAATAAGTAATTATTTTTACTGCCTTTTGAAGAAAACAATGAGCCATTAAATAGGAATTAGCATATTTAGATTCGGAAGTTTCTTTGGTGCTTTGTTATTCATTAATAAAACTTTAATTTAAACATAAAAGATATATAGATATACTTGCAAAATAACGAAGTAAGTTATTTCATAACTTATTTTCTACACGTTTCTTGAAATCTAATTTATTAAATAACGCCGCATTTTGAGTGCCCCTTTAAATTTCCATTATTCCATTTTTATGCGAAGTTTTGTCTATTTCAGACGGGAACTCCGTAGGAATTTATAATAGCAAGACAAAAGTCATTTCTTGACTTTTGACATTTACTGCTAGTTAAGTGGTTATATTTATGAATTATGCCCAGAGCACATTCTGACTAGCTAATCCAACTTTAGACATAAAGATTTTGCGTTATGGTTTTTGAAATTGCACTCCAACTTTAATAATATCCTTTAAAAAGTTTTCTTATAGTATGATTATATGAAAAGTAAGATTATGTTATACAGGGGAAATTTTTTGGACTTTTTAGGAGTATTTTGATGGTTAATATTAATTCATATTTATGAATAGTTCTTTAATTTAGGATCCTTGGGTCCTTTGTGTCAAACATGTTTTAGATTTTTAAATATTGCAGTGTTTAGAGCTTTGCGGAAAATACACAAATTTATTATGAGATTTTAGCTCAAACCATTGTACGCTAATAGAAGAATTATTAACTAAGAAGTAAGAAATATGCGAGTCTTTAGTTCTTCCCATTCGGAAATATTTCAATATTGTCTATATTCCATATTTAGATAAAAACAATCTGTATTGTTTGCAAAAGCTTTAAAATCAGTGCTATAGATTTATTTTTAACTTAATTAATACGACAGGCTGAGAAAGAATTTGTGCTTTTCGAAGATTGCGTGTAGAAAATCTTTTTCTTTATCAGTTTGCTGTTTCTGTGCTTCGATTACTTGCCACCTCTTCCACTGCTAACCTTATGTGTACGACGTTGATCTTAAATGAATACATAAACCGTCAGCTCTTCGTTATCATTCGACATTATCTTACGCATGTTTTTCTTAACACTGTTTTAGTGAATATTAAACTTCTGAATTCGTTTAAGTGCATATTGCTGACTTCGTTAGGTGTGAATTAAAACACACGATGCACAAAAATAGTCAACCGATTTATTTACATTTTTACCCTACTAATCACGATCACTAAATGCTATTAGAAATATTTATTTACATCGGATTTGTTTACTACTATTTATGTCCCATTTAAATATCGCGCCAATATTCTCAAGTGAACTGGCCTCCCGGCCGCGTCTCTTATATACTCGGCAGATCATGGTTCCGAAACATTCGCTAACCTTCCACGCGTCTCCAGAGATACCGTGCAGTATATAGTATATAGATATTCGCGATGTTGCCAATATAGTTACAGTGTCTCCTCCTTAAGCTCATTTTGTCCCGAAATAAATCTAAAGAAGGTAGATGTCGATATTGGGAGAAGGTCCTTCTGTTACAACTAGACCTCTTCTAGAAATAATATTCAAGGTTTTTCTTTGTAGAACGACGTTGAAGAGTATAACAGCACACCAGAGCTTGCACGCCTATAGACTTAAAGACCACTCCTAACATGCTGCATGTCATTTTCCAGTCCAGGTTATCCGGTCCACATACGAGTTTGGGAATTGCTAGGCTTCTTAAATTTTCGGCAAACAACTCCTTTAGAGAATACCAAGCATCCTAAAAGTCCTTATAGGTTGGCTTTTGATGTGACGCCTCTTTGGTAACCAGGTAGAAGATCTTTTTATCAGTCTTTTAGAGTTAGACCAACGCAGCTCTTGCATTTTTCCGATTTTTTTTAGAGAAATCTGAGCTATTTCTCTAGACATTTGCTGTTCCTTAGCCACACAATATGTCACAGCATAGTCAACTCAAGCTGATCTTGCAGCAGTCTACAGGTCATGCCTTATCTACTCCTGCGGTCATTAGAATAAAGGGCCAAGAATTTATCAAATATCAAATCCGACTCTGAATATATCTGCCGCAGTTCAGCGCCTCCGCGGTTTCCATAATAAGCAGCTAGTCAGTTGAAGTGAATGACTCGAGCTTTACCCCTCGCTGCCTTTTGTAATCTGCAAAGAACACGTTGATGGCTTTCAGCACTTTGTCCGGCCCATCCAAGGATGCTTAAAGTTTCAGTAACAGACCTCTTGCGTCTCTTACTCAAATCCCCAACCAAGTCATCGTTATTGCACCTCTGATCTTTGGCGTTCATCATCATATGCGTCCTTCATCCGATAGCTGCCATCTTCTTCACTGACTTAGTCCTACCCGGCAACTTTAGATCGCATGAGTGACGGAGCTTTTTTTCCATGACTATTCGAGCCGGAGACTCTTATGTGCTTTCACGGATTGACCATCGGCACGCCAGCAGAAATAATTGAAGAAACCTATACTAGTCTCTTTAGTGGCTAGAGAATACTTTGGCCAAATGCCAATTAATTGTTTTATTAATTCATTCTATCATGCTATTTGGCTGCGGGTGTAATGCATCTTGTTTTCTTGATTCCAAGCATCTGTCAATAATTTAAATATTGCGCTAATATTTCCTACTGAATTGCCAACTGCCCTCCCAGCGGCGACGCGACTCTATATATTCGGCTGACGGAAGAATCGCTGACCCTCCACGCATCTTCAGAGACGTCTATAAATCAGAATGACTATAGACCCTAGAAATCTTAGGACGTTTAACGCCTATGCTGAGCTGTGTTTACAGAGAGGCGAAAATCGGGGCGCACGAACCTTTCCCCACTACTCGCTCTGTCGCACCACCTGTATCTCGCGCAAGTTCGTTTCTCTCTCGCGCTGATGTAACCCAGTATTATGCCGAAATGTCAGTTTGCTTTCCCGATGTTATATCAATTGTTATTATTTTGTTTTTTTGAATGCAGTAAATGATATGCATTTCATATGCGCCGCGCAGGTAAGTAAAGTAGGCAGCTTTAAGTTTTCCCCACCAGTAACGCTGAACGTCTTAAGATATCTAGGGTTCCTGGGAATAACGAAGCACATCTGGTATTGTCTCTTAACTTGAATTTCATTATTAACAAATTGGTCACCTGAAAATAATTTTAACCATAACTATGTTCTAACAGTATCTGATATTCCATCAAATCTAAGCCTTGAGTCAGAGGATTCATCAGGGTTATTATAATTTGAGGAATAAAAATGGTCAGCACTACCTTTAAACTTTTAAACTTTAGAGTTATTGCAATCCTTTAATGACTGACTTGGTATACCTTCATGCTTTCTTTAACACAGGGTTTACACGAAATGTGAAAAAGCGTTAATTTTTATATAAGTGCCTAGGAAATTAATAACATGGATATTCTTACACAAGAGATATTTGCATCATAGTTTTGTCCTAGTTTTAGATTGTGACAAGAATAAACAGTTCTGAAATATTTACTAGTTTCCCAAAAAAAACAACATTTTAAATAAATATATACACGGTTTCCGGGAGAATGGGAAAATTTCTCGGATTAAGGTAGAAAATAAAAAAATAGTATGGAAGTTTCTTATAAAAAAATTACAGCCCCCTTAAAGACGCCACTGGAAATCGGTTTTTCTTAAATAACTTTTGAAGTACTTGGTATATATTAATAAAAGTTTTACATAATCAACACTACTAAAAAACTTTTCAAAACGGAGTCCTTAAAACACATTTATCTTGTTATTTTATCAGGGATGGACTAGGTTGGACAATGCTTAAATTTTAGCACTCTATAGACAAAGACGCTGAAATAATAAACATGGATATCTTGAACCTTAAACTAAAAAAAAAGGCGTTCTTGTCCATTATCGATAAAATGAACCATAATTTTTTGAATTTTGGATTTCTTGGTGAATTTAATTTGAATTAAGTCGAAATATAGAATTCACGTTTATTGAGTATTCAGATATGCATCTTATGTATGGTCTTGTGTCTTGCAATGCGTTGGAAGCAAAAAGGTTGTATGAAGAAAGATTTCCTAATCGTACTATTCCAAATCAAAAGACATTTCAACGAATTGACCAACGTCTAAGGGAAAGTGGTAGGCGATTCTACTTATTAAGGTGATATTATTGACTTTCTTTATTATAATTTTAGCAAGTTTTGTGGAAAAAAGTACTGATGCCGGTCAGAGAAGAATAGTACATACGGTACAATTCGAGAAATTTATTTTGGATACTATAGCTGATACTCCTTATTTTTCTTCGCAATTCTACTTTAGTCTAGCTTTTCTTAATGAAAACAAGTTCTTTTAAATATCTTTATAGAAAAAAGTCTATGGGACTTAGACTAGATGCTTCCTCTCCTTTTAATCCATCGATTACTAAAAGTAGTATCGGGATTTTGCCATACTACTCAGGCAGAGTGAGGAGGAGCTCCATAGTGTTGCAGCAACAAGCCTTGACGTGTTGCTAGAGATACGCCAAGTAATACATAATAATCTTTACCGTTTAGTCTTTCTGGTAGCTCGAATAGTCCAACTAATTTGCCTTTAATGATCCCCGCCCATAAATTGACTGATATAATTGTTGACTTTATAATTTCTGAAATAATTGACTGAATAATTTTTTACTATTTTAAGATTAATATAGTCCAATAATGTTACTTGTGTATATTAAATATCTCCATCTTTTTAAAATTGGTTTCCTCACGCCATTTTTTTTTAATTAAATATTTTAAAACAAAATAATGCTTTAATCGTAAATGATATATGATATATTTATATAAATATTGGGAAAAAAATAGCCGATCAACCTAATATACCCTAAAACAATAATACATTAAATACTTCAAGAACAGCTGTTATATACCCATATCATCTACAAAAAATGCATGAACTAACTCCTGAACATTTTCCTCGTTGAATACAGTTCGCGAACTGGCTATTAGATCAGCAGCGAACTAATCCAAACTTCATTAGCATTATTCATTTTATCGATGAAGCAGGTTTTATCAAAAATGGTATTGTGAATTTACATAACTCGCATGTGTGGGTTATTGAAAATCTTCATGCCGTTGTTGTTTCTCATCATCAACATCAGTTCTAATCAATTAATATTTGGGCAGGAATCATTGGAATTTTTTTAATTGGGCCATCCGTATTACTACCATGATTAAATGGAAAACTTTACTTGGAGTTCCTTTACAATAATCTTCTGGATTTAATAGCGGTGCATCTCTTGTCCCGGAGGACACCTACCATCCTTCTCTGTCATTTGAATTCCATGCAGGCCTTACCTCTCTTAATAACCTACCCCTTAATAAAGCTGAAATAAAGGAATTTAATTTTAGAAAGGCTAACTTTCCGCTTTTGTATCAGCTGCTGCTAGATACTGATTGGTCGCCTGTTACGGTGCAGCAGGACGTCAACTCTGTATGTGATGTTTTTTATGATATACTGAACAACACTTTCGCCAGAGCGGTACCCTTGAAGGTAAAACGTCAAAGACGTTTCCCTCCCTGGTTTTCGGGGGACATAATTCGTAATATATATAAAAAGGAAAGAGCATTTCGTGATTTTAAGATTTCTAAGTCTAATCATCATCTAGAGATATTCAGATCTTTGCGCAAGACAATTAAAGCTCTAACTGCACAAGCCTACAAAACGTAGATCCATAGTATTGAAAACAAAATAACCTCCGATCCGAGTGAATTTTGGTCTTTTATTCAAAGCAAACGTAATCAGTCTCAAATCCCCGGCTCAATGAACCTTTCTAACCAATCATACAATACGCCTGACAGCATTGTGTCCGCTTTTGGAGAATATTTCAGGAGTGTATACACGAACTCACTTCCCAGCGATCATCCTGTCGTTTCTGAACCTCCCTTAACTTGCATAGACGTCGTTGCGCTCGCGGCTACCGACATTATAACGGCGAGCAAGTGTCTCAAAAGCAAAATGACCTCTGTCCCAGATCTAGTTCCTAGTTTTTTAGCTAAGGACTGCTCTGTTGCACTTACAGACCCTCTGCTCCATATTTTTAATCTGATCCTTAACACTGGTATTTTTCCCAATATCTGGAAGCAAGCCAAAGTTTGCCTTATCTTTAAAAAGGGCGATGCTGGAATAATAGAGAATTACCGCTCTATATCCATTCTGTGCAATTTCTCAAAGTTATTCGAGTTGGCTCTTCATAAATTAATTTTTCCCAAGATTAAGTCCATGCTGGCCAACAATCAACATGGCTTTGTTTCTGGTCGATCTTGTACTACAAACCTAGCATTCTTTTCTCAGTTTGTGTCTGAAGAACTTAATGATAGAGGTCAAATCGATGTTATCTACACAGACTTTCAAAAGGCTTTTGACCAGATTGACCACTTCATCCTATTAAATAAGCTTGAACGCCAGTTTGGATTCTCCGATCGCTTGATAAAGCTCCTTAACTCCTATTTAGTTGACCGCTCTCAGTTTGTAGTGCTCGAAGGCTTTAGATCTCCTTGTATTTCACCCACCTCTGGAGTTCCACAGGGCTCTAACTTAGGCCCCCTTCTCTTTAACGTTTTCGCTAATGACTTGATCTCCACCCTCAATTGCTCTCGGTTAGCATATGCTGATGACCTAAAGCTTTTCCATAGGATTGACTCTATAGCAGATTGTGGTCAACTGCAAGAGAACATCACACCATTGGTGCACTTTGAACAGGCTTAACCTTAATGTTTCCAAGTGGAATGTGGCCAGCTACTTTCGAATCAAAAGTCCAGCTGTCTTTAATTACTCAGTCAATGGAGAGTCTCTGGCAAGATCTACCTGTTTTAAGGATCTTGGAGTCACCTTTGACCAAAAATTGTCTAGGGCTACTCGCATGCTGGGCTTTATTATTAGAAATTGCAAACTTTTTTCGAACACTGCCAGTGCCAAAACTGTCTACTATGCATTTGTTAGATCCAGGCTTGACTACTGCTTCCTCATTTGGTCTCCCATTTACAACCAGCACATTCACCTATTAGAATCGGTCCAACGGCGATTCCTTAAATGTTTGGCATTTAAGGATGATGGAATCTATCCTCCAAGGGGTTTTGACCATAACCTGCTGCTCTCTAGATATACTTAACGGTCACTTGCAGAGAGGAGAGAAATGCATTCGGTGAAATTCTTAATTAACTTACTTAACCATAAAATTGACTGCCCATCTCTTTTGCAAAGGATTTGCTTTCATATACCATGCCCAGGATCTAGACACTGTCCAGATTTTAACTTGGACACAGCCAGGTCCAACATTCTGTACCAGAGTCCTATTCACTTTATGTGTCAAAACTTTAACACTATTGCTGATTCTTGTGACATTCGCCATGACAATCTGTCACTTATTTTGAGTCACCTACGTATGGTCGGTGGGGGAGGCTAGATTATTTAGTTCCTAGTTATTTAGTTTTTGGTTTGAATACATTTATTTACTCATTTTTTTTCTGCTCTTTTGATTTTAATTAATTCTTGATTCTTAGCCTAATTTAGTGTTGATTTTTTATTATTTATTTTCTCAAACTCACTACTTTTTTTATTATATAGCAATTCTTTTATAGTTTAGTTACATGGATCTAATAGAGTTCATGCATTCATACTTGTCCATTTATAAATTTAATTGATTTTCCTGTAACTGGGTATATGTATCCTGTTGGAAATAAAGCTTATTATTATTATTAGTATTATTATTATTATTAATATTTATCTAGGTGGTCATCTCAAAATCTTGGAATATTCAACTCCTGTCGATACTCGGGAGGAACTTTTACAGAGAATCTGAATTTATTGTGATGTGATAAGGAACAATCCGGGATTGTCGTAGCGACTACAGCAGTCCACAATTCATCGTACTCGCGAGTGTATCAGACGTCACGGAGCTCAAGTTGAACCTACTTATGAAGTGTTTAATTAATTGTTTCGAATTATTAACTTCTTTATTTATTATATTTTTTAAGGTTGTTTTTCGTTTTAAGAATAACGTAGGCTTACATTTTTTTTAAACAATTTCGGTAAAACACCTTTTTAAGAACCACACTGCATTTTTCAAAACATGTATTTCTTCAGATTAAATAACTTAAAATGGAACCTCTCTATTATTTGAATAACTATCGCATTGCTGAAAAAAAGAACATATCATTGTTCTTTTTAATTAAAATAAACTATTTTTTTGCTTTCACTGTCTGAAACAGGTGGCTAGTATTAATATCTAGTAAATAATGCCATTATGTTTCTTTCCAGATACCGAACATCCAGTACAGTACGACCCAACCAACCGGTACCAGCTACCTGAGTTCACACGCCCGAAAACCTCCGACTTTTATCGAAAGAGCGACACCACTCCACTCGCCCACCAATCATTTAGACGTGCCGCCTGCGGTGGTCAATAGGGGCCCGAGAAAATCGGTTAAGTTCGGTGACAGTTCGGAAATGACGGTCGTACCACCGCCATGTTGGAACGATAACAAAACGAGTCCGATCAAAGGTACTGACACATCACCCCTTATCGATTCAGGGGGTGGGATTGGAGGGACAATAATCGGGTGAGGGCCGGTGTTAGAAACGGCGTTGTGATACAGTTTCTTAGTGATGATGGGGCAAAAAAAGTAAAAGTCGACTGTGTACAGTAAAATGTGTTTTTTTTTTGTATAATATTGTTTAGGGTGACTAGAATTGTTTAAAATACTTAATAATAAATGTAAATTCTGATTAATTAATATTATAAAAGTTAACATAGCTCTTGTGTTTGTTTAAAGAGAACACGTTTTATTTCAAACTGGTTTGTTACCGCTCTGAAAAAATCTATAAATGTACGTAGGTAAGTAGTAGAATGCTCAGTTTTTTCGAAATTCAATAATTTTCAGAATTACACAATTTTGTATATCAATAAATACGAAAAAATTAAATTACATGGATCTAAAAAATACTACTTTTCTAGAACACACTTACTCCAGTTAATACACTTTAATGTCAGGAACACACTCTTTTTATTGACAAAGTTAAAAGTTTCACCTGACTCGCCTTGAGTGTCGTTTAATTGTTTCCAAAGTAAACGAAAAAACTAATTAAGATCGAAATCATGAAACGCGGTCCCTTTTAAGGACCTATGGAATAGTTTGGAAATGGTTAGAATTTTCTACCTTTTTTTTGCCGACAGAGACCGACAATTATTTATAGAGAATACTAATGGTCAAAGAAATTTGTATATTTGACAAATTCTAGAAAATTTAAACTACCAGGATTTAGAATAAAATAACCTAAATTGGGGCCCAAACAGGATATAGGTAAAAATAATAAACTCAACGTAAGTAGAACCCTAAATAAATTTAACTAATCAAATTAAACTACAAAAGAAGAGTACAACAGTATTAACATTTTCATAAAAATATATTCACAGGAACTTAGGTAACTTCTGAATGTGCATGTTAACAAGATTTTTTTTGGATATTACACGCAAATTATCAAAAAATATTAATGTTTTTTGAAATATCTAAAATTTATATGATGCTATAAAATAAATTTCACAATATTTCAACATTTATTCAAAACAAATCCTCTCAGGTGCCGCTTGAACTGGTTCAAATTATCACACGTTTTGATGTCATTGGTTAGCTTATTAAAGTAAAGAAGTAATCAATGAATAAAACAGTAATGATCATTTGACTGGTTCGATATCTATCTACCAGAATAAAATCTGTACGACTTCTTGTACTGGATTAATGTACCGGGTGGCCAACTAAGAATGGACGTCGGCGATATCTCAGGCCCTAATAGTCGTAGCCCCTTGAAAAAAAAAATTTTGTAATAAAAGTGGCCAAAAAAAAATGCTGGAAATTATTTTGAAGTTCATTGGTCAACCGCTAGAGGGCGCGACAGCTTCTTTAAATCTTAAAATTGCATTTTTGCCAAAAAACCTCCAATAACGTACACCTCAAAATATTATATTAATATTCTAGGAAGATTTTCTCACAAAAAAGTTTCTACAAAAATTTCTGTCAGTTGTCAAATAAAGTGGTGGGGGGCGATTTTAGCTTGAATAAAGAAAACAGCTGAAAATCAGTTATGATTGGACCGATTTTTTTTTAAACATGTTTTTTTTTATGTCTATTGTTGGCTTATTTTTTCAACCAAAAAAAAATTTCAAAATACTTTTTCTAAAATCCGCTAGAGGGCGTTGACTTGTGACTAACCCTTTCTGTCGGATTATTTAAAAAAACTCAAATGCAACTATATATATTTTTTTACGTCATTAAAAGCGGGGAAGAAAACCAAAGAAACTGGTGAAAACGGCACTTCGATATCATTTCTTAAACAAAAGTTATAAAAAAAAAGTGTCCATTCGAAAATAAAAATGACAAAAATGGCGATAAACTCTTATTTGCTTAGACAAACTGAATAAACTCCTTTTATATAAGTATTTTTTTAAACAAACAAACTCATAGTACTCTTTTAGAAAATCCGACATACAGGATTGATCGTTATACGTTTATTTATACAGGGTGTTAACTAAACCAAGTTGACCAAATGGGCCTATTTTGGGAAAACTGTGCATAGGAAAGTTGAGTTAGTAGGCTATGGAAACAAAAGTGGCAGGTAACCATGGAAGCAAAATATGTAAATATTTCAGTTAAATGTCATTTTAGCGTCTCTTCTTGCGATTGTTAAAGCGTTTTTAAGTCTCGCTAATAACATCCAATAGTTTTCTTGTTAATTCGCCGTATTGTGAACTTTGTTTTTCCAGTTTTCCGTGTTGTTCTAGTTTTTCGTGTTGTGCCAGTTGTTCGTATTGTTCCAGTTTTTCCTGTTTTGTTCCAGTTTTTTGTGTTTTGTTCAAGTTTTTTGTTCCTTAACTTTTTATCTCTGTTTTTCGTATTGCTTTGTTTAACAATGCTTTACACAAACGAAGAGGCGTTTGACATAATAGGTACTTATTTTTAATGTATGAGAAATGCCACAGTTGCTGCAAGGGTGTATGCGCATCAGTATCCTGATAGACGCCATCCTACTGCAAAAGTTTTTCTTCGGATCATACATCGTTTGCGAACGACTGGAAACGTTCGGCTGCCCGTGTTTTGGAGATAACCCAGGGGACGCACCGAAGACAACATAATAAATGTTTTAGCCTACGTCGAGTTTAATCCTCACTTAAGTACTAGAACAATAGCGCACGACCTGGGAGTAAATCGAACTACTGTTCAGAATATTCTTAAGGAGTACAGGTAAGCGATCTTTTGGATATTAATCTTCACTATACGCGATGAGACTTAATTTTCCTAAGGAGAGTTCATTTTTTGATGATGATGCTTTAAATGTAAAATTAATTAATTTTTACACGAAAAGCACCAGATTGGTCTATTCTGTTGAATCAGCAGTCATCATCTTGTTCCAGGTTTCATCCGTATCATTTAGTCCTGCATCAAGAATTAAGTGCACAAGATTTTGACCGAAGGATAGACCATTGTCACTGGCTTTTGGGTATGATTGTAAAGGATCCTCAGGTGCTTTCAAACATATTGTGGACAGATGAGGCTACATTTCACAGCAATGGAGGCGTGAATCTCCACAATATTCATTACTGGTCACCAACAAATCCGTACTGTATGCGAGAAGTCCAGCATCAAGGCCGTTGGTCTTTAAATTGTTGGGCAGGAATATTAGGAGGTCGAATTATCGGCCAATTTTTTTTTTAACAACGCACTAAATGGTGCAAATTATTTGCAGTTTTTAAGGGAGGAATTGCCAATTTTATTAGAGGATGTGCCACTTGAAATTCGCCAACGAGTGATGTTTCAGCACGGTGGCTGTCCAGCACATTTCGCCCGAAATGTTCAGGAGTTTTTAGATGCTACCTACCCTGGTAGATGGATAGGACGGGGCGGTACCTTTACATGGCCGGCTAGATCACCAGACCTAACGTGCCTGGATTTTTATTTATGGGGTCGAGTTAAAGAAATTGTTTTTGCAACAAGACCTACGACGCGACAAAATATGATTGGCCGGATTAGGGATTGCGTGCAGACTCTCTCATTTGCTGAGGTAGAGACTGCAGCTTTGTCTACCGAACAAAAGATGTTTTAGTGCATAGAAAATGATGGAATGCATTTTGAACATTTGGGGAGGCACTAAATAAATTATGTGTATAACATATTATTTATTGTACCACCTAAGATTTCTTAAAATTGTATGTAGAATTTAAATATCAAATAACATATTATACAGTGTTCTATTTAAAATAAGCAAGTTTTCATCTACATCCGGTATCATCAAAATTGTTAAAAGTGTCAAATTATTTTATTTTTGTATCTTTAATTAACTTTTCTATGGTATGGTATGGTGCCAAATTTTTAAAACTTTCCTATAGAACAACTATAAACTGTATGCACAGTTTTCCCAAAATAGGCCAATTTGGTCAACTTTATTTAGTTAACACCCTGTAATAAATAAACGTATAACGATCAATTCTATATCTCGGATTTTCTAAAACACTACTGAGTTTGTTTCTTTTTAAAAATACTTAGTTAATACGAGTTTATTCAGCTTGTGTAAGCAAATAGTAATTTATGGGCATTTTTATCACTTTTATTTTCGAATGGACACTATTTTGTTAATAAGTTTAGTTTAACAAGTGATATCGAAGTGCCGTTTTCACCAGTTTCTTGGGTTTTCTTCCCCGCTTTTAATGACGTAAAAAAATATATATAGTTGTATTTGAGTTTTTTGAAATAATCCGTCAGAAAGGGTTAGTCACAAGTCAACGCCCTCTAGCGGATTTTAGGAAAAGTAATTTGAATTTTTTTTTGGTTGAAAAAATAAGGCAACAATAGACTTAAAAAAAAATATGTTTAAAAAAAATCGGTCCAGTCACAGCTGATTTTCAGCTGTTTTCTTGATTCAAGCTAAAAACGCCCCCCACCACTTTATTTGACAACTGACAGAAATTTTTGTCGAAACTTTTTTGTGAGGAAATCTTCCTAGAATATTAATATAATATTTTGAGGTGTACATTATTGGAGGTTTTTTGGCAAAAATGCAATTTTAAGATTTAAAGAAGCTGTCGCGCCCTCTAGCGGTTGACCAATGAACTTCAAAATAATTTCCAGCATTTTTTTTTGGCCACTTTTATTACAAATTTTGTTTTTTCAAGGCGCTACGACTATTAGGGCCTGAGATATCGCCGACGTCCATTCTTAGTTGGCCACCCGGTACATCTGCGAATACTCTTAATTTTTGACAAATATTTTCGGGTAGTAGAAGTTCTTTATTTCAAAGATAAACAGGTACACATTAAACATAATTCTTTGTTTTACAGATAACATATTTAGGACATTTAACATAGACGGAACAGGAGTATAACAATCACATTTCAATACTAATCTCATGACTCTGTTTTGTATTATTTCCAGTTGGTCCACTTTATAGTGAGGCAAACCAAACAGCAATGCAGAACAGAATTGTAAATGGGGAAGTGCAAGGGCGTTGTATAGCTGTAATTTTGTTTGCATAGACACATTTTTACTGATTCGTGTCAGAAATCCTACTTTTTTCGAGAATTTTCTTATAACGTAATCTGCATGGGCATGGAATTTTAGGTAAGCATCTAAAACCACTCCCAGATACTTAATATCTTTTTCATAAAAAAAAAATTCCCCATTCACAATAATCCGCACATTATTCTTCACATTATTATATTTATTAAGTAAAAAAAATATTATAATTTATAAAATCGAAGATTAAAAAACAATAAAAATAAAAATAATTTATTACCATAAACTGCATATTAAAAATTTATTTTTGTATATTAAGGTCAAAAATTACAAATGTACCTTTTTTTCTATCGAGCTTGAAATAAATTTATACAAAATGAAACTTTGGCATCACCGCCTGATGGTACATCAAGACAATGCGCGTATCAGGAAAACTCTCTTCTATTACTGACAGTGCAGAATCGCAATTCTAGGAATATATAAAACATAAGCTACACTACAAGTGTTATACTACAGTACAAAAGTAAGTGCAAGACGTCAGAAGCTGACTAAAAACCTCACAAGAGGCTTCAAAACATTAAGGTAAGTACAATATTACATTTGGTTTGCGATTACAACTAAAATTTATATTGTTTTAAGTTTTGTATAAATCTGACAAACTAAACTGATTGATCAGATCAAGTCAATGTGATTTTTGATGCAAATCTTTAAATAATATTTACAAAAAATAATCAAATTATTTTTTATATTGTGTCCTGCCTTAACAAATTTAGTTCAATCTGTTCATATTCGAACCGTCTGACGTAAGGTATAATTATAGCACATACCAAATTAACTTGGATGCACGTCACGTGTGACGTACTTTAGTTGCCGACTGTATACATTTTTAGCGACATTTTTATTGACTATATAAATTTAAATTTCCCGCCTCTCGATTCTGTTGCTAACGAATGACATACTGAGTCTGTGTTTGCCAAGTTTGATATGTATTTAAATCTTACAAAGAACTACTATGAAATATATCATAAAAATAAAATAATACTAGAAAAGCATTAATTGAATTAGATACAAAACAAAATAAACTTTGACAAATACGACTAAACACTGTGTTGATTAAAGACGTCGAAGCTGTAACTACCACAATTATTAAAAATAATACATCAATAATGATAATTTCTTTTAAGCTCTATTTATAAAATTCGATTTCATTATCACTCAGTTACTGCTAGACAAAGCCCTCGGTTAAACTGCTCCATTGAGTCTTAAGCTGGTCTAATCCAGTGTCTCTCTATTCTCTTTAAACCGCCACGTGTTCGCTGCTTCTCTTGTCTGCACTGGTCTTCAATTTATTATAGTTATTGACCACCTGTCGTTTGGCTGCGAATGAAGACAAACTTTAATTAATATTTTCCTCATTGAGACCTTTATTATGTAATGATGAAAATAAAGCAATTAAATTCTCTAGGTATTAAAAATTTGGAAAGCTCAAACAATTTATTATTTATAGGAGCTTACTTGCTATTCAAAATTCTAAGCAGCATAGTTTCTTAAGTTATGCTTTCTGGCTACTAGAGCTAGTTTCATTTACATCTTTCAGATGCTGTTCTTAGGTTTATGGGGTTCAGAGACATTTCATTCGGGTGATTATTGTAATGGGTTCTAGGACTTGTATTTATATTTTACCTTGCATAATCCAAGCACATTGAAATTATCCAGTTATAACCTTAACTGTATCATTTATAACATTCGTTAAAAAAATACCCAAACAATCACTACAGTGGAATTCAATCCGGAAATACTAGATAATTAGAAAATATGTTCAATTGTAAGAAAAATTTGTTTAAACAAAATTCATAAAGTAAAGGGTTTCAAATAGCTTTGATATATTTTCAAAATATCACGGAGGCAATAGTCCAAACAAAATTATTGTTATTTTTTGATAGTTGGGTTTGGCATAGTCTAGTATTTAATCGTGGTGAAATACACGCTTAAAGAACGTCTCACAAGAAAACACCACAGAGACGATTAACTGCAAGGAATCCAGACAATATTAATACGGTAAGAATATTTGCCTGTAAATGGGTTTTAAAACTAAACAAAAAAAAGTTAAATTACAAAACCAATAAATATTTACATAAAAATAATTTCCAGTTGAACTACTAAATAAAATTAGAGCTTGATATCTAAACCGTGGCTTGAAATTATTTAATTTATACCGAAATCAGATAACCTACGGATATTGAGAAAAAAATTAATTGCCTTTAAGATTTTCGAATTAAATGAGTTTTGTAGACGGTATACTTTTTTTAACACAAAAGTTTCCGTTTGAGACAAAAATTCTTTGTTTCTTAAAAATAAAGCTTATGAAAGTAACTTTATTGAAAATTAAGGTAGAGAAGTACGTATTTTTTTTAGGGGGTAAGTAATTGGGTCTTTTAAATTTTATAAGAGTTTTTTTTTGTTTTAGGCTCTTTATAAATTCTAGTTATTAATATATTTTGGTTTTTAATCCATATAGTATAATTGCAATTTAAGCCCGTATATTATAATATTGCGAAAACACATAATGTTTTCTGTAAAACTAATAAGATAAAATCTTTTCCATTTATTTACTTAAAGCTCCTAGAAACTATTTTGCTCCCAGCTACTTAAATACATTACGTATTCATGACTGGCATTTACTAATTTTATTTCCATATGAATCCCCCAGAGTTTTGAAATGTCAGGTTTGAAATTCGAACGGAATTTGCCATTTGCATGTTTCATTAACAATTAAACTAAGCTAAGTGCACTTATACGTTGGATAATTTTCGAACTGCCCTATTGACAATTTTCAAATTCAATTATTGATACGTAAAATATTCAAATTGGAGGTTTAAGTGTCTTCTTTGCGCACAAAATTTTATAATTTCTCGGCAAAAAGATCAATGTTTCCTATTTTTCCCGTCATTTCCTTATGGTTATTAGTACTATACATATTCTTCTGAGACATGTATGTGAAAATATGTTCACTGTTAAGGTCTTTTATCTACTCGCTTCGGCGGTACATATACTAAAATTGAAATAATACAGAAAAGATTAGCATAACCCCTGCGCAAAAATAACACGCAAAATCGTGAAGCGTTTCACATTTTTTTGAATATTAAATTGCACAAATCTTAAAAATAATCTTCCTATGGTTTTTGATAATGTAAAGAATTTAATTGATCGACCATTTAATTTGAAATCTATTCTCATAACAGAAAATCTAAACGTTTACACAATTTTATATAATTATATTCAGTTTTTCAAAATAACTTTGAAAGAAAAAAAAAATTAAAAAACAAAGAAAAAAATAGTGTACGGAAAAAATCTAAAAATACCTGGAAAATGCAAAGCTAAAAGTAAAAAAAAACTGTATATAATGATCTATAATGTAATATTATGATAGTAAGTATTTATACATCTAAAATAGACGGAGTGAGAAGATTAAACTTATTCTCAAAGAGATCATAAAAGTAATTATGGAAATAATTTTTAAATAATAAAAAATCATTTTATTAATATTAAAAACCTAAATAAAAAATGATGTTAGTAGTTACCATTTAGTATCCCAGAGCCATTCCAGAAAGAAAAAAAAAGGATCTTTTATGTACCTATTCCCAAAAAAAATCTGGTCCTAAAAAGATATTTTTGTATCCTTTTCTTATTTTTTTGGTAGTTTAGAAGAATGAATTATCTTTTATTGAATTGCTTTATAAAATCCCAGTTTCAACTATTCATTATCCTGGAAACCGTTATGTTCTGGAGCTCACCAACTAAATTTATTTACTTCAATTAGAAGAATATAACTATAAATTCTCCACATAACTCTTACATTCTATAAAGATTTTCTCTCGGCCTTGATTTTCTGCTTAGAAAACAGCCAAGTTGGTATTGCACCTGATCGGGATCTGATATATATAGGGTGTCCCAAAAATCAACGATAAGCCGACAACGGACAATAAACTAGGTGCTCAGATTCAAAAAAAATATTTAAAAAAATCTATCTTGAGTAATTTTAAAATTATAGGCATTCATAGAAAACCGAACAAAATTGACACCCCCTGTTAATCTTTTTAGTACCGTGATTAAAAATTTTTAAATTTTTTAACAATTTTTTTAGTGTAACTCTGAATAACCCTTCGATAAATTACAAAACTAAATTCAAACACAACTGTTCACATTTTTAAGAAATTATCAACTTAACTTCTGTTGAAAATTTTGTCTTTTGACCATCGTTTCCCAACTTTACCTAACTGTCTTGAAAAATAAAGTTCACTTCACTATTTGGCAAGCGATTTCAAAAGTTGGCATATCTAATCTAGATTTTAAGATGGTAACATACCTGCTAGATTATTGGTTCAATAGGGGTGTTTTTTTAGTACATAGTCAAATTTACGCCGCTACTCTAAGCTAAGTTAATAATTGAACATTCAAAATAAATGAAATAAAACTTTACTTAAACTTTAAGTCGCACTTAATTTTCAAATTGTCTGCGTCCATTCCCTGATATGACGTTTTAAATTGGATTAGTGTACACTTTTTATTAATTATTCTTCCCCGTAAACTAGGTAAATTTATTTAAATTTCTTCAATTTTTTTAAGATTCTCTACCTCGCCCTATCTACCTGTATGAGTATTCCGAGTATTCCCTGTTCAGAAATACGCCTATAGGGTAAGTAAGATAGGTAGTTCTGTATTCGTGTTGATATCGTGTTTTATCTATTTTGGCATTTTTGGATTTGTTCGGTAATTTGGCTTGGTTTATTGAACGTGAGTTGAATTTTGGGTCTTTTCTAGACTATCGATAACCGTTTGATTGTTTAGTTGGTAAACAAAACCATGCCAAATCGTTATACTCGGTGAGAATATGCTAACATGCATCTCATCTATGGAGAATGTCGATGCAATGCTAATGCTGCCGCTAGACTGTATCGTCAAAGGTACCCAAATGAAGAGGGTTATCCAGATTACAGAGTATTTCTAAATGAAAATCGATTACTTCTAGAGGGCCGATTCCCAAATCAAATGGCTGGTGCAGGCAGACCGCGCTTGCCCTACGAGGCCGAAGTCTTACAAGAAGTTGCACGTGATCCGAGTACCTCAGTACGTGAAATCGAAACAAGGACAGGCTTGTTTAAAAGTTCGGCACATCGAATATACCACGTACGAGTACAAAGTTTATTACCTCGAAGCTACCTGGCAAGACTTGAATTTTGTCAGTCATTCTTTCATAAAAAATTGAAGTCATAGAGAAGATCCACAATTCTTGGAAAGAATTCTATTGACTAATGAATTGACTTTTAAGAAGGATGGATACATAAATCTCCACAACATACATAGCATGTGGAAAATCCACATTTACCCCAGTTACAATACTAGTTTAAAGTAAACATGTGGTCAGGAATACTTAATGGTAGAGTTACTGGATCATTCGAGTTGCCGGAAAATTTGAACGCTGTAGTTTACCTAGATTTCCTGGAAAATCATTTACCAGACTTACTTGAAGATGTCCACTTAATACTTACCGAAACATTTGGTTTCAACAAGACGCCTGCTATGCTTGTCGAGTAAGGGTATTCCTGGACAGAGAATACCCGAACAGGTAGATAGGGCAGGGTGGTACCATGGCATGGCCGCCACGCTAAAATCCTTTGGATTTCTGTTATTGGGGCGAAATAAAACACAAAAACCGATTCCAAGCGGTCTATCGGTAATTACCGTTCCTAAATGGTATTAACTAAACATGTCCAAGCGGTTATAGTTATAACCGCGTTGAGATACGTGCCGTCACCAATTAGTTTTTTATACGTCATCAATTTGAAACAGTAATTACTCACGTCCGGAGCTGTTTTCTAAACGTCAAATGTCAAAAATATTGAAATAAGTGCGGGAAAAAATAAAAACAAACAACAAATTATTTCCTTTTTAAAGATGACACAAAGTTACTTCAACCAAACACGTCCAAGCGGAAACGATTGGACGTTGCATGTTTGTTTCGGGACTTCGAATAATTTGTCAAAATCTCTAGTCAACACCAAAGATAAAATTCCCGTCACACACAGATCTGGTGTTTACAGACTAAAATGTTCTCATCCTGACTGCAATGTGTGCTACATCGGACAAAGCGGAAGGAGAATCGAGACGAGAGTCAAAGAACATAATAAACTCATTGAAAAGAATATAAACCGATTTATAACTAATACCTCTTTTCCTTTCGCCAATCATATTATTGAGACCGGACATGGGTTCGAGCCTGGGGAGGATACCGAGGTGCTCCATGTTTGTCAGAAGGGGTTAAGGTTGGATCTTTTGAAAATCCTGGAAATAAATGAAGCCATCAAATCACCGGTTTACACTTGCATTAATAAGCAAACTCAATTTGAGAGCAACACTTTCTTTAAGTCCTTGGTTCTCTCTCACTTGCTCCCAGTACTGAGTAGAAATCTGCTAATCTCATATTGTTCAATTTTGTTATAATTTTAACTGTTCACTAAATGTCGTGCAATGTACAATTCAAGTATTGTTTGTTATTGTTTAGAATTTGTGTATGTGTTAAGTAACTCAGTAAGTATTTTACAGTTTTATTATTTTATCTATATTTTTTTTGTCACCTGTCAAGAAAAAAAAATATTCGTATATGTTTTTCAACTGTTTGTAATATATTTTAGAGTCTGATGATGGCAAGAACACTTGCCGAAATGCATCACTCCTGAAATTAGAGGATTAGCATTTTATTTGTGGAGAAAAGACTTCCCCTACTAACTTTTTAATAAATAAATTTATGAAATTTTATAACTAATAAAATTATTACTAAGGCATCTTTACCTATTTGGGAATAAGTTGGCTGGGTACATAAAATAAACTAAATGGGGACCCTCCTACTCCATATGGCAGAGCATTAGGAGACATTACAATCGGAAAGTTTAGATCATAATGAATTTGACATTCTGTAGACCATACAAACGTAGCATTTTTCTTTACCAAATTAAAAAGTGGTTAAATAACGACTGAAATCATAGAAAATAACTTCTTGTACGAATTAAGTAGACCTAAACAAGAACGCAATTGAGTGAGATCCTATGGAAAAGAGGCCTTTAAAATTACATTCACATTAGAAGCAAGTGGTTTAATTCCCTTTCTACTCAAGGTTAATTCAAGAAAGTCCTTGTCAGAAAAAAAATTACATTTGCCTAAATTTACTTTTCTTTGAAATAAACATACTAAATTTTTGTTACATTCAGTCAAGTTTTTTTCCCACTATATTAACATCTTCTAAATAATAAGCTGTTTTAACTAAACCTTGGGTAATTTTATCCATAGCAGCTTGAAATTGGACTGATGCATATTTAACACCAAAAGATAAGATATTAACAAAACAATCCTTTTGACGTATAATTACCAGAAATATATTTTTTGTAATTTTCTTTAACTTCAGGTTGCAGATAGACATTATTTAAATCCATTATACTAACATACATCCTTAACTAAAAGTAAAGAATAGTGATTTATCTGAAGATATCTATTTAACGTTACCTTAAAATCAACACAAATTCTAATACGTTTACCATCTTCCCGGGGAACAATAACTACAGTGAGTATTCAGCATACCTTATCTTATGGGTCTATATACCTTTTTGAACCATATCATCCAATTCCAAATCAAGCACGGGTTTAAGAGCATAAGGCTCAGAATATGCTTTATAGTTTACCACCTTAAAATCTAAGAAACTTTAAGAACTATCTAGGCCTTAATACCTTTATTAACGCCATTTAGGCCGAATACATTTGAAAATTCTTTACTTAATCTGGAAGTGAGAGGTTTATAAATATATAAATTATTATAACTGTTAATCACAGAGCATAAACATATTCTTCAATTGGGAAACAAAATATCTAACAAATCTATTGATCTGAGAACTATTATTACTTCTTAGCTATGAGTTATATACAGGGTGTCCCGTATCGTTATGTTCAAGTTCTGGAGGCATAAAGTACGCTTCATTTTAGGTTAAAAAAAATGCAAAACTTGTAGGTCAATTTTTATTTGCTTCAAAGTTACACGCCCATAAACGTTATTAGAAGATAATAACAGTTACTTTTTAAACTAAATAAAAAATGGCTTTATTAAAAAAAAGGTTAATTGATAATATTTTCAAATTGTCCACCTCCTTGTTGAATGCAGGCTTGTGCCCGTAAGTCAACAGATGACGTAGTTATCCGTATTTGACCTGTGTTTTATCTTATTTGTTTAGCAGCTTGCTGAATAGGGTCCAGTAACTATTCCCTTGTATTTGAAACTTGCGCATAGACCAAATCTTTCATGTACACCCATAAATAAAAATCAAGGGGATTGTGATCGGGTGATATAGGTGGCCAGGCAACAGAACCACCTCGACTAATCCATCTTGGATTGATTAGTTTAATATTTATCCTAGTGATTTAGTTGTTTAATATTTATCCTAGTGCGACACTGTATAATAGCTAAATTTGATTCATCATTCCCGCGTTACTCGATCCTTTATTGCATAATGTGAGAAACAAGGAAACGAGACAATCTGTACTCCGCGCTTGCGTCACGTGACCGGATAGGGCAATCGAAGCTCTCCGCTTTAGCCTGCGCGATCGCGACGAGTCGACGTGGGAGAATCGTAAAGAGGCTGTGAAGAAGTATTTTTTATTTCGTTTACTTTAAGAATATAAGAAACATGTTATGCAATCCAATAAACGCAAGCTGTAAAATTGAGTAGCCTTTTTTAATAAACCGAAATTGGGAATATTTCAGCCCGCCAGGGCCGCCAGGGGCAACACAAGAATCCCAAAACATGGATAGTTGGCCGTAGCCCAGTTTCGGACAGCAATTCCAAAATGCGTGGAACATCCTCCAAAAGTTCTTGCAGTTCTTTCATAAAAAACTGAAGGTAACTGTCCGCATTCAACCTTGCAGGAAGCAGAACAGGACCAATCAACAAGTCATCGCTTAAAGCAGCCCAAACGTTAAGCGAAAAATCATGTTGAAAATTACAAGGACGTAAAGCTTTTGGATTTTCTCATTCCCACCTATGCAGGTTTTTCAGATTTGTAATACCAGGTCTTGTAAATGTCGCTTTATCTGTCCACAGGACTGTTCTGCAGAAATGAAAATTAAGACGGGACTGTTTTAATATCCAGTTAGAATAAACTAGACGAGGATAGTGATCTTCCTCAAGCAAATCTTGTATCTTACGATAATGATTCGAATGTAAGCCTTAACGTTTTAAAATTCGCCAAATATTATCTAATACTCGTTGATCCAAGTCTGCTGGCAAGTTCACTCCCCGATCGAAATAATAATCACGCAGTCCGCATTCCCGAAATTATCTGTGTACTTCTAGAAATGTTCTGTATTGAGGAATGTTCCTATTTGAAAACCGATGTTAATATTCGATAACTACTTGACGAGCACTGCCGTTACAGTAGCCATACACAAAATGCAAGTTTGCGTACTCTTGAGAAAAACATCAGGGCATTATGATAAAGATACCGTCACTCACTAAGAAGCCAGGAATAACTAACTGCCTTGTTTATCATAAAAATAATTTCGATGGTATTTGTTGTGATCTCCGAAAAAAAGGAGTAGTTTTTATTTACTTTAGGAGTTTTTAGTATTACCCTCTAATAACATTTATGGGTGAGTAACTTTGAAACAAATTAAAAAAAAACTACAAGTTTTGCATTTTCTTACCTAAAATGAAGCGTACTTTATGCCCCTAAAATTTGAACATCACGATACGGGACACCTTGTATAAATATTCATTTAATCTAACAGAAGCAATAGTTTCATCAATCACCTATACAAATACAGAACACTACCGAAAACTGTTTTAATTAGACATTTTTAACACAAGATCTGAAAATTAGGACACTGTCGACCATCGGATGATTACATAACCTCAACAGTATTTTATTACGATATACTTTCTCTATGTAACTATTACACACAACTACTGGATAAGTAGCTGAGTGGTGAGAACTTTCTCATTCATAGCATAATGGGTTTCACTTTCATACAATTAAACTTCGTTCTGATGTCTGCTTATATAAATTTAATTATTTATATTCTGAAAACACAGCAGTTTTACAAGCTTCGGCAAAACTTAAATTCTTAATGCTCAGTAATTTTTTCTGTATGCTAATTATATTGCTGCAATTTGTAAAACTAAGTGCTCAGCCACAACTAATCTGGGAAGTGATTATCCTCAACCTAATTATAATTAGGTTTAAATGGTGAGAGCAGCCAAATTCTTTAAGATGTCGTAAGTAGGTCCACCAATTAATAATATGAAATACCTTAATTTACGATTTTCTGGGACCTCATCAAACACTACATAAACATATATATAAATAAATGCTTCAATCTCTCCATGTAACTTTCGAAGCTTTACCTAACACAACAATGGTCATACTGTTCAATCGAACCAATTAGCGCTGGTATCCCCGTCGCCGAATTTAATGTTGCGCAACAGCTTTAACATGTACTTTATTTTTGGATAATATATCTTGTATGGCAAAAAATAATATTATAAAAATAGTGCCAAAAATGAGCGTGCTCATACTAATCACTTAACCTAGATTACTAAAGACTATTAAACTACTTTTTAACAAAACTAAAGCTACAATTCTAAATAAATGACAGAAAAACTAATACTTGCTTCTTTAAAAAGCATATTCATGATAAAATATATGCATTGCGTCTAATTATTGGAAGAAGAAGGTAGCTTTGGAAGATATTGAAACCAAAGCGTCATACCATCACAATTTTTTTTAAGTTTCCTTATAGGTTTGGTGATTGCTGTGCAATGGTAATAAAAATTTATTGATCTCTATTAGAAATGGTATGCGACTTGATAAGCAAATTTTGATCTTGCTGATTGAGGAATTAAATCAATAATGCCTTTTTCTTTTTGTTTGTTCTAAAAACTACTTATTTAAATTTTCATTTATCAAAATACTTTTGATATTCTTAAAAAAAATGCAAAAGTGTGACTTTTTAAGGACTAAAATATTGAGCTATTAGTATATTTTGCTTGTTATGAGGAGCTCCTAATTAAATCTTATAATCTTACTATCTTAAAAACCATTAGCCTTTTAAAAATCTAAAATATTTCTTTAATATATTCGAAAAAAATAATTCATATCTTTTATCAGTTTGGCCCTTTTTCGTTTATCTTTCTGTGCCGTTTGCAAAAAGGCCTCATATATTATAATATGTATATTTTTATGATTTACGACTCTTCTGACTGTCTAAATACTAAATTTATTCCTACAGCTAATAACATTTCCTGCTTTATGTGAAAACTTTACATAATTTTTCATGTCATGAAAAAAGCACCGAACAATAACAAGACTAGAAGTCCCACTCTCGGTCGGGTGTTTGAAGTAGCGCTCTCAAATACGAGCCGCCGATCGCAAAAAAACTACGCAAGTGTTCAGCTGTGTCGGCTCGTACGAGGGTAATGCAGACAGTTAACGGCGCATTGGCCATCAAAATAAAATAAAGGTTCACTTACCGGGGTGTTTCAAAACAATCAAACTATGTAATTAATATTATTGTGACCCATTCTGTTTTAGCTGTAGGTATTTAAATAAAAAAGAAAATATTTTAAACTGTTTAATTGATTGAAGATCATAATTATAACATATCCTAAATTATTATATTATACATTACATGCATACATGTAACTAAAAAATAAGAAAAACGACATTATCAGTAATCTTAATCTGTTTCATTGCTGAATAATACTTGTTCTACACTTGTTTGTGTTGCTTTTGTTTCTTTTAATCTTCTAGCCTCACCTGAAATATTAATTTTTTTAGTTTATCTTAACAATAATGTTTTATAACAAATTGTTACAATTCATGAAATAAATCAAGGTAAATTTATCTGTATAAAAAATGAACACACTTACTAGTTTCTCCGCTATTTTGCCATACATTTTTTGACGGGACAGCGTTCTACAGCAGATTTGTTCTTACGGTATTACGCATTAAGGTTTCCTGAGGAAAATGTAATTCGCAGACTCTTAATTTATTACTACATTTTTCTGGAGTCATATTGGTATACCTATGATTATTAACGAATCCCAAATCCTGCTTCCAAAGTTGACATTTAGAAATATCATTTACAATTTCTTTTATACTGATGAATATGGAAAAAAATTAATATTATTATTATTATTGTCTCTCATTTTAATAAAATTATTACCCTTTATTATGCATAAAATATAAATATTAAAAAAATTATCATTCAAAACTATACGATTATATACGATTATACTAAAACAATTCTATAAATTCTTACCTATGTTCATCCCTGGGCCACCGAAACAATGATATTTCTGTCCCTTCTCTAGTCAAACATCCATTAACACAACACATTCGTGGCATTTTATCAGAATCCTTAATAAAATCCCTAATAAAACCAAATCGCAAAACAATCGCTATAACGTTCTAGCACAGTATAGTTCTACCTACAAATAGCTACTCTGTGAGACAACTGTTATACTACTTTAAATATGCTATATCAGACAGCCGGTATATGCATTTTGCCTGAGAGCGACTTCGAGAGACTTAAAAAGAGTAGCGTCCGATATTCGAGTGAGATAGGCATAAGAAGAGGCGGAGCGTTAAGTGAACCTTCTAGTCTTGTTATTGTTCGGTGAAAAAAGTAACCGTTGCTTTAATAACTTAGTAGTAAAAACACAGCATGAGCAAATTTTATTTTACGCCTGAACAATTAAAATACAACAATGTTTACTTTCTGGAACTGGGGCACGTGTATTTAAAATAAAAACACTAAAGAAGACGGATTTCGCTAGAATCGGAAATGCAAACAGTTGACGAACTTCCGGAGATACGATGTTTTAACATGAGAACATTTTATGTGACATCCAAAAACCTTTAAATATTCTCTAGTGGTGCTTTTATGTTTCGCTCAAGCTCGTTGAAAATGTGGATTTAAAGCGAGTTTTTTTCCGCTAGAAAACTACATTTAAATAATGATAAAATATGTTTTTTACTTTGTCTCTTTATTTTATTTTATGCTTTTTTCTTAAATTTTTTATTTAACAAAGATATCTCAAACTTAATTATCGTCAGATAAAAATCTATTTATTTAGTTCTTTCTTTGTTCTTGTTATTTTTTTAAATTTAACTTAGATGTGATTTTTTTGAGATTTAGGGCTTCTTATTTGAAGAAAACTCTGCTTGAAATCAAAGCTTTTCTGGTGTTATCTTTTTTAATCTGTTTATTTTATTTTCCCTTATTTGGTGTATATTTTATTTAGTAATTTTTACTATAACTATGTTTCTTATGGATTTTTGGAATTATGTTTAGTAATTACTTTCAGAATCGCATTGTTTTGCTTAAATATTATTATGTTGTCCTTTCGGTTTTTATCTTTATTCAGGCGATTTTGACAAATGCATTATTTATCTAAATGTCTAAAGTTTAGGCATCGTCTCATGAATTACATTTGAGGTTTTTCGTTTTTTAAAAATTTATTTTTTAGTAGTTCTGTTTAAGTTAACTTTTTCTGAGATTTTTTAAGCCAGTCAAATTTTCTAGCTTTAATTTATATATGTATATTTTTTTAATTTTTGACTTTTTTGTTTGTTGCGAGTATTGTCAGTTAAAAAACTTATCATATTTAGTGATAAAATTACTTTTTTTTATATTTCTCCTTTTTCTGATTTGTTGTTTTTATTATGAAATCCCTACTTTTTCTCACTGAGGTTTTTTAAAACTAGTTGTTGTTAAATAAACATATTGTTATTAAGTTCCATTGGTTATTTCCATTTTTCAGGTTATCTATCTCTGTTATCTTTTGTTATTTAATTTAACCTTAGTGTGACTTTTTTTGCTTCTCGATGGTCGCCATTAATATTAAGTTTTGCTTTTTTGGTGTTGTGTAGCATTTAAAACATATACAGGGTGTTCGGAAGCTAGATACAATCCTTTAAGAGGGTGATAGCTGACTTAATTTCAAACATTTTAAGCTAAATATGTGTAGATCGAAATTTGTTTATAAATTTTTATGGCAATTCTTGCATTTTTCTCAAGAAATACCAAAATTTTACACTTAAACGGTAATAGAGCACAAGTTACAATTAGTATCGGAGTTTCAAAGTTTATTTTGTTTTGTCTAATGTGTATTAATAAAAATACAATCAATTCCAAGCTTCTGTCTAAACTTATAGAAAAAATAGAGATATTGAAACGCCCTTTATTTTTAGATATCACTCATGCCGATGCCTGGCCAATTCTCAGAATTATGGCCTCTTTTGTGCGGCAGGTCATGTAAACAAAAATTATTAGACTGAGACCTCTCATAAGCCTACTAAGCATTAGAGCCCCGATTGTGGGGTTATTTTAGGTTTTAATGTTAAATAAAACACAATTTTGTTTAAGCTATTTATTGTTTATGTTCAAAATGCAATCCATTATTTCTAATACAGGCACGAGCCCTTTTTGTTACTTCGGTAGTGGTTACTCTTATGGTCATATCTTCTTTCATCCTGTCAAATGCTTCATTTATTTTGCGAATCAACTCTTCTTTTATTCTTATTTCGGTGGTGTATATAAGCTCCTTTGCTCGGCCCCATATGAAAAAATCCAACAGAGTTAGGTCAGGCGATCGAGGAGGCCAAGGAAAGGTTCCGCCTCTACCGATCCAACCGCCCTTAAAACAGTCGTCTAAGTAATTTCTGATAGCCAAGGACCAATGCGCTGGATAACCATCTTGCTGAAAGATTATTGGTCTTTCTCGTTCCAATAATCCAGCTTCGTCTAGAAGAACGGGGATATCATTTTGTAGAAAATCTAAATAGTTGGCACCATTTAAATTCTCTGGTAGAAAATGTGGCCCAATAATAGTCCTGCCTATTACTCTGGCCCACACATTTACCGAAAATCTGTTCTGACATGATTTTTGTTTTTTCAGTGCGGATTTGCATCTTTGGCAGTCCATTCGTGGAGGTTGTGGAAGTTGGTAATACCCTCCCTAGAAAAATTGGACTCGTCTGTCTACAAGATACTTCTTAAGAATAACGGGTCGTCGATGTCCATGTTCAATAAAAAGCGGCAGAACTGAATTCGTCTTGCAGGGTCTTCTTCTTGTAAGCCCTGCACCCCCGTACCATGAAAGGGATACTATCCATCTTTCTTTATGGTCGTCCACACCTTCCATCTAGAAAGGCCAAGGTCTTCAGCTACTTTTCTGACGCTTGCAGTAGGGTCTGCGGTAAAAGCTTCCAGTATTTGCTTCTCAATCTCTACATTATTATGGCCAGGGTTGACTCCACGTGCCGGATTATTCCCAATGCCAACTTCAGTAAGACGGCGAAAGGTGTTTTGAAACACCCTGAAGTTTGGTAACCTCCGATCTGGATAACGTTCCTGGTACAAGCGTCGTGCCAAAGCTCCATTACCGTTAGCGCGTCCATATGTGAAGACAATGTCAGCGTACTCTTGGTTGGTAAATTCCATTTTACAATACTGTTTAATAAAACGGGCAGAAACTCGATTTAAAAAACAGTGGATGCAGTCAGTACGAAGTTAATAATCTTACACAATTAGAGGCGAGAGTGAAACTAAACAACAAGAGGCTAAAATCACATGTTTTTATTTATTAAGCGAGTACCTAACTTGTAACCCCCACCCCAAAGTACCTACTAGGTACCCCTTACCCTACAGTATCTACTATTAGGTACCTCTGCTTAATTTTGTTTTTATTACTTTTTATTTACCTGAATATTTTCCTGAACTGTCCTATAACAGAAAATCAATCCAGTAAGTTTTGTTAACATGACCTGCCGCACAAAAAAGGCCATAATTCTGAGAATTGGCCAGGCATCGGTATGAGTGATATCTTAAAATAAAGGGCAGAAGCTAGGCATATTTTTAGAGAGGTTTGAACGACGAAAGCATTTTCATAACAATTATTTAAACATAAAACAAAGCATTTTTATTTTAACTCCATATTTATTTTTTACGTTTCAATATCGCTATTTTTTCTAATAAGTTGACACAGAAGCTTGAAATTGATTGTATTTTTATTAATACACATTAGACAAAATAAAATAAACTTTGGAACTCCGATACTAATTGTAACTTGTGCTCTATTACCGTTTAAGTGTGAAATTTTGGAATTTCTTGAGAAAAATGCAAAAATTGCCATAAAAAATTTATAAACAAATTTCAACTTACACATATTTAGCTTAAAATGTTTGAAATTAAGTCAGCTATCGCCCACTTAAAGGATTGCATCTAGCTTCCAGACACCCTGTATATGTAACTCTTTTTTGCATTTATTTATTATGTTAATATATTATTATAAAATAACATTACTATGTTCATTTGTTTTAAGTTTCAATTAAACTTCTTTATATTCCTTTTCTGTTTTCTATTTCCATATTTTTTTAGCAATATAAACTGTAACTTTAATTATTTGTGTTGTATTTGTTTATGCAGTCATAGTTGTATAAATTCACATTGTTACATTTTATAGTACTTAGGTCAATATTAATATTTTTTTTTTCAAACTTCTCCTTTTTCATTTCAATCACATACTTATTCCTATATATTGTTATTTGTTTTTAATTTTTGAGCTTAAATTACACTCTTGTCAATAATATATATATCTTATTCTCTTCTTTTTTTAGTGATCCTAACTATAACTATGATTTTTTTGTTATCTTTTTTACGTTTAATCATGGCTTTCTGAATCAGATCTTCTTCTGGTTTACTTACATATTTTTTTAAAATAATAATATCAATGTTTATTTATTTAGCATAAGATCTACAAAGAAAACATTAAAATATTACAATTTAATTGCATACAAAAACATTTCAAGAATAGAATTAATCACATAATTTGGTATAAGTATAAAAACAAAATACATATTTATAGAAAAAAACAATCATTATAGAGCAATTAGAATACAATTTTAATCTTTTGAGTCTACTAAAATTTTTACATTTCTTAATATTTTTTGGTAGCCGATTAAACTAATAAACCTTTATTCGGAATAGTGTTCACCCATCACTACACAACATCTATGTAGTATGGCATTGACTGACAAGGATGAAATCAGTAAGGTTTCTAGTATAACAGTCAAAAACATTCATAAAGCAATTAACTCTATCACAAATGTAGGTAGGTATCATTCGATTTCTGATCTTAAATATAAATATAAATGCATTAAAAATATTTTTTTCTTTACAGACAATATTTGTAAGACATTTAACATTATATCATAAGTGTATATCTATTGCATTTCAGAATTTCAAGCATTGTTGTTTTGTACTATCTGAAACTCAGCTATTCTATAGAGGTATATACTGACCAATAAAATTAGACAATATTGCAAATAGGGCGCCGCTAAGCTAGTGTAAAGTAATAGTTTCGCATTCGTTCTTTTGCCTATTCTAGATTTAAAACACATCTTTTTTGAAAATTTTCTTGATTTATAATCACAATGAGTATAAAAGTTTAATTGAGAATCTAATATAATTCCAAGATGGATATGTTTCTCATATTTGTATGAGTATTAAAATATAATTTATTTACAAAACTTAAATTATGTTTTTTGCCGTACATAAAGAATTTTGAATATATTACACAGCCATAAAAATACTCGACTCAAGTTATTATTGATATATTGCTGCATTTGCTCATTATTATTACCGACGATACATATCATCGTATCGTCAGCAAATAATGTAATTTTACAATTTTTTACAGGTTTCACTATATTATTTATATACAGAAGAGACAATAATGGCCCTAAAACAGTCGCCTGTTGTACCCCGTATTTCATACCAACAGACTCAGACACAACTGATTCATGCTTTACTTAACTTTGTATTTTGCCAGATAAGTAGGATCTTAGCCATTCCAAGTCTAAGTGCTTTATATCTATATTCTCTAACTTATCAATTAAAATATCCATATTAACAGTCTCAAAAGATCATCTAAAATCTAAAAATACAGCTGAAATTAAATTATTGTCATCAATTGCCCTACCAAACTCGTCCCAGATGCCAACATTAGAGTCGCTCAAGAATGTCTTGCTCGAAATAATTTCGATTGACCAGAAACAATTATATTAGTTTCATCGCAATGTCTCTGCAGCTGCTCCTTGTCAATGAGTTTCAATTTGTCGTATATTGGCACAGTGTTAATCGGTCTAAGATTCAAGTACTTCTTAGTACCTGGAACCATCGGTACCGGAATCAGCAAGGGCAATTTCTAGAGGAAAATGCCCTTAAGAAAATGATGCATTTACTCCAACCTCTGCAAAAGCATCTTTAAAAAGCCTCGTTGAAATTCTTTTTAGGTCAACCATTGAAACGTTTTCAAACCTAGTCAATTCTGTCAAGCTGTGATTCTCCATATTTTCATTTAGATTTAGGGACCTTTTTCTTTCTTTATTCTATCAGCATCATCGTCATCGTTTCGCAATCTTTAATATGCATTCCCGTTCCCAACATCTCTGTAATGAACACCATAAATTATAGATTTTATCCTAATTTTATTTTTTAATAATTTCATTGATTTCAGCACTGTACTCATTTTTATGAACTCACGCCGCTTTTATTCTATTTTTAGTCAATTTAGGTTTATCTACTTCATATGCTTCACCAAGCTTGTCGTGTATTTTTGACCCAATATTTGAAATCTGTCTTTATCTGTACCCTTTGTTTTGGTAACAGTTGTAGAAAATCCTGATTATATTTCATTAACTTATCACTATTTCTAAATTTTGCAGTTTCTGTTTTAAACTCTAAACTAATTTCAATATAAGAATTTATAAGTATAAACATTTATAAATAAGCACAAAATTTAATAAGCATACAACAAAATAAGGGAATTCCTTTATGAATATATATAGGCAGGGTGAGCAAGTAAGCGAAGTAAGTGGCTGTATCTCAAGACCTGTACATCTGGCAAAAATAGATTTTTGTTATAAAATTTTAAATTGTTATAAAAGTGGCCATGAGAAAATTCTGGAAAATATTTTTAAATTCCGTATTTCACAACTAGAGGGTGTAACTAAAAATAAAATAAGAAAAACGTCTTTTTTCCGAAAACTTATATATTAACCTAAACTTTTGATAATACTGTTAGAAAGCTTACACATTTCTTTCTGGTCTATTCTTTAAATATTTTCCAATGAAAATACAGACCGGATCTATATGAAGAGCTCACTTAAATTTTACCTTCGGACTTTTTTTTTAAAATACCCATTTTGTCATATAGATATCCCGAAAAAAGACAATCGGAGAAAAGAACATTTCAAAAATTAAAATTTAATCTTCGCCAACATAGATGTTTTGACAAATCTCAACCTCAAGTTTACAACAAAGGTAACGAGGCATCACCCAATAAACCACCCGCTACTTCCGAAATCTCGTGCAGGGAAATAGATCAAGAGACCAGTGATTTTCAAAGTATAAAATTGTTCATTATTTGCACCCTGGTAATGCCGAACGTAGATTGGAGCTCTATAATTGGTTTATACATATGAAAACCAGAACAATAATTTTAAAAAAATAATAATTTGGTCAGACCAGGCACATTTCACAAGTTCGGCAAGAAATTAATAGACACAACTCGCGTTTTAGAGTCAAGAAAATACCCACGTGATTTTATCCTAGGGCTTCAAGGCAGGTTCGGATTCATTCCCCTGCTTTATTTTTAATCGAGAAACGGTTTACAAGATTAATGAAAAAATCTAGATGCTAGAAAAGCATTTTAGTAGATATTCGACTTGCTTAACTGAATTACGTATTCTTAAAGCAAAAGTGGGCTCCAGCACACAATGCTGAAATAATACGAAATTGGCTAACTGAACATTTTCCCACCAAATGAATTGGAATAAATGGACCTGTTCGATGGCCACCACGATCAGCGGATCTCTGGGTTTTGGATTTTTTTTTGTGGAGGTATTTAAAAAATAAAATTTATTTAAGGCAATATGCCAACAATAATTAAAAATTGCAAAGGAAAATCCTTTTTCAGAATTACAAAGACAGTAATTTATTTTGAAAAATGCTACTAAAAGAATTTAAAAACCTTGTGACACTTTTAGGAGACATAATGGTTTAAATTTTGAATACTTGTGATTTTTTAAAAAATAGGTTACTATTAACTACTTTTTCTGTATTATATTTGTATATTTAATGGTGGTCTTGGAAGATCAGACTTTTTCAAATATCCAATATATAACATCTGGAGTACCTCAGGGATCTGTTTTGGGACCTCTCTTATTTCTAATGTATGTTTCGGATTTGTTTAAAGTTGTAAAACACTGCCAGATCCAGGGGTTCGCGGATGATATGCAAATTTATCATTCTTTTAAAGCTGAATCTGTATTGGAAGCATCAAATAAAATAAACGACGATCTTTCTAGAATTTCCTTCTTTTCCTCTCAAAATAATTTAAAGCTCAATCCTTCAAAGTGTTGTGTTATGTGCTTTACTTCTAAGAACAAAAAAAGAATAGCATTGGACGGTTTAAAGCTTTTTGTGGGAGGTAATCAGCTAAGTATGGTTAAATGTGCAAAAAATCTTGGATTGCTTCTGGATGATGAATTGCGCTTTAAGTTACACGTTTCTAATGTTATTAAAAAGTCATACTATTCTTTAAAGCCATTGTATGCAAACAGAAATATAATTAATTTTAAGGTAAGGAAAAACTGTGTGAGTCTTTAGTATTACCTATTATGAATTACTGCAATATTGTTTATTATCCATGTTTAGACAAATTCACTGCGTACCGATTGCAAAAGCTGCAAAATCAATGCTGCAGATTTATTTATGGACTGAGAAAGTATGATAGAGTCTCTGCAAGGCTATGTGAACTTAGTTGGCTGCGCGTGGAAAATCTATTCTCCTTGCAATTGGCGGTTTTTGTGCATAGACTGCTAGCGTCGTCTACTCCTCCCTACCTCCGCAAAAAACTTACTTTTCGGAAAAATTTACATGATGCAAATCTGAGATTTATAAATAAGTTGTCAATTCCTAAATATCGAACAGCCTTCTTTCGTCGTAGTTTTCTGTATAATGCTGTGGCAATTTACAATGACCTTGTTCCGAATCCTATAAAAGAAATGTCAGTAGCGGGTTTCAAGAAAAAACTAAAGCTGCATTTTTTAACAAAACAGAATAGCTAAATTGTCAGTGGGTATTTCTTATTTTATAATTTTTTGATTTTTATGGACCAATGGGTGTATATCTGTTTATTTTTATATTAATATTAGTGTTACTATTACAAATGTTAATTTTTTTTTTCTTTCTGTTGTGCTATCTAAAATAATTTTGCTTACTTTTTTTAAATAGGTTAAGTAGATTAGCCTTTGGCTAGACTTCGCCTATGTACACTATTGAAAAGTACAAATAAAGCCATTATTTATTTATTTATTTATTTATTTATATAGTTTTTTCGTTATTATTTTGATAAATTTGTTAAATGAGTGTTGGCTACTTGTTATTCGTATTAAAGATTACAAAAGCAAATATCTAGGTAATGACAGAACGTTAATTGTTTTTTTGCGCTAACATGGTTACCTATGGCTATCTACTATTATCAATATAAATTACAGCAAAAAAATATTTTGTCACGTTATTTATAAAAATAAATAATAATAATGCCATATTTTTGAAAAGCTCTTGGCAACCGGAAACAGATTTAAAAATATGTATGGTGTTCCATTAGATTCTATTCCACTGGATTCTATCTATACGCAAAAACATCTAAAAATATCAGTTTTTGAACCGCATCTCTCTATCTCTTTTCATAAACGAGAAACCCCATACTATGCTGTAAGATGCCGAGAAATTATTGGTTGCAGACCTTTTGATATGTCTTAACATATGCCATAACTAACTTATATACTTAAGAACTATAAAAAAAGTTGAAACTTTTCTTACCTAAATATATAATCACTATAACAACTCGGCTGCTGAAGTTCAGTAATTGCTGCACGAATTAAATACCGATTTTTAAGTTTTGCTTAGTTTGTTTCTTTTTTTACTTCGTTTTTCAATTTATCTCTGTATGAATCAGACTCCGCTTTTTTTATTAATTTTTCTGCTCCTTGGGTTTGTTTTCATTATATTTCTTTTAGTTACTTTAAGTATTCGTTTTTTTACTAGTTGTTGAGACTGCTTAGGTATAATCTTCACTATAGAAATAGTCTTCTCTTTTAAGTAAGTTGATTTTCCATCCTTTTTTTGTCACTGTTTTTTTATTATATTTTTTCTTGTTTCTATTTTGGTTCAAACAGTTCTATTGAGATGTTTTAATTAGTAACCGCTATTTGAATCTAATTATGCTTCTTTTTTTGAGTAGAATATCAATACATTTTTAAAAATTGCTATTTGGTGTTTGCTCGGTATTTTTCGTTAAAATGCTTTTATTAAATTCATATAAATAAACAGTAAAAAATATTAAAAAATATTTAAAAACATCCAAATATGGGATAAAGAGAACAAAAAATGCTCAATATTTTAAATCAAACACATTCTAAAAAACATTAAAATAATAAAGAAAAATCCCCAAAAGCTCTTGTAAAAGAAAGAGGATCTTTTGGAATAGGAAAGTTCGCAAAATCGTGTCAACTTTGCTATCTTTATAAAAGCCTGCAAACAGATCATCGATATGTGCAAAGAAAAATATAATAAAAGAGTGAAAAACAAACCCCTCAATTGCCTAAATGGATCAGGGTCATTTTGGTCTGTAGCAAAAGCAGTTGGTCAAAGTTTTTGTTTCAAGTCAAAAATTTCACCATTAACGAAGAAAGATATTACCATTGCAATGATCCCAATGGAGAAGGTAGACTTGCTGGGTAAGATGTTTGCTTTACACTCTTTATATACTCTCATAGACTTACAAGGCAAATTTTCACTGACTTTGCTAAGCGAGGCTTCTTCGATGCCAAAGATAGACTTCCGTCATAGTGATCTTGAAAAAGTTCTCAAAAGCTTGACGATTAACAAGACTACCGATACTACCGTAACACGAATTTTGCTAAATTCAATAGGAGCTAGTATGTAATACCAGATTTATATTTTTTGTACAACTAAAGTTATTAAAAAGGAAGTTTCATCCAATTTCAGCAGTATTAACCAAACAAAACAGATCCTACTAACAACGGAACCATTTTTTTTTCATGTTTCAAATTATTCGTTAATAAACTTCAGTGTTCCATTACAGCTATAACCAAACTAGTCTAGTTTTAAATGGTAATTATTGTTGCCGAATTTTTGATAACCTTCTTACAGTTAACTATGCGAAATGAAATTAGTCATCAGTTTTTCCATACTATTTTCCCTACATTTTTTAAAATTCTATTATCTCTTCATAATTTATGTGGGCAGCAAAAAATGTAAACAAAGATCCCGGAAAATTAATTCAGTGTCATAATTGTGATTTATTTGGGTAAAAATCCGAGATAATATAGATCGTATTCTTAAGAATTAGGAGTCTCATAAAAAAAAGTATAAAAAGGAAAAACTGGGCCCTTATGGAGCTTTATTCACTGCTTAGGAGTTGATTCTATTATACCTTATTATTTTGAAGGCATTCTAGCTATAAGATATTTTGCTTACTATTAAAGGAAGCACTGGTAAATAAATACATTAGGTTAAATAAACATGGCATTAGGACGTATATTTACTTCGATGATTATTAATTTATTGTGTAATCAATATTAAATAAATATTTTAATTTTTTTAAGTAATTTATTTCCCCTTTTAGTCTCTGTTTTTTTTCTATTTCGATATATTTATTTTCTAATATTTTTTGATTTTTTTGTGCTAAATATAGGTATTCTTTTAAGATTTCCCTATTTTTTTCTTGCAATAATTGGTATTTTGGTTCCTTTTGGGAATCTCTACCTTGGCAAGACGAAATTTTTAAAGTTTTTTTTAGCTCTGTCATAATTTATTAATAAATTTTAAAGTTAGAAAATTTTCCTGTTTTGAGATGTTTTAATTAGTAACCGCTAATTGACTCAAATTATGCTTCTTTTCTTAAATAGAATATTTTTTTTTATATTTTTCAAAAAATTGCTATTTGGTGTTTGCTCGATATTTTTCGTTGAAATGATTTATATTCTAGTCATGACGCTTTTATTAAATTCATATATAGAAATAGCCTTTTAAAGAATATCAGAAAATATTTAAAAAAAATTCAAATACAGGATAAAGAGAACAATAAATGCTGAATATTTTAAAACAAACACATTCTAAAAAACAGTAAAATAATAAAGAAAAATCTCTAAAAGCCCTTGTAAAAGAAAGAGAATCTTCTGAAATAGAAAAGTATTTTATTTATTTTGCTAAATTTAATAGGAGCTGGTATGTAATACCAAATTTATATTTTTTCTCCAATTAAAGTTATTAATTAAGTTTGATCCAATTTCAGCAGTATTAACCAAACAAAACAGATCCTACTAATAACAGAACAATTTTTTTTTCGTGTTTTAAATTATTCGTTAATAAACGTCAGTGTTCCATTACAGCTATAGCCAAACTAGTCAACTTTTAAATGATAATTATTGTTGCCAAATTTTTGATAACCTTCTTATCATTAAACATGCGAAATTAATCTAGTCATTAGTTTTTCCATACTATTTTCCCTACATTTTTTAAAATTCTATTATCTCATCATAATTTATGTGCGCAGCAAAAAATGTAAACAAAGATCCTGGCAAATTAATTCAGTGTCATAATTGTGATTTATTTGGGTAAAAATCCGAGATAATATAGATCGTATTCTTAAGAATTAGGAGTCTCATCTTTTCATAAAAAAGAGTATAAAAAGGAAAAACTGGGTCCTTAAGGAGCTTTATTCACTGCTTAGGAGTTGATTCTATTATACCTAATTATTTTTTAAGGCATTCTAAGTAGAAAATATTTTGCTTAGCTTTAAAGGAAGGACTGGGAAATAAATACATTAAGTTAAATATACATCGCATTAGGACGTACAGGGTGTCCCAGCGAAAACGAAACAGAGCTATTTTCGGTATGAAAAAAAAAAATTTTTTCAAAAATCTCGGACACGTCGATTTTATTTTTGAGAGGGACAACTTTTCCAAGGCACCCTCATACCAGCAACCCCCTTCGAGGGGGTGGAATCACCCCTAAAATCGTAAATGGAAAGAGGGGTCGTATGATACCTTATTTTAAAGGACTTTTAATTCTGAATATAACTGCCAAATTTGAAGTGGCTAAAATTATTTCTCTGGATAAAACAGCTTGTCAAAATTGCGGAAACAGCGAAAATGAAAAAGGTATTATGGACTCTTTTTTGGATAATATTTTTAAAAGAACAAGGAAATCCTATTTTCGAAGGCGTCACTTATTAATTAAGAGGCCACTTAATACCTGGAATCCTTTACACGAGGGGTTGAAAGCACCCCTTAAATCTTAAACAGAAAGAGGGATCGTGGTATACCTTATGTTGAAAGCGTTTTCACTTTAAATTTAAATGGTGACTTCTGAGTGACTGATGGATTTCTTCTGGATATGAAAGCCAAATAAAATTCTGGAAAAAATGCTTTAAATAAACCTTTATGCCTGAAACCCTTTCTTACAATTTTTTTATTGGATCATTAAAACATGATTAAAAATTTATTAGTATTGTTAATATTATTGTTATTACACCTTATCAGCATATCATAAATAAAAACAAAATACCAAATGAAATGCAAACACAAGTATCTGAAGAAATTATTTAGCTTGCTAAATATCATTGGTACTTTTTTCATAAAGCAGCATTTATTTAAATAGTTTTAAATTATTACCCAGTCTTTTACGTGTTGAAACACTGTTAGCAATGGTTTATTCTACTGCAGAGAGGGTTGAGATGATAGAGTTTTTCTTTCGGCATAACAATTGTGCCAATAGAACGGTACAAGAATTTAATGACCTTCATCCAGAAAAACGAGTCAACAGAAAATACGTTCTAGAAATAGTTGCTAAATTTAGGGAATCTGGCAGTGTCTTAAATAAAAAGCATGAGGTTCAAAATGCTGTTGTTGTCAATGAAGCAATGCAAATAACTGTCCTAGGTCAACTTCATGCCGAGCCAGGAATAAGTGTCAGAAAATTGGTGACGAGTACAGGAGTAAGCAAGAGTAGTATTCATAGGATACTTAAGCATAATAAATTCCATGCTTACAAAATTCATCTGGTGCAAGAACTGAATGAGGACGATTTTGACAGACGAGTGCAATTTTGTGAATCGCTTAGTGATATGATTAATGTTAATCTGCGTCTTATTTACAACATTTGCTTTTCAGATGAATGTACTTTTTTCTTAATGGCAACGTAAATCGTCATAACTGCCGCTACTGGTCAGATGCAAATCCGGGCCAGTTTCGTGAAGTTCATACCCAGTTCCCTGAGAAGTTAAATGTTTGGGCGGGAATCTTGGGCGGCTCCATTGTTGGTCCGTTTTTTCTGCCCGAAAATTTGAATGGAGAAATGTACCGAGATCTCTTGGAAAATGCCGTATATCCAAGAATAGTAGAAATAATGGAAGGCGGAAATCATTCTGATGATGATCAAGTCGTTTTCCAACAAGACGGAGCGCCTCCACATTATGCTGCTGGTGTGAGGAAATATCTTGATGAGATATTTCCTGATCGTTGGATTGGAAGGAGAAGACCTTTTATGGAATGGCCAGCTAGGTCACCCGATTTAACCCCATTAGATTTTTTTTATGGGGGCATTTAAAAACAAAAGTTTACGCTACCCAACCAGACACCCTAGAAGACTTACGCCAGAGAATTATAAATGAGTGTCAGATGATAACACCGAAAGTTCTACAAAACGTCAGGCATCGTTTTGAGCAAAACCTGTATTCCTGCATGGAAGTAGCGGGGCACAATTTGAACATTTAATAAATTGACGTAATTTAAATAAACTTGTTTTATTTAAAAAAAACAAAAGGAAAAGGGTAGGTATTTCTTATCTCTCCACTTTTACTGGCAGTAAAGATACTTGCTATTTTTATATCCACAAGATATCCATCAGTCACTCAGAAGTCACCATTTAAATTCAGAGTAAAAAGGCCTTCGACATAAGGAATGACACGACCCCTTTTTCTATTTAAGATTTAAGGGGTGCTTTCAACCCCTCGTAAAGGGTTCCAGGTATTAGGGTGGCCTCTTAATTAATAAGTGAGCCCTTCGAAAATAGAATTTCCTTGTTCTTTTAAAAATATTATCCAAAAAAGAGTCCATAATACCTTTTTCATTTTCGCTGTTTCCGCAATTTTGACAAGCTGCTTTATCCAGAGAAATAATTTTAGCCACTTCAAATTTGGCAGTTATATTCAGAATTAAAAGACCTTTAAAATAAGGTATCACACGACCCCTGTTTCTATTTAAGATTTTAGGGGTGATCCCACCCCCTCGAAGAGGGTTACTGGTATGAGGGTGCCTTGGTAAGGAAAAGTTGTCCCTCTCGAAAATAAAATCGACGTGTTTGTAAAAAAATTTTTTTTTCATACCAAAAATACCTCTGCTTCGTTTTCGCTGGGACACCCTGTATATTTACTTCAATAATTAATAATTTATTGTTTAATCAATATTAAATGAATACTTTAAATTTTTTTAATAAAATTATTCTTTTTCATAATAGTTTTTGCTATTTTTGTACATATAGAAATTAATGAGAAAAAGATCATATCGACGTGTTCAAAAAAAAATGACATGCTCTGTAGTGTAAGTTTGTAACATTATTAACATTGATCCAAAGATAAAATTATATATTTTTTAGTTAGTATTAATTATTTTTTTAACTTTGTACGTTTTTTTAAATATTCTTATTTTATTCCTTCTTACATATTTAAAATTCATTTTTAATGATTTTAATCCATGCTGTATTCTCATATTTTTTTTTTAAATGATCAGTTAGATTCGTTGAAATTGTTCCTTTGTTTGTTTCTGTTTTATTTTTAACACTTTACTTATTTTATCAACCCAACCCTTATTTCTAAAATTATTTTTTTAAAAATTATATATGCAGTAAAAAATTTAAACACACATTAAAAAAATTTCTGTTATAATATTTATTTGGATAGGCATCAGAAAAAGCATTGATCGTCTTATTAAAAATTAAGAAAAATGAGCCTTCCTTGTTCCTTTATGCCATCAAAAAGGGGTATAAAGGGAAAAATTGGGCCTTTAAGAAGCTTTATACACTGTTTCGGGGATAATTTTATTATACTTCATTATTTCATGACGCGTTTAAGTATGGCGCAATTTCTTAAAATTAAATTTCCATTTTCTGTAAAAAAGCAAATTTATTAACTCTTTCAGAGTTATTATAACGGTTAAAATAGAAGTTGTTGTGAAAATGTAAATGCATTCATTATTCACATAGTTTTTGTACTCTTTTGCTCTTATTTTGTAGTTTAGGGGTTCATTTAGGTTTATTTAAGGTTCTACTTATGTGTTAAAGGCCCTAATTTAGGTTATTTTATTGTAAATCTGGGTAGTATAAATTGTCTAGGATTTGTATAATTGCTTGCTTTGACTGTCAGTATTCTCTTGAAAATTTTGAGATTGGCCGCCGACTTAGAAAAGGCCACCACTGCTGACACCGCAGCTTCCGAGAAGCCAGGGCAATCCGTAGACGATGGCCCTTCCAGCGCCAAGGATTAAGCGTGCTGGCAGTCAGCCAGCCCCACACCATACAGCATGCCTTTAACATTTCTGCAGGCGAATCTACAGCATGGAAGAACATTCACCGCTGTTCTGTGCAAAAGGCTCACTGAGCTCCATATCGACGTTGCCTTATTACAGAAGCACTGGACTTACCAGGGCTCTGTTAAAGGCCTGGGTTCAACTGGCTGCACACTACATAAACATGTACCGTGTGATAATCCCGGCGCAATCATCCTTACCAGGAATGTGCGGTGCTCTCTCCTCTCAGGTCTCTGTACAAGGGACTTAGAAGCCGTCAAACTGTCAATGGACACGGGAATGGATCTGGTAGCCTGCTCTGCCTACTTTCCCATCGAAATTGAATCACCCCCCGGCTGTCACGGCAGTGGTCAAATACTGTGAAGACTTGGGTCTCCCGCTTCTCATGGGCTGCGATTCGAATTCACATCACGGCCTTTGGGGATGCGGAGATGAGAACCCAAGGGGCCGCTCCCTGGTTGACTTCCTATGCTCAAATGGCCTAGAACTACTTAACCGAGGCAGTGTCCCAACTTTCAACTGCAATAGGGGTCAATCAATTATTGACCTTACTATCTATTCACCTAGTACTGTGAACCTTTTCAGCTCATGGAGTGTCTCTTGAGGTCACAATGTCGAACCACAGGCACATTGTTTTTAAATTAAAGAAGCAGACTCGCCAATGCCAAGAATGCCTGGTGGAACAGTAACACGCAAAAGCGTGACACTACGGCTCCTTCGCAGGGCTGAGCGTACTAAGCTTGCCACTGACTGGGATGTGTTACACGCAGCTCAAAGGCAATACAAAAGGACACTCAGGGACTCCAAAAGACAGTGCTGGAGGCGGTTCTGCGATGACGTGAAAAATACACCCTCCGCAGCACGACTGTGCAAAGTACTGTCCAAGGAACCTGGAACTAAATTGGGGTCGCTGTAACGTCCAGATGGCGGCTTTACTACTAATGAGCGGGAGATACTGGAGGTCATGCTGCGCACTCACTTCCCAGACTCCAACTCATCTCGCGATCATCCTAGCTGTTCTCGGTCCCGATTCGCTTAGAGTTCGAGACTGCTAGAAGAATAATTACCTACGAGAGGGTGAAATGGGCAATGAAGACATTCCCCCCCTTCAAATCTCCGGGCTTGGATAGATTATATCCATGCATTTTTGCGAAACGGGTTAGAAGTACTCACCCCACACATAGTCACTATTCAGGACGTCCCTTGCTCAGGGCTACGTCCCAAAGTAATGGCGTCAAGTGAAAGTCGTCTTCATTCCGAAACCCGAAAAAGCCATTTTACAGATCCCAAATCGTACCGACCTGTCAGCCTTACCAGTTTTATGCTGAAGGCGATGGAGAGGCTGATTGATCGGTACCTTAAGGAAAGCATCCTGGTCAACAAATTACTTCATGTGCACCAATACGCCTATCAGGCGGGCAAATCCACGGACCTGGCCCTACACCACTTCGTGAGTAAGGTGGAGGGTGCTCTGGGAAGTGGCAAGTCCTGTCTGGATGCGTTTCTAGACATTGAAGGGACGTTCGACAACACCCCTTTCGCATTAATCTGCCAAGCACTCGAGAGCCGCGGCTCAGAACCCTGTTTGGTTAGCTGGATAGAGGCCATGCTCTCGAAACGTCATGTATCTGCCCAGCTCAACAACGAGATTGTCGAAACGTTGGCGGCTAGGGGCTGCCCGCAAGGAGGAGTATTGTCCCCTACCTTGTGGTGCCTTGTGGTCGACAGCCTGATAAATCTTTTAAACAATGCTGGCCTACGCTGATGATCCTTTGCCCAGGGAGAGACGCCGTCTCAATGCGGGGCCCTATGATGAGAGCGCGTATGGTGGACATATGGTGCCTCTCGGAGGGTCTCAGGATTAACCCCAAAAGAGCAGAGCTCCTACTATTCACGAGGAGACGTAACTTTGGCACGCCCCCTATTATATCTCTAGGTGGCATGCAGCTACATTACTCCAGGATAGTTCGATTCCTGGGAATCAAGTTAGATCCCAAACTCTACTGGCACGATCATGCAGACACCAGAATAAAGAAAGCCACCTGCGCGCTATGGGCCTGCAGACGGGCTTTCGGCAATACCTGAGGTCTGTCTCCTAAGATCCTCCACTGGATCTACTCGCGCATTGTGAGACCTCTTCTCACATACGGTGGCCATGTACGGAGAAAGCGAAAATTCGTGCTCAACTGGACAGAGTCCAACGTCTTGCATGTCTCAGCATAACGGGTTCCATGCGGACGGCGCCAACGAGAGCGCTTGAGACTCTGCTGAGCCTTCCGCCTCTGGACCTCGTTGTGCAATTCGAGGCAATGAGGACTGCGTACCGGCTATACGTCCTCGGCAAACTACGTGCTGGCGAGACCGGTCACGCAAAAATTTGGTCACGGGCCATACAGGAATGTCCTCTCCTTCTGATGGGCAGTGACTGCATGGCTCCAGTGACTGTGGACTGCGAGGGATTCGTGACGCACATTGCAGGCAGAGAGGAGTGGCAGCATTCCAACAGACCTGCATTGCTAAATAGGGGAACCATCTGGTACACAGATGGCTCCAGAATGAATAACAAAGCTGGATCAGGGGTTATTGGTGGGATCCCACATACCAGTAGAGCATACTCGCTGAAGGAGCACGCCACTGTCTTTCAGGCCGAAGTATTTGCTGTATTAAAATGCGGACAGAAAATCCTAAGCTGCGGACACCGCAATAAAGTCGTATCAATATGCTCGGACAGCAGAGCTGCCATTAAGGCTATCACGGCCGCAAAGGTAAGCTTTAAGCTTGTACTAGAGTGCATAAAAATTCTGAAAAAACTGGTACAGGTTGGCTGCAGGGTCCAGCTTGTCTGGATACCTGGCCACGCAGGCCATGCAGGCAATGAGGAAGCGGACTCTCTTGCCAGACTGGGATCCGCGAGTGTGCCGATGGGGCCGGAACCCATAGTTGGTATCGCCAAATGCGTTGCGGTTGCGTCAATGAAGGGTCTGCTGGACAAGTGGACCCACCGAAGATGGACTGAGTCCCCTGGTATGAGACAGGCCAAAGCGCACATAGGTGGGCCCTCTGCCTGTCTCACCAAAAATCTACTATGCCTAAAAAGACGTGAAATTCGGCTAGTGACAGGTCTTTTAACCGGTCACTGGCACTTAAGAAGCCATCTCCATACTATCGGTATTGCGGACAACCCGGAATGGCGATGGTGCTTTGAGGAGGATGAAACTGTTGACCATGTAGTCGGGAAGTGCTTAGCACTCACGAGCGCCAGGTTCAAATACTTAGGTAACACTTTCAGTGTACCGAGTGACTTTAAGTCCTTCAAACCAGAGAGCCTTATCGGTTTGTTTAAGGCCGTTGGGCTCTGGTGAACCCCGGTGGGGCATGATGGGTCTGCCTTGGCAGCCCACTGTTTCGACAATTCTCTTGAAAATGTTGCTCTCCATGGGCAATAATAATGTAGATAATTCTATTTTTAAATTGTTATTAAAAAAAAAAATCCTAACATAAAAGTGTATTACTGGAGTAAATGTGTTAAGTTATAATTGTTGTCAGAAGCAAGATACCTAGAATCCCAATTAAGTAGATGATTTTAACCAGAAATCAAGCAAAGTTAATTTAAAAACTAATACCAAGAGATTAATACTGCTATTAAAGAAGTTCGAACACCAGGATAAGAAGAATGAGACTGTAAACAGAGAGAAATTCAAGAAGAACGAGGTCGTAAACAAAGTATAAAAGAACAAATCAGAAAACAGGAATAATTACTAGAGATAATTAAATCCGACCTGAAGAAAGAAAATGAAGGTCATGATAGAAGACTGAGTTTAAAAGATGCTCTTAGAAAGTAGCAGGACAAACGAGACAGGAAACAAGAGGAATGTAATTTACAATTTAAATAAGGTATGAAATTTCCTTTTTTTTTATTTAATTTCCTTTTAACTGCTTCCGGCCAGTTCTAAAGAAGCCACTGACACATACAAAAAATATCAAAGTAAAAAAACTGTTAGAAAAATTAGTTTGCAAAAGTCATGGAAATTATATATCAAAAAAGTATAAAGCCATTTTTGGCAATAAATCGCTGTTCTTTAATTAAGGGTCTTACAATATAAATACGTATAAATATTTTTAATTTTACAATAATAAGTCACTCATGTGCATTACTGTAAATTTTAGTGGTTGAATAATTTTAAATTCGAAACATCTAATAAAATAGTAATAACTAAATCGTCGAGCTTGGAATGCCTGTATTTTTAAACACGACATTTCGGTTGGTCTGTCTCGAACTGTTATCAAGTGTAAACTATTTTTACACTTTAAGTTTACACCTGATAATGGTTGCAGATACACACCAATTGAAACATCGTATTAAATTTACAAATAAAGGCATTACACGTTCCAAGATTTAGTTATTACTACTGTATCAATGTCTACCATCTTCAAAAGTATATCTAATCAAATTATGTGAAAATTCAGTAATATAATAAAATGATTTAAACTGTAATAGTAAGTCTATAATTTACGAAATTAAGACTATTTTGCCACAGTCATACACTTCTACTAGGAAAGTCCCTTATCAGTTTTTGGTTTAGAAAGTTCGAGGGTTTAAAGTTGGTTATTGTTCCATAAACTGCTGCAAGGCTTGCGAAAGTTTCTAGATATACCAGCGGTTACCGATATTCAATTATTTTCGGTGATAATATAGACAAACGCATAGAGGCAAAAGTTATGCGGCTTCGGGTATAACTTGATAATAGTTTAAAGTCGCATAGTAATTAAAGATTTAATTATGTTAGCACTTCGGATATGCTTGAATTGATGTTAGATCAATATTAAACTTTTGATAAAGAGGAAATAGAAATAATTATCTTATTAATTAATTTCTTATAAAATAACATGATATAGTCAAAAATGTGTAAGTACGTGTTTCTAATGCACTTTTAGAACTTGGGAGTTTAATGGGCATACAGGGTGTTTTGGGTAACAACTTTTTTGTAAGGATCAGTCTAACAATTCAAAAACGAAGATTGGCACGGCAAGTAAAATCACAAAAGAACAAGGTTTATCAGGATACTTTGTCATTTACCGACACGTGTTTCTGCTTATTGGCTTCTTCAAAGCAATTCAACTAGAATATCAATGAAAAAAAAAATATAATACCTGCATCTTTTCTCAGTTTTTCTTTGCATTTGTGGTTGTGTTTGCCTGAAGAATCTTATTCTCAGAAGCACGTGTCGGCAAGTATAATAATTGTTTTTTCTGCTTCGTGACTGATGAAGTATTCTGATAAACCCATTTTCTTGTCATGATTAAAATTTTCATTAAAAATTTACTTAATAACTGTAATGATCATTATAATTATATTTAAAATATGAAGAGTTAAAATTGATAAAAACATATGTAAAATGGCATAATTTTTATAGTTTTAAATAGGGACGGTAGTTTATATTTTCATTTAACCTTATAATTAATTCATATTTGAATTAGCTGAACCCCAGAACTGGTGTTACATATTCAAACTTAAAACGAACTATAAAAACAAATATATTTTAACTAAAATAGAAATGCTTGTTTTGATAAGAATCTGAATTAAAACAAGCAGCTATAGTTCAAAAATTAAAAATATTTATTTAAGTTAGTTAAGTTAGAAATTTAATAGAATTGCTAAACCCTAACATAATATTTATTTAGTACAATAGGGATACTAGCGAAGCTGATACACTGTAGAGCTTATAAAGCTTTGGTTAAAAACAAACTTAAACTATAAAAAGTTAAAAGTGGACTTTTTACTATTATTTAACAAAAGATTATTTAATAATTTCATGTCATAAGCCTTATATACCTACAAATTTCAGAGAATTTATAGCTTTACATTACATTGCTAAAAATTAAAAGAAAAAGACATAAAAAGAAAATAAATTGATTAGGTAAACAAGTGTAAATGTAACATCAGTAATTAAATCAAAATTTTATAAAGTTTCAGATAATTAAATAGCTATTGGCATTTTTACCCAGAAATCTATTTTTATTTTTAATATCTTTATTTTTTAATAAAATTTGAGTTTATTAAATTCGTCTTCTCGGGCAGATGTATATTAAGAAAATACGAAAAAAAGCTTTTATTCCTATTAAAACAGACCTTTTACGTAAATTTCAGCATACTACGAATATTTTTTATTTCAAGAGAATTTTAATTTAAGTATTTAAATTTTGTTTCTACTTCTCATTTGGTAACTTTCACTTAGTTGTTTTGTCATAACTTGTGATGGTATTTACTCTCATTTGGCATTTCATTAAAATATTTTTACTTTATTATCTGGTGATATTATCCTTTTTAATAATAATTATTATTTTCAGTTTCGTGTTTGTCACCCAATATCTTCAATATTGCAGAGGGTTGTTGGGCGGGGTCAGAAATAAAACAGATGCCTGTTTACTTAAATATCGACGTTTCGACTTATATTAAGTCATCCTCGGGACACTGAAATGGATAATGTTTTTTTCACAAAAAAAACTTATTTACGTGTACAAATATTAAAACAACAAAAAAAAAACAAAAACTACGACACAATTGAAATTACATTCAGGTACAATTTGTTCAAAAAAAGTTTTAATAATAAAAAAATGTATAAAATTTATTTTTTATACACCTCTTACCTAAGTCTAGGTTTCTTTGGTTATAATTAAAATACATTTATAATAGGAGCGTAAAATTATTTTTAACATGGATTAAATTGTAGGTGTTATTGTGGGCAAACTAGAAGCAACAATAAGCCAAGAAACAAATATAAACATAAATACTAGATATATCTTGTTATGTAACTTATTAAATTCGCTTAACCTTTTAGAAAGTACAGAATTCATCATTTGGCTAGAATAGCACCTATCTATTAAATTAAAAACATTTCGATTTCTAGTTTAATAACTATGAATATTTTTAAAATGTTGTGTTCTGTCACAGATATAAGACGGTAAAATTTTTTTCTTAATGTTACATAAAAACACATAGGTACTAAATAAAATATTTTTCTTAATAGACAACATATTTAAAATATTAACTAAATATTAACTTATTAACTACTACATTCTAAAATAGATCTAATTGTTCGGTTTTGAACTAATTGTAATTGCTGGATCTTAAAATTAGGTAGATTCTGCATTATGGTGGAACATAATTCTAAATGGGGAGCTGCTAGGCTATTATATAATAAAAGTCGAGTATCTATCGACACATGCTTACCCACCCTATTAATAAAATAAACTTTTTTTGAAAATTTCATTATTTAATCGACATGTTAATAAAATTTTCAATTGCAGTCATGAATTTGTCTGTCATGATTCATTCTTTGGTTGTTTATAACAATGTTTAGATTGTCAAAGTTTATATTGGCACCCATTTACAGCATTAGTTATATCATTTATACAGTGTGGTGACTTTAACTGGAATAAATTCAGTTAAAACTAATCAAAATTTATCTTGCAAAATTCCCGAGACTCGTCGATTTTTGTTTATTTTTTTTCACATTTCAAGATAGTTTTTGTATTTTTTCACCTACAGGGGGGGTCCAAATTAACCCCAACTTTTTTTTTCAAATGAAAAGCCACTTTTTTTAAACTCTCATTGAAAAGAGCCCTATTATTTAAATACGATTTTTGTTAAAATTATTATTTTTACAATATTTTTTTTTGCAAATTTTCTTATATAGGAAGAATTAATTAACATCAGCTCATTTAAATAATAAGAAGAACTTATTCTGCAGTTTAGGTTTTTAACATGTTTGATGCAATGATAAAATTATATTTTTTTAGTTAGTTCATTTATTGTGCATTTTTTTTAGATTTATATTTTGTAAATGTCCTTTTAGATGTGGTTACTTTTGCTATATTTCTTATACTGCACTTTATTATCACTATATGAATCAGATTCTGTTCTTTTGGTGGTATTCGGTCGCTTTTTTAGTTTTATTTTAGCGAAGATTATTTAACAATTTTCTAGAAAAACACTTACACAGAGACTGCCAGGAAATTTAAAAGTCTTTTAAAATTGGTAAGTTAATTAAAATAGTGAAATTGCCAAAAATGGAAAGAAAACGATATCAAAAATATTAATTAATTGAGTGAACTAGTGGATACAATTGTAGTAATTACAGTTTCGATGTAAGAGTATAACTTCAAACAAATCTTATTAATACTTGAGTATACCCATTGTGTCGTAATTTTTATTATGCAACTTTACTTAAAAAAAAAACTAAATAAAAAAAATGGATTTTAAAAAAAATACCAAAAGTCTATTTTAATTTTTATTATGAAACGCCTTTTTCTAATCATAAATTGATTTTATTAAATGCGTTTCCTCGAGCTCAAACATATTAAATAAAATAGATAAAATAATCAATATATAGAAAAAAAAATATAAATAGATAAATAATCACTCAGAATAAAATAGGAGTGATTTCGAGGGTAATTTATAATTTTTTCATTAAATTTTTTATTTTGAAAAATAGCTGGAAATTACATATTTTAAGTTTAATTTATCAATAGATATCTTAAAAAGTTTTAAAACTTACCTATATTTTTTAACAAAGAAAAATATACATGTTATTGGGTCTATCAAAATAAAAAATGTTTTTATTTTATTTTTAAAGTAAAATCATTTTACATATGATTGATTGTTTTTTTTTGAGGTAGTATTTTTTAAATCCAAGCAACCCTTATACAGGATTTAAAGTGTTGCAACGCGATATCTCGAAAACATTCAAGTTTTTTCTAAATATTTAAAAAAAAGGTATAGTTTTTTTTAGATAATAAATAAATTTAATGCAGTACCACACCCTAAAAAAAGTATTAATGGGTTTAAAGGTTTCTCAAAAACGGTAGTCGAATGTAGTATAGATTGGCGATATTTTAAATTTAATCTCTGACTCACTACTGCACCAGTTGAGGGTTAAGGGGCCCTATTAAAAAATGTTTATTAAAATAATATTTAGTCCAAAACGCACCATGAGCTAATCCACTACCTATTTACCGCATTATTTGTATCCATCTAGTATATTTTTATATCTGTATTATTATTGTATTTATTATTATACCTGTGAATGGGTTTTTTATGCCAAATTTAAGCTTTACCTCGTTAATTATATTTATTCGATTTAGTAATATGATACATATGTATATGCATTTTACGATATTAGACTAAGCATTGACATAAGTGAGCTTTGACATAGGTAATTTACGAAAAAGAAGAAAAGAATTGTATCGCCTGCTTTTATCATAATTTAAAATAATTTTGTCTCTTCGCGCCAGTTGTTGTTTTTAAATATGAAGGTTTTATAAAACTCATAGCAAACATTTTAATCTGAAATATTTTCACTTTGAAAACTTTGTTAATATTTTCGCTTTATTTGCTTTTCACCATATATTAAAAAAAGTTGTCATAGAAATATATTTTGACGTAGCGCTCTGAATGTTTTAAAAAAACACCAACAACACCATATTTCACTCCTAATGGGCCTGATAAAGAATACGCAAATTTTACTTTCTGCTGCCTGATATTTAAATACAATTTTTATTTAAATTATTATTTTAACATATTTTTTGCAAATTTTCATCAGCTCATATAAAAAAAAAGAATAACGTATTATGCAGTTTAGGTTTTTAGCATCATTTATCCAATAATAAAATTAGTTAGTGCTATTGTAAATTTTTTTTAGATTTATATTTTTTAAGTCTACTTTTAGATGTGGTTACTTTTGCTACATTTCTTATACTACACTTATAAAACTTTATTATCGCTATATAAATCAGATTCTGTTTTTTCGGTGGTATTCGGTCGCTTTTTTAGTGTATTTTAGCGAAAAATATTTAACAATTTTATAAAAAAACACTTACACAGAAACTGTCAGGAAATTTGAATGTCTTTTAAAAATGTTGAGTTCATTAAGAAAGTAAAATTGCTATAAATGAAAAGAAAACGATATTAAACTAAATATTAATTAGGTTAACTAGTGGATACACTTATAGTTTTTAAAGTTTTTTTGCAACTTTATTTAAAAAAAAACTTAATCACAAAATAAATTGGATTTTTTAAAAAAACACCTAAATCTATTTTATACCGCCTATTTTAATTTTTATGATGAAACACTTTTTCCAATCATAAATTAATTTTATTAAATGCGTTTCCTCGCGCTCAAACATATTGAAAAACATAAAAAAATGTCTTCTTAAATTAATAATTAAATGAAAAATTCATCAGAAAATTGTTAAAAAAGGTCCTTTACGTAGATTTCAGCATAAAACGACGTTTTTTCATTGCAAAAGATTTTAAATTGCCAATTAGTAAGACCTTAAAAAGATTTAGTTTTAAATTTAAAGTTCCCTAGTTAGGAAGATTTATTAAAAATATATAAAAACCAAAGTTTTAAAGTTTTTTTGTATTTATCATGTAATGTATTAGTTAATTGGACTTAGTTATAATTTTTTTCGTGATCCTTAATAAACAAATCAGAGAAATTTTAAGAAAACTAAGGATTAAAGATATGTTGACAAAATTCACAGTTAAAATGATCGTTCAATAAAATTTATTAAAAAGGGTAAAAAAATTTAAAATTAAAAAATAGATCTTTTCTTTTATTTTTGAATACACGAAAAATACGGTTGAAACAATTTTTCATAAAATACAATTATCTTAAAATGCATTTTTTTTGTCAAAATAACAAGGTCAGCTAAATTCGGTTAAAATATTTGAAATATTTGCGAAGAAACCAAAAAAAAAGGGGGCCAAAAATTCAAAAATTCAAAGATAACATATTTCTAGAGTTTTATTGCAATCATAAAGATATAGAAGGAAATTAATTAATTTTAGTGTTTTATAATGAGTGAAACATGCATGGGTATCTTATATACCATATTTAGATTAGGAAAATCGTGAAGGCTCTAGGCAGTTACGAATTTTGCTCGGTAATTAGTCGACGTATGAAACGCTTTAAATAAAAAATCAATTTAAATAGTATTTGCGTAATTGTTGATATGTAGCATTTTGTTACATACTGACATAATGACATAAAATATTATGACTTGACTATAATTTCACAATATACTGATTCAAAAATGTTATTAATTAAGTATAATAGATAGCACATAAAAATTATTTTTAATAGCAAATTATTAAGGAGAGAATATCAAAAGGCAATTATTAATTTTTTTTTTATAAAATTGACACCTAAAATAGTCATTCAAAAAAATTAATTAAAAATAAATTGAAAAAAATCTTTTTTTCTCTTACATTTTAACACAGTAAACATAAATTTAATAAAATATATTTTATAAACAAATTATTTTTTCAAAATGTAATTTAAATATATGTATTGTTTTCGTATAAAAGATACAAGGTCTATTAAATTTCATCGAATAATTTTGAATATTTAAATAATAAATAATGGCAATGTTCATATAAGATAAAAGGCAAATACTTAATTCAAGATTAAAAAATACCTATTGTAAATAAAATTGTAAAAAACTTAAAAATGTGTAAACAGTATAAATGATATGGTAAAAGTGATAAAACAATTTAAAATTGTGTTATTTGCAGATGACACAGTGATCTATATAATAGGAAATAATATTGATCAAACAATAACTGATATGAATTATGACTTAACCAACATATTCTGCTGGCTTTGTATCAACAACTTATGTTTAAATTCAAGTAAAAGTAAATTTTGCGTTTTTACTAAAAAATCAAAAAATAATCAGATACCTAAATATTGACAATGTGAAAATCAATGGTAAATGGGAAGAGCATTTTTTATTAAAAAGAAATAGGCACAATTTTGGATGCAAATTTAAATTTTCTCCCACATGCAGATAACGCTGTAATAACATTTTACAAAAAAATTGTGTTTATTAATAGAGTTGAGAAAAACTTGTCAATGTAAATGAAACTCTTGCTATACAATCTCATTGGCCTTCCCAAAGTGAAACAGTTTAAAATAACTCAAAATCGATGATCCTCCAAAATGATGCTTCAATGTGTTTGATACAGCCCTGTTATTTTTATGTTTTAAGTGTTCTAGGTATATTGCCTGTGAAACAAAGAAATAAAGAAGTTCGCAAATACAACACTAGAAATAATACAGATTTTATCCTTGATAGATGTAACACTAGTCCGATACTAAATTTTATACTCTACAAAGGGCTCATTGGATTTAATAAGTTGTCAGTTAAAATCAAAATCTGTGATAATATAAGCCAGTTTAGGAGGCTATTTAGAGAAAATTTATCAGTGTGTAAATGTCCTATTTTTTTACATTTTAACATTTTATTCTTAGTTTGAGTTGTGTTATTTTCAATTTTAATCAGTTTTTTGTTTAGTTTTATTCCAGTATTAATTTTAGTTTTACATCTCCAACTCATACTTTGTTTATTTTTTGGTATTTTATTTTAGGCTATTTAGCTCGAAAAATTCATCCATTATCCCAAAGATGCTGGTCAGACACTTTTATAAAAGTTAAATACATTTAATAAAATTACAAAGGTTACATATTTCGCTCGACTAGAGCATCATCAGACCTAAATAATAATTAAAATTATGTAACCCGAAAAAAGGAAAACTCAACAAAAACTTACCATAACATACACAAAACACCTGACATATAAGTAAACAAAAATTATATGTCAGGTGTTTTTTGTATGTTATGGTTTTTGTTGAATTTTCCTTTTTTTGGGATACATAATTTTAATTATAGTTTAGGTCTGATGATGCTTTAGTCGAGAGAAACATGTAACCTTTGTAATTTTATTAAATGTATTTGTGATGTTGTAGATTTCGTGTTGTTACCTATTAGGCTATTTAAGTTATATTTATACTTTTTTTATATGTATATCTTTTTGTGTATATATACTATACTCGTTGTTTAATTTATTTATTTAATATGTTTTTTATAAGCATCAACGAGCCCACACTTTTCATAAAACAGGATTAATTATTACAGTATGTAACTTTTTTAGTAATATAATGTCAAACCTATTTCCTTGTCTTCTTTTCTATTGTAGAAATTTTGTCTCTTTATTGATTTTAATTTTAAGCTTGAAAAATGTTTTCTATGATTTATATGTATATTATATTAGAGCTGATGTGAAATAAATATTATTATTATTATTATAATCTTATAAAACTTTAGATAGATATGGACATTGTAAAATAGTATTAAAATACAATAACAATAAAAGATTAGACCTATTTTGTATTATGTTCTTTTATATAACAGATAACTATATGAAAGTGAGTTTTTTTAATAGTACTGTACTGTAAAATTTTTAGTATTATAAATATAGATATTACGATATCTTACTAATTTATTACAAAATATATTTAAGTAAAGGGTCTTTTTAACTTTAATATAAATTAATTGATATTAAACACAATTGGTTGGACGGTCAATGTATTTAAGACTCTTAATATTAATTTCAGTATTTATGATGGCATACAGTTACATTTTTAAATTGTATTTTAAGTTTTTTTCCTCAAATCTACTTTTTTTGCAAATATTCTAGTAATTTAATCTTTGTAACAAATATATGATAAGATAATATACGTACATTACGGTAATGTAAGTTATTGCCCTGTAAGTTTGCAACTAATCAACTTAAATATTATATACCATATTGTTATACTTTTTTTTTTAAATGACAGAAATGAAATGAAATGGTGAACCGATGAATGCCAAGTTAATCAAAAGAAAAGAAGTACTAAAAATAGTGAAAGGTTTATGGCCTTAAGAGGGTCTCCAAAAGTTGTTTGATGCCCGGAGGAACTTAACCCCTCTTACCTGAAACGCCCAGAGAAGGAATCCTTCACAATGCTGCTAGCTCAAGCCGATGTGGGTTCTAGATTCTTTCTCAACCAAATGAACCAAAATTTCTTAGGTAGTAACTACCCAAGAGTTACCCAAATAAATGTCAAAATCAGTATGGCGCCACCAAGTTTTGGATTTTATATAATCCCAATGGACCCCCAATATTTATCAAAATTTATTTAGGCAAGTTCAAAACGAAACTTGGAAAACAAAATCAAAGTCAAGTTGGTATACACTACTGTTTCCAAATTACCTATGATATTCTAACCTACTCAAGTGAAATACAAAATAACAACAGAAAATAACAATTTATTTAAGTCTTGATTATCACAGAGAATTATGTTATGTTATTTTATTTATCTTTAAGAGGAATAATTATTTAAGTTGGTAATAAGGAACCACAACATTTAAGTTTCTAATTACAAGAAAAACAAAGTTGTCAACAGATAACGTGCCATAAAATTAAATTTTCCAGAATGATGCACTGTCATTCGTGACCATGCTTATAAGAAATATATCTAAAAAAATACACAATCAAAAGTGTGGTTGTCAAAATAAAATAAATTATGTTACACCCATACCTTTTGGGGAATGAAGCTTCAATTCGAATTAAACTAATAATTTACATGGCCCGGTATATCCCGCCACGGACATTAACCTAAGCAAAAAAAAAATAACAACCCTAACTGTTGAAGCTTCCCTAATCAAAATTACCCTTTTATTAGTTTACTCTAATATTTACTAGCTAATCTGAGAAAATTTGACATCTTAGGAGTAGTCTGAAAATAAATAATATAACCCAAGTATATACTCGTAGTACTACGAAGCCGGCTGCGTCTTACCTCACAGGAGTCACTTGTCACATATATATGTACTCTTATCAGTAATATTTAATAATAAAATAGCATCGATTAAATAATGTCAATAAAATTTTAAATAAACTTTTGAGACAAAGTACAGTCGAACCTGGTAGGCCTTTGGATTATCAAAATAATATAAATATATCCAGCCTTTGAATGAGAAAAATAATTACATCCCCTAACCACCACAATTCGGCTTCACCCCGCTCAGATTGTAAAGTCATATGTGTATGTATCTCAACTCAAAAGATAAAAGTTGTGATAATAAAAATAAAATAAGTGAATAAAAAAAAAATGTTATGTTGTGTCACTTAGCTCCACACACAGCAGACTACTTCAGATTCGAGATTCTCCCAGACATCCAATTCCCAGTCAAAGAAAAACTGCAGGCTTCCAAGCTTCACCTCTTCCACTTCACAATACGCCAAGCTCTGTAGTGGTCTAGGTTAGGCGTTAGCTCACAGTTGTTTAAAATCTCCTCTAGACTAGAGCCAGTAGAGTACATAACCCCAAAATAAAAGTACCATGTGGCATGAAGAATTCAGGTCCGTACAAAAAAAATCTGTCCAAAATCCATGTTATGTAGCTCTAGTAGCCAAAAGAAAAAAAAAACAATCCTATACTATCAGTATAAACGATCAATTCAAGAATACCTACTTGTTAATTAAATTGTCCTCTGCCAATGCCAATCAGGACCGCCATTTTGCCGATGTTCGAGGGCACGTGAAAAATTATTAGGTTTTAAATCGCCATAAAGGCCAGTAAATTCAACAAAAAATAAAATTATAGCATTACGCCCAAAAAGTTGATTTACTATCACCACATTTAGTCAATTATATCCCCATTTGGGTAAAATTCTACCTATGATAAACAAAAAAACTTATGATATAAGTTACAAAAACCGTAAATGGTCCAGGATCTCCAATATATGTTCTTTAATTACTTTTTATATAGTGCTTTTTAAAGAATAAACCCAGAAAGTGGTAATTAAAACTATGAGTTATGCAAATGCTGCAGATATGAGATCTCAGAATGTCAGCATTTTTCCCGGAATAATCTGCTTTAAAATCGAGAGGCAAAAGCGCTTCATTTAAAATTATAATGTAATTTTTGAACCTAACGTGTATAGGTACTTAGACGAATTGATGTAATATAATTTCGCATTTCCTAATTTCCAAACGAAAATATTTTCCCGTCTAAAATGGAAATTTTCATCAGAGCAATAATAAAGGCAAGTTGGGGTTAATCCTTGAACTGACGGGATAATTTTCTCATATTGAGCTTTATCGTCAATTTAAATTAAAATAGGGCTTTAGTTAACAAGAATTTAAAGTAGATACATTACGTGCAGGTATCTTTATTTCATAAATAGATTTATCCAAATTGAGGATGATATATTTTGTTGAAAATTAAGTTGAATGTAATTATTAACAGTATAATATATTTTTTTTTCATAACTAAGCATCTAAATTCGAATTTATTGCACAAAGCCATCTCGAACCATAAAAGTCTTAATGTAAAAAGTAATAAAAAATCCATTTTATATCCTAGAGATGTAATAGTGACCTTTCTTGCAACTTTAGCTGAGATAGATTGGTTTTCGATAAAAGCTGGCTTTAATAGAATTTATCGGGATTTCTTCTTTGTGTTATCGGAAATTTATGGCGTGTTAAATTTTGAATTTCAACGGGGCGAGCTTTCTTTGAATTTCTTATAAACGTGCATTTTATTTCTTTTTATAAATCACCTTGATGTGAGGCTTGGAGAAATTAATTTTTATTTTTAATAGCAAGTTTTTATATGGTTTTTAAGTTGAAAAAGAGTTTTGTTGGATTCTTAAACAAGTATGTGCATTGCAAGATTTTAAAAAAAACATATTTTTTCCTTATTAGCATTAACTTAATAAAATGCTTTTTTGTGATTTCTATACTTTAAATTTCATCTAGTAAAAATAAACTAATATTTCTTTGTTAATACGCTGAAATTAAATAAGCCATTTTTTAAATTTAAAAATGCGAAAAAATCAAACAAAACAATTTTGCTCTGGTATAGACTTGCAGATAGTAAACAATTTTGATCCACGGATTTAATAAGTCCTCCAGTCCCAAAACTGGTAAAAAAATATTTTATTGTCGATCTCATAAAATATATTTAATTAACCCTTCGTTAGTAAGGTGGGGTATATCATACCCCAGCTTACCATTCTCGTATTTTTTTTTTCTTTAATTCTTTGATTCTTTTAGAGGTAAGTACAACATATTATATATAAATTATTATTATTATTATTATTATTATATAAGATAATAATAATTACGTATAATATTAATATATTATAAACCTATGATAATAATTATTATTATTACTCTATTGATATTTTTTGTTTACCTTGAACTTCATTTGTACATATTATGTCTGCTCGATGGTCATATGAAAAAGAGCAAGAAAAGTTGTTGAGGCTTTGGGAAATTTCGGATAATTCATCAGAGGTACCCGAAATACTTGATGAGGAGCCCATTGAATCCGGTTCTGAGGACGAGTTTCACGACCACGTCAGCCAGCGTTCTGAGGAGTCTGAGCAAGAAATATTAGAAGATGACATTGTCGAGGAGTTTTCACCTGAAGTAAAGTCAGGGTATTTATGGGGAGTTGACAAAAAAACTAAATGGGTAGATAATCCAGGAAATAAGGCTGTGCGTACACGTCAGGAAAATATTATTATCCATCTTCCGGGACCAAAAGGTGTTGCTAAAGAGGCCAAAACCCCTTTTGATTGTTGGAATATTTTTATAGACGAACTTATTATTGACTCTATGGTTGAATGTACTAATCGGTTAATTCAAACGAAATCTGAAAACTATAATGACAAATCGAGCGTACAACAAACAATAGCTTTAGAAATGAAAGCCCTTATTGGAATACTATATATGTGTGGTCGTTTTACGGCCAGTAGGGTAAATTTAGATGAGCTTTGCGCTAGCGATGGATCCGGTACAGACATGTTTAGAGCAACGATGCCCCTAAAGCGTTTTAGGTTCCTACTAAGCTGCCTGAGGTTCGACAATAAATATTCTCGGGAGGAAAGACTTAAAATTGATAAACTAGCTCCAATTCGAACAATATTTGATCGGTTTGGGGAAAACTCTCAAGCACCTTATGTACCTTTGGAATATTTAACAATAGACAAAAAACTTGAGTCTTTCCGCGGTAGGTGCGGATTTCGACAGTATATACCAAACAAGCCAGCTAAATATGGCCTCAAGGTATTTGCACTTATAGACTCAAAAACATTTTATGTACTAAACTTAGAAGCATAATATGTAGGCCAGCAGCCCGAAGGTCCGTACGCCCTTAGCAACAAAGCGGCTGACATAGTTCTGCGATTGGTAGAACCAATTAGGGGAACAAGGCGAAACATAACGTTTGATAGTTGGTTTACAAGTTATGACTTGGTAATAAAGTTACTAAAAGAATATGAACTTACTTCAGTAGGGACGCTGAGAAAAAATAAAAGAGAAATTTCTGACGAATTACTCACAACAAAGCGAGAAGAAAGAAGTTCCAAATTTGCATTTCAATCAGACGTAACATTGGTCTCTTATATTCTAAAAAAAAAAAAATAGAAATGTTCTCCTTTTATCAACTCTCCATCATGACAACACAATTGATCCCGATTCTAGGGCCCAAAATAAACTAGAAATAAGAATGTTTTACAACATGACAAAAGGAAGAGTAGATACGGTAGATCAATTGTCTGCCACTTATAGTGTATCAAGGAATAGCCGCAGGTGGCCATTAACTCTATTCTTTTCCTTACTAAACTCAGCTGCTATAAACGCTTTTGTAATTTTTAATTGCAATACGAATTAAAATCTAAAACGGCGCTTTTTTCTAAAGGATTTATCTTTGAGTTTAGTAAAACCGTTCCAAATGAGTAGACTGCAAAATCCGCGAATAAGTCTAGCAGTGCGACGTAAGATTTCCGATATACAGGGGGAAACTGTCCCAACAACAGTTGGAGAAGACACAAAAAGGCAAAAATTTTGCAGAAGGTGTTATATATGTCCAAGAAATAAAGATCGCAAATCTTTTTACACTTGTAGGGCCTGTAATAAATTTGTTTGCCTGAGTCATGCAGCGCAAACATGCGACAACTGTAGCTCTAGATAGTACATAAAACATAAAGCAATGTATTAGTTTATATATTTCTTTAGTTATTTATAGTTTATACTTAATCAAAAATTAATTTTTAAGTAAATATTTTCAAAATAACAATATATTTTTAATACCTGGTTGAGTCTTGTTCGAAATTTTTGTAAAAATGTAGGTCTTTTGAAAATAAACGTTTAATTTTTTTTTGGTTGGTTATTTGTCATGTGTTTTATTTTTATTTACTTTCAGACCAATACAAAAACATTATTTATTGATAATATTTCAAAAATATTTAGTTTATATTCGAAACATGTTTGTTTTTTTATTGGGGTATGCTATACCCCAGCTTACCAATCTTGTGACAATTACCAACAGAGGGTTAAGCCATTATTTTAATGATAAAAAATAAAAACAAAGGTATTAAAAGATCATTAAATCAAATTTTAGAAATATATATAAAAAAGAAAAATTGCTAGTTAACAAAGCGCAATACAATATAGAATTTTATTATAATACCAACGAGTATTAAGATATAATTAAAAAGGTACTACCTAACTAAAAATTCAGTTTCAATCTAGATAAGTCAAAAAGTATAAAAACAAAAATAACCTATCTAAAACAAAACGTGTACATTATTACACACAATAGATAAAAGCTATGGTTAACTTTTAGATTTTTTTTATAACGTCAACCTATCCATTTATTATTCTAAATGTAACATGAGCCAAACAATAAGATAAAACGTTTACGCGGAGCTGTTGCTATTACTTCCTCGGTGAATTAAAATTTAATTCCCAATTTCTCCCTGCAACTTCTCGATTGCTTGAAATTTAATCTTACAAACACCGCTCGAAAGAGCAATAAAGGGGATGGTAAAACTATCCCATATTCTGCAAACGGTTCTGGCGTTCGGCTTGATTATAGTTTTATTTAGTTGGAATTTTTATGCGTCTGTATTCTATATATTATAAGTACATGCCTTTCGTTATGCAGGAGTTTTTTAAATTTTATTAAAAAAATTTGAATTATTCAAAGCAAAGTGAGAGTCGTAACCATTAAAGTTATGCCGTATATTTGTAATACTTATATGTCCAGTTAAAAAAAGATGAACACTTAAAGTATCTTTAACCTTTAAGTTCCATGATGAAATTTTATAATTGTTTTCAACATTTTTTTTTAATATATACATCCTATATAATTTATTTTGTATTTTTCTACTTTAATTTTACCAAATACTATAATAAAATTGTTACCAAGAGTATTTCAGTTATGGGTTGTAAGAAAATTTAATATTACTTAAGACCCTTGTCTAAAATCGATGTGCAAATAGTGCAGTTACTTATTATTTAATTTATTAACAGAAAATTGCAACATTAGAAAAAATTAATTTCGAGAAGCCTTTAAACATTTTTCTCGATTTAAAAGGAAAAGAAGGTAGGGCCAATTTTTTTTTTACAAAATTTAAATGACTGTTACGGTATTTTATAAAACCTTGTAATATAAATAAAGTAATGTAAAAAGTCTAATACTTCTTTGACTTAATTCATAGCATGGTATATGGTTCAACCCACCTTTTCTAAATTGAAAAGAAAAAAATATATTTATTATTCCAGGATTAAGTGGAAAAATAGGGATTCCAGGAATATTTTTGCAGTAATAAAAATACAGTTCACATGGGATTTTTTTCAAGAAAAGTAGCTTATAGGCAGTAACAGCCAATTGTGGGTGCCTGGAAAAAATTCATAAAATGATATCCATGTATTTGAGGCCACTTTAATTTTTTTTCCAGGCAGGTAAAGTCGATTTGCTTTTTTCCAGACAGTTAATTCTGGCGTGGCTAAATGTTATTTATACGTTCAAAAATTTTCAATAATAATTTAGAATGTGACATTGGTAAAATGACAGTACAAAAACTAGAATGTCGGATTGACAGTTCCCGATATATAGCCGCGTACCGTGCTTAGTGAAACATCCTGTATATATTCCCTTTATAATATTTGCTCCCTTTGTATTATTTAATAATGATCAGTTATTTTCTGAGTTTTTTTTTGCTTAAATCCTAACCTTAAGGTTGCGATTTTTTTGCGTTGAGACTTTTATTTTGTGCTCTTTTCAATTTATCAAATTGGTTATTCGGCATAATTTCCCAACAAGGGATAAGTTCCTAGATATTATGGAACAATAAACGGATTATGTCATAAATCCTTCGAATTTTCATTTGAAAATTCAATTTTTTTTGTTAGAAAACACCAAAAAACAAACTATTTTTTTTATAAATATTTAATATTACCTAAAAATAGAATAAATATATTTGCATAAATTTAAGCTCATTAAGTTTTACTAATAAAATAACACAATCAAATTTTCAGCATTAAAAGTGTGATATAAAAATGTGTGCATATAAAAATTTTATTAGACCGATAAGTAAAATAAAATTTGATGTACCATCAATATATTCTTATAAAAACAAAAATTCATTTCAACAATTTCTAATATCTAATACATAAGTTAATTATTATTTTTCTATACAAGAAAATTATAATTTTTTAAACAAATTAACCTCCTTTAATTTCATATATTTGATGCAATTGAGCGCAAATTTTAACTGAAATTTGTTATATTTATAGCAAAAGGAAAATGGAAAACATGTTTATTTAAGTTATGCATTTTTTATGTTTAAAAAACGGAAAATTTAGGACTTCCTAAATGTTTCGAATCCATTATTGAATTGTTCATATTTTTTTTAATTTTCTTAAATTTTTTTTATTCAAGAAAAATATAACAAATTTCAAAATGCTATAATAACTAATATTTCAATGAAATATCTAAATTTTAATAATAAACTGACTAAAAAAATGTAATCCAGCAACGGAACTTTTGCCTTATCAACAATAATTTGATACAATATATTTTACGATTAGGTATCGCTTATTGCCCTATCCACATCTGTTGTAAAGTATTAGCCTGGTCAAAGGGAGCCAGGTTCTGGTGGTCCTGAAAGCCTGGGAGGCTCTAATGATTCCTGTGAATTCCTGCGGATTCTTATATGCAGTTATTCTCTGGTGACTCAGGCAAAGCGCCTAGCTATGTCTGCATTTGCTTTGCTTATATTATTGTCATGCAGACTCTTTAATGATGCGATAGCTACATATCTGTCAATGCCAATTATAGGTTCAGAAACTCCCGGCAGTTTCGCGGACCTTAGCCTAGCTTCAAAGTCCGATTTCTCATTACCAGTATTACCCGAGTGGCCATACACTCAGTGGTCAAGCTGAACCCTACAGCCTTTTTTCACTAAATTTTTAGGACCATTATATACTTCCAGAAGAAGTTGGAAGCTAACATTTTTTACCGTAATGGCCGAAATGGGTTTGTTGTCTGCAGATTGAGATGATTTTGTGTCCACAGTTATTTTATTTCTTGTCTTCACTCCTTTTTGCCTGCCATATGAATCACAAAGCCCTTATAGTCTACTGTGAACCTATCAAATATCTTAATATCTGTTTTGAACTTTTTAATATTTTTAAATTTTTTAAAAGGAAATTAGAAGGCGTGAATGTTGCATACGTTGTTTGAATTGTAAATTTAAAAAACGCAAGTGATTCAGAAAAGCACATAGTGCGATAATGTGTATGATTGTGTTCTCTAAATACAATTTGATCCTTTATGGAACTTGGCTTACTGGCCTGAATAACCCTATGAACAAATGTAATAACAAATATAGCAACTTATATCAGTTCGTAACGTTAAGTCAATTAATTTCTTTTATCTTAAGAGATATTGTCATGCGAGTGCACTATTCTATAGCACGCACTTTGTTTTTTTGTAATCGATTGCGGTTATCAAAGGGCCATATATCAAATTACAATACGTATGATGCGACAAACAATAAGGCTTACAAGGTAATGTTCTCATTTTAAAGTTTAAAATTTTTCAATTTGAAGAGAGCAGTTTTAAGTTTGAGTAGCATCTTTTTATAATTTAATTAACTTGTTGTTAAAAAGTCATTTTGGAGTCTTAATTAATCCCAAGATATTTTCAGATTTATATGGTTCAATGTTGATAAGTTTTTTTAGTTCTAAAGAATATAGTCATATAGTAAACAAATCATACACTTGCTTTATATATGATTGTAATTTTTCAACATATTCAGGCAAGTTCTACGCATCTTCATCTACGCGTAACCATGAAAGCCTATAGAAATTTGTTAGACATCAGTAGAACATATTTAAACGAATAGAGGTCTCATACCAGAACCCTGTGGAACTCCAGTAGAAACAGAACAAGAACTTGAAGTAATTTATGGAAAAGTTTGTCAAATGCTTTAAAAAAATCCAATAGCATTACTGCAATAATCCTATCTTCATACCAACTTCGAAAAATGCCGCTTTTCAATTGTATTGAGCTAATGCTGAGATAAAATAAAGCCCGACTATTTTGAATTTATAACTGATTTATTAACAAAAAATTAAAATATTTGTTCTTAAAAAAAATTAAAGTATTTTCTCAAATATTTTGGACCTGACTGATGGCATTGTTATAGGACGTAGATCAGAGTTCTTAATTGGATTTTTAAAACGGTCCTACCAAGCCTCATTTCCAACTGGAAGGAAAATAGTTTTTTATACGGACATTTTATTTAATTTATACTTTTTGATCAATTCCACCAGCATTTGATTTTATTTCTGATAGTGCTTTTACTAGTTAATTTGTGGTTGCCATATTAAATGAGAAATCAAATGAGTAGTTGTAGTTATTTGTAGTATAGAATTCTTACAAATATATGGCATTGTATTAATTAGTTTGACTTAATTTAAGGAAGACTATAGTTTTTTAGATTTATGTTTATTTTGGCTAGCGATCTGAGTAATATTTGATTTTTTTCTTAGGCGAATAGCTGTTAGAGTATTAGTGTACAGCTTTTGAAGCTTTGTATTCAGTATAAGTTCGATCTCTCCTCTTCATCAAAAAATTAATTTCTTCTTTTATTTATTTTTTGTTATTCGTGCGGTTTTAATTGAAGCATGATACTCATAGCAATGCAGGAAAAAAAGGATAAAAAGGTAAATTTTATCACTAATGTCTTGAGTTTGCAAAAATAAAAATCTAGATATAGTTGAAGTCAGTTATGCTCTTTTATATTAGGGAACAAAACCTCGATACTATTGAAAACCCTCTTGCATGCCCAAATCAAGTAGGATTATTATTTTTTTCAGGTATTGTGTATATTTTAATTATTTTATGAAAATTAATTATAAATGAATCTTACATATGGTAAATACATGGTATTTTTGTTTAAAAGTGACTAGTACTTTTTTTTAGGTAATATTTATGAGCATACATTTATCGGGCAAACTTAATAATTTATACACTGATTTTACTATACTTTACAAACAGACACATTTGTAAAATCTTTTTGGCACGTTGCGGAAAAACATGACCATCCCTTAAACCCATAAAAGAGAAAAATGGCAACAGTTTCACTAAGTTGTGCAGTGATTTTACGGAAGCAATAAAATCAGCTGTCTTGTATTTCGCTCTGCATTGAGGAGATATACTAAAAACAGTAAAACTCGAGCAGTAACACTGTTTAATCTGCGTTATTTATTACCACGATTCCTTACTGAAGCAAAAGCGGGGATCTTAATCGGGAAAACCAACTTGTCGGGAAAAAATGGTTACGAATTAATCTTCCGCAGACGAGTAGTAAAAGCGAGAAAGAAACAGTTTTTTTTTGTAATTAGATAAGATATACAATTTAGAAAGAAAACTGGACAACATAATTTTAAAAATTTCTCAATTTATTTTATTTTATCAAGCAGATTTAACCCTTTGGTCCCGAACGGTACACATATGTACCAGGCAAATTTAAAAATTCCTGTTTGTAAATTAAAGCGTTTTATTTGGTATAAATGTGTACCGGTCCGGTGTATCAGGCTTCCGCAGTGTTCCTACAATATGCATTGTGGTAAATTTGTGGTTATGTTGATTTAGTTAGCACGTGTATTTAGTAGCGGCAGTATTGCTGCAATAAAATTAGTTATTTAGAACACTCAAAGTGCTTACTTATGCAGTTTTTATTAAGTTTTATTTATTATTCAATTGCAAGTCCAGTGCTGTTGCAAAGGTAGGTCAAAACTATATTTTATTTTTGTATTTTTGGGTATGTTCGTGTGGTACATATATGTACCAGCAGGTATTTATGATGGTACACATGTATAACAACAGGTCTGTAATTACGTTTATTTGATTTCAGCTTCAATATGGATCGCCGCCGTCCGCTTTCACGAAAAGAGCTGGAAAAGCTTATTGAAGACTCCTCAGATTCGGAACCAGTTTCTGCTGGGTCCAGTGATAATTATGAACCAGATTCGGATGAAGAAGCCTGCGCAACCACCATAGGTAATTGTTGATAGAAATCCAGTTCTTGACTGGGTTATTCCTGACGAAAAATTTGAGCCTGCTAAAATTCTTCCTCCTGAAAGAGAGTGTATGCTGGCTCCAGATATCACCAAGCAGTTGACACCTATGCAAATTTTTCATAAAGTATTTCCTCATTCTCTTTATTTGCACATTGCAAATTGAACGTCTGAAAATCCTAAACCAATTAAAAAAAAGGAATGAGAAAATGACTGACAAAGCAAAAATACAGAAATTATTTGGCTGCATGTTCATTATGTGCTACAATCGCCTTCCAAGCCTGAAAAATTATTGGAGCAAGAAGGAGTCAATGGGAAATAGCACAATTCAAAAAACTTTTTGAAGAGATCGTTACATGATTTTAAGCTTAAAAATTTACTTTGCTTCTCCTCAAAAACCCCCAAATGCTTCAAAAACAAATTATATTGAAGATTTATTATCTTGTTTCAAATACACATTTCCAAAATATCGCCAGGATAGCCAGTATCAAAGTATCGACGAATCTATGACCAAATTCAAGGGTCGATCTTCTTTGAAACAATATATGCCTCTCAAACCAACTAAGAGGGGCATAAAACTATGGCTTCGCTGCGATGCAGATTCCGGCTATACGTATAATGTCAATGTATATTCTGGAAGAGAGGACCCAATTCCCGCTAAAAATCAATCCCTAACTTTAGGAGAGCGAGTCGTAAGAGCTCTTGCGACAATAATTATCAAAAAAAGCAAAACCGGTGAACAACAAAATATTGAATGTCCAGAGCCCATTTCTTTTTACAGAAAAAAAAATGCAAGGGGTTGATCGGGCTGATCAATTTATTGGGCTATATGATCATGATCGAAAATCATCAAAGTGGTGGAAAAAGGTGTTTTAGACATTCCTCAATATGTGTGCAGTAAATTCGTGGATAATGTATAATCAACTGAGACGTAAAAATGAGAGCATTTCTTTTCTTTCCTTCCTTACCACACTTGCAGAAGAACTAGTAGTAGAAGGTATACGATATACAAGCTTACCATTACCGAAACAAGGCGCTCCTTCAAGAAAAAGAAAATTATACGGATCTTCAGCATTGCACTAGATGTTCTGAAGAGAAAAAACAAACAAGAACAAAAACTCTTTGCCAAGAGTGCAATATTCCATTGTGCAAGTTCTGTTTTATTTTATATCATATCAAATAGTTAATTAGGTTCATTTTCTACTTTATAAAGCAGTTTTTGTATTTATTTTTTTAAATAAAAGTTTAAATTTTTTTCTGTTTTTATGAAATTTTCGATCATACCTATTGGTACACATGTGTACCACCATAAATACCTGCTGGTACATATATGAACCACCCCCTCCACCATTTCCTGACTATTGACAAAAATTTATATTAATAAAAACCCATTGTTAGGCATCCTAACAATAATACTTTACAGTATTTATTACCTTAACTAAAATATTTTAATTCAGGGATGAAGGGGTTAACTAAAGTTTGCATAAAAAAAAGGAACACATCCATTTAAGTTATGCCATTTTTGGATTAAATTTTGGATTAAAAACATACATTTTGGGTGATTGAAAGGTTTATTAATGAAACTTAATATCTGAAAATTTAAAAAAATGTGCTTTAATTTTCATTTTTTAGGGAATTCTGAAATTGATTTTTTAGCTAAACTGTAAGTCGTAGATACATCAAAAAGCAAAATTAACTAATCACTTATACAATTTATTTAAAAGCCACGGTGACAAAATTACAGGGTGTCAAACTTATAAGATTTTATTTAAAAAAATTGAAACGACAATAATATTTTAAAACTAAGTTGATCGCAATTTAGTAATTTCAAAAATACTAAAATAGCAAATTATATTGGTGACTTTGGCAAATCTTTTGTTCGCGTTGATTGTACAGCTTCACTCCTAGAAGGTAAATTGTAGAGGATATAATTATCTCAATTTTTTGTTTTATAATTTTCTTTACATGAGGAGGGAAGAGAATACATATTTTTGCTTTTAAGCCTTTCTTATGTTCGAATGTAGATTTTCCGTACCATTGTCTCAAATTCTTCAATCACGATGGTCTTCTTTTCTCTGGACTATGCTTGCCTAGGAATTTTCTCTCTATAGTGTCTTAAGCTATTATCAAAATATTCGTCGTTTGATAGTTTTAGCTACTTCTAAATATTTTGCCATGCGATTGAGTATGTTCTTACTAATTCTCTATATTCAACTGATTTTTAGTAACTACCAGTACATCCACATTTAAAATGATTCTAGACATTTAAGCATTATCTCAATAAGTGTCAATGCTTCCATGCCGTACAAAAGAGCTGGAAAGTCCCAATCTTCATTTGCAATTCAGTTTCCGATTCTTTCTTTGAGCTTTTTATGTATCCTGCCATATATCACTCTCACAAATCTTTAAGACGTGGCTTATAAGACAAATTCTTGGATAGACATTTGGCTACTCTATTATTATTCGGCCTCTAAGATAAAATTAAAAATTCTTGTAAGGGCTGCTATTGCTATACCGCCTAACACAGTTTTCAGCAAAATTTCAGTATTAACAACTGACAAATAAAATGGATTTTTTAAACTCATAGAACTTTATGCTTGCCAGGTTGAGGGTATTATTAAGGAAATTATTGAATAAAACTCTTAGGTAGTAAAAGCTACTTATTAGATCTAACTTTAATTTTTTTTCACTATTCTAATGTTATTGAGTCTGGTATCAATAACTACTGAAATATTTTTATTTCTTACCATAATAATTATTCATAATGATTAAGTCAGAGATCGATAATTCTGTTTAAAAATCTTTTGTTTTTTTTCGAATCTGTTCGCCGAAAAAATTTATTATTATTAAATATGCAAATGATGCAGTTAAGGTAACCGTATGTAAATTGTCTGTCTACCTGCTTAAAGATCCTAAAAGAAAATATTATATACAATACCTAGAATTTTAAAAAAGTTCATTTATTTAAATAATATTTATTCATATTTTTAAAATTGTTTTGAAATAAGATATTGATTCTTTTGAATAAGAAATAAGATATAAAAAAAGGTTTATTACAGTTTCCATTATGATAATTTCACTATTGCTACAAATTTTGAAAGGATAAGGATATGACTGCATCATACAGAACAAGCATTTATAGAAAAGCTCTGGGATTTTAGAATTAATTTTATGTCGGTTTTTAAAAACTATAATAAAACTTTACAAAGGACTAAAAAACAAGGGTTTTCTAAATACTCGCACAATGTCCAGTTTTCCAGATATATAAAATTAAAAAAAAAACTGGATTTTAAAAATTTGAATACGCCTACTATTTGACATAGCTACATAACCTACGTTAAAGATTATTGCATATATCGGGTCATTGCACCAAAAGTTTGTAATTTATAAACGTATTTTAATTAACCCTAACAATACATTATTAATTTAATAAAATTACAAAAATTTAATACTTAAGAATTATTAAGCAATTTTTTACGATATATTTTTTCGCTTTAACAAAGTAATATAAGATGAGCATTTTCAGCAGCTTAAAAGTAATAAAGAAGCATTTTTAGAAATTTTTCCAGTAACAGGTTATATAGTTAAGACAAATAACTGTCTAGTCAAATAATATTGGTAAGTTTTCAGACAGATTGAGGTTATTGAGAAAATATTTAAGGATTTTGTGTGATGTTTGTAAGCATTTAACAATACTCCAATAAATTAAAAGTATTACAGTAAATTTTTATTTAAATATGTAGTTTTTAAGCCTGTATAATTCTTATCAACTTGGTATGAATTTTAAGTACTTAAATGCATACACATTGTGTTATTGGGCCTCTTATATTTTTAATCAATAAATGTTTAGGAAAGAGTATTTCGCTCGCTATTTTTTTTAAATACTGCTATTATTTGCTAATCTTTAAAAAAGAAGAGAAGAGTTATACGGATAGCTACCGTCCAATATCAAAGATCCTATTAAACATATTGCATAGCGTTCACAGCCAGATGATACACTGTTGTTTTGTAATTTACATAAGGCCTTTTACTGCGTAATTCTTATACAAAAACCTAAATACTACAGATAGTATTCGATCAATGCGATTATATATTGAGGGACAGCATTAATAGAGAAGTGAGCAGCTTGGTAATGGGAGGTCAGCAAAGTAAAAAATAATTATTGAGGAAAGTATTAATTACTTCAAGGGTTTGTTTCAGTTCCCATATTTTTTCTAACTTACATAATTGACTTAACGTTGATTTTAATTTAAAATACACTCTGTTAATGATACAACAGTGTAAATACCTACCGATGCATTTGGGCATTTAGTGAGGAGTTCTGCGGCGGCAAATGGGTCAATAAAAAGCTGCCTTGAATTTAACAGACTTTTAAATATCAAAAAGACACCCAGAATGGTTTTCTCAATGAACGAGTCACATGATGTAGATGCTAGCATAAACATTGTCCATGTCCATTTTTTGGGGTTTCTAGGTTGCAATATAACAGACAATAGACGAGTTGGCTTTACATAAAGCAAGTGACCCTTCTATGCTCAGAAACCTGTAGAATAGTGCGTCTCAACTGGTTCTAATAACTGCCTTTCTTGCAACATTTGATACACATTGTTTAAATAAAATCATTGTTCGGTGTTCGGGGTCATGCAGCTGACACTCGCCACGACTTTACCATGCAGAGGAAGGCAAAACGGTGTTAGACGGTCTTGGATTTATAAAGGACTGCAGAGTAGACTTAAGGTGAGTTTCTTATTCATAACTTTAATGTGTAAAAACTAATTTAATCTGCTTATTACATGCTTTGTGTACTTCCTATTTTACTTTGATTTGTTTGTGTAAGTTACTTTGATAGTGACTGAACATTTATAAATTTTTATTTGATTTGATATCCAGTATGGCAACCATTCGGCCAAATTTAGCCTAACCCTTTGTGTCCCGATTTTTTGAATTTAATAAAAAAAGTGCACAAAATTACGCAGTTGTACGAGATAGATGAATTACTACAAATAGTTTTTTTAGATTAGAACTATGGTTTCATGTTGAAACCAGTAAGATATTAAATTTTTTTTACTTTTTAATAATTGTAAAAAATAAGCAAAAATGGGCATCTTTAGTTCAACTGGTATTTCAAAAAACAGTTATTTTTATTTTTATCAGTAAACCTTTAACCAACGTCGCACCTGAAAAAAGTTTCTAAATAAGAGTTTCTTTTATCATATAATATAGTTATTTATGTAATAAATGTGTAAAATGATTTATTCATTGGAATTGTCACATTCGCCTACGGTTCATGCGATAAATTTCCCATTCATAAAAAAAGGAGATTTTACACACGTGTAACATATAAAATTTCTTCTACTATCGAAAAAAACATTAAATAAAATGTGCGTAAAAAGAGAATCTTTACACACGCTGGGAAGTATATAAAGTGAGTACTCTACGCATCCATCTAGTATGACAAGTCTCTGATTTTGCGCTATACAAAACATACCCTTGGGAACTACTATAGACCGGCATATGAGTAGCAGAATCGAATCTTATTTTAAGGGGCATTTGAGTAGTTGGTCCTCCTTTCTTTTACTTAGTTTTTTTGGCACCAATAAGACCCAATACTACTGCATATTCTAATAATTTTAGACTTAAAACTTCCGTTTATTTAGCCCGAGGTTTCAAGAGCAAATAAGCATTTGATACACTTACATCAAGAAAATTAAAAAAAAGTGATGTGCCATTTTTTTGATTTCCTATTTTTTCCGTAAATAGAATTCAACATTTCTAATTTATGAAGTATCCCATATGTCATTTGTAATAGACTACCAGTAGCGGATATGAAGTTTCTTTAAGAGTGCCATTTTGGGTCTTCTCTTGACTACCGAACTGGGAGAAAGATCTAAATAAGTGCTTAACAAATCAACTCCTTTTCTATAATTTCATTTTATATAAACGGATTCATTCAAAGTCAAAGTCAAAAAAAGCTTTATTATTATAAGATATTGATCTTCTTGAATATAAATTATCCTAGTTTAAAAGCTTAATTTTACAGAAATAGCACTACTTACAAACTACAAAAGTAGACCTAACACACATATGTACATACATTAGATATTCGAGAAGATATAGAGTTAAAATGCTTTGATTTATAAGTTAAGTTGTATTAACAAGGACTTACAGTGCTCCCTACTGGCGGCGCCACAAATGTACTGTATAGCTCTTTTCTGCAAAACCAAAAGTGACTCCATGAGGCCGTGACCAAAGAACCCCCAAAAACAAAGACCATATCTCAACCTTGACTCTATTAAGGCATAGTACACTGATTTTGCTATTACACATCCTAACTCAATGGCTTTTTTTCTAACAGCGAAACATCCAGATGATACCTTCTTTGAAAGATTTATAATATGAGATTTAAAATTCAATTCAGTGTCAACCATAACTAGTAATAATAATAATTTAGTCTCAGGCCGAGATTCAACAAAAATATTATGAAGAGTGGGGAGCCCCACCTGACACTTGAAAACATTTGTTTTGGAGAACTTTAACAATAGAAGGTTGGAATAACAACAAGACTTGAGCTTTTAAAGATCTGTGAGAATAGCTTCTTTAAGGCTTAGTTGGTCAGAACAATGCCATAAAATTGTGGTGTTATCTGCAAATTAAATGAACTTCCCAATTATATCAAGAGAAGAAAAATATCCCCAGAACTGACCCCTGAGGAACACCTCAATTATTTTCTGATATCTCAGATGTAGAAGATCCAATCAAAACCTTCTGGCTATGGCTAGTCAAATACGACTCGAACCAAGAATGCGACACCCCTTTAAAGCCACAGTGGTGGAGTTTTTGCATCAAAATGTGATGATTGACACTTTGCATCAAAATGTGATGATTTTTCAGCTTTACCTGTAAAAATCTGGAATTCGACACAACTTGTTTCATCAAACCGAACCACACCTTATAAGCACGTTTTATAAATTTTTTCCAAAAGGTACTTTTTGAGAGAATTGCTACCTTTATATCTAGCCATAAGCTCATCTATTTATTGATTTTCTCACGGATTACAGCAATTGATAAATATTTCTGACAACTTATTCACAACTGTACGTACCAGTGGAAGAAATAATACAATTATCATTTAAATGAATATGCTGAAGTAACCAAATAAATCTGCCGCTTGATAATGTTTGATTAATAAATCTGTAAGTTGAGGTTATGAGGACAAATAATCTTTTTTAACTTTTTTTTTTAATTAACAAATTTATAGTCAGATAGATTTTAAACAGCATATAAATTTGTTTAAAAAAATATTAAATTAATAAGACTTATTGGAAATAATCGTAAAAATATGTCCGTTGGGCTTTCTAAATCATCTCGAAGAATTATTTCAAACTCAGAAAATGTTTTAATATTTTGAAGACAATATTGGTTTGATTGTGTGAAAATAATTTTCTTGGCAAGTTCTCCAAAATCTAATATTAGCAAGTGGCTATATATCCTTACTGTCCCACTTCTGAACATTATTTTCTGTAATACACTTATCACCAACAAATTCAATTGACATATTATTTATATCAAATAAATCCTCTTGATCTATTCTAAAATTATGCATATTTATATCAGGCACTTCATCATTAATATCGTCTGCGTCAAAGTCAGTGTCTCTCGGTATTTCATCTAATATGGTAAACTCATCAACAGAATTGATAACCTCCAAAAATCTAGTAAGAAAGAACAAATTTTCTCTCCTAAAAAATAAAACAGTGGTTTATTTTTGGCCTAGTGATTTCACTGTGAAACCATATAAGTAATTTTCATATACCCGTATTACTATTATTTAACGCACATTTTTTTCCAAAATTGTTTTAATGTCTAAAACGAAGTATCTAAATAAAATAATAACAATAGTCGTACTTTTCAAAGTAACAAAATGCATATCTTTTTGCACGGACTATGAAACTGGTAGGAAACAAATAAAAGAGTCAATAATGTATAAATAATAAACAGCGTGCTCTTAAAGTTGAGTCATTTATTTTATCTGCTTGCAGTACTTGTCAAAAGAAGTTGATATACTAAAAATCACCTACATAAAAGAGATAGTGAAACATTAAACATTTGAAAAAATAAGAATATTAATAAGCAAATGTTTTAATTTTCTCGGCAAATGCCGTGTAAGTTCTTACCGTTTTTTGGTTACTGCTCTTACCATTTAACAAAATTTATATTATTTAATAGTTTTCAGTCTTTTTTTTTCAGGTCTTTGGTTCGATCAGTTGTATCAGTCTTTTAATAGTAGGTATTTCATTTGTCTGATTATTTTGTGTAGAGAATGTCCCATTGCTGTGAAAAGTGTCAACAAAAATGCAGTGAAGCCAGCAAGTTGTATGGGAAGAGGTTTCCTTTAAGAAATCATCTGGCTTAATGTATGTTTGTAAATTTAGTTATTACACTTCATGATAGAGGAAGAAACAACAAAGAGGCCACGCTGGAAGAGCTGCTCTAAGTTAATATTGTTTACAGACAAGGCAACATTTACACGAGATGAAGTGCAGATTTCACAACGTTTTTTCAATAATGTTTAATAGTAGACAATCGCATGATATAAAACGATCTAATTTTCAACATAGACTTTTATTAAATATTTGAGCTGGCATGGTAAGTGGCATGCTTATTGGATCCTTTTTTCACCTCCAATGACCATTAAAATTTATTTAAATTTTCTTCGACACAATCTATCATAATTACTACTGAATCTTTGGTTCCTACATGATAGGGTTCCACCACATTTTAGATGAGAAGCTCATAAACCATTGAAAAGTTTCCAAATAGATAGATAGGGTACAACGGACCCATTTCTTGGCCCTCTTATTTCTCAGATTTATTGCCTTGCGTTTTTTTTCTATGAAGCTATTTAAAAGAGTTAGTGTATTATGATGGAGTAGTAAATACTCCGGAAGAACTTCAAGTAACGCATTGAAAATTTTTGTGATTTAATTCCACACTAGGATTTTATTTTTGTTTATAATTTTATATTTTATTTTGATTATATTTTTTAAGTTTGTAAAGAGTCGTGGAATCGTCGAGCAAGGGCAATTTCAAACACTTTTTTGTAAAAATGGTGACCATTCATCTTAATAAAGATTTTTTTAAAATAATTTTTAATAATATAAAGTAACTCTCTTATTATGCATCTTTTATATTATATAAGTGATTTTTGGTATATTAACTTCTTTTAACGAGTTCTTCTCTCAACTTTGAAAACACTCTATATATAAGTCTAACCGTTATTAAGCTATTTTAGATTTTATCGGAAAAAATGTCGTTTTCAGGCAAATCTTTCCAAAATTTAATATTTTGCCAAATTTTTAAAAAATTTGAAAGTTTAATTTTTGAAAAATCGATTGTCGCAGTTCGTCGACACCTTGTATATCTTGAATGCAACGTAAAGTCTTGATCTTTTGACTTTTTGTTAAAAAAAAAACTTGTTAAAGATAACCAATTTAGACAATTATTATAATCATAATATATCGCCTGGAAGATAAGACAAATAAAATTGGGTTATAGTTGGAAGAAATATAGTTCGATATTTAAAAGACACGTATTTTAAGTTTCTTACAATTTATACTGTAAAATAAAATATATTTTTTACGAAAATATATGATATGTAAAGTTATTTTTTCAAACTTTGGATTTTATATTTATTTATTTTTTGATTAAGAAAAGTTGTTATTTTAATTCTTATTTGTTTGCTAATATGAAGGTACATAAAAAAGTATATTTTAAAGTCATCCAGTAAGAAAACAAGTTTTGCAAATTTCTTCTTTCAATCATCTTCTTTCTCTATTTTATTATTTAATAACTCCTGGTGAACATCACAAAAAATTAACGATTAAAATTAATTTTAAGCTCAATTGTTGACTGAAATAATTGGGAAAATTTTTTGAACATTGTTTTCCAGTTTTTAATAATAATTATAATTAGAGAATAATAATAAAATAATATTTCATATGCCAAATGCAAACAAAATATAAAATTGTTTGTATAACAATCAGCAGATATTCTGGTAAATTAACACTAATTACCAAAATTATGTTCACATATTATTATGTATATAATTGTTTAATAATGTATATTTTCAAACTTTTTAGCATTGGAAATTATGAGAAAATTAAAAATTCAAAAATTAATAAGTTTACATTTCGGTTAAGGCAAATGTGAAAAGTATGCTACTAGTTTAAATGATCTAAAAGGGAAATAAAATAATTATTGACGATAATTTCAAGATATTTTTGCAATTAGGTTATTTTAGGAAACAGGAAGGTTAATTAAAAAAATCTGAAATAAAATAATTTTATTTATTTAATTATAAGTGTGCAATTCGAGTTATATATTGAGCTTATATTTTGTTTTAATAATGTAGCCATGTCGATATTACTTAACAACTTTTTTATTAATTTCAGTTTTAATTTACTATGTTAAACAATGTATTTATTGTTATATTTATTAACCTAATGATGCCCAGAAGGGCGAAACATGTATTATCTTTGAGGTATATATGTAATCTTTGACATTCAATTTAGAACATACTTAAATAAGACCTTGCTTTATAGTTTTCTTTATTTTAATAAATAAAATAATTGATAGTAATAAGTAGGGGTAATAAAATATTTGATATTCCTTAAGATTTAAATTAATACAAAAAAAAATATTAAAAAAGGGGCGTATTAAAAAAAATTATCTTATTTTTATTTTAGTGTAGGCACTAAAATTTTAAGAAAAAAATATGTTTTTATTATATTTCTTATGAATTATGTTGATTATCGCTTCCTAATCAATTTTTAAAAAGGAAATTCCAAAAACCGAACAAATATAAGCGCCTTTAATCTAAAATCAACAACGCAATTAATCGGCTTTAGACATTAAAATTATTGTTATTATTATTATTCAGCATTTAAATTCTGCATTTTATAGAGTGATCTTAAATTTTATCATAGTAGCTAAAATAACGCAGAGCTTTATAAATGTTACCAATTGGGTCATTGTGTACTTCCTTATCAGAATAAGCGATTCTGATATACTAACTATTAATTATTGTTGTTTATGTAATTTGTACATCTTTCGCAGAAACGTTATAGTGGGTAGTATTTAATCACAGCGAGAAGCTTTTCGACAAAACCCAGTCGTTGTTAACAGTCCGTCATAATCTTGTTTGTGTATTTAAAGAATTCATCGTTTTGGTGATGTGGTAATTAGCTGTTTTGGTAGCGAATTAAACTGCAGAGTGCAAATTGCTTGTTAACAATAGTCAGTTCCACTAAGGTTAGTATACTTATACATATTTAAAACAGGGTGTTTATTAATTGATATGAGAGTATTTATTCAACTAGGGCATATTTAGAGATTAGTTTTATTTAAAAAAGTTTATATCAACATAGCTTCGAAAAGTATTGCTTTTAAAACAGTATTTAATTTTTCTATTATTATTATTAGAACATAGCTGGAGCCACCATAAATCCAAATTTTACATTTAAAAATAATTTCCTAAAGAAGGTTACTAGAAGAATTTAATATCTTATAGTAGTAATTCACGTATGCGTTGCCTATAAATAATACATTTATGTTTTATTTTAAAATTAATTACATTTTCACATTATCATGATCACATTTGTTACTTTCTAAATATCATAAATTGTTTACAAAGATAGTCTAGCCTAAATATGTTAGTTGATTCTAACATCAAGTTTAAATACAACTTTTATGTTTTAAAATGCGTTGACCTTTACTGGCGCCTATAGCTATCAGTTATCTAGGGTCAATGGATCAGGTAAAAGATAAATGCTGCTTTTTTAATTCAAATGCTAATTATTTACGATTTAAGAATATTATTGCTGCCAATGCCATTTCAATTTATAATCAGTGCGAGAATAACAATTTTGGCCCTATATATAAAGCTATCTAAATCATGCTTTAAAACTTATATTACCTAATCAGCCTGGTTTTTTTAGTGCATATCAATAGTCACTAATTTAACATCATTTCTGCGAAACGCATATGAGGCTATAAATTGCGAATATCAGCTTGATGTAATCTATATAGCTTTTACTAAGGCATTCGATAGGTTGGAACCTGGAATTCTTTCTAAAATTGGCTTTCATATGCAAGCATTCATGGCATTCATAGCATTCATGGAATTTTTCATTTCCTTCTTATTAGACCGATCGCCATTTATAGAGTTTCTATAGTTTGCTGATGCTATGAAGATTTTTCGCCTTGTCAAGGGCCTCTTTGACTTCAGGCAAATACAATCAAATCTTGATGAGGTTTATGAATGGTGTGAAGTTAACAGACTCTCGCTTAACCTTCACAAATGTGAGAACCTATTTCTTTGCTTGAAGATGAGATTGACATTGGTTATGTAATAAATGATAATTCCAAACAGTGACTCTGTTCGTGACAATGTCTGTATTGATAAAGAGCCTACCTTTAATGCTCAAATAGATACCATCATAAGATATTCTTTAAAGACCTTAGGTTTCATTATAAGATTATCAGAACTATTCTAGTAGCTCAAGCAGAACTTTTATGATTAACTTCCTAGTAAAATCGCGCCCATGTATGAATATTTATTATGGTTTCCTAATTATGCTGTGCATATTAACATGCTCGAATCAGTTTAATGAAAATTTTACAAATATGTGAGTTTAAGTATATAAATATGTTAGTGTTAGTTTTCGGATGGTGTATACCCTGAAAGGGCATTCAGTCTCTTCATTAACCTGCTGTTTGTGAGAATATAGTGCTTTTATTTAAAATATGTAATAAGGAAATTGATGCTTCCAAGGGCAGATTTAGCTCTACATTATGGGGGAAAGGGTAAAAAATGCAGGTACATAAAATCACTAAAAAACTATTTTCATAATAAACCGTAGAAGAAACAAGTATTACAAGCATAATTTATAAAACCAAATCAGTTACGCGTTTTTTGGATTTTGCGAACCTATCAATCATACTGTCTATGTTGATATCAATCACTTTATTATTGTACATTAGCGCTAAATCTAGATAAACGTTCTTGGCTCATACTAGTTCTTAACCAGGTTTTTAATCTTTTTAATGAGGAAAAAGATCTTTCAGCAGATGCTACAGTTACGAGCAAGCACAATAATATTTTAAACAGACGGATAAAAATCTTGACTACAAGAAATGTAGGAAGAATAGCATGAATTGATTCCACATATTATTAATGCAGTGCTTTTGCCATAAATCCATCTCCGATTTTAATTTCATTGCCAGTATTGACTCAGCGTAATCAGTATGTCCCAGTGATACAAAAGAGTTAGCTCCTTTTTTTAAAGATGTATTTAATTCGTATTTATCAAGGTTTCTAAAAATTTGTGGTAAGATAATATTTAAATTTAAAATTATATTTAGTCGTTATTAAAACAAAAATTTAGGTTCTCAATAATAAAATCTAAAATAGGGATGTAAATGGTAATATGGAAATAATTTCTCGCATCGTTGGTTTGTAAATTAAGCCTATTTTTTTGTTTAGCAGAAATACGAGGGATAAACATATTCAAATCCAGTTTCTCATGCATTAAACACACTTGAGTATAAATAGAGTTAAAGCTTATTTCTGCATTTTTTATTTTATTTTCGAGTAACTCTAAGACTTATGTTGTACTTTATTTATTGCAGACCCACTATTTATCGAAGTACTTTTGCAATATTTTGCTTATATTTTCAGTATACGATAGTATCTCTGATAAACAAAAAATACTGAACAAGAACAGAGAGTCTCTCAAAGAATTGAATTTAGCTTCACTTAAGGATTCAGAATTTTGCCAAGAATTGATTCTAAAGAGGAGCAAAATCTGAAAATGGATTCATGGCGTTCCACCTACTCTTACAAAGTTTTACTAAACTGGATGTAGTAAATCTATTTAAACTAGTAATTCGTTTAGAAGAGGTACTAAAAAACGAAATGACCTCTTTTATGGCACCAATAGAATTACGTACACTTTGCACATTAGTTATTTTGGAAAGTGATAAATTGAGTGCATGATTATAATAAGGAAATTTAAAAGCTCTTGTAATTTTTTAAAATTTTACCACAGCTCCATTTTGCTCAGCATAATGCAGCCATCAGTGATGCTTCTCAGGATGCTTCTTTAGAGCGTTTATTATAGTGGTTGCTCAAAATTTTCCCAGACACAATGAGCTCAATATCTATATCATCAAAGTTTAATTTTCTTTGTGACAGTCTATAAATCCTATAAGGAATTTTTAAGATGGTCGCGTATCAGATCATTGCCACTTACACAATATTTTAGAATATTCTTAAAATATCCTTGATTAACAGGTGAGGCATGAAGAAGTAAAACTGCATTACTCTTTGGAGATCCTGACGCAGACTCTCCAGAAATGTTTTCAGCTGCTCTTAACGAAATTTGATCAAAAATAATGCACTCAAGTATAAGACTCATATAAAGCTCATATTAAGGTTTTAGTCTTGCATTATTTTCTATGATTTGCTGTCTTCTTTTGGTATCCAGCTGGTTTTCTATGTTAATTTCTTGTCGATCATATTGATTCTAAAAAAAACCGTGTGCATTCAATAGGTTTTAGGTGGTATTTCCTATTTTCGTGATTAACTAAATCTCCATCTTTGCTATAGAGTTTTCAATATTCGTCCAAAGGAATTTTAGGTAATTTTTTTTGATTTAGTTTGTTTAATTTATCTTGATTTGATGGCAAATAAAAAACAGTCCCTTTAACGATACTGTGTAAACAAGGCAGAGCTATCAGTCCTTAAAATGGTTGTGCGATAAAAAACATTTTATCGCCTTATTATTTTTCTTATGAATGCTATATGGAAAATCAAATTAATCGCTAGGCTTCCAGGCATACTTAAGAATACTGCCGTTTCCAAAATCCGAAATATTTTCATTTTTTAGGTATAAACCAATATCTATTCTTGTAGTTGTGGTGCCTTGAACTACCGGCCGTTGGTGCAAAATAGCTGACTCTCTTTTTTCTATTGCTTCCCTAACCTCAGTACAGCTTAAAGACGGCTGTTGATTTTCCAGCTAATCTTGGGTAATTTTTTTCGGTTTTTTAATTAAAAATTGCCCATTACTGAAAATATTTCACTCCCATGAATCTTTTCGAGTAAATCCCTATACCAAATCAACTTTCAGCACCCTTCCCTTGAATACTGAACTTCAACCTTCTCACAACAAACTCTTTTAAGGACTCACCCTTAGATTTGCGAGTCCTCAAAAGCCATTTATTGATCAAATAAACCCAGTTATGGGCTAACCATAACCGCGATTTTTAAAGATTTTGTCCCAAAATATTTAATTAAAATCGCAAAAATCCCATACATTTCTGAATTTTCTCTATTTTCAAAAAATGAATTTAAATGAAGAACCAGGTGATAAAAACAATTTTAAAAAATTTTCAAAATTTCCAAAAATTTGACAAAAAAAAGCGAAATTACCGCCATTTTGGTGGGTTAGATAACCTGCAAAAAAAGGCACAAAAAAAAGTTAAAAATACCTTCCTTGAAAAACTTTACATGATAACTTTCTATGAAGGGGGTTTTCCGCCGTTTTTGCGGCTAATAATTTTAATTTTTTTGAATTAATTAAACTAAATTTCAGGCAATAAGAATTCGACTAAAAATGTATCTTTAATCATATAAAATCTTATCTGTTTAGTAAATAAGGTAAGGTTACTAACGACGCAGAAGTTCAAACAGTTACGAGTCACAAAATCATAATAAACATAAATGCACAAAATCTCGTGGGCTGACGCACGTGTAAGCCTCGAGATTGCCGCGCTATTAGGAAATTGTGTTGTTTTAAGTAAAGCAATAAAATTGTGTATTATAAGTGTTAGTAATTTAATTTAACTACGTTAAATATATGTAATTTTCGAAGATCTTCATGGGAAGCGTAATTACCCCAATTATCCCCCCTGTATATCCGCCTTTGTATGCTTCAGATCTCTTATCACATTGAATTTTGCTGTTCTCTGCATCCATAGAAGAAGATACAATGTATTTTATCTTAACACTTATGACATCAATGTTGCCAAGAAAGAGCCTATTTATAAAGCTTGCAACTGGTTTAATAATGTCCAGTTACAACAGTTTACTGTTAATCTATTTAACATTATACTAAATAATTTCAAACCTAATCTTTCAGTTAGAATTTTATACTTGATCTATTTTATGACTGAATTGATTTATACTGTGAGGTTAATCTTGCTATTTATTACATTACTAAATTTATTGTATTATCTCTGAATCATTGATTGTCTTATTTTTAGGATTTTTCTGTTGGACAATAAAACATAAATTAGAGCATTATTAGTTGTACCAATAAGTGATCTATAACATGTGCAGAACCTAAAATTCTACACATGTAACTCAGCCAAACCCTCTACTTGTATCTTATTTTGCCTGTTTTGTCTGTTCCACACTCTGTGAGGATAAATTATGTTTGGTGTGAATGTTGAAAAATCAAGAGAATTTTATATATTATTACGGGGTTTGAGGTTTTTTAATTAAGATAACTCTATTACCATTACCTACATCTACAACTTTAAAAGTGCAATTAAAGCGAAGGGATGCTGCAGTTAGCTTTTGTTCATCTCTTCTCGAGAAGATTTTAAATTTGAACTAACCTTGTTTTGAATTCAACTATTTTAAAATAACTTTTATTTGTATGTATAACATTTATATTAAAACAATTCCTAATTTAAATATTATAAGCTGCAAGGGTGTTATAGTTACAAAAATATAATAGAGCGGATTTCAACATAATACTTAATTCTTTGCTTTATTGGTTAATATAATTAACTAGCATTACATTAATTTATTAGCCTATGCACTCTTTTAATTCGTGTTTCGTTCTTATATAAAATTTGTTTTTTGTCAATTTTACTTCAGCTATGTCACTCAACTGCTTTCTCTACACTCTTAAATATTTCTTTAAAATTTACCACCAAATTTTACCATTTTATTGAAACATTTCTTAGTATAGTGTTCTTTTTCATTAAAGGCAACTTATTTTTTTTATTGATTTTCATTTTAATATCTTCAATTTTTCCTGGTTGCTTATTTCAAAGATTTTGTTCAATACCTTAAGTTATTTGGTTTAATTGATCACATTTATGATTTCATTATTTCAACTAACTTTAGAAAGAAATTTTAATTCTCAAACTCAATTTTCTTGATCCGGAGAAAATATTTTCTATGACTAAATCACAAATTTTAAGTAACCAAATCAAAAACTGATTTAATTCAAATAGAACCCACACCTTGAATGGTCAGTTGAATTATCAAGCATACTAGATTTCATCACACTTTATACTAGCAGACCAATCATTACTAACTTTTACTGACCTGTAGTTGACTATTAAAATATTTGCCAAGCAGTATGCAGAAAACATGAGTACTTATTTCATGAACTCTATAGAATTTGTAATGTAGGTTGAATATGAAATTGTCCAATGTCCTTATTGGCCGTCTAAACCGCTTTAAAAGCTGACTTTGAAAAAGTGATAGCGCCATAAGAGATAATGCTATCTTTCACACGTTATAAATTAAAAAAAAAGCAATTAATCAAAATCAACAAATTTTGAATAAAAGAAATAGACAAACTTATTTGTAAAGCCTCCAAATCTCGCTGTACATAAAAAAATATGTACACATGTTTTGATTAACACAAGACATAAACAGAAAGAGATATTATTACAGATTAGTGGGCGAAACATTAAACTAGGCAATTTTTAATGCAATTAAAATCCCATATGTGCCTCTAAAAGTTTGAAAATAACCACAGCTGCCTGAAATTTATTTTGCTTGACAATTAATTAGTCAGTGCAACATATATACTTATCGGAATAACCTAATTTTTTAAAATATTTAATAGTTTCCCTAACATAGTAATAGAGTACAAGATAAAAACAAGAAAGCATTCAAATTCAAAATTAGAAATGGGACATTACAAAAATTAAATCTATAGCTTCTTTTTACGACATTTTTAGTCATTGTTATAAGTTTACGATAAAAATCTTAACTGCACAGAATATTTTTTTTTGGCTTTTTAAATAAAGTAAGCCAATTAAAAAACCATGTCTATTAATTTTTTTAACATTAATTTTCCATGATAATTGTTAATTCCACGTCTGCATTTTTAAGACTTTTTAAATGCTCGGATTTTTGTTTCTTTGATTTAATTTGCAGAATGGATAAAATTAGAATTTCTTCTAAATTGCTATTTTTATTTTCAGATTAATTCTATAAGCATTAAGCAATGACCGAGTACACTACTGACAGTAACATATACTTTAGAAATGATACCGCCTATGAAGATTATAACGAATTTGAAAAGGAAATAAGTGCCCTTGAATATGAAATTGGGCACTATCGCAATATATTCATCTTTATTACGCGATACATTACATCATTAGCTGTAATAATTGTAACTGTAGCAGTTATATGTAGTACTTGCTTTATATCATTTTTAATTTATAAGTTTAGGAGACTTAGGACACGAACGAACTATATTCTATTAAATTTAATGATAACATCTACAATATTTACTTTAACAGTTTCATTCCTATGTATTATAGAGACATTTGCAGCAGTTTTTCTTGCAATCTATTATGAATACATAATCAATATTGTATTTATCATAGGTTTTATGAGTATTAATACGACTTTTCTATTTGTTTTATATCTTGCAATTGATTGGCTTATTTTAGCGAACAATTTCAATGTGTTATCCAAGTGTCAGCAGTCATCGTATCGTTTTATTATTTTAGGTGTTTATATGTTTTCTCTAAAGGATTACCTGGTATTTTTATTGCTATCAGATAAAACTGTACCTTATTTGGCAATTGAAACAATTATCGCCGGTTTACTTTTTATAATAACAGGAATAATCGTGCTTGCATTATTTATTATGAAGAAATGTAAACGTTATTCACCTGAGCAATCAAAAACTGACTATTCTTTAGCTATATCTTGCACTTTTTTCGCAATGTGGTTACCAGTGCTTGTTACATTTATCTGCACGATCATTATCCCGTTCCTTTTACGTATAAGATTAGGCTATAAATATTATTTTATATTAACTCTTATATGTCAAGCTTTAAGTGTTTTTGGCCTTGCGTCTCCTATAGCTTATTTAGTTGTATTATCTAAGTTAGATATGAATTTTAAAGCATCTTTTAACTATGTTTTCAAAAAAGCTGTGAGAAATTACACCCAGCATGAATGCGATAAAGATTTTGAAACTGTGTAGAACATAGAATATAGAATGAATGACGTTCTACATTGTACGTTTGGCCTGTCTTATGGTTGTCAATACCATTCTTCCATTTTTTTTATCTTTATTTATTAAAAAGCACGCTGGAAAAATTATTAAAAAAACTATTGAATAGAAGTAAACGAACTTGCGTAAGTACCTTTAGAACGTCTATTGTCATCTCGCCCTTAATATTAACATACGTATTGGTAATTGATACTGAAAACGCAGCAAATTATAATTCTAATTTGGTTCTTATAAAACAAGACGGTTTAAGTATAATTTTAACAATGTCGCATGTCGATCATGGTGAATTTTTTTAATAAAATTTTATATTTTTAATTTTTTTTCTGACAAGGGTAATTGGGGGTTGTTTTTATGAAAAACTTAATTTTTTCCATTGCATTTGTTAGTATATTTTTTTAAAGCTTGGATATATGAATTATTTAATAGGTTCTTTTTTATTTTTGGGACAAAGCAAATTAGGAATTGTTTTTATTAATAATTAAATTTTATTGCTAAATTCTTCATATTTAAAACAGGTTTTTATTTGCTTATGATTTAGAGAAGGATTATCTAAGATATCTTAGTTAACTATTATAATTGTATATATTTTATTGTTATGTTATAAATAAAGTGATATGATTTAACCTAATTAGCGACACATTTTAAAGACTAAAATACTAAGAATATCAAATGGTATCGCAATAATTTTACTGTTAGAAGTCAACAATATTTAATGTTTAAAATTTAAAAAAATTTTATGTTTCCTACGAAAACTTTAATTAATTAATCTGATTCAACGAATCATTTAAACATGTGACCCACGTTTCAGCAGTGGTATTTATACATAATTATTGCGTTCAAGGATTCTCTAGTAATTTTTAAGCTAATGGATAAATTTGTGAGGTAAATTGCATACGATTATCTGGAAGCAAATTAAACCAGTGATGGTTATATATTTAGTTAGTCATCTGCCAGTAATTCTTTATTATATATATATTTTATATAAAACTTATGGCATTTCTGGTCATAACCCTTTTAGTTTAAACCGTTATATTAGGGACAATAAAGACTGTTTTTGAGTTTTTAGGCTGTTAATAGTTATACTCAACATAGACCTGAAAATGTGTAAAATATATATTTTAATAAAGTAATTATTACTTGTTTCTTTTACAACTCTTGCTTTGCAGTGTGATATATTTAAAAGCAACTGTTATTTAAAAATTATATTTAGAGTTATTATAATGCTAAATTTATTTGTTTTATTCAGTTTTATAATTTTACTTAAGGTAATACCTTTAATAAATAATTCAAGGGGCGTTACATAATTTCAAAGTTTGTGATCATCATCTTAATTTGCACATTTTCTATAATTAATATAATATTTTTTCTTCGAGTTAAATTTATTCTAGTAACATATTTTTTTAATTTAAGCACTAAATTATCTTTTTAATCTATTTTACTTTTTATTAATTGCAGAAAAAAATTAATAGTATTTTTTTTGTTCTATAAGCAACTTATGAGTTTATTTTATTTACTTTATTAGTTAATGTCTCTTGTAATGTCTTCAAAATTTACCATTACTTTTTACCACTTTATTAAAAAATTTCTTAGTATAGTGTTCTTTTTCATTATTCATAGGCTACTTATTTTCTATTTAATTATTTTTTTAACATCTTTAATTTGGGTTGTTTGTTTATTTCTAAGATTTTATTCGATATGTTAAATTAGTTGGTTTTTATTGATATTTCAGTTAATCTTAGATAAAAATTTATATTTTACAACTGAATTTTCTTGATTCAAAGAAGGCATCATTTTTCGAACAATTAAAGTAGACGCTTTCATGACTAAAATCACAAATTTTATTAATAAAATTAAAAACTGATTTAATTCAAATAGAATCCAACATATCCAGCATACAAGATATCGACGGCCAAAGTGCAGTATCTCGTATCATTATTGAGGTAAATTTTACAGCAGTCACGAAAAACTACATTTTTTGCATATTGCGCTTAATTTGAAACCAAAACTTATAAAAATAGTTTATTAACCTATTTTAATACAAATTTAGTATATTTTTGTTTTCATAACACACGTCTATTTAATATAAGGTATTGCATTGAAAAACAGTACGAGGTACTGCACAGCTACAGTGGACACAATAAATGAGAGTAAGATAAGAGACATAAAAAGAGTATCTAACTGTAATAACATTTATTATTAAAAGTGCTGACTTATAAAAAATGTAAAAAATGCTTTTCATATTATTATGTATATAACTCCTACTACTCGTATTGCAAGCTTTCGTAATACGCCCAACAATCTTTGGGAAATATCTGCTTTATTTCATTAGGCTGATCAAACTTTTTTTTGTAATTTTTTGCAGTCTGTTATATAACTGCGGAAAATTAACTCTAACTAGGCCTAACAAGTGCTAAGAAGGATGGTGGGGGTGTTTTACTCGCTGTGAGAAAGGAGTTAAAACCGCGATTAATTAAACACTCTTGTTCATTGTTAGAGCAAGTTTTTGTTTCTGTACAACTTAATCTTAAGAATATTCTTTTAGTGTGGTTTACCTGCCGCCAAAATCTGATATGGGTCAATACAGTACTTTCTGTGATACAGTACTGGGGATGTTTGAGGCCCATCCGAATTGCTTATTCAGTATTGCAGGAGACTTTAACCTACCTGCCTGTACTTGGTTTAATGAAAATCAAAATCTTAAAGTTACCTTTTCGGATGGGTGTTCGAATGTCGCACCAGCTTCACTGCTTGGACAGGTATTTAATTACTTAGACGATAAAGAAATGTTTCAGGTATCAAATCCGGAAGGCACATTTCTTGATCTTTGTTTTTCTAATATTAATGGGTCTTCTGGATTGGCGGATGATTTTTTATTGCCGGTGACACACTCGACACACTCCGTATGAATGTGTCTTTTCAGTACCATATATTTCAAGGTCTCTGAAATATTCAGTAAAGTTTTTTGACTTCAAAAATGCTGATTTTGTATCATTAAATAATTTACTTGCATCTATCGACTGGTCCTTTATTAACAACCCTTCTGATATAAATATTTCCCTAAATAAGTTTTATGACCTTTTGTATGAAGAAATCAGCTATTTTGTGCCTATTAAGTCCTATAATACTGGTAGCTTTCCTGTATGGTTTTCAAGAGAGTTAAGAAGCTTAGTTTTACGTAAGAGGATTGCTCATAAGAAGTTTAAGGAGTCTCAATTGCAAAGTGATTACTTGGTTTTCTCTGGGCTTCGGCAGTCATGCAGTGTGTTGAGCAGTCTGTGTTACCGCAATTATATTTCTCGTACCAAGAATAATCTATTGTTAAATCCTAGGTTATTCTGGAAACATTTAAGCAATGTTAAAAAGTCAAATATTATTCCTAAACATATGTTTTTTAATGATGAAACTAGTGATGAGGGTGGTGATACTGTTAATTTATTTGCCAAATATTTGTCAAACGTATATTCTGATAAAGCATTTCAAATACCTGAATATTACATGACATGGTTTGTGGATCAATTCGATGTCAAATTTGTAGAGTTATCTTTAGTAGAGGTTTTTGACGAGATTCTTGGCTTACAGAGCAAAACTTCTGCGGGCCTATTTGCACTTTGTTCAATCTGTCTTTAAAGTTGGGAGTATTTCCTTTTTTTTGGAAGAATTCGTATATTACGCCGATATTTAAGTCTGGTAATACTAGTGATGTCAGTAATTATCGGGGAGTTTATATACAGTCAACCTTGCCTAAACTTTTGGATGTACTTGTAACCAAGCAATTGTCATGGCAATGTAAAGGCCTTATTAGTCACTAGCATGTTATTCCACTATTACTAACTTAATATGTTATGAAGATTATTTGTTTAATGCTTTTGGTAACGGTAAGTTGATGCTGTTTATACGGATTTTTCGAAGGCGTTCGACAGAGTTAATCATGCGCTTCTACTAGCAAAGCTCCAAGCTTTGGGTTTTGAATCAAATGTTATTTGTTGGCTAAGGGACTATCTACTGAATAGATCGCAATGTATACGGCTTAATAACTTCTAATCTAGCAGCTTTTCTGTGCCATCTGGCGTTCCTCAGGGGTGTGGGTCCGTTGCTTTTTACAATATTTGTTAATGGTATAGGATTATTTGTAAGAAATTGTGAATTTTTATTATTTGCTGATGATTTCAAATTGTTTTTGTCTATTGATTCTAATGTTCAATGTCAATTGTTACAGGATGACTTGCATAATCTCTATGAATGGTGCAACCTTAATGGTTTAGATTTGAATGTTTCGAAGTGTTACTCAATAACTTTTGGAAGAATTCGCAATCTTACATTGTTTGATTATAGTATAGGTTCCACTATTTTAAAAAGGGTAACGGAAGTTAGGGATCTCGGAGTAATTTTCGATTCTAAGTTGACATTTTTGTCTCATGCTGAAAAGTTAGTTCAGAAAGCGTATAGAAATCTAGAATTTATAACTAAATGCAGTCAAGACTTCTCATGATCTGTCTATAAAGTTCTGTACTGTTCGTTAGTCCGTCCTGGTTTGGAGTATGCTAGTCCCGTATGGTCTCCATTTTATAAATCGCATATTGAAAATATTGAGAAAGTCCAAAATAAATTCTTAAGAAATTGTTCTTTTTAACTTAAGGTTTTATTAGCTAATAGTCATACTGATTACAAGTCGGTCATGTCAGTTCTCTCTTTGGACTCACTTGAGTTAAGGCGTAATAATTCAGACTTGTGTTTTATTTTTAAATTAATATCTGGCATGACTGATTGTGATTATCTTTTAAATATGCTAAATTTTCGGGCGCAAAAATTGACTAGACTGAAAAAACTCTTTTATGTAGATTTTCATAGTAGTTCTTATGGACAGCATAATCCTATAACTAGAATGCAACGTTCTTTCAAAAGGTATAGTCTTGACTTGCACGTTTCTTTTAGCAGTTTTAAGAGTTCTCTTAAATTAATTAATTAATTAATTAGTGACTCGTTACTTTAACAGGTTCCTTTAAATTAATTTGTAACTTTGATTGATTTATGTCTTAATATTATCTAGCTTAAGTTGTATTATTATTAGTCTCTTGTGTTATTTTATTTTTGTAAAATTGGTGGATACCGTTAAATAAATAAATAAATAAATAAATAAAACTAAACTGATTGCTTTTGCTTGTCGAGAAAGTAGTTGAAATTCATCATCGAAATTATTATTAAAATTGATTTCTTCCTTTAATACAGTCAGATGTTTTACCTATAAGGGTTTTTCTTTTTAACTTCCTTTGTGATTCGAGGGTAATCGCTGGGAAGGTAAATGTCCCTATTTTTTAAAGAAATTTCAATGCAAGGGTACACACTATCGCACTTTATTTGTGTATGGCCCTTGGCCAGATATTTTTGTGTGATTTTTATACAGTAAGTTTTAAACAAATGGAGTAGCGCGTTAGACCATATGGAGTTCCGATTTTAGGTTATGCAGCCATCTGAGAACATAATAACTTCTCTCTTGTCACCTTCATCCAAAAAATTTTCTTTGAGATAATTTACTACACACGAGGCATATACAGAGGCTTGAAGATCTGTTTTGGTCTCACCAAACCAGTAACAAGTTCTTAAATTGGTTCTCAAGTCGCAGATGATAAAATTGTGGTAGCCAAGCTTTACCTTGTAGTAGAGTGAACTAACATTTAACTGAGGACAAAGCTTATCAGCTTAAGTGTATGGCATTCTTCTTAAACTATCCCATTTTTCTCAGGTTCTTTTTTTTTCTGGTTCTGTCTTTTTCTTCGAGATGCTTTAGAAATAACTCTTGCTCTAAATTTCCATTTTTAAATTTGTAGGTCTCGCCACATCTATCCTTGTGGTGTAAATGTTCCCATGTTCAGCTGATTTACAACCGCTGTTAATTTGGTTATTGACAAGCATTTTTTTCCATTGATATTGCACTGCTTCTTATACTTCCGATATACCTAATTGAGCTATAGACTGTAACTCTTGTTCTAAATACTGTTTTGAAATTTCCTTGCGGCATTAGTGTGCAAGTAACTGATTAAGGGATTGCAAAAATTCGTTTAGGTATTCGGAAGCTTGCTTGTGATTATTTATATTTTTTTTCTGCTTTGCGCAACACTTTCTTACCTTTCAGTAATACCGTCACTACTTTTTAACAACTAGTTTCGTACCGACCATTCACCAAAACTTGTTGTGTTTAGATACATTTTTTTGCAAACCGTTGTTTTTAAACCGGTGTCAAAGTTGTATTTTAGCGTAGTTGCCCTTCCGGAATCTGATGTTTTATTTCTTGACGTTTTCAAAGTAACCGTATTGAACACAAAAACTTTTCCTTGATTCCATGTCACTTTGGGCCAAAATCGTTAAAAATTCCTACACGGTCTTCTTCGTTAATTAATTCATACTTTTGAATGGTTCTCTTCTCATCACCACAATCGCATCACAGTTTTAGATATCGTTTTGTTCTCATTTTATCATTAAATGTTTTATTTTGATTTCTTGGTTTCCTGAATCCTTAATAATCTTGTTCTTAGTTTTTATTTAATAGTCGATTGATTTTCTTTCGCTCCCATTTTTGTAAGTTTTCTTTAATATTTTTGTCGGCTTCAGTTAAGTCGGGTTCTAGATTTGTATTGTTCGGTAAAATACCTTCATTATTGCTCTCTTCTTCACTCTTTCGATTTAATTCTGGTATGTATTCTTCATCATTTTCTTTATTTGACTATATATCCTCCTCAACTTCAAATTATCACTAGTGGTTTTTTCGTAATCCATATTTGATACGTATACTTCTTCCTTTTCAGTGTAAATAATAGTTTTGTAGTGTTGCGGACTGCGACCAGAAGTAAAAGCTAGAGTTGTGACTATAACAGTTGGAATTGATTGATTCAAATCTTCAAATAGGTTTGCAACGTTTGGAATTTCATTTTCGTTGTCTTCTAGAACTACGAGTAGAAAAATATAGTCAAGGCGAAAGAAATAATGCTGGTGCAATACCTGCTAAATTATTAAAAACTGGACCTACATAAGTCGTTTTCAGGCTGGCTTAAAACTTGGTTAAGAGTATTGACAACTGTTTTATTTAATGCATGATTTAAGTCATCTTCAAAAACAATTTAAGCATTTTCAAAATGAATTATAGTGTAATAATTTAAGGTATCATTTTGACTAAAAAAGCCTTGGCTTCAATAATTTTTTTGGCGTTCTCTAGCATTTTTTTTGTTCGTGATGTCATTGCAACTAATTAATACTAAAGAACAGATAAATTTTTATTAATAAATAGATTAATAGTTTACAAAAAAACTCTATTAGATAGTAGTGCAAACACGCGACCAATCGAGCTATGACCGAACTATGCGAGACAAGTAACGACTATAGCGAGTATGTAATAAATAATTTATATTGTCTTTGTGTAGATAGGTTTCTTTGTTTCGGCACGGGTTGAATTTACAAAAATTATATTTCTGTTTTTCTTATACATATATCACAGTCTCACTCGACTCATCTCCAGTATCAAAGATCCGAAAATGATCTGAACTACCTGGAATTTATTTTGTTTAATAATTAATTAGTAAGTGCAACATATATACACATTTGCATTTTCTGATTTTTTTAGAAGAATTTTTTTTAGCAGATAGTTAAATTCAGTCTTTAGTCAGTTAAAGTAGGTCAGTTGCAACCCTTTGTCTATTGATTATTTTAAAACTAATGTCACAGGGTCATTGTTAAATACACACCTGCGGCATTTTTATGATTTTTTAAATCCTCACATTTATTTTTGTTTGGCTTTCTTTAATTTGATTAGCAGAACTGATAAAACTAGATTTTTTCTAAATTGGTATTTTTATTTTCAGATTTATTCGATAAGCATTAAGAACAATGACCGAGTACACTACTCACAGTAACATATACTTCAGAAACGATACCGCCTATGAAGATTATAACGAATTTGAAAAGGAAATAAGTGGCATTGAATATGAATTTGAACACTATCACAATATATTCATCTTTATTACTCAATACATCACATCATTAGCTGTAATAATTGTAACCTTAGCAGTTATATGTAGTACTTGCTTTATAACATTTTTAATTTGTAAGTTTAAGAGGCTTAGAACACGAACGAACTTTATTCTTTTAAATTTAATGATAACTTCTACGATATTTACTTTTACAGTTTCATTCCTATATATTATAGAGACATTTGCAGGACTTCTTATTGCGTTTTATTATGAATATATATTCTATATTGTATTTATTATAGGTTTTATGAGTGTTAATACGACTCTTTTATTTGTTTTATATCTTGCAATTGATTGGCTTATTTCAGCAAACAATTTGAATATGTTATCCAAGTGTCAGAAATCATCGTATCGTTTTATTATTTTAGGTATTTACATTTTTTCCTTAAAGGACTTTCTACTATATTTTTTGCTATCAGATAAAACTGTACCTTATTTGACAATTGAAACAATTAGCGTCGGTTTACTTTTTATATTAACAGGAATAATCGTGCTTGCATTTCTTATTATGAAAAAATGTAAACGCTATTCACCTGAGCAATCAAAAACTGAATATTCTTTAGCTATTTCTTGCACTTTTTTCGCAATGTGGTTACCAGTGATTATTACATTTATCTGCGCAATAATTATTCCGTCCCTTTTACGTGTACCAGTAGGCTACAAATATTCTTTTATATTTACTCTTATATGTCAAACTTTAAGTGTTTTTGGTCTTGCGTCTCCTGTGGCTTATTTAATTGTATTATCTATATTAGATATGAATTTTAAAGCATCTTTTGACTATGTTTTTAAAAGAACTGTTAGAAATTATACCCAGCAAGAATGCGATGAAGATTTTGAAACTGTATAGAATATAGAATAAAAGGCGTGCTACATTGTAAGTTTGGCACGTTTTATGATTATAGTCAAAATCGCTCTTATCGTGCGGGTGTATCGGATTATCAATGACAAACTTTTGTAGTTACGTTTCATTTCAATTTGCGCAACAACGTTTAAAAAATGGTGCAAAAGGTTGTATATAAAAACAAGAACAATCTTATTCCCAACAAGGAAAAAAAGTGTAAAAGGAAGAAGCCGAAGACTGAAGATTTAAGTAAATGTGTAAAAATGGAAGTAAGGGATAGGATTTATGAACTATATAGGCTAAAAACAAATATAACGCTGCCATTTCTGAGGGATGTTTTAAAGCAACGCGGCACTTTGGAAATTGGACTTTCTGCTTTATCAAAATTAATTAAAAGCATAGGTTTTCGCTATAAAAAAGACTGCAATAGAAGATATTTGTGTGAACTACCAAATATTGTGAGTCAACGAATAGGATTTTTAAGACAATATACACAAAATGAAAAATCAAAGTTAAGGAAAGTGGTATTCTTAGATGTAACTTGGATATTTTCAAACCGGAGTGGAATAAAATCTTGGCAAGATGAATCTGTGAAAAGCGTGAAAAGAAAAAAAGGATGTGGTCAGGGAAAACGATTTATTATTTTACATGCCGGGTCTTCAACGGAATTTGTTTCAGGTGCAAGTTTAATTTTTTCTTCTAAGTCTAAAAGTATGGATTATCATGACAATATGAATTGCGAAATGTTTGAAAAATGGTTAAAGGAACAGTTAATACCGAATTTGCAAGAACCTTCCTTAATAGTATTAGACAATGAGTCGTATCATTCAAGAATTTTGAATAAACAACCAAATGGAAGTTGGAGAAAAAGCGAAATTTATGAATGGTTAGTAAAAGAAAATCAAAATCCCTTGCCATATATGCTAAAATCCGAAGTTCTTTCAATTGTAAAATCGCTGAAAAGACCAAAAATATATGCTGTTGGCGAAATAGTACGTGAATACGGCCATGAAGTTTTAAGATTGCCACCATACCATTGTCAGTTTAATGCCATTGAGCTTATATGGGCAGGGTCAAAATCTTATTATGAGAAGCATGTGGGTGCTGGGCTTAGATCTGACCAGGTTGAAGCTGTTTGGAATGAGGCATTGAATCACATCACAAAGGAGTATTGGCGGAAATCAGTGGCTCACACAAAAAACATTATTAGAACCTGGTGGAAGAGAGAAAAAGTACTCGATATCCAAGTTGAACCATTGATCATTGCTCCATTTGAAGAAGATTCGGAAAATGACGAACAGTTTTCCGACTCTGTTAGTGATAACGATAGTTATAATTAGTTTCTTTTTTTAGTCAAATTTGTTACTTCATTTTTACACATTCACTTAAATCTTCAGTCTTCGGCTTCTTTTACACTTTGTCTCCTGCTTGGAAATAAGATTGTTCTTGTTTTCATATACAACCTTTTGCACCAGTCTTAAACTAATTCCAAGAGCTTTAACTACTTCTTCTTGTACATTCCAAGCAATCCTTTATTTTCTTTTTCGTTATTAAAATAATTAGCTTTCTTTTTGCATTTCGTTTATTATTTAGGTATGATTAAAAAGTACACAATTTTTTTTTAAACAAAGCTAAGTAAATAAATTGGTGAATGCCCTGTGAGATACAAATGCCCGCCGCATTCACCAGTTTTTTTTTTAATTATTTTTTTTTTTTTTGACTTTTAACTGATATAAAAGAAAAGATAACACAAATTTTTAATTTTCTGTGCATCAACGTATAGATTGGGTCGAACGACAAATAATAAATCATAAAATTAAAATGTCATTTTAAAAGTGAGATTGTAACATGAACTTGCCTTTAAACAAAGAAAGTAGCTTTCTGGTCTCTGACTGCACTGCATCACACACAATACAAATTAATTGTTTGTCATTATACCAAAATGTATAGTTTCCCAATAATTATTACAAAAACACACTATCACACATAAAAAAAAAAGAAGACAAGATCAAATAATCGTTAAAAATTAGACGCTGTGCCCTGAAATCGACAAATTAGTATGTTATGCACATACATAGGGTCATGCTAAATCGTATACTAATTTCTCAAAAATTTAGGTAACAACCATTTTTAAATGAAATATATATAATTTTAATGAAAGGCTAGGGAGGCATTTTTGCTCTCATAAAAAAATATAAAATGCTTAGATTTAGATATTATTGCGTAAAGAAAAATTGTTATTGAGAATTCTGTCTATTTCGGACAATTTTTTAAAAAAGAAAAGTAAATATTATGTCTGGCAACTTAACAGAATTTCGGGGATTCTAGGCATATACCGATGAGGCATATACCCAACGGGCTTTATACTTATGGGCTTTTTCACGTCATGAAAGGAAATAACCAACGTATGTTTTACATGTCGAATCTCGGATACGTAGTATTCCGCAGACATTTTTACGGCGTTAAAGGCATCACGTCAGTTAATAATTATGATCTAAGGTGTATACGTGGCTTTAATATGTCACATGACGGCATTCAATGTATTGTCAAACTCTCAAGGAAATAACATTTTGGCAGCCACTGATTTTTCAATTTGATTCATATTACGTGGTGACCTTTGAACCCGCACGATAAGAGCGAAGGCGACTATATCAATGCGATCCATCCATTTGTTATATCTTTAGCTATTAAAAAGCACGTGGAAAAAACGATAAAATCCTATTGAATAAAACTATTCTTTATATTCTTCTGTATAAATTTAAATACTGACTAAAGTGCAATTTATTCATTGGTAGTTGATACTCGAACAATAGAAAATTTTAAATTTGTTCTTGTTTTTTTTTAAAATAACTTTTATTCTTAATTGCTACTCCTCTATTAATTATTATATGATTACTTAGTTTTCTAGGGATAAATATTTTTGGATAAGGATATGTAGAGATATCTTTACATATTAAATTTATAAACAGATTATTTTTTCATTTTTTGCTCAAAGAAAATTAAGACTTGTTGTTATAAATATTTTAACCTTATTGTTGAATTCTTCAGAATAAAATAGCTAAGAAAGACCTGCATATTGAAAATATTTAGGTTTAAAATAATTTTTTATTTTTCTATGATTTAGACAAGGAATATCTAAGATATCTTATATAACTATTATAATCATAGTACATATTTCATTGTCATGTTATAAATAAAGTGATGGTTAAACTCGATTAGTGATACCTCTAAGAATAAAATTTTAAGAATAATAAATCCTATCGCAATCATTCTACTGTCAGAAGTTAAATGTTTAAAATAATCAATATTTGAAATTTAAAAAATCATTGTTTTTCATACGAAACCTTCAATTAATTATTTTGATTAAACTAATTATTTAAACGTGTGACCCACGTATCAGCAGTGGTATCACTACTCATTTGCTTTCAAGGATTCTCTGATAATTTTTAAGCTTATAAATAAATTTGTAATACAAATTGCATATGATTACCTTGTAGCGAATTTGACCAGTGATAGTTATATATTTAGTTAATCAGTGATTCTTTATTTTTTATAAAGGTTAAGGCACTAAATTTCTGGTCACAACTCTTTTAATTTGCAGGGTTTTATTAGATAAATAAGATAGGCATTTTAAAGACTTTTAGAAGTACGTTATTAGGATGTTCATAATTATACTTAACATAGATCTAGAAACGTATAAAATATATATTTTATTTAAATAAATATTACTTGTTTTTTTTACAATTTTTACCTTGCAGGGTAAAAGATTTAAAAGCACCTCTTATTTCAAAATTATATTTAGCGATTCTATATAATTTCTTAATAGATTATTTTAGATGGAGTAACATTAAACTAATTATATTACTTTAAATGTGACGAAGTACCGTATCTTGGCAATAAACAATTCAGGAGTTTTGGGGAAAAAATCATATAACAAAAATGGCTAAAAGAAATTGTGGGAAATCGTTTTTAATAAGTTGATTTTTAACTAGTCCTTGTCAAAGATCACCAGTTACGATATAATAGGTAAAGAAAGAGTGGAGCCAGAAACCATCCAACACATTACCACAACATGCAGGCTGCTATGTCAAAACGACTACCTACACCACCACAATCAAATAGCTGCTCTAATACATCAGAAGTAGTGTGCTTCTTGCTTATAGCTATGTCAATAGACACCGTGAACCCCATAGTATAAGTACGATCCTCTAGCTATTACTGAAACTCTACTGTACATCATTTACTACGACTCATCAATTATAACTGGTCGGAATATATGTCCTGAAAACAACCGGACATTATAATTCGGGAGAAAAGGGAGAAGAAAGCGGTCATTATAGATGAGGCAATACCAAACACCCATAACCGGCTGACCACCATTATATAGAACAAATAACATAAAAAATCATAGGATTCATATCCAAAGACCTGCAAAGAACCTTGAGATCCTTAGGTTATGTAGTAATCTATTCCAGCTGCTACAGAAAGTCAATATTTTAAACACCACACAATAGTTAGAAAGTTCTTAATTAAAGAATAGGCGAAAGTGTTTGATATTGCACCCGTACTTTGCTTTAGACACCAGGAAAACCTAGGAATAACTAGAAATAACAACAATAATTATAACAAAAAAAATAATAAATATAATATGTAAATGTGCGGTGGCAGTATCCAATGTGACGCTGCTCGTATACAATCATTCGATTAAAAAGAATATACGCTATTTAACAATTTTCCTAGGCATAAATTTATTTAAAATTACTTAGCAATATAAGAGTACATAAAATTTTAATTTTTGTATGGAAACTATTTTCGTTGGAGTTTTTTTACATATACTAGACGTAATACGTAGGTAGACGGTTAAATAATTTAACATCCGTAGAACTAAATCGTTTTAACCAATATGGATTATGCTTATAGTACATACAGTCAATTTGTCATGGAAAAAGGCTACTTTGAAATAAAATATCCGATTCTCTGATTTTTGGAGGGTCAATAGTAGTTCATGAGAGAAGCTTGAATCCCAAAAGTTGAGATCCCCCTCCCCCCCGTTTTTTGGGAAACTCAAAAAAATTTTGGAGTCGTTTTTCTGGCTAAACCGTAGGTCGAACAGAAAAATTAATCAAACATAAAATGAAGAGAATCTTATTCTCTACAATTCATCTCGTAGGCCCAAAACTGTAGAACCAAAATTGGAAAAGCTAGAGGGCGCCAAACTCACCAAAAATTTCTTTTTCCCATTTTGTACCGTGAAATCATTTTTGTTTACCATCGCAAGAATTGCAAAAATGCAGAAGGCAAAAAAACCTCTATAATTTTATGTATGCATTTTTTTTATAAGATTAGCCGTTTTTGAGATACAGCGGTTATAATATCATTATATTATTGTACAATAAATAAAAAATTGCTTAAACGTTCCTTAGATAGCCCAACAATAACAAGCAGTACCTCCTTTTAATTTAGCTATGACATGCATTATTAATAGAATAACTTCTATCAAGAATATATTTTTAATATTGTAAAAAAACGCGCCTTTTCTTACAAGCTATCACTATCCGTAAGCTCAGTCATATTTTTTATATTCTGCAACAATACTAAAAAATAAGTAAATTTTATTTTAATTACACCTTCTTTTTAGATTTTGTGTCCGAGCATTGATAACAATGGACGAGTACAGTACTACTGATAATTTATATTTGACAAATTTAACCATGGAGGATGAACTGGAAAAAGAAATTAGAATCTTGGAGCATGATTTTGACTACTATCATAATATTTATGTATTTGTAACCGAATATTTCATATCATTAGCCCTACTAATTGAAACTATATTAGTTTTATGTAGCACCTGCTTTATATCATTTTTAATTTATAAGTTTAAGAGGCTCAGGACACGAACAAACTATATTATGGTAAACTTCATGATATCATCTAGCATTTGTAGTTTGTTCGTTTTATGTGGAACTATTATAGATACCTTTCCGTCAACTTTTTTTACATCTTATTCTTATCAAGAAGACGTGTATTATATTCTACTGTTAGCAACTATTATGAGTGTAAATGCAATGCTTCTTCTTGCTTTATTTCTAGCAATTGATTGGCTTATCTCAGCAAACTATTCAAACGTGTTACCCAAGTATCAGCAGTGGTATCATTTTGTTATAATAACAATTTACATATTTGCCTCGAAGGACTTTCTGCTATTTTTTGTGCTATATCATAAAATGTTGTTACATATTGTAATTGAGTTATTTTGTACCGGATTAATTTTGATAATAACAGGAATAACGGTGGCTGTATTGTTTGTTATAAAAAAGTGTAAGCATTATTCTCCAGGGCAATCAAAGATAGATTATGCTATAGTAATTCCATGTACGTTTTTCTTAATGTGGTTACCAGTAATAATTTCATCTATAATTGCAATTATAGTTTCAGCTGCGAGTCATCTGTTCTATAAATATTCTATTATATTAATCATTATCACCCAAATTTTAAGCATTTTTGGTCTTGCATCTCCTTTAATTTATGTCGTTTTATTAAGTAAGTTACACAAGAATTTTAAAGCTTCTTACGACTATGTTTTAAAAAAATCTCTTAGAAATTATACTCAGCATGAGTGTGATGAAGATCTTGAAAGTGTATAATATAATAAAATATTATTTAATTGTAATTATTGTTATTATTTACCCTTGCCATAAAATATAAAATACAATATATTATTCGTTACTCACTAATGTATAGTGATTTCATTATTCACCCAGGGACCACAAACATATGCATCAAAGATCTAATTGGCATATTCATATATGTCAGGAATATATTTTTATTTTCTATAATATAAGCTAGGCATAGGATATATTTAATTCATAAGCCTGCAATATTTTTTATATCTTGTATATTCAGTTATATTTAATTATTCATAGAGGGTGTCACTTTGAAAAGTGTCTATATGTATATGAATATCTTACAAAATATTATAAGAGTTGGAAAAATATGAAATAACTGTCAAAAAGGTTGCAAAAATTAGAACCAACATATTTTTGTTAAGTAGTGAGCCAACTTAAGTTAAAGGTCCTTTTGAGTAGTATTCATCTACATTAGCAAAATTGGGAAGTACTCAATGAGACCTATAATTAAAGATTTTACAAACAAAGTTATAATAGATATATGGTACTTCTATAGTTCCACCAATCTCTTAAAAAGCTATTTTAAACTGCAATTTTTCAACTCAAAAATTTTTAGAATTAAAAGTTCTCAAATTGACGTACATCATGTGTCAATTTGATATCATAAGCTATAGACTTACTTCTTTCTTTTTTTTAATTTATGTAAACTCAATTTCTTACTTTTTTGTTAAAAATAAATTCGCGTCTAGATTCATTTGCAATAAAAATAAAAAGATACCATGCATAGCACAAAAAAATAATTAAATGGAATTAAAAAACAACATACTTTAAATAAGCATTGATCTTGAAAACCTTTAAAAAACTATATAATTTTACAGTCAAAAACTAAAACAAAAACTTTTACAAAATATGGAAATATGGTGCATTAAAGTTATAAATTATTAAAATAAATATTTTTCAAATATGTAAGCTATTGATTTACATTACACAAAAACTAAAAGCAATAAATATGTGTGAAAAACCTAAAAATAAAGAATGTTAAGTCACATTTTTTTAAATTTTATATGTTTTATTTGTCTTAGAGCTAGTTCTCAAGAGTATCTCTATTTCTGAAAAGGAAAAAAATATAATTTTTGGTAATTAAACCGCAAACAAACCGTAAATTAAACCACAATATACAGGGTGTTCATTTGAAAACTTACCACCACGGATTTATCGAAAACCACTGTTTAAAAAAAAAATACGCCGAAATACGTCAAAAGGTTTGTCAAGGGGGACAACTTTCTAACCTAAAATTACTTGACCCCCTTTCACCTTCTGCCCCCCAGGGCCTTAAACATTTTAAATGGCAAGGGGTATCGAGTAATAGCTTGTTTAAAAAGTCTTTCGAAGTCTTTTATTTTGACGTTTGATTTTTTTAAATCGGTCGTTTTCGAGAAAATTATAAAAATCTTTGTTTATCTTAATTTGTTCAGATAGAAAACAAAAACATGAAAATTCAGTTTTTATTTCAATAAGTGTTCGAAATGTTACCCGTTTTTGGCCAAGCAATGATATAGGCGATGTTCAAATTCCTGACGGACATTTTCAAAAACATGTTGTGGGATATCATGGCAGCTGTCGATAATGCGTTGACGAAGTTTATCCAAACTTTCAGGTTGGGGAGTAAACACAATAGATTTCAAGTGACCCCATAGAAAAAAGTCTAACGGCGTTATATCAGGAGATCTAGCAGGCCCTTCTACAGGCCCCCTTCGCCCTATCCATTTATCTGGAAACTCATCGTCTAGCCATTGCTCAACGGGAAGAACATAGTGAGGAGGAGCGCCGTCTTGCTGGAAATATATTTCAGCCTCATCAAGTATAGGGTTTCCATCATCATCGATTTGGTTTTCAATGGATTTAAGTGGATTGATGGTATTTTACAATATATCCAAAGAAATGTCTTAATTTAAATTTCCGCTAATAAATAATGGCCCAATCACTTTATTTCCTAAAATACCTGCCCATACATTAATTTTTTGAGGGTACTGGATATGCCCTTCTACAAATGCATGAGGATTTTCATTGCTCCAATATCTACAGTTATGCTTATTAACAAATCCATTTAGATAAAATGTGCATTCATCGCTGAAGCAGATCGTCTCGCAATCGTCTTCGGTTAACTCTTGCAATATTTTCATTTTGAATGGATGAAATTTATGAAGTTTGGTAACTGTGTGAACAGAGCCTAATGAAATACCAGTGGCAGCAACAATTTTGCGTAATGAAGTATAAGGATTTATTCCAAAATGACCCAAAACTTCAACTTGAGCGGCTTCATCCAAAATTCGCGGATGATCACGTTTTTTATTTGCAACAGATCTAGTTTCAGTAAACTTAGTAACAAGGTCCAAAACATACCTATACGAAGTTATCTTCTCCGGATGTCTGGCGTTATACGTGACGGCAGTTTGCCGAGCACATTGATTTTGGGTACCATAAATTACGAGTAGAATAAGTTCTACTCTTTCGGCTTGTGTGTAAAGCATTTTGGAAGTAAAATCTTCAATTCAACAAATAAATTTTCACTATTCCTGACGTCCCCAAGACTGTCACAAATGTAACTGACGCCAAATAAATTCTTTATTTTCCTTAGCAACTATAAATAACTAAACAGATATAACAATAAATACAGTTCGCCCAGGATATCTGTGTTGATAAAAAGAATGCGGAAAAAAATTCAGGTTGTTTTAGTTTTTTCCACGTCTAATCTTCGGAATTGCTGTTTATGTTGGTAGTTTCCGTTTTAAATTATAAACGAATTGTAGATTTGGCAAACACTAACGGGCAACATTTTGAACACTTATTGAAATAAAAACTGAATTTTCATATTTTTGTTTTCTATCTGAACAAATTAAGATAAACAAAGATTTTTCTAATTTTCTCGAAAACGAATCGACCGATTTAAAAGAACGTCAAAATAAAAGACTTCGAAAGACCTTTTAAACAAGCTATTACTTGATACCCCTTGCCATATAAAATTTTTAAGGGGTTGACCCTAGGGGGCAGAGGGTGAAAGGGGGTAAAGTAATTTTAGGTTAGAAAGTTGTCCTCCTTGACAAACCTTTTGACGTATTTCGGCGTTTTTTTTTTTAATAGTGGTTTTCGCTAAATCCGTGGTGGGAAGTTTTCAAATGAACACCCTGTATAGTTAACAAATAAATAGTAAACTCAGTGAATTAGATAAATTCTTGCATAGTAAATCACAGTATGATAATGTCATAATGAAGACATATAGATTCATAGCAATATTTCAGATGGTCTAATAGTTATACTAAGAATTTTCTTCGTACTTACATTAATGATCACTAAAAATGTTGAAAATAATATAAAACAATATAAGCTATTGCAGATGATTTTATCCTCTCACAAGAAAATAAGTGTGCTTTTTCTGAACGAGAAAACGCATCCTTGCTGACATCCATTAGATAATCCATTACAGAAAATAAACTATTTAGTTTCTGCTTTTTTACCAATCTAAAAAGGGATAAAACATTTTTCGACGATTTTAATTAGAAAATTATAGAAATTGACTAACCTTAGATCTTCCAGTAAATCCTTTAATCACAAAATCCTCCTAATTACAAAACCTGCAATGCTAATTGGCACTATATTCTCTCAGTGCTTTACAAAGCCGAGTGGAAAATAATGGATTCTCTGATTAATGTTCTACCCGATATGATTGTTTATGACCTCGCTTTATAATTTTAACGTAACAGGTTAACAATAGCAATTAATGAAATAAAAAATCAGTTCAAAGATTTTTAGGTAAATACTACGATGAATCAGATATAAGATTTTAGTGGAACCGAAAAAAAACCAGGCAAAGTGTCCTAGCCGGAATAGAAATTAAAGACATAAATTTATCAGAACTATTCTTAAGTTAATAATTCTTGAAAATGACATGGCATTTAAGGCAAAACGTTGTAAGAATTTGAAATTAAAATCTCCCAAAATCTACTAAGAAAAATCAGTCTACTAAAATAATTTTTAAAAAAATTGAAAATTTACTAGAAAATTAGAAATCTACTAAATGTGGCATCGCTGCACCAAGCGACGATGCGGCTTCTTATATACTCGGCGGACCATAGTTCTAGAAGATTCGCTAACCTTCTATGCGCCTCAAGAGATGTCTTGCAGTATATAGTTTGTGTGATCCCGAAATTACGGAGGACAGCTAGTATTCGCGGTTTTGTCAATATCGTTTCAATATAAATTAAATTAAGTTTAATTGATTTTACAGACATAATAAAATATATTTTGGTTTTCAACGATCATTGTCTTTTCAAACTAGATTAAAATTTGTGTATAATTTAACTCCTTAAAATGCACCGACTTGTATAAATCTGGATAACTCTATTATCTAAGAATGGTATACCCCTAATAGTTTTATATCTTACTTTTATATGTATAATGAATGAAAAAATGCCTTAAGCGTTTTTTAAATATCTCAAACCTTACCCTAAAAATAGTACTGTAGCTCTAGCTATAAGATAAATTTTTATTAGAATAACTTCTACACTCAAGGATATAGTCATAAGTTTTTACAAAAACGTTTTCCTTTTAAGCTATTATTGTCCAAATTTTTTTATATTTTAGGACATCCTATACAGTGTCTAGATAAACCATATAATAAAGGACATTCTAGAACATTTCAATACCTAAATTCCGCAATAATACGAAAACATAGTAGATTTTATTTTAATGAAGCCTCTTTTTAGATTTGGGGTTCCAGCCTTTATAACAATGGACGAGTATAGTACTACTGATAACTTACATTTGACAAATTTCACCATGGAGGATGAACTGGAAAAAGAAATTAGAATCATGGAGCATGATTTTGACTACTATCATAATATTTATGTATTTGTAACCGAATATTTCATATCATTAGCCTTTGTAATTGAAACTATATTAGTTTTATCTAGCACTTGCCTTATGTCATTTTTAATTTATAAGTTTAAGAGGCTTAGGACACGAACAAACTATATCCTGGTAAACTTCATGGTATCATCTACTATTTGTAGTTTGTTAGTTTTATGTGGATGTATTATAGAGACCTTTCAGTCATATTTTTTTACAACTTATTATTATGAAGAATATGTGTATTGTATTTTGATTTTGGCAACTATTATGAGTGTAAATGCAATGCTTTTACTTGCTTTAATTCTTGCAATTGATTGGCTTATGTCAGCAAACTATTCAAACGTATTACCCAAGTATCAGCAGTGGTATCATTTTGTTATAATAGGCATTTACACATTTGCTTCCAAGGACTTTCTGCTATTTTTTGTGATAAATAATGAAATGTTGTTACATATTATAATTGAATTACTTTGTACCGGATTAGTTCTGATCATAACAGGAATAACCGTTACTGTATTGTTTGTTATAAAAAAGTGTAACCGTTATTCTCCAGAGCAATCAAAGATAGATTATGCTCTAGTAATTTCATGTACGTTCTTCTTAATGTGGTTACCAGTAATATTTACATCTATAAGTGCAATCATAGTTTCATCCGCGAGTCATCCTATGTTCTATAAATATTCTATTATATTAATTATTATCACCCAAGTTTTAAGCATTTTTGGTCTTGCATCTCCTTTCATTTATATAATTTTATTATGTAAGTTAGACCAGAATTTTAAAGCTTGTTATGACTATATTTTTAAGAAATCTCTTAGAAATTATACTCAGTATGAGTGTGACGAAGATCCTGAAAGTGTATAATATAATCACATTTTTGTTATTTGTAGTTATTGTTATTATTTACCCTTGCTTTAAAGTATAAAATACAATTTAATAAGATCATTCATTACACACTAGTGTAGTATAGTGATTTCATAATTCACTGGTCATGGGTTCAATGCACCCTCTCGGTGTTTACGGGCAATATTTACAATCAGTTGTGTTGTTAATGCTATGCTTAATGCACAAAATGATGCTATTTTTTTACTAATTCTAAATTTAAAAAAAAAACGAGCTTAAAAGTCGTGAAGTGGTTTTTGATTGTCAGATGCCTCTTTTCAACTAAATTTTCTAAATGATTAAACAACCAGTAGCAGCAATTTATGTCAAAGATTAAAAACACAACTGACTGAAGATGCTGTGCCTTAACGCCGTAAGAGCGCGCCTGCGATCTTTTTAGCATATACGAGAATTTAAAGATTAACAGTGAGATTTTATATATTAAATCATAAGCTACAATAGTACAGAAGAGAAGGCAGAGGGTAAACTACTAAAGGCTAGCCAGGTCATGCGAAGAAGAGTTGTCAGATTTTGTGAATTAATGTCAAAGTATATAAATCGAATTATCAATAATAAAGTCGGAAACTAAATGCATAAACCTTTATCTATTTTATTTACTTTTATTTTTATTTTTATTTATTTTTTAGTTTTGGTTTTTTTGTTGGAGAAAATGTCTAGAGTTATATAGAGCACGTAAATTTCTTATACATTTTTGAATTAGTGCATTCAAAAATGTATAGGAAATATGTTTTTTAAATTCATTCTCAAATAACATACAGTGCTTTCATTTCAAAACGATCCACCCTTAATAACTTTCTTAAAAAAAAAAAAAAAAAAAAAAACACGTCAAATTAGATGTACAGGGGGACGTTTCATTATGCATTTACTCAAGTTTTGTCAATCACCTCCTCACCTCTAGCTAACCTCACTTTAATATGTCAAATGGGAACCCCCATCGTGTGATACATCATAGTAAGCAGCGTAAAATTCTCTATTCAACCGTAGCAAAAAAAATAAATAGGAAAATGTATAAGCAAATAGTTAGCGAGAATGTCTAGAAATAATGAATATTTTATTTTTCGGACATCTAAAAAACATGAAACCACTTCCACGCTTTGTAAAACAACTGTCTACCGAACAATAAGTCGACATTTTAAAAATTAAAATATAAATTTTTTTTGCAAAATAAGGGGATTTTTTAAAGTCTGTTAACTTAAACTTCACTTGTTCCAAGTGTCAATCTTATCGATTAAATAGAACAGGTTCTGACATGGGGTTGAAATTTTACACGTAAAACCCTATGACCCGAGATTAAAAAAATGCACTGTATACATACCATACAGACTATGTAAGCATATATACTTACTATGAATACCTGCAGCTTGCAAGAGAATCAAGGAAGAAGAGTTGTGAAAAATTGTAGGCAATAATCTTCCAAAAGTTCAAAGGTGCATTTGAGAATTCGGTATCAAAGTAAGCGTTATTTAAACTTTAGTTTAAATAACGCTTAAGACCATTTAATTTGTTGTTACTAAGCTGCTATTGAACTTTTCTGTACGTTTAAATTTACAGTAAAGATGTTAATACACTTCTGAATAGGTGTTTGAAACAAAAAAATTAAGGATACCTAATACAGGATGGCCCGATCTTAGAATATTGAAAGTCTAGAATTAGCATTGCCCTAGAACTATAATAGGCAGTTTGTTTGCTCTCTGATGCAATGATGCCAAATTCTTATGTAGAAATGGTAAATAACTAAAACGGTAAAGAATGAAAAAAACACACTTAATAATATCATAAAAATTTGTCACTTATTTTGACAGGCGCAAAACAATAATATTCCTCTTCAATAAAATATGAAGCATTTTTTTTCATAAAATATTATAAGATACTCTATAAATAAGTCAACATTTAAAGTTAAAATCTTTATCAGTGACGTCGTCAAAAAATATATACCTACATCATAAATATTTATTATTAATAGATTATGCTTTAAATTATGAACAATATTAACGCTTATAAACTCTTTATGCGTTATCTAATAAAAAGCATTTTTACGGAAATTAAAAATTCTATAATTATTATAGATTTCTTAATAAGTTTATATTAATCCACGTTTATGACGACGATCTCTTGATATGATGTAATTGAAAATATCGGTATTAATTTGTGATAAGATCGGCTTAAATCACTTTTTTCCCATGGTACGGCACAGGTTTGTACTATTGTAACACATTCTATTTTTATATTTTTAATCCAAAATCTAACATCAATAAGTTAAATTAACATTATACTATGTGTTGATATATAACTAAAAATTACCTTTTATGAAAATGCGTGTAAACTTGATAAAACAGAATCAATGAATATGGCTGTAAACAAAACACCTTCCCTTGCCCCTTTGCACATGTTGAACTCAAACAAAGTTGTTGTTTACTAATTCTAATCTTTCAATATTCTAAGGCTCTAATTGACGATTTTTATTGAACGTAATACCGTCTTATTTGGACTGTATATCAGAGGGGCAAAAATTTGTACAGGTGGGTTTTTGCTGATGCTGATTCGGTTGACTTTTTTATTTTAAAACTTCCTAATATATGTTTCTAAGATTTGACCCCCTTTAAAGTCCTATAATTACCCATAAGTATAACCCGAAGTAATTTGACATATGCCCAAAAACTATTTGCGAACCATATCAACCAAATATTTTTTTTTGAAAATCGGTTAAAAAACAAACATTTTATAGGGGTGGGGACACTTTAGGTTGTACACACTGTATATACATATGTGCCTAGATATTTTATTTAAGCTTTCATGCAACGTTGCAAAACACGTTTAAAATAAAATAAGGTACTTGTTAAAAATATTCTAAAGAACCTTCAGTCCGGAATCTGTAGATAAAAGAGTTATTATCAAAAAAAGATTATTTTTCACATGATGTTATTAGTGTTTCTGTCTTTAGATTTACATGGTATTCTTCAATTTACACAAATAGATATGACAGCTACGCCTACGTTGGGATTCTGTCTTTTTCCTTTTTTTCTATCTCTTTTGTAAGCTGCCCAAGGAATCCGTACTTCCAGTTCGGACGAGTTCAACCAGTTCTGTTCGATGTTTTATTATAGTATACGTTTCTTCTGCGAAAAATGTTTATTTAAAAAAATAGTTAAAGATATTTGATTAAATTAGAGATTAGCTCAACCGTAAAGGAACCCAGATCGACCACACGAGATCATATAAATTAATTTCTTCAAATTTGTATGTAACTTTGAGAGTCTAAACAACAAACGACATTGCCCGAACTTGTCCAAATCGAAATACGGATTCCTCGATTTATGTCCTCCTAAAATAATAGAAGTTTTAAACACATAGATCTCCTTTTATCTATATATATATTTTGTTGTAAAACTTGTAGATATTGGCATTAACTATTTTACAAAAATTAAATCAGTTAGATCATATATAAAAACAACCGTCTTTAAAAGAACAGAAACCAAATATTTTACTAGCTAGAAGTATGAGTTCAAATTTAAATGCGCCACTTTGGCGCAAATGCGCCATACCGGCCAACACACATTTCCCACTAAGTTTTAGTGTTCTATTAACCATGTATCTAGTAGGAAATATATGGGTCTTTCAGAAATTTTAGTACGCAGATAGAAAAATTGATAAACGGAGGACTTTGTTTAATATGGAGATAATAAAAATTCCTAATTTAATATTTTTTTAATCTGCGTATTACAGTTTCCAAAAGAACCACAGATTTCCCACTGATTTTAAGTGCACGATATAATAAAGAAAATTCAAATTTGGCGCCATAATCAATATTTTTCCCCCCATTGTGACGTCGCAAATTTATCTTCGTTTCCTATTAGTATTACTCCTCGAAATTCAGAGGAAGCAACATTCATCAACGTTTCAGTGTTCTATTGGCTCCTATGGGAGTTTCCTATCTAAGTAGTATTAATCTATGGATGTTACTTAATCTTCATAATTTGCTTATTTATTTCAGACTTGTTTGGTTTACGGTCTTCTGTGTCTTTTCATGGATTGCTATAGTCAAGAAACAATGGAAAATGCATGCATTTGGCATTATCCTTCAAGGTCTTTGTGTTATCCTATCTGTTGAATGTCCTTTCCCGCCACATTGTCATTGCAACGCTGATTTGGTCTCTAAAAAAATTGTTGTAACCGTGGCAACTCCGCTTATATGTAACTCGGGAGCCTCGAAAACCGAAAACTCATTATCAATCTTGTTTAGTAGCCACCAGATGCATTCCACGTTTTTTAGTACGGAAAGTAATATTTAGTAGTAAAACACCTTTAGACTATTGGGCTAATCATTTTGGTCCAATCGAACCGGATTTTGGTTTATCAAGCCTCATTATGGTTCAGTAATTACAATAAATAAAAAGTGAATGTACAGTATTGCGAAATATCAATGGTCGGCAGCGTAAACAAGCATTGGTAAGTTCACATAATATATTCCTCTCTCTGCATCACATTTTCGATCGTACAGCACGACGTTCTCGAGTCTATTTATAGACATTTTTGTTGATTTTTCAATTTAGACATAATAATTAATTATATGAGCTTGTCTGTGTGATCATTTTACACGCATCATTATGTATCGACCCTAGTTAAAATATTAGGTATATTTTAATAGAAAAAATATTATGAAGCAGGTGGATTATTAGATCGATATTGTTGCCGTGTGTTGAATTATTCGTTAGTGTATTCTGTTGTGACGTATGTAGGTGTTTATTTGCACGTTTGGATGTAAAATAACGTTTTGAATATTAGTGAATGGACAAATTTATTAGATAGGTATTGTGTAATTGTGGGTCAAGTGGGGCTCTTAAACAAGATGAACTACTAAAACTTAAAGTACAAAATACGAGCAAAACAGAAAATTATGAGAATAATTAACGAATTTATGTTTTTATAGCAATATTATGGTATACCTAATATAAAGATTTGAACGCTCGATTGATCATAATAGACATTATTAACTTAAAGTTGAATTAGTTGTTATTTAGCAAGTTCTAGTATTAACATTCGACGAAATCTATCTAAAAGTTATTAGACTACATTTTATAGCCAAATCTTTTGCAGACCTTTTATTTCATATAGAAACGTGTCATCCATTTTTCTCTAAGAGACCAAACAAAAACAAAACAAAGGTAGGAACACAAAGTCACGGTCTCATCAAATCTATGTAATTTTTTTTTCAAAAGCTACACGTGTTTCGCTCTTATCGGAGCATCATCAGGCCTAGACCTACACAGATCACATTACAACTGATCCAGTTGTATAGGAGCGAAACACGTGTAGCTTTTGAAAAAATTACATAGATTTGATGAGACCGTGACTTTGTGTTCTTACCTTTGTTTTCTTTTTATTTCAGACAAATCTTAATAAAATGGGTAGAAAAACAGCTGTGACGGAGGATGTGTTGACTAGTGGTAACCTTATGTTTTATTTCCATATATTTCAAAAACTTTTTAATATAAAAAAAGAGATTTAAGCTTTTTTTATTTTTTGTGACTATAATATATAAGATAAGGCTTTATGGCACATATGAATCTATTTAATTTTAAAAAGTATACGATCTCTTAAAAATACAGTAGGCTGTACCGAACCACACGGTGGTACAGTGTCCATTTAAAGAGGTTCTTCTGAAAAGCATATTGTAGCGAAATTCCGCAATACACTTTTATTGGCAACGTCAAAAACTCTAACCTGACTCGCATTGACTGTCTTTTAATTGTTTCCAAGATAAACACTTACTAAAAAATTAAAACTGAATAAAATGTTACAAAATACGTCTCTTTTAGAGACTTTAAAAACCCATGGAACAATTTAAAAATGTTTAGAATTCCTTCCCTTCGAGATCAATAATTTCAATAGATTACTGACAGGCAAAGCAAGCAAGTACACAAATTCAAAATACAGGGATTTACAATAAAATAATCTAAATAAGCTAAATTGGGGCCAAAACGTGACCTTCAAACAAGATGAACAACTTAAAAACTAGACACTATTAATGAAGATAGACGGAGCAAACTAAACGTATACCTATATACTTACTAATCAACCCTAACTACAAAATCTAAATAGAATAGTACAAAAACCAGGTGAATAATTAACAATTTTACATTTTCATAGTACTGCTTCCCTCTCAAGTTTGATCGGTCTGATTCATCAACCCCTCCACGGTCAAACATAAAGCCATCTGAGTCATGATAAAAAGCTAATTGGACGATCTTTACAATTTTCATATTCGTTGTCGGACGTCGCTGGATCCGGTACACCACGTCGTTGATTCTGGTGACCACATGGAATGGATGGCTTTGGTGACTTGCCTTCGTCCTTCGTGAATTCTATAACCAGACTGTATAAGTGTATACCCAGTTATAAAACTGGTAGAATTTGCCTTTATGTCATAACGTGATTTTAACCTGTTACTTTCTAGGTGAAGTTTATCCCATGGTTAATCGTGGACCATTTGCAAACGCTCTTGGTAGATGGTCTCCTCAAAGGCTTCAGTCTTCTTAGGCGTCCCGGTAATAATATCCAGTATAGCTAAACGAAGTTCATCACCGAAGACAATTTTTGACGAGCTTTTTCCAGACTTGTGAGTAGACTTGTGTAAAGAAGAATGATATCCCAATAAGAATGGTTGTATACAGGTATCCCTGTTGGTTTGCTTAGAGTTAAACACAATTCTTAAAGAGGTTTCAAATGTGCGATTAAATTCCAACCATTCCATCAGACTGAGGATGTAGAGGGGTTGTGTGGGTCTTATTGATTCCCAGCAACAAGTTTGGGCCCTTGCTTGACAAACACTGTCGGCACCAGCGTTCAGCCAGTAAAACCGTTCTCTCAGTTTTGCCAAGGTCTTACTAACTTCTCCAATACCGCCGTGGACAGCTTCAAGAACATCAAAAATTTTCATTTTCTTTTCTATCTATGCTCTCCCAGACTCTTTTTGGCAATCCATCTTGTATAACCAATGAATTCCATGAAGCCCAGTAAGCTTTTACTTCTGGAGATTTGTCAGAAATATCTTTCCATCCTGACCTTGCAATTTCCCGATAATTCAGCTCATAAATAAGGCTAATACTGGATCATTACACTGATCCTGGATTAAACTATCTGCGTCCCACTTTTCAGGACTGTTAGTGCCAACACGATGACAAGTAAATATCTCTGGCTATTGTTTTCCCTTTTAAGTTAATTTTGACAGGGATCCATACAAGGTCGTCTGGCCTTTCCTGTGTTCTATAGTTAAGTGATGCTTTTGTCGCCGTTAAAGCCTCCTTGCTATTTGTTATTCAGGGCTTTTGAATTGAAACAGCCATTTCAGACAAGACATGGTCAGTCCTAAGAATTAATCGTTGACCATACAATTACATGACTTTATGGACATGAATTTATGGACATGTTTCATAGCTTATAACTGGTATGAGGCAATAATGTTTTAGGAAACATACAGTACTTTCTCGACCTAGTTTAATAACTTCTCTTGAACCATGGCTAATGCCATTATCCATTATAAATAAGACGGAAATTCTTAGGTTGGATGGCTATATAATATAAAATGCTTCAGCCACTGGACGTATATTTCAGTCGCCATTTAACTGCAGTTAGGCGCACCTGCATATGGTCCTTAAGGTATTTCCTAGGAAAAATGAGGAAGAGGTGGAATATTATCTCCATTAGCACTGGTTGCTCTGCACATCGGCATAAACGTTCCTCCTTGGCTAAAGTTATTTATCCTACTTATTTTTAACCTTTTATAGCTATAACTTTTTTAGATTCCTGAACAGTCATTAGGGCAGTCTCGTCGACGTTTTAAATTTTATCTGACGGAAACTTAAAATTTTTGAGAATCTCTTTTAAATTGTTGTGTACAACCGCTTTGTTGAACACCATTGCACGTCCTAATAATTTAGGCTCGGCTGATCCAATTCATAGTAGATTTCTCCTTAAAAACTTCGTCATCCAATGCTATTTTGGCCATTTTCTTTTTCATCTAGGACATCGGAACCCGTTTACGATTAGGAGTTAGTCCATGGTGCAAATTAGCACAAACTTGTAAATATTTACATAGCTGGCATTCTTCTTGTGAATATTCTGTTATCAGTATAGTTAGGTGTTAAACTAACTTAAATAGTTTCCGGTTCGATATTTTTGAACTTCTTGAAATACGTTCTTAATGTAGTTCTTGGTATTTTGTAAAGTAAGGCTGTAACATTCACTTATTGCAAATTTCACTTTATCCATTATTTCTAATGTCATTTAAGGCTGTCCTCATTGTTTCCCACTCAATCTTTCCAAACCCCCTCTTTTTTGTGGGTCTTCGTGGCATAGGCTAAAATAGAATAATCCTAATTTAATTATCGGAATTACATACTATAAAAGCATAAAAATGAATGGGTCACAGAACAGTTAATAAAATTTAGGTTTGTAAAATAATTTATACCATAATATTAATACAATGAGGTGATAAGGTAATAATTATAACATGATACCATAAGGTAATAATAGGTAAAGTCATATGGTAACAAGTTAATCTTGATATACAGGGTGTTCCGTTGATCATGTTACAAACTTCTAGGGCAGATAGAAAACGTCAAAAGAAAAACAAAAGTTAATATAAACATGGGTCCGGAAAAGCTTCCTCAGGGAGCTAGAGCTCTTTGAAAATAACCTTTAAAAACTAGTTTTTTTTTAATAGCTCCGGAACTACTTTAGCTACCGCAATTCATTTTGGGAGGTAAATTGCTGTTAGTACGTTTATTCTTTTGAACCTACTAAATAAAAAAAATATTTACCAGGGGCTTCAGAATCAGGGGGGTATTTGGTAAATTTAGGCCCATTTCTTTAAGACTTTAATTTCTGCCCGTTTGGGCATTAGATTATGATGTTCCTTTGCTTTTTACATAAAAAAGGTGCTCTTAGTAAAAGTCGGTAAATATCACTGTTTTTGTGGAAATTGACTAAAACCAAACTAAAATACAGCACCTGAATTAATTATTTTAATAATAATAATAATAATAATAATAATAATAATAATAATAATAATAATAATAATAATAATAATAATAATAATAATAATAATAATAATAATAATAATAATGCTAATTCATTGCCCCTGTCAGTATTTTTTAAATTTGTCATTGTCAGTATTTTTTACATGATATTAATTCCCTTTTTATTACGGTTAAATAATGGAAGATTACACTTTTGCTGAATACGCCAATATGCTTTTAATTTATGGGGAAGTTCGATGTAATGGTAGAGCTGCTTCTCGACTATATGAAGAGCGGTTTCCCGAAAGGCGAATCCCAGCTCACACAATTTTTGAAAGGGTCAATCAACGGCTCAGGGAGACTGGCTCCGTTAAAATAAAACGCCAAGATAATGGCGCGCAAAGGAACATCCGAATCCCGGATTTTGAGGCAGAAGTGCTTCAGCGATTTGAAGATAATCCATCAGTAAGTACTCGAGCAGTAGCTGATGCGATGCATGTAAATCATGTTAGGGTATGGAACGTTGTTAATGAACAGCTTCTTCGGCCCTACCACCTGCAAAAGGTGCAATCATTAGGACCCAATGATTTTATGCCCCGCGTGAATTTTTGCCAGTGGTTTCTTGACCGGTGTACAGAAGAACCTTAATTTCCAAAATACGCTTAATTGGTCCAATTATGTTGCCTCCTCGTTTAACGGGAAATATTTATTTAAATTTTTTAAGAAATGTACTGCCAGAACTATTAGATGATCTGCCCCTAAATATACGACAGAACTTATGGCTACAACACGATGGAGCGCCAGATCATTTTTCACTTTTTGTCCGCGAGTTTATAAATAAAAATTTTGGAAGGCGCTGGATTGGCCGCGGAGGCCCTGTCACCTGGCCAGCGCGCTTACCAGATTTGACACCCTTAGATTTTTTTCTTTGGGGGCATATGAAAAGTCTCGTATATGAAACTCCAGTCGAGTCAGAAGAAGACCTGGTGGCCAGAATTTCCGCAGCTGCTGAAGTAATCCAAACCACGCCTGATATTTTTAACCACGTCAACCTTAATACGGTGCGTAGATACAATAAATATATCGATCGTGGCGGCCGGCATTTTGAGCAATTAATATTTTAAGTTTATTTTTGTAATACCAATCTTTAATAAAATTTCTTTTTTACGTTTCTAAAATTGTTAATTTGTTGGTTCTTTATTACACTTAAAATCATTTAAACATTTTATGCCTCAAGGTAATTAAAGTAACAGTTAATTAATTTGAGTACCAATTTAATAAAGTGGCTACCTTAACTTTTTTTAAACGTTTATTTTTTATTTACGCCAGATTTTTTTTAATTGTTTATTAATAATAATAGGTAATTCATTTTTGTATCTCATAACTTGCTTTTCCTCAATTTTCACAAAAACGGTGATATTTACCATTTACCGACTTGTACTAAGAGCTCCTTTTTTATGTAAAAAGCATAGGAACATCATAATCTAATGCCCAAACGGACAGAAATTAAAGTCTTAAAGAAATAGGCCTAAATTTACCAAATACCCCCCTGATTCTGAAGCCCCTGGTAAATATTTTTTTTATTTAGTAGGTTCAAAAGAATAAACGTACTAATAATTATTTACCTCCCAAAATTGGTTGCGGTAGCCAAAGTAGTTCCGGAGCTATTAAAAAAACAAGTTTTTAAAGGTTATTTTCAAAGAGCTCCCTGAGGAAGTTTTTCCGGATCCATGTTTATATGAACTTTTGTTTTTCTTTTGACGTTTTCTATCTGCCCTAGAAGTTTGTAACATAATCAACGGAACTCTCTGTATAATAATATAAAAAAATAAAGCAATTTAGTAACTTGAAAGATCATTCAGAAAATCTAGTGGACTTACGAGTCGAATTCCATGATGATAAGGCCATTTTTAGGGGGCGAGGGCCTGCGAAGGGCTGTTAATCATAACATAGGGTTTAAGATCTTGCGTTAACATGGCAAATAAAATATTACAAATGGTGAAAACTACTTACGAAGTTTCGAGACGGCTTCCAACCACTTACAAGCATCCTGCTTCCAAAAATATCTAATCCAAAGCAAAGAAACACTAGTGATAACTACTGCCGAATATTAATTTCACTAAAAAGATACTTGCGGAAAGAGATGATGAACCTCTCTCCGTCACAGCTGACAGCACGATTGACTTAGTCGGAAGCAAGAGCTGGAAGATTCTGCTTAAGTAGCAAGAGTGCTTAAGTAGTAGTTTAAAAGACACATGGCCGCAGGACTGGAGATCGAAGAAATCTCTCTTTCTTTCATGACTTTAGCCGCTATGGGCCCAACCTCAACCCATAGATCACGAATAAACCAACTATAGAATGCCTAGTATTAAAAAAATATAGGTAGTGGCAAAATCAGAATAATTCAAACTGCGGCGCTACTGGCGTCAGCTATACTAAACCGGTTGATAAACTCATCTGCAAAGGACAAACAATTACTAACCAAAATCTTGTCCATGCACAATATATTGTAATAAAGAATTAAAGTGGTGATAACATTGATATTGTTTTAATGAAAAATCTGGGTGAATGCTATTAAAAATTAAAGGCAAATATAAATTATAGTGGGTGTCTCAGCCAGCAGTAAAGTAAAATTCTAATTAATAGAATCTTAAATTACGAGACAGTTGTTCTACTAACCAAAACTCTTTATTTTTACTCTCGACGCGTGCTTCTCTAACGATGTTAGCATCTTCGGGTTGTTAGCAACTACTTACAAATCTCCTTACATACTAATGATAAAACTAATAGAGCGGAAAAAGCAATGAAGCATGGCCAAGCAAATCTCAAACAATAACTAAACTATATAATTGACTATAAAGGATTGGACCTTTATTCCTGTTAAGCATGTTTTTTTGATTTTTAAATAAAGCTAAGGTTTTGTATGCATCTAATTTTCTATTGTTATTAACTAAGTAAAGTAATTTTAAGTTGTTTATCCCTACAAAGTGAGCAGTATTTTAAACATTCAGTGACACTTGACATTTCAACTCTTTCATATTTCACATAAGCCAGATGTTCTTTTGTAGCTGATGTGAAATATAGAAGAGTTGAAAAGTTATTACATCATTAGTATATAAGATTTCTACAAGTGTTCAAAAAGTGAATTATTTGTATTAATTTAAATATATATTACAAAACATGTGCTTAAATTTTGCATAGTAAGATAAATTTGTATGCAAGATAAAGAAAGAAAGGGCTTTGAAAGTCAGCATTGCTCATGTTATATGTATAGATTGTTGTCTTCTTTTAGTCAATTGATGTTTAATAAACATTTTAATTTTTTAGTTTTCGTATTCATAATTATGATTTCTATTTTCAGATTTGGTGTCCAAATAGTAAGAATAATGACTCATTCAACTGACTATGGAGATTATGTCGACATTTATATATTTGTTTCCAAATATATCACTTCATTCGCATTGTTAATAGTAACTTTTGCGGATATAGGTACTACGTGTTTTATATCATTTCTAATTTATAAATTTAAGGAGCTTAGGACAAGGACAAACTATATTCTGTTAAATTTAATGATTTCATCTACTCTATATGTTTTGTTAAATTTATTTTTAGGCATATTTAATAAATTTTTAGCATCTGATGTTAAGAATTACGGCGATTCTATAGAACACGGTATGATAGTTGCACTTTTTATGATAAAAAGTACAACCCTTCTATTAGTTTTGTATCTAGCAATTGATTGGTTAATCTTAGCAAACAATTTAAATTTGTTATCCAAGTATCAGCAATACTTATATCCTTTTGTTATTCTAGGCATTTACGTTTTATCCCTAAAGGATTGTCTTCTATATTTTATTATATCCGATAAAACTTTTATGTACATTCAAATTGAATTAATTGGTTCTAATTTACTTTTTTTATTATCAGGGATAATCGTACTTATATTTTTTATTATAAAAAAATGTAAACGCTATTCACTTGAGCAATCAAAAATTGACTATGCTTTAGCAATTTCATGTACGTATTTTATACTATGGTTGCCATGTTTTATTTTGTATATCATTATGTTTATAATTCTACCCGTTTTAGGTGTGAGAATCGAATACATACTTTTAGTAAATCTTGTAAGTGAAACCTTTGGTGTTTTTGGTTATGCTTGTCCTTTAGCTTATGTTGCCGTTCTGTCTATATTTGCCCAAAATTTTAAAAACTCTTTTAATTGTATTTTTAAAAGAACTGGCAGTAACACTGTGTAGAAGATACACGCCCGGCAAACTCACTTCTGTGATGTAAAAATCACTTGCAACTTACAATAACAAGCCTAAGTCATAAGTTTAAAAGAAAATGATAGTGCGGTTTCTATCATTATCCGCTACTAATTAGAGTTAAACACAAATTGTACGTAATGAAAACCGAGACGTGCGGCGTATTGCCCTTTTCTTCTTAGCAATTGGGAAATAGTTAAAGCGTTATCATTATCTTTTTAACTAATCTCTTGGTCCATGATTGGTTGTTGCATTTTAAAGCATGGATATTTCGGTACCTAATAAAAAGTTTGTCAGGTATCTACAATACAATAATAGAAATACAATATTTTAGTGGAAACAACTATGCATGTATAGAATACGGATGTAAACCCAGATTCATATCAATAAAAATGGCGTTAGTTTAAATCTTGTGCCGAAAATTTATCAAGCGCGGGAAAATATTATTTCGATAACGTACAACAAAAAGACTTTTAAAGTCGTTGTGTGAAACGTACCTCACAACACAAATTATTATTGATATAATTCCGGCTTTACATTTTAAATGAAGCATGTGTTATCTGAGTAATGCAGATATATAAGACCCTACTTGTTTCATATCTAGTAATTGATTGCAAGAATCAGCAATGTAATTGCCTTATTATCTTAAACACAATTTTGCTTCTAAGGAATGTGAATGAATTTCGAAGCTACGCCACTGAATTGTGCTATATTTTACAAGTTATTTCGTTTATACCAGACTAATTTTTATAATCTCAGGAATAAATGTGATTGTTATATTACTACAATTATATATCTCAGAGAAATCCTCTCTTCTATAAAAGTTTTTTATATTTTAATTCTTGTAATTATAATTATTACTCTCCGAGTTTATGTACTGAGTAAGTTAGATTAAGAATTTTAATGCTTCTTATAACTTTTTAAAAAGGCTGTAAACATTACACTAGATTGTAACGATGTGCGCAATATCTGGAAAACGTATGAAATTTATATTAAAAAAAACTATTTTTACTAGTTTTTTTCTTTTACATTACCCGACAATATTAAGATTTTTCAACTAATAATCTCAATCAACTAATAATAATTAGGCCGAAAAATATTAACGACTCCTACTGTTAAACTTTACGAAGATCCTAATATCCTGGCAAAAACCGTTAAAAAGCAATGTTTCAGGTTTGAATCCTCGAAAATGATGCATGTATTTGATCATTATTTATTAATAATAATAGGTAATTCATTTTTGTATCTTATAACTTGCTTTTCCGCAATTTTCACAAAAACGGTGATATTTACCATTTACCGACTTTTACTAAGAGCTCCTTTTTTATGTAAAAAGCATAGGAACATCATAATCTAATGACCAAACGGGCAGAAATTAAAGTGTTAAAGAAATAGGCCTAAATTTACCAAATACCCTCCTGATTCTGGAGCCCCTGGTAAATATTTTTTTTATTTAGTAGGTTCAAAAGAATAAACGTACTAACAATAATTTACCTCCCAAAATTGGTTGCGGTAGCTAAAGTAGTTCCGGAGCTATTAAAAAAAACAAGTTTTTAAAGGTTATTTTCAAAGAGCTCTAGCTCCCTGAGGAAGTTTTTCCGGACCCATGTTTATATGAACTTTTGTTTTTCTTTTGACGTTTTCTATCTGCCCTAGAAGTTTGTAACATGATCAACGGAACACCCTGTATAATAATATAAAAAAATAAAGCAATTTAGTAACTTACAAGATCATTCAGAAAACCTAGTGGACTTACGAGTCGAATTCCATGATGATAAGGCCATTTTTAGGGGGCGAGGGCCTGCGAAGGGCTGTTCATCATAACATAGGGTTTAAGATCTTGCGTTGACATAGCAAATAAAATATTACAAATGGTGAAAACTACTTACGAAGTTTCGAGACGGCTTCCAACCACTTACAAGCATCCTGCTTCCAAAAATATCTAATCCAAAGCAAAGAAACACTAGTGATAACTACTGCCGAATATTAATTTCACTAAAAAGATACTTGCGGAAAGAGATGATGAACCTCTCTCCGTCACAGCTGACAGCACGATTGACTTAGTCGGAAGCAAGAGCTGGAAGATTCTGCTTAAGTAGCAAGACTGCTTAAGTAGTAGTTTAAAAGACACATGGCCGCAGGACTGGAGATCCAAGAAATCTCTCTTTCTTTCATGACTTTAGCCGCTATGGGCCCAACCACAACCCATAGATCACGAATAAACCAACTATAGAATGCCTAGTATTAAAAAAATATAGGTAGTGGCAAAATCGGAATAATTCAAACTGCGGCGCTACTGGCGTCAGCTATACTAAACCGGTTGATAAACTCATCTGCAAAAGACAAACAATTACTAACCAAAATCTTGTCCATGCACAATATATTGTAATAAAGAATTAAAGTGGTGATAACATTGATATTGTTTTAATGAAAAATCTGGGTGAATGCTATTAAAAATTAAAGGCAAATATAAATTATAGTGGGTGTCTCAGCCAGCAGTAAAGTAAAATTCTAATTAATAGAATCTTAAATTACGAGACAGTTGTTCTACTAACCAAAACTCTTTATTTTTACTCTCGACGCGTGCTTCTCTAACAATGTTAGCATCTTCGGGTTGTTAGCAACTACTTACAAATCTCCTTAGATACTAATGATAAAACTAATAGAGCG